>NC_073241.2:48540000-49191944 GCF_029281585.2 Gorilla gorilla gorilla
CTATTTAGTACTTCTTTCAGGAGCTCTTGCAGGGCATGCATGGTGGTAAGGAAATCCCTCAGCACTGGCTTGTCTTGAAAGGATTTTATTTCTCCTTCACTTATAAAGCTTAGTTTGGCTGGATATGAAAGTATGGGTTGAAAATTCTTTTCTTTAAGAATGTTGAATATTGGCCCCCAATCTCTTCTGGCTTGTAGAGTTTCTGCTGAGAGGTCCACTGTTAGTCTGATGGGGTTCCCTTTGTAGGTAACATGGACTTTCTCTCTGACTGCCTTTAATAATTTTTCCAGGAGAATCTGATTGTCAGGCCTCTGAGACAAAGCTCAGCCGTTGTAACCCCTGTGACCTGCCCATATATGTCCACATGGCCTGCAGGAGCCAAGAAGTCTGGAACAACCAAAAAACCACAAAAGAAGCGAAACAGCCAGCTCCTGCCTTAATTGATTGACCAAACTTACGACATTCCACCATTATGACTTGTTCCTGCCCTGCCCCAACTCATCAATCGACCTTGTGACATCCTTCTTCTGGACAACGAGTCTTATGATCTCCCCACCATACAACTTGTGACCCTCTCCCCTGCTAACAATAGATAACCACCTCTAACTGTACTTTCCACTGCTTACCCCAGTCCTATAAAGCTGCCCCCACCTATCTCCCTTCACTGACTCTCTTTTTGGACTCAGCCCACTTGCACCCAAGTGAATAAACAGCCTTGTTGCTCACACAAACCCTGTTTAGGTGGTCTTCCATATGGACATGCATGACACTGATGATTATGTGTCTTGGGGTTCATCTTTTTATGGAGTACCTTAATGGCGTTCTCTGTATTTCCTGAATGTGCACATTGGCCTGTCTTGGTAGTTTGGGGAAGTTCTCCCGGGTAATATCCTAAAGAGTGTTTTCCAGCTTGTTTCCACTCTCCTGGTCTCCTTCTGGTGCTCCAACCAATCGTAGGTTCGGTCTTGTTATGAAGTTCCATATTTCTTGGAGGCTTTGTTTATTCCGTCTCATTCTTTTTTCTCTATTCTTATTTGCATGTCTTATTTCAGTAAGGTGGTCTTCAGACTCTCATATCCTTTCTTCCACTTGGTCTATTCAGCTGTTGATACTTGTGTATGCTTCATGAAATTCTCATGCTGTGTTTTTCAGCTCCATCCAGTCATTTATGTTCCTCTCTAAACTGGTTATTCTAATTAGCAATTCCTGTAACCTTTTATCAAGGTTCTTAGCTTCTTTGCATTGGGTTAGAACATACTCCTTTAGCTAATTGTAGTTTTTTATTACCCATCTTCTGAAGTCTACTACTGTCAATTCGTCCATCTGATCCTCCGTCCAGTTCTCTGCCCCAATGGAGAGACATTGCGATCATTTGGAGAAGAGGTACTCTGGCCTTTTGGGTTTTCAGCATTTTTTCATTGATTCTTTCTCATCTTAGTGAGTTTGTCTAGTTTTGGTCTTTGAGACTGCTGACTCTTGGATGGGGTTTCTGTGGGGGCCTTTTTTTGTTGTTGTTGATGCTGTTGTCACTTTCTGCTTGTTTGTTTTTCTTTCAATACTCAGGTCCCTTCTGTAGGGTTTCTGCAGTTTGCTGGGGGTTCAGTTCAGGCCCTATTCAACTGATTCACTCCCACGCCTGGAGATGTCACTCCAAGGAGGCTGGAGAGCAGCAAAGATGGGTGCCTGCTCCGTCTTCTGGGACCTCAGGCCTTGGGGGCACCAACCTGATGCCAGCAGGATTGCTCCTGAATAGGGTGTCTGACAACCCCTGTTGAAGCGTCTCACCCAGTTGGGTGGCACGCGGAGCAAGACCTGTTTAATGAAGCACTTTGTCCCTTGGTATGTTTTTCTCGGGGGAAACCCACTCATCGGGGCTTCCTGGATTCCTCAGAACTACAAGGAGGAGAGGATAAGTCTGCTGGTCCTCAGATACTGTGGCCACCACTCCCCCTAGGGGCTCAGACCCAGGGAGATCTGAACTCTGTCCCTGAGCCCCTGGCTGGAGTTATTGGAGATCCTGTGGGGAAGCCCCACCCACTGAGGAAGGAAGGGTCAGAGTTAGGCCTGAAGGGGCACTCTGGTTGCAGACTGCCACAGCCAGTGTGTTGGGCTATGCGGACAAGTCTTGGGACTAAGCCATTCAGCCTCCCTGGCTCCAGAAGGGGAAAAGCGCAGCCTAGAGCTATAGAAATGGATGTCGCTGTTCCCCCATCCAGGGAGCTTAGCTTGTTAGGCAGTTGCCAGTCCCAGTGCTGGCTGCTGCCCTTCCCACAGGGAACTCAAATGGCTTAGACACTAGCAGCCACAGCCAGTTCTGGTAGCCCCTACCCCCGGGAGTTCAGTAGGATTAAGCAGATTCCAGCTGAGAGGCTGTAAGAATCTGTATATTCCGGGGTTAGGATGATAGGCCACAAGTAAAATATTATCATTTTCAGGCAGGATGGTTGTATACCTAGGTAGTAGGCTGATATTTTAAGTTATCTTTTTTAGTCCACATAAAAGACCAAAAAAAATTCTTAGACTCATTTTTTTTTCTCTCCACCATCCTACATAAAGTCTTTTCAAATCTGGAGAAGGGGAGTGAGGGGTTAACCAGGATATTGAGATGCCTGTGGTGCAGAGCTCTGAAGAAGGACCCCATTATTTTTGTACTCTACATCTCCTAATAAATACAAGAATGCTGGTGATAGAATTCACAGAAGTTTAAGGCTCTGAAAGTAGCAGAAGCTTTCACTCTCACATAGAATCTTAGAAAAGAGAGAAAGGTCTTGGAACTGCCCCTTTATCTTAACACTGGACAGAACAGTCTTATGGTAGAAATGGTGAGATGTTATGTCTAAGCAAAGATCTGAACATTTCCCCAGGTAATCTCTGTGACCTCTGAATGATGTGAAAGAACACTTGAAGGTTGCCAAGGGCTCCATTAAAATGGACTCGGTGTTATCCATAGAGAGGTTTTTGTGTACATGGATGGGTTTACAGATGCAGTCTTAGGATGAATAATGGAACTTATATCCAGAGGTTGAATGGGAACATGTATATCTAAGGGGATGCTAGTATGGAGGAATGACTACAGTTCAGCAGTAGCTTGGGTCATACATCTCCATTAGTGACAGCATAGGAAAAATGACCAGCCCAAAGTCCACGAGATAATATCCACATCAGAAGATGCCAGTGTGGACAGATGACTCCTCTCCTAGTGCCATGATGCTAATTAGAAAATGAGTCAAATGCCACTCTCAGACTAATAAAAGATTTCAATAGAGTGATCAAATATTACATATTTATATTCACATTAATTTTTTACATAAAATAATAATACTAATCTTCCCATTTAACAAGAATAATCAGTTAATGATAGAAATAAGGAAAGAAAAAACTCATATTATTAATAAAACACTCAGAAATACTTTTAAATGGAAGTTTACATCTTCTCTAAAACGACCTATAGTATTTCACTGACAACTACAGATGAATAATGAATGTTGAGAAGACTGATAGAACAAATGCAAATTCCTGCCTACTTAAAACGTCAGGAAACAACAGGTGCTGGAGAGGATGTGGAGAAATAGGAACACTTTGACATTGTTGGTGGGACTGTAAACTAGTTCAATCATTGTGGAAGACAGTGTGGCGATTCCTCAAGGATCTAGAACTAGAAATACCATTTGACCCAGCCATCCCATTACTGGGTATATACCCAAAGGATTATAAATCATGCTGCTATAAAGACACATGCACACGTATGTTTATTGCGGCATTACTCACAATAGCAAAGACTTGGAACCAACCCAAATGTCCATCAATGATAGACTGGATTAAGAAAATGTGGCACATATACACCATGGAATACTATGCAGCCATGAAAAAGCATGAGTTCATGTCCTTTGTAGGGACACGGATGAAGCTGGAAACCATCATTCTCAGCAAACTATTGCAAGGGCAAAAAAACCAAACACCACATGTTCTCACTCATAGGTGGGAATTGAACAATGAGAACACTTGGACACAGGAAGGGGAACATCACACACTGGGGCCTGTCATGGGGTGGGGAGAGGGAGGAGGGATAGCATTAGGAGATATACCTAATGTAAATGACGAGTTAATGGGTGCAGCACACCAACATGGTGCATGTATACATATGTAGCAAACCTGTATGTTGTGCACATGTACCCTAGAACTTAAAGTATAATAAAAAAATTGTAAATTTAACACAATTGAAATTAACATTATAATGGGTAATTTATAATTCTTAAAGTTCTTTGGAAAATAAACAAATATCATTTTTAAGATTGTATAAACAAGAGCTAGGATTAGCCCCAACTTTGTAAAGTTTTAATAATTCAATAAAATATAATTAAATCTATATAAGTGGAAAAATAAAACTAACTTTAACATGACACTTTTATATATGAAACTATTTTATGATAAAGGCATGTAGCAGCATGGGTTGTTGGAAAAGGGTTAGAATGTTCACTAAATCCTGTTATGAGAATTACTTAGAGTTCAAATTAGGTTATCAAGATCATATCTCATTTTTTTTTATTCTTCTTCTGTATGTGATTATTTTATTCTCAGTTTACCCCATATAATCACAAACATGACCATGGGCAACTTCAGGCAGAGAAAAAGACATATTCCCCCTCAGGCTGTACAGAAGTACCTGGTTGATTTTCACTGGACTGAAGGCAGATACCCATTCGTGGATAAATTCATTGACTCTGTCCAAGTCCAGGTTACTTATGTACAATAAAGGTCCCTATGCTACTATCCAAGGAAGGTTGACTTACTCCCCAATGGAAAATCAGGATGCTGTTAACAGAGGAAGAGGGAATTCGTTTGATACAGGTAAGAAACAACCGATATCTGCAAGAGTTAGTAATTTAAAAACAAACACAAGCTAACAAATAATTAAATTTACGGATGCATCTAAGGGCAAATTGAAAAAAATCAAATCATAAGAAATATGAAATGAGATAAATATAAATATTTGTTAAATTTCCAAGGAGAGAGGAATTGTTCTGAGCTTAATATTGATGGAGCAATCTGTGAAGTAAAGATGAATACATAGAAATGCAAACTGATTTTTCTATATTCAAAATAAATACAGCCACATTCTCTAAAATTTGTCATTTTTTTTCAGATTTTGATATTTTTGCTATATAAAAATTTTTATTTTTATTTAACCAAACATGTAGGTTTCTATCTTTTTTCTCACTGATTTTTATACTGAAAAAGTCTATCTCTCACTCATAGCCCCAATTAAATATTAACAACAAATTTTTGCAATAAAATATGAAACAACATAAACAGAAGCATAGAGGGTGAGCTAAAATGTAATAGATAAGCATGATATAATATTATTTATCCATTGCTAACATTCTATATGTAAAGTAAATAATACTTTGCATATTGAAAATCTAGAAATAAAAATAAAGGAAGAAAAGGGGTATTGAGAAAGTAAAACTTGAATAAAAATTAAAGTAGGTGAAGGAGCAAAGCATAAGAATGGGTAGAGGAAGAGCCATGGCAGAGGAAACTGCAAGTGAGTTACTTGCAAGCCTGACACATTTGAAGACAGTGTAATAAAGCAAAGTGAGAAACCAGTTTTAAAACTTTAATAAAAAGAATAATGAATATATTTGTGCACATACACTCTCAATCATGTATAAATATGTATAGAAAACTCCTAGTTGGAAAACTAGAAAATGATAAAAGTAGTACTAAGGATGATTTTGTTCAATTTTCGCTTTTCTATAATTTCAATTTTTTACAAAAAACATATTTTCCTTTTACACGAGTTTTCCTTTTAAAACTCATTGAACAGGTACAGATTTAGCAACTGAAAGAATTGCACAATTTAAAACCATGAAATGAAACCACATACCTGATATTAATTATCAAATTTCCAATGTAAAAGCATGCCGAATTCTTAGTCTTGTACAAAAACTGATGAATACAGATTCTCATCAACAAAATGTTTTTCATTCTCTTCCCAGAATTGCTCAGCTAACAAATAACCAGACAAGCAACTTACTGTCTTATGGTGAGAACATCAGCCTTGTGCTTAATTTAATTTATGACTTCATAGCAACTTGCCAAATTTGAGATAATATCTTCTCATTCCTATTAGTTCAGTGAAATATCTATAAAGGCACATTTGAACCCTTAGAAGATGGCAAGGCTCAGTCCCTGAAATGGGATTATAGTTCCTTCTTTGCCAGAGAGTTGACGGATAGGTATCAATCCCATACCTCCAGAGCACAGAATGTGTGCACAGCAATTACACAGGGACAAATGTGTTTAAAGAGCACACTCTGGTTCTGCCAGCTAGATCAATAAGTGACAACCGAGAGTTGGAATTATCAAGACATGGTGGGTCTGGAAATTGCTCTTAACCTTTGCCTTCATTTATTACTGCCAACCCCTTAGAGGAAACATTTAAAATATGAGTGACCAAATGGCACTATGACATTCTAAGTGGGCTACTATGTATGTAGATGGGTTACCGGAATTGTTGGGTCTTAAGCTGAGTCTCTTTCTCTTCACATATAATCTCCAGCACATCCCGAAGAACATAGGTGGAAAATGTGTGGTCTGAGTTGTTTTTTCACATGCTGGATGCCTTCAGGTAGCCAGAGACATGTCCACAGAGAGAACAGCACATGCTAAGCATTTTGAAAGGGCGATAAAATGCTTAGTATTCAGTTTGCTTTTAGTTTGTACTGAGCAAGGATTAATCTGAGCTGGTGCCTTTGCTCTCAGCTGAACTCAACCTGGAATTACATCACCCTCACAGGTTCCTGTGATTCAGCCCAATGTTTATTTGCATAAATATAGCCAATAATTGCTTCTCTCAGTTCTGTTTATTCCTCATTACCATTGGTGATGTATTCATTGTTTCTTTTGGCTTTGGGAATCAGTTAGGGTAACATTAGCTGCCATAACCACCAGTGATTAACACCAAAAAAGCTTATAGTGCGATAGTTCCCATTTACAGTGCAATATAGACATACCTCGCCACTAGGTGAATTTCTTCCACATAATCATTTAGGGATTCAGGCTTCTGCTAACTTGACGTTCTGTCATCTGCTAGAGCCCCCAGAGTCCTCTGCATCAAACCCGTGAGAGAAAACCAGAATGAAAATGCTCCAACTGATTCTTATAAACTGTAGGTTGAAACCATGTCCTTTCTAGTCTGATTTCATAGGCAAAAAGTAGTCATATGCCCATATGGCATATTGTTGCAGTGGGACTGGGAAATAGAGTTTCTTGCTAAGCAGTTTGTCACTTAACAGTTTCTGGAAGGTGGAATGTGAATTTTTAGGTGAACAGCTAGTTACCTCTGCCAGAGTGACTCTGATTGGGTTCTTGTTAATCTTTAGCAATCTCTAAAAATGGTGTGTCAAAGTGCCAATCCTTTCCCTTCTAGGGGTCAGAAATTTGTTAGGGTAAAGTTTGGAGGGAGAAAAATGACTGCTGACTTTCTTCCAACCATCTCAAGTCCCAGAGCATAGAGTGGCAGACATGTCCTTCACCTGACCACACAGTTGGGGAAGGACCTATTGCTGGCTCCCTTAGGCAACATCTAGAGATAATAAACTCTTCACTGTTGGTAGCCTTTCCCACCATTTTCCTCAATAAATATTTCTTATTAGTAATAATCTTAAAATCTTGAGCTGAGGCAGCCTCATATACTAGAAAGAGCATGGGCTTTGAGAATAAGCAAGGGCAATAGTAACAACCTGCTTTTGAATTCCTGTTCTTGTTTACTAGTATATGCCCTTGGGTGATGAAATGGAACTGAGTCTGGAATTCTCCATCTTCAAATTGGCAGTACATCTGGTCTCTCATTGAGCCTGACACATTTTTGGCACTATGTAAACCATGTCTATTTTCCCACGCAGATAACAGTTAACAACAAATTGTTCAGAAGCAGAGCATTAGAGAGGTAAACTTTCAAGATGTTCTTTTAGTAATTAATATACCTAAAGCCAGTAAGCTATAAGGCTCATCATAATCTCAAGAGAAATATTGATTCTTCGGTATTTTTTTAAAAGGAGAAAAATACTTTTAAGGTCCACTATAGTACTCTTTAGTTTTTCTGGTAAATTAATTTGAAGGCTGAAGAGATGGAGGAATCATAAACCAGGATGAATGTAAATGTTCTCCAGTCATCCTTTGGAGGAGTAAGAGTGATGCTGGAGCCTTGTTTTGTCATGGCTGGCAACATGTCCCCCTTCGGCAGGGCAACAGCTATCATTTGTACTTTTCTGTGAGGTAACATTCAATTGTTCATTACCATTTATTTCTCCCCAGTCCAGAAGTATGGAATGAGTTGTTTCTAGGCAATCTGCTTCCACTCATCCTCCTTAATCATGAGAAGACAGTATTGAGGCAATTATTTTATTCTATTCTTAAGCACTGTGTGCTATTTCATGCCAAGCATTGTGCTTGCAATTGTAAATAAGACATCTCTGTATTTTTGAACTGCTTATTGCACAACTCTATTTGGATGTCCCTTGCATTCACCAGGTCCAAAAGTGAACTCCATATCAAGTGGGAGATTTAACCAATAAGGCTCAAACATAAGCCTCATAAGCACAGGTTTCCTCCAATGCCATGGAAGTAATGTAGCAATATGTTCATAGTCACATGGTTTAAATAAGGTGGGCAAATTGCATAAGCTTCAAGCTCCACAAAACCTAGCTTCCTCTTTGTTCTTACCAAGTCTGGCCCTCTCCCAGTATTCTCTCCTCAGAGTGCATGGAACTACCATGCATTCAGTTGCTATAGCCAGACACCTTGGAAGACACCTTTTCTTCACTACTCTCTTTTCTTCACTCCCCTCAGACAAATCAACTATTTGATTTGTTCATCATCAACAATGCCACTCTTAACTCCTAAATTCAAGCAGGTCTATTTCTCAATATTCTCAGTAAAAGTATCCTATTCAGACTTTCATTTTCTCACCCACATTAACACAATAGGTCCTTAAGTAGTCCTGGTAGACTGATATGTGAGAAGTACTATTATAAAGTACATTGCCAAGCAGATAAAGAAATTCTTGAGAAATATTAGCAATTATGAATGTACTGAAGCAACTGGAAATCTATTCAATAACATGAGCAAATATACTTGGACAAAATAAATTAAAAATCAAGTTTCCAAAGAATGTATATAGAATTTTCCTCATTTCCTGTTTAAAAAAATTTACCCCCTCCCCACTCTTTCTTATTCACCAAAATTTTAGCAGGGTTTAGATTTGGCTTATAGGATTATTAATGATGTTTTTCTTTAGTGTTAGTTTCTATTTTCTACAATGAGTATATATTACTTTTGTAAGTAAACAAGAAAAAGATAGCAAATGCATAGTCCAGAGTGTCTACAATGAAGTCTGCTTATTCATTTCAGGTTTAGTAAATAATATATTATAATCTGGTACACATGCAAAAGGCCGTGGGCTTCTCAGAGACTGGAGGTTCCCAGACATGGAGAAGTAAGCAATGAGAATGTTGACAGGAAAGGTACATTTTGGAAGATACAGCACAGCATTTTGTGCTGTGAGAAAGATGGATGCTGAGATCCCTGTGACTCTAGTTCCTCACAGAGGAACAGCATCAGCGTATTACAGGCTTCTTGACCCTTTTTCAGATATTTTTATCATTTATATCAGACAGACCTGCTTTCAAATTAGTAACACTTATAGTTCATTTAATTTCTCTGCACCTCCTATAACTCAGCCATAAAATGGAGATAATGAAAGTAGCTATTAACATAAGTTGATTTCGAGTATAGTACCTGCTATGCAGTAAACATGCCACAAATGTTATTAGTTATTAATATTCTTCTCCTTTCTGTTGTAAGAGGAAAATTATTTGCTTCCTTCACCTTTCTGAATTGGACAAAAGAAAACATGAGATTAAATTGTCTTAGTAAATATGACACTAATAAAATTGGATATAGTATTATTTGTTTAAGAAATAAACACTCTGTAGCCGGGCGTGGTGGCTCACACCTGTAATCCCAGGACTTTGGGAGGCTGAGGCGGGTGGATCACGAGGTCAGGAGATTGAGACCATCCTGGCTAACACGGTGAAACCCTGTCTCTACTAAAAATACAAAAAATTAGCTGGGCATGGTGGTGGGCGCCTGTAGTCCCAGCTACTTGGGAGGCTGAGGCAGGAGAACGGCATGAACCCAGGAGGTGGAGCTTGCAGTGAGCCGAGATAGCGCCACTGCACTCCAGCCTGGGTGACAGAGTGAGACTCCATCTTAAAAAAAAAAAAAGAAATAAACACTCTGTGACTAGCAATCATTCTCCCCCTTCCCCCACACAAACAACCTATCCTACTTGGTAAGACAATATTTATTTTCTGTACAGAATGAATTAACGACCTGTAGTGTTAATGTCATATCTTAAATTTACATTGAATTAATTAAATTTGACAAGTTTTCTAGAGTTTACTAAAGATTTAAGCCCTAATTTTTACATATTTATTTTTTCAACAAGCATTTATTATATATCTCATACTAGCCTAGATGCCAGTGATATTGTTTGGCTGTGTCCCCACCTAAATCTCATTTTGAATTGTAATTCCCACAATTCCCACGTGTTGTAAGAGGGACCCGGTGGAAGGTAATTGAATCATGGGGGCAGGTCTTTCCTTTGCTATTCTCATGATAGTGAGTAAGTCTCATGAGATCTGATGGTTTTAAAAGTAGGAGTTCTCCCGCACAAGCTCTCTCTCTTTGCCTGCTGCCATCCATGTAAAACATGATTTGCTCCTCCTTGCCTTCCACCATGATTGTGAGGCCTCCCCAGCCACGTGGAACTGTAAGTCCATTTAACCTCTTTCTTTTGTAAATTGCCCAGTCTCAGGTATGTCATTATCAGCAATGTGGGAACAGACTAATACAGCCAGGAACACAAAAATGAATAACATGGCTCCTTCTTGAAAAGGAAACTTTGGCTAGTAGGGATAAAATGGATAATGAAATTATTCTAATACAATGCAACATATAATATTTCAATAATGCCCAAGATAAAAAAAATAGTAGAAAGATTGATCAATTATTTGGTGGTAGTAGAATTTAAGGATGGTTTACTGGAAGCAATGACACCTGAACTAGATTTGAAAGAATGAAGAGATATTTGCAGGTGACCAAGGATAAGGGGAAGAACATTCCACGAAGATAGAGTAAAAGAGAAAGTGTCATGAGAGTAAGAAATTACATGGAGTAGTTGGAAAAGTATACAATCTGGAATAACTGGAGTTTTGATGTAGGGGAATGTTGGAAAGTGGGATTAGAAATGCCAGCAGGGCCAATTTGCCTTGAATTTCATGCTGAAGTTTTAAAATCCACCACAGTAGTAAAATGCAGTTGTTGATAAAAGTTGTTAAATATGGGAGTGATATTTTAGCTAAATAGCTTGTCAAATATGGAGGATGAGTTTGAAATTTATTTAGAGTAAATGTATCATTTCAATGATCTACATATAAGTGGCTGGCATTGTTGCTTACTCAACATGTGACGTTGGACAGTTTAAGTAACCTGTCTGTGCCTTTGTTTCTTTGGCAATAAAATGATCACAATAGGTCCTGACTAAGAAAGTAATAGTAAAACTTTGGATTACTATATGTAAAGTGCCCAGAGTGGTGCATGGCTTATAACAAGGGCTCAATAAATAAAAGCTAATAAAAACTGTCTAAATGAATTTATTTCTTAATGATCCACAATTTGATAAATAAAGGTCAGATGAGACCAAAGAGAAAAAAAACAGATTACAGAGGAATAATTTTCCTGAGTAGGATATAAATATATTCATATAAAAATTATAGTGTTAATAGTATTATATATTCTATGGTTTTACTTCCCAGCCAACTGTGTAAACTTTGTGTTCGGCAAGAATATACAAAAAAAGTTGTGCAAACTTTTGAGGAGAAAATTTAGACAACTTTTCAACAGAATGTGTCATTCACATTCATTCACTTGCATGGCTAAGTGCAGTTTCATCTTTACAGAAACACCAGGTTACTGTTTGCTCAACAGCTTGGAAATCACCAGGTAGAAAATCAATGAGGACATTTCAAGCTCAGAGAAACAATGAAAAGGGTAAATGAACTTTGTGTAAATCCTCCAACTCTCATGGCACTTTCTCTGGCCTCCTCCTCAGGAGGTTTTATCAAAAAACTTAAAAAGCAAGCAAACTCTCATACCTCATGTACATTGAAATTAATGTGCTGAAAAGAAAGAAAATTTGATTTAAATAAGGTGAAGGATGCATCTATTTAATATCTTCAAAGTGATGCAATTCCAGGAAAGACTTAATCTATGAGCTAATTTTTATGCACTTTCAAAAAAGTAATACTATGCGGATTTACTATAATAAAATCTATTTGTCTATAAAACTAAGAAATTGACAATAAATATATTCAATATAAATACGAACATGATTAAATTTCAGCGTGTCAAAATTAATTTTATTTAAAAGAACACAGAATTTAATAATTGAGATACTGGTGGAAAAAAACAACAGTGATCAGTATTGTAAAATAATTGCAAAGATCTTAAAGAAACTTTTAACTCTTTAACTAAAGATGCATAAAATATTGTATAAAGTGTAAAACAGGACCAGGCTCGGTGGCTTAGCCTGTAATCCTAGCACTTTGGGAGGTGGAGTTGTGCGGATTGCTTGAGCCCAGCAGACCAGCCTGGGCAACATGGTGACACTCTGTCTCTACTAAAAATACAAAAATTAGGCTGAGGTGGTGGTGCATATCTGTGGTCCCAACTATTTGCGAGGCTGAGGTGGGAGGACTGCTTGAGCCCAGGAGGTCAAGGCTGCAGTGAGCCGAGATTGCACTCCAGCCTGTGTGACAATGTGAAAAAAAAAAGTCAATAGTTGTTATGTGGTAGAACATTTCTACATTTCTCTATTTCATAAAGGAAAATATTGTTATTTGCATTTTAATAGACTCATAATTTAAAAATGGAAGTGTAATGCAAAGAATTATTTAGGGAAAATCTACTTTAAAATCCAAGATATAAGCATTGCAATTATTACAGAAATTGATTTAAACTCCAATGAACAAAATAGATGTCTAAAATTATGAACAGTGATTTCTCTTCCATTTCAATAAAGGAAAAGCCTCTAGTAATTGTCTTTTTCAGTAATGAAAATTTTGGAAAGAGGAACATCATGCTGAGAAACTGTGCAAGGAATATCAAATTCTGTTTTCTGAATATGTCAAAATCTCTATTTCCATATAGTTATTAAAATGTGAGTGAGCAGCAACTTTTATTTTGCTTGTATATTGTTTTAGTGTCTATTTCTGTGTAACAAATCACCTCAACCCATAAAAGCTTAAAAACAGTCATTTTAATATGCTTGAGGACTAGGGGAAGTGGGTTGAGAATTTAGCAAAGCTTACCAAGGAGTGGCTTTGCTTTATTCTCCAATCTGCAGCCTCAGCTGGGAAGACTGGGAGGCTGGAGGTAACTGGATGATTTAGATTTCTCTAGCATATAATCTTTAACATGCTTTGTAAATCTGAGCAAAACAGACCATGTGAATATAATTTTCTCATCTGTAAAATGAAGAAAATAATATTGTGTTTTTCCATAGTTGTACATAACATGTACATGTATGGAATGTGTGTGTACATACATATATATGTGTGTATATTCATGATATCTCTTTCTCTACCTCAAGCCACATTTCCTAAAATAAAACGAATTAACCACCTCAATTTACATGGCAGGAAAATTCAGTTTGCTTATTAACATGAATTCATCTACCAATGAAAACACTTTAAGTGTGTTATGGTGTCTCCAACATTAATACAGGTTGAGAGGTAAGATATTTATGTATGCATGCATTTTTAAATTTTAATATAGCTTCCATTTAATTATTTTTGGCATTTTGAATAATTTCCAGGAACTGCAGGATTTAATGAGTCAGTGGATGTCAAATTAGTCTGTCTTGGGTTGGGATTATGTTGGAAATTTGCAATTTTTTTTTTTTTTTTTTTTTTGAGACGGAGTATCGCTCTGTCACCCAGGCTGGAGTGCAGTGGCGTGATCTCGGCTCACTGCAATCTCCGCCTCCCGGGTTCAAGCGATTCTTCTGCCTCAGCTTCTCAAGTATGTGGAACTATAGGCGCGTGCCACCATGCCTGGCTAATTTTTGTATTTTTAGTAGAGACGGGGTTTCACTGTATTGGCCGGGCTGGTGTCGCACTCCTGATCTCGTGATTCGCCGCCTTGGCCTCCCAAAGTGCTGGGATTACAGGCGTGAGCCGCTGCACCCGGCCGAAAATTTGCAATCTTACAACTCCTCACTCTTACCAAATAAGTCATTTGAAGTAAGAACAATAGCATAAGCAAAGGGATTATTTTATTTCTAACACTGTAGGGCACTTTAAGATAATGATTGAAAGTATTGGCTCAGGAGCAGGGCACGGGTTCAAAAGTCAACTTCACAAATAACTGGCTGAAAGACTGGTTGCCTTCCTTAACCTGTCTACATCTTAGTCCCCACATCTGTAAAATGGGGATAATAACCGTGTTACATTACAGGTGTGAGAAATAGATGAATTCGTACACGTCAGGTCTAAGAAAAGTAAAAGGCATGCTGGAAGCAGTAAGTATTAGCTGTTATTATTGGCATCATTATTATTACTACAATATCATTTAAGAAGTGGAATAATAAGTTACAAGCTGAAATTTTATTTCATAGATGTATCATGTTGTTTACAATTAGAACGTATATGACTGAGTGGTAATCCTTTCCTGTTCTTTTATTTCTCTATACTGTCCAACCACCCTTAAAATGGTTTTCATGGATTTCCTGACAATTTCTCTGACATAAGGTGAGGGAAGGGAAAGGAGTTAGATTCCAGATACTTCTCTTTTCAATGCTTAATAAGTCAATTCTTATAAAAACATTTATTTTTTACACACAATGTTCTAAACACAGTGATAGGTCTGGGAGATGTTATATTAAATAATAAAGACACAGTTCATTTTGTCAATGTATTCTCAGTTTTGTGGGAGAATAAGGTGTTTTAAAAGATAAGAATTCCATAAGGTTATACTCCATGACTAAAGGATCAGCATAATGTTCCAGGAAGGTAGGGATTAGCTTGCTCATTCTCCCCTTCAATCATGTCCACATTTTTGTACTTCTCTGGCCACTTATTTCTGTTTCCTGACCCTACATCAAGTCATCATTATTAGCATTATTTGCTCCTCAAACTGTTCGAGTAACTCTTATCCTTTCTTTAACACTTGGCGTATTTGTCACCTTTCTTTGTAGAACTCTGACATCTACAAGCAGAGTTAAAGTTTCTTGTATTCTTAAGACAACTTTTTATGTGAGAATGGAAATGAAGTTGTAAGTATTTATAATTACAATTTAAAGAAATCTATAATGTAGAACACTTACTAAAACATTTTTATTGTAATATCTTTGCTCTTGACACAGTAAGTTTATAAGGAGCTTTAAAAGATATTGTAATAACATCTGGTATATCATTTTTGAGAGGTACTGAGTTTTTAGCCCATGCCAAGTTATAGTCCCTATAGATGTATATTAACATTTTGAAACATCAAAATGAAATACAGCTTTTCTGGTTTCCATTTTGGAGTTATTTGTGACCTACGCCTAATGAGTAGCAATTCCTGATATGAATTTGTTATACTATCAGAAGCTGACATATGTATGAATGTTGTAAGAATCATAATGTAGAGTATCTCTTGTAATAGCTGTTATAAAATAAAGTGATAAGTGTTTGTTCAGCGGGTACACAGTCTCAGTCTGGGATGATAAAAATTTCTGGAGATGGATGGTGGTGATAGTACAACAATGTGAATTCATTTACTACTACTCAACTATACATTTTAAAATGTTAAAATTTTGTATTATGCATTTCTTATAAAAATAAGAAAGTAAAAACAGTGCATTTGAGTCCTCAATAATATTTAAAAACTAGAAAACTGTAGCACATGTGTATACATTTCTATAAAATTGTGTATATCTTCATCAAGTTTTTAGTCAAAGGCCTGTATTCTTTCATTGTACCTTGAATGATCAATACTGCTGTATTACAAGCTCAAGTGGACGAGGCATTGTGAAGAGAATGTAAAAAACAACCTGTACCTATTGCTAAGGATGTTACTATAAGGAAACAAGCATACAAATATTAACATAAATGACAGAATAAAGTAATTGCTATGATTTATGTATAAAAATTTGGGGAATCAGTGGAAGGAAGTGTTAATTATGATTTGTGGAGACTGGACAAGATCATGTTGCAGAAGTGGTATTTGAGCGTAGATGTAAATAATTAATAGGATTTGCTGGCTAATCAGTTTAGAATGGAATTTTATTTTATTTCTTTATTTCTTTTTTTATTATTATACTTTAAGTTTTAGGATACATGTGCACAACGTGCAGGTTTGTTACATATGTATACATGTGCCATGCTGGTGTGCTGCACCCATTAACTCGTCATTTAACATTAGGTATATCTCCTAATGCTATCCCTACCCCGTCCCCCTACCCCAAAACAGTCCCTGGTGTGTGATGTTCCCCTTCCTGTGTCCATGTATTCTCATTGTTCAATTCCCACCTATGAGTGAGAACATGCGGTGTTTGGTTTTTTGTCCTTGCGATAGTTTGCTGAGAATAATGGTTTCCAGCTTCATCCATGTCCCTACAAAGGACATGAACTCATCATTTTTTATGGCTGCATAGTATTCCATGGTGTATATGTGCCACATTTTCTTAATCCAGTCTATCATTGTTGGACATTTGGGTTGGTTCCAAGTCTTTGCTATTGTGAGTAGTGCCGCAATAAACATACGTGTGCATGTGTCTTTATAGCAGCATGATTTATAATCCTTTGGGTATATACCCAGTAATGGGATGGCTGGGTCAAATGGTATTTCTAGTTCTAGATCCCTGAGGAATTGCCACACTGACTTCCACAATGGTTGAACTAGTTTACAGTCCCACCAAGAGTGTAAAAGTGTTCCTATTTCTCCACATCCTCTCCAGCACCTGTTGTTTCCTGACTTTTTAATGATTGCCATTCTAACTGGTGTGAGATGGTATCTCATTGTGGTTTTGATTTGCATTTCTCTGATGGTCAGTGATGAGGAGCATTTTTTCATGTGTTTTTTGGCTGCATAAATGTCTTCTTTTGAGAAGTGTCTGTTCATATCCTTCGCCCACTTGTTGATGGGGTTGTTTGTTTTTTTCTTGTAAATTTGTTTGAGTTCATTGTAGATTCTGGATATTAGCCCTTTGTCAGATGAGTAGGTTGCAAAAATTTTCTCCCATTCTGTAGGTTTCCTGTTCACTCTGATGGTGGTTTCTTTTGCTGTGCAGAAGCTCTTTAGTTTAATTAGATCCCATTTGTCAATTTTGGCTTTTGTTGCCATTGCTTTTGGTGTCTTAGACATGAAGTCCTTGCCCATGCCTATGTCCTGAATGGTATTGCCTAGGTTTTCTTCTAGAGTTTTTATGGTTTTAGGTCTAACATGTAAGTCTTTAATCCATCTTGAATTAATTTTTGTATAAGGTGTAAGGAAGGGATCCAGTTTCAGCTTTCTCCATATGGCTAGCCAGTTTTCCCAGCACCATTTATTAAATAGGGAATCCTTTCCCCATTGCTTGTTTTTGTCAGGTTTGTCAAAGATCAGACAGTTGTAGATATGCAGCATTATTTCTGAGGGCTCTGTTATGTTCCATTGGTCTATATCTCTGTTTTGGTACCGGTACCATGCTGTTTTGGTTACTGTAGCCTTGTAGTACAGTATTTTAGAGAGAAGGAGTAGAACAAACAAAATCACAGAGTTAGGAAGGTGAAAAGTTAAAAGCATAAGATAAGGACAGCACATGCTGGGTGGAGCAATGTATTGCGGAAGGTGGAAAGAAAACCAAGTCATTGAAATAACTAGATAATGTATTGGGTTTTCCTGCAAGTGATAATGTTGAAGTACTGTGGCTAGAAGGCTGAGTTGAGCCATTATAGCAGAGAATTGGTCTGACCACTTACATTGAACTTATTTTTGTGTTATTAATATATGAACATTATATATTATTAATAAAAAGGAAAATGGGTAAAAATTTATTTTACCATTTGGTAAAAAGGAAATTGAAACTGAAACCATTTATCTTGAAACAAATAGATAAAAAACATTTATCCTGTTACTTCCAAGGAGACAAGAAGATCAATTTGAACATCTACTATATGCCAGTCACTGTGTTAGGCATTTTAAAAATCACATCATATATATTAAGACAGTTCTAGATTTGAGTTGTTGGGCTATTTGCTCAGCAGTCTAATCTGCATGCTGTAATGAAGAATGATAGGAAAATAGACTTTAGGTGGAATTTTTACAGGTTCTAGCAATGGATACTCACTTTCTGTTTTGAAAATAAAAACTATTCAGGTTAACCCACAGGACTTTATAAAATATTTAATCTTTTACCCAAAGTTATTTAATCCTAACAATACAAAACTATAAATCTTATTTTAGAGAGCCATATTCTTGTCATCATAAATGCTGTAACTTTGAGTATTCTATTAAATATATGGGTGTATAAATATTTATAAGTTCTTCACTCACTTCTATCACATATTCAAGAATTAAAATTTTCTGATAAAATGCTTGCATGTTTTATTCATTAACACCAAACCTATTTCTACCATGGATTTATATTATAAATTTGAATTACATTTCTCTTTAAATATTTAGAAATAAACTTATAATAAAAGGTCATAGTTATTATTTCTCATAAAATGTTCAGTAAATTCAGAATATAAAAATACAAAAAAGACCATCTTTTTTTCTGCTTTAATGATATTTAGATGCTTAAAATTTTCTAATAAATGTTGAAATCACACATGCTTCATAAAACAACTGTAAGAGCCTTACTGCAGAGAGTGACTATAAAATATGAGGCATGATGAGGCAGTAAGGTAATGATCTTGCCCCTCATGTCAAAAAAGGTTACCAATATTGAAATGTCTTTATTTCTGGTTAAAATGCAATTTTCTAGTAGAGCTTTCATAAAACCTAGTAACATTTACATAATCTCTTCAGCTAAAATGTGAATTTCTCACTCAATCAAAATTACTTTCATACTAAAAGTACATATATTTTCAAACCTGCAGTTCTTCACATTGACTACCTCATATGTGAGAGTTTGGCCACCACAGAGGCTGGAAATATTGAGAGAGAAAAATTACCTTCTGCTCTAGAACAACAACAACAAAAAAACAAAAAAACACTTCCTGCCATGAGGCCTAGCAAACTGTAATAAACAACTCTAGAAATAATGTAAATGAGATAGCTTATTGCGCCCCTGGAATGTCTCTTTCCACATAATGCCAAGTCAGAGATGTGGGGCCACAACAACTAAATTTGATTAGTTGGCAGGGAAGGCCAGGAATACCTCACTTTTGTACACAAGTGTGAAGGTGCTCATGATTTGAGTCAGAATTTCAACAGTAGCTTTACAAGACTCTGAATTTGATCCACTTTCTCATAATATCCAAGACAGGAAGAGAGAAACCATCTGTTGGATTACCAAGGTAGAAATCGCATTATATTGTGAAAAATTAGCCATAAGGTCTGAGTCAGTTGGACCATCACTGCAGGTCTGTCACACAGCAGAAAATAAACTCTGACAAATGCGCACCATCCTCAGGATAGCAGTCAATCAAATTCAGCCCAAATATGCTCACTTTAAACATACGGACTTAATAAAATTACTAAGTTCTTTTTATGGTGATGCCTGAAATTGTCCAGTGTGAAATTATCCAGTATTAGAGCATGAGTTGCTGTTCTTTGTAACTACAGTACAATGATGTCATCATGTGCTTGACATCAACATGATGTCAACCATGGAAACTGAGTCATTTAAGTCCTGCTTTGGGGAAAAATGTGTGCAATGATCATGCTCCCTAGTGCATTAGATCTACAAACTGATGTCTAAATTAAATAAACCATCAGTATAACAAGTAAAAGATATATAATTTTGTGGTACAACATAAGCTAAACATAGATATGGAGTCCAGTGAGCTCTGAAAGAATGCCATGAATACAGAAATGAAAGACTGATTCAGACCCTTCCTTTTCTTTTCTCCTCAACACACATCTCTGCTCCAGCTCCCTGTACTCATGAAACTGCTGAAACATCATCTGAAACATTTCTATGCCATTCGAGTCTTAACTATTATTCTAGACTCACCTCATCAACCACAAATGAAGCCTTAGCTATCTCAACTGTACTTATTTCTAACGTTCCCAACTTTGAACACATACAGTTGTTTCTTAGTGCCCAGGGGGAACTGGTTCCAGGACCCCCATGGATACCAAAATCAGACCATTATCAAGTCCCTTATGTAAAATGATGCAGTACTTGCATGTAACCTACTCATATCCTGCCATGTACTTTAAATCATCTCTAGATTCCTTATAATACCCAATGAAATGTAAATGCTATGTAAGTACTTATTATATTGTATTGTTTAGGGAGCCATGACAAGAAAAAAATGCCTGTACGCGTTCAGTACAGACACAACCATCCATTTCTTTTTTCTCTCAAATATTTTCCATCCATATTTGGTTGACTCCATGAATGCAAACCCCAGAGAAATGGAGGGCCAATTGCATATCATTTCTTTATCATAGAAAGTAACTGCTTAAAGTCACAGTTTGAAGTTACTTTCTATGATATGCGTTTCTGTATTTGATCATAACCTATCATATGTTCTGATCAGCTTACACACTACCAACTTTTGAAAACATTCTCTCTTCTATCTCCCTCAGGGATCAGTGCCTCTCCTATGTACTATCCGAGTATTATATTGCCACTATTTATTTTTCTGATAGCACTTTGTATACTGCATTTTACTGCAAGTTCCCTAAAGGAATGCATGTTGTATTTCTCTTCAGTGCATCCCCAGCATCTAACAGAGTATCTAGAACAGATTGCTGCTCCATAAATGTTTGTTGAATGAATGACAACTCATTTTCTAAACTCTAGCAGCTTTTAAGACAAGCAAGGACAAAAGTGTGTCAAATAAATAATAAATCTGGACTTTGAATATAGAATTTTTCATGAAGAGAGACATTATTCAAAATGATTATTTACATAAGGGGAGGACCACTATGACAGTAAGGTGAGGGGTGTTTTGCGAAAGGAAGAAAAAGTAGGGAAAGGGCATTTATGCTCTGACCATAAGGACCATAAGGTCTGTGAGTGCCCCAAAGGTCAGGCAGAAAAACACTTTTCTTTTCTGAAAAGGAATAAACCAGGCAAGAAACAATCAGGGTTACGAAGTGAGATGGGCAATGTTATGATCTGACAGCTAACATTTTTTCTTGAGGTTAGCGGATTTGGGAGGAGTTGTTAAGAAGGGCTTGTTCTGAGTTTTGTTGCTTGCTTTTTCCAATGCCTGGTCAAAGTCCAAGGGCCTAAGGGAAGAAGAAAAACTCATGAAAGTTTGGCCAAGCCAAGTTAGAAGATAATTATTTTGTACGAATTGGTCACTAGGTACAAACAATTCAGTGGATCATTTATAAGGCAAAGAGTGGGAGTTTGGAGAGTGTGTGTCTGATTTCACTATATTTAAGAAAGGGCGGCATCCATGTGTCTTATCTAAGTCATAAGGGGAAGGGTAGTTATTTGCAGTAAGCATTTCCTAGAACGGGGGTCCTCAATGCCCAGGCCACAGACAGGAATCCCCAATGGCCTCTTAGGAACCAGGGCTCAGAGCAGGAGGTGAGCAGCGGATGAGCAAGCGAAGCTTCATGTGTATTTACAGCCAGTCTCCATAGCTTGCATTACCACCTGAGCTCCGGTGGCATTAGATTCGCATAGGAGTGCAAACCCTATCGTGAACTGCACATGCAAGGGATCTAGGTTGTGCGCTCCTTATGAAACTCTAATGCCTGATGATCTGTCACTGTCTCCCGTCACCCCCAGATGGGACTACCTAGCTTCAGGAAAACAAGCTCAGGGTTCCCACTGGTTCTACATCATGGTGAGTTGTGTAAGTCTTACATTCTATATTACAATGTAATAACAATAGAAATAAACTGCACAATAAAAGTAATGCACTTGAATCATCCTGAAACCATCGCCCCCACCCCCAGCCCCACTGCCCTGGTTTATGGAAAAATTGTCTTCCATGAAACTAGTCCCTGGTGCCATAAAGGTTGGGGACTGCTAGAACACAACAAAGTGGGGTAATTTCTTAACTGTTGCTGCGTTCCAGAACATTCAGGCAAAGTTTAACATTGTCAATGTAAAGTGAATATTTGGTCCCAAGTCTTACCATCTGGCAGGCACTGTGACCATTTCTGAAAACAACACTTCTCTGACTGGTCAGAAATCTAAAGGATCGCCTCAATTTGGTTAATCTTATAATGGGTTATAATAATCTTATAATGGGTTAATCTTTCCCTTCAAGTAGAAGGGAAAGCAAGTGTGAAAATCTTGAGAAAAGAAATAGCAATGAATCGCCTGGGAATGAAAAGAATTCTAGTCCCATAGAAAGTATTTTTTTTGAAAGTATAAACAAATTATATAATCTCTGGGTGAAGAAGCTATTTTAAAGATGAAATTGGAAGCCAACTGAAAAAAGTATTAGTTTGGCTTTATGAAAAATAGAAATTTCTAGAAATCAAAGAATATTTGTAGATTCAGTCTTTTCTCTTCTCTGCCTTGCTTAGTGTTCCAGGAGACTGACTTCTGTCGATGACAACACTGGGTTTCCACCCCCTTCTGGCTTCTGGATTACATGGGCTAAGGGGAGGTACCAGCAGGAGAGCAGAAGGCTCCTTTCCATGGCTCCAGTGCTTGCTGGACTCTGGTAACATCTTTCCCTCTTGTCTCTCTAGGCTTAGAGATGGTAACAGCTCCCTGCTGTTGGTAATTCTTGGGTGTTTCATTATCCGTTGTTTTGTCTCTTAACCCTTCTCATAGTTCTGTAAACTTATTAAACTCTTTTAAATGAAACCTTTGGGTATGCCATCTGTTTTCTGCAGTGATCCAGACTGAAACATCATAACCAAAACAGCAAGTGACAAAATTGGAAAGAAAATGCAACTTGTATTACAGAAGAGTTTGAATCTATTTTATAGGTGCCATGTTGAATTTTATAGAGGAGTTCTTTACAACTGTTACAAAAATAAAAGATGACTATCTAAACAGAAATTAAAAAGTGATCAGAATATTTTTTAAATTAACATTACTAGATAACTAAGATGTCCGAATGCTTGAAGCACAGAATTTAATTTTATGTGAATTGGTATATTACCTGAATTTGCTACCAAAATTATTCTACTTATAAGAAAAATTAACAAATGTGATATAATAAGTAAGCTTCATACAAATATACTTTATACATTTTTAGTAAGATTAAATTCTGCAGCACAGAGGTCACTGATCTGCCACCTTGGGCAACGAGCAGTTTGAATAGAATTGTTAAAGAGGAAGACGTTTTACAGTGGCTTGAGGAGTAAACAAAAGGCACGAGAGACAGCCAGTGTACACCGTTCTTTTAACCCTCTACAAAGGCTACCTTGAAAAACTCACTCCTTATAGAGTCAGTCATTTTCTTCTTGGTGAATATATAGCACCTTGCATATGATTTTAATAAACTTATTTTTTATTGCTTCTCTATTGTGAAGTCCTTGAGGACATTTTTTAATAATGTCTGGAACAAAATATATATTTAGTAAATGGTTCTTGAATGAATAAGCAAATAATATGGACAATAAAACAGAGGGAAGGAATGTGAGACTGTCCTCTCTGGGATTCTGGTGGCACTTTAGGTAGTAATTGATTCTGGAAGAGATCTGAAGTCTATTGCATACAAGCTGGAAATTCAGAATCAGAGTCACAGAGTAAGGACTAGTAAGGAAACAGGCTTACGAACAATATTTAAAGTAGTAAATTTATCATTATCTGAGTTATATCTTAAATTTATTCACATAATTGAACTTCTTTTATGTTTCCTTGGGTAGTCAAAGTCTTATCAAAAAACAAGCATAAAAAAAAAAACAGGACAATGTATATGTATGTGTATATTCTTGAAAATTGTGTACCTAACTGTGAAAATGTGTGTGTTTTGTGAGTGTGTAAGAAAGACAGAGAGTGGGAGAGCACTCCAGGGTTCAGTCAGGGTAGCAGAGCACAAGAAGTGCTGTGGGATGGTTGGGATAAGAGATTCATAATAGGAATTGGACTTACACAGTTGTCAAAGGATCTGGGAAAATGAATGGTCAGAATGGGTAACTGAAGGATTAGAGAGAAATCATAGCTTGCCAAGAAAACTGAAGAGCCAAGTCCAACTGCCTATGCGGAACTGTGAAGGGGAAGCTCACAGAGAGACCCACGTGCAGCTGTTGCCCCTGTGTAACCAGTGCTTCGGTGGGTCCATAGTCAAGTGTATGGTGATGGGCCTGACCACTGGATAGCAGGAAGATGAGTTAGACAAAAAACAGAGGAAATAAAAGAGAAGCTGTAACCCTTCATGAACCTCCATGTCTGACAGTCACTATCTCTGATCGTGAAGACCTTCAGAGAATGGTGTCAGCTGCTTCAGTTCTTTCCTTTCTTTCAACCAACTCACACTTGGACCCAGAGGAGGACCAGCATTCATGGAAATGCAATTCTCATCTTATCCAAACTGACCATACAGCAACCTGGCACAGTGTGTATATAAACTGCCCAACATCTAGCACAAGCAGTAACAGCCATTATGATTGTCTTTATGAAGGAGGGTATTGTCAAGTGAAAGAAGATTTTTTAAACTATATTGAAATATTTTACATGACAAAGTAAGCACTCTCTCTCTCTCTCTTTTTATGAGACAGAGTCCTTCGTTGCCTAGGCTGGAGTGCAGTGGCCTGATCTCGGTTCACTGTAACCTCTGCCTCCCAGGTTCAAGTGATTCTCATGCCTCAGCCTCCCAAGCAGCTGGGATTACAGGCACGTGACAACGCTCACTGCTAATTTTTGTATTTTAATAGAGACAAGGTTTCACCATGTTGCCCACGTTGGTCTTGAGCTCCTGACCTCAAGTGATCCACCTGCCCCGACCTCCCAAAGTGCTGGGATTAGAGATGTGAGCCACCATGCCTGGCCAGCACAAACTTTTTCACTGATTTCCAACCCTGGTTACAGTCAACTAATTTGATGTTTCCTTTAAGATAAATTACTTTTGCATATTCAAGAATTTTATGTAGGAAGATTTACATTTTAAGTACTGTTTTGTGTCTGGTTTCTTTTGATCAGCATAATCATTTTAAGATTTATCCAAGTTACATTTTGCAGCTCTTTTCTTTTATTGTGAGTAGTAAGCTATGTATGGATATTGACTCAGACATATAACTCAATTTGTTTGTTGATTCAACTATTATGAGTCAAGTGCCCATTAATATTCCTATAAAATTCTTCGTGTGGTCATATACTTTCATTTTCTTGGTTAAGTACTTAGGAATGGGATTGCTGGGTTGCCTGGCTTTGAAGAAACTGGAAACAATTTTCCAAAGAGGTTATATCATTTTGCACTAGCAATATTGAAGATATCCAGTTGCTTGATATCTTCCCCAACATTTGGTACTGTAAGGAATTTTTTTTATTTTAATTTTAGACTTTCTAGTGTGTGGCAGGTGGTATCTCATTGTAGTGAAATTTGCATTTCCTTGATGTCTAATAATGAAAGTCTTTTTTATTTTTACGTTTTTTGTCCATTCATTGTCTTCTCCTGTGAAGTGTTTTCTTTGCCCATTTAAAATTTTTGCTCCTCTTTTTCCTTATTATTGAATTGTAAGAGTACTTATATAATCTTTATACAATTTCTTTGTCCAGTTATGGAGTTTCAGTATTTTCTCCTGTCTATGGCTTGGCTTTTTATTTAATTGGCAGAGTATTCTAAAGAACAAAAAGTTTTAATTTTGACAAATTGCAATTTAGCAATTTGTGATGGTTTATACTTTTGTTTTCTAATCAAAAATTCTTGTAATCCCAAAGTGGTATTCTTGTATATTCTTCAAGAAGTTTTACAGTTTCCATTTTTACATTTAGATGTATGATTCATTTCAAGTTAATTTGTGTATATGGTGTGAGCTAAGGGCTGAAGCTTGTTATGTTTAAATTGGAGATCCAATTCTTCCAGTACCATTTCTTGGATAAACTATTCTTTCCCTGTTGAATATCTTCGTACATTTGCAAAGTATTGATTATTTATATTTCTAAGTTGTCTATTTTTTCCACTGAACCAATATCTCTGCTCATATATTACTACTGTCATGACTACTATAGCCATATAATAATTCATGAAATGAGGTACTCTAAATCCTCAAAGTTTGTTATTTTTCAGAATCGTTTCAGTTATTCAAGGTCCTTTTAATTTTCTATATAAATTCCATGAATGTCAGTTCTTCTATTCTAAGGTTACTATTTTTTCCTTCCCGAATTTAGTCTTTGGAGGTAAATCACTAAGTGTAGCAAATCCTCAAGGGGCTTCAGGGATTAGGTTTCACCTCTCAGAGGGGGAGATTTCTTGTTTGGAATTCTGTAGAGAAGGTCTGCATGCCTCCCTCATTTATTTTTTATTCAATCATTTATTTATATCATCATGGATTCATGTATATTTATTTTACACTTTAGTTGTTCATGCTTAATACAATCCTTAATGTGGTTGGGTTCATGTTTATAGACTACCTTTTTGCTATTTATTTTTCCTCAGTCCCACATTTTGTTTCCTTTTTCCTCTTTTCTGGTTTTCTTTTGATTTGAATGTATTTTGTGATTCCATTTTATCACTAATATTTGCTTATTAGCTGAACATGTTTGTCTTATTTAATGTTGTTGCTTTAGTGATAGTGATATATTTATACAAATATATAGATTGGTATATGTCTAGTAAAATGCATCTTTAACTTATTACAATCTACATTCAAATTATATTATACCATTTCATCTACAATTTAAGCATCTTACAACAGAATATTTTTATTTACCTCCTGTATATTGTGCTAATGTCATATATTTTCTTATAAACCTCAAAATATTATTGATCTTTATAAAACTATGGTTCACGTTTCATTTTAAATATTTATTTAAAAAACTAAAATATATTTTAAAGGTTGTTTTTTAAAAGGTCATGATATTTACCACATATTAACTATTCCTGACATTCTTCATTCCTTTCCGTAGATCCTAGTTTCTCTTTTTTTCTTCAACCTCAGAGTCCCTTTAGCATTTCTCATAGTGCACAGCTGTTGCTAATGAATTATCTCGGATTTTGTTTGTCTGAAAATGTTTTTATTTCACTTTCAATTTTGAAGGATATTTTGCTGGATATAGAATTCAAAATTGACAAGATTCCCCCCCACACTTTTGCAGTTTAAAGATGTCATTATACTGTAACCTGTTTCACATTGTTTCAAGAAGGAGTCTACATTTTTTCTAATTTAATCTCCTCTCTGTGATATATGTTTTATCCCTAGATGTTTTTCAGATGTTCTCTTCAACCCTGATTTCATTAATTTGATTTTTATATTTCTTCTTGTGTCATTCTTTCTGTTTATACTTCTTGGGTTTCATTGGACTGCCTGGATCTGTTGGTTTATAATTTTCATGAAATTCAGATATCTTTGGCCATTATTTCTTTAAATATTTTCCTCTGCAACTCCTGAAACCCAATTTCATATGTATTAGATGTTAGATCTTTTGAAGTTGTATCACAGGTAATTGAGGCTGTCATGTCCTTTTTAAATCTTTTAATGCTGAGCTTCATTTTGTAGGCTTTTTTTAAATTGACAAGTTATAGTTGTGTATATTTATGGGGTACAATGTGATGTTTTGATATATGTATACAATGCAGCATGACTAAATCAAGCTATTTAAGATATCTATCACCTCACTTACCTATATATTTTAGACATTAAAATTTATGAGATATTAGAAATTTACTTTTAGTTTTGAAATATTTAATGCATTAACATTTACCATAGTCACCCTCTTATGCAAAAAACCTCAGAACATATTCCTCCTATCTCTCTGAAACTTTGTACCCTTTGATCAATACTGCATGACCTCACTTATATGTGGAATCAAAGTGCTTCTTTTTGAATAGTTTCTTGCTATTTCTTGAAGTTCACTACCTTTTCTTCTTAACTGTTGTTATGCTTTTCCAGCTAACATTTAACTCAAATACTGAGCTTTTATCTCTAGAATTTCTATTTTGGTATTTTGCATGTCTTTTATCTCACTTTTTATTATACTCATGTTTTCCTTTAAATCTTGAGCATCTTTATAATAGTGTCTTATTTTATTGCTAATTATGCTGTCTTTTTTTAGTCTGTTTCAATAAACTTCATTTTTGTACTTGTCACAGTTCATATTTGCCTGCCTTTCAGATGTCTAGTAATTTTTCATTTGATGGTAGACATTCTGATTATTATGTTGTTGAATTATTATATTTTGTTGTGTTTCTTGAACCATTTTCAAGCTTTTGCTATTAGGCAATAACACTACTTGCTAATCATTTTCAAATTTTAATAAATTTTTTTTTTAGATTTGTAAGGACAAATATAGAGTAGCTTTCACCCTAGATCTATTGCAATCCTACTTCCTCCAAGACATCACCATTCTTGGATCCCTAATGAATGTCCAAAGTATTCAATGTGTTCTCTTAACTCTGGTTGATTGGTACTCAAATATCTCTCAGCTCTGTGAACTCTAGAACTTGTTCACATAACAGCTTCCTCTGAGGTTTTACTCACTATGTATATCTTAGGATTTGTCAGCAGACTCAAAATAAACCCAATGCATATTTCTGGTGCTCATCTTCTACATAGCTCCTCTTTCTGAAGAGATTCACTCTATATATGTGATTCTTAACACTCAGCAAATATTCAAGGATTACCTATGCAAATTTTTGGAGCTTTATTTCTGTGTATTTTTCTATTCTCCTGAACACTGCATCACAATTCTCGTTACCTCAACCTCCCATATAGTTCATCTCTATCTTTTCTTTTTTCTTTTTTTTTATTATACTTTAAGTTTTAGGGTATATGTGCACAACATGCAGGTTAGTTACATATGTATACATGTGCCATGTTGGTGTGCTGCACCCATTAACTCGTCATTTAACATTAGGTATATCTCCTAATGCTATCCCTCCCCCCTCCCCCCCACTCCACAACCGGCCCTGGGGTGTGATGTTCTCCTTCCTGTGTCCATGTGTTCTCATTGTTCAATTCCCATCTATGAGTGAGAACATGCGGTGTTTGTTTTTTTGTCCTTGTGATAGTTTGCTGAGAATGATGGTTTCCAGCTTCATCCATGTCCCTACAAAGGACATGAACTCATCATTTTTTTATGGCTGCACAGTATTCCATGGTGTATATGTGCCACATTTTCTTAATCCAGTCTATCATTGTTGGACATTTGGGTTGGTTCCAAGTCTTTGCTATTGTGAATAGTGCTGCAATAAACATACGTGTGCCTGTGTCTTTATGATTTATAATCCTTTCGGTATATACCCAGTAATGGGATTGCTGGTTCAAATGGTATTTCTAGTTCTAGATCCCTGAGGAATCACCACATTGACTTCCACAATGGTTGAACTAGTTTACAGTCCCACCAACAGTGTCAAAGTGTTCCTATTTCTCCACATCCTCTGCAGCACCTGTTGTTTCCTGACTTTTTAATGATCGCCATTCTAACTGGCCTTCCTTACACCTTATACAAAAATTAATTCAAGATGGATTAAAGACTTACATTTAGACCTAAAACCATAAAAACCCTAGAAGAAAACCCAGGCAATAACATTCAGGACATAGGCATGGGCAAGGACTTCATGTCTAAAACACCAAAAGCAATGGCAACAAAAGCCAAAATTGACAAATGGGATCTAATTAAACTAAAGAGCTTCTGCACAGCAAAAGAAACTACCATCAGAGTGAACAGGCAACCTACAGAATGAGAGAAAATTTTTGCAATCTACTCATCTGACAAAGGGCTAATATCCAGAATCTACAATGAACTCAAACATATCTACAAGAAAAAAACAAACAGCCCCATCGAAAAGCGGGCAAAGGATATGAACAGACACTTCTCAAAAGAAGACATTATGCAGCCAAAAGACACATGAAAAAATGCTCATCATCACTGGCCATCAGAGAAATGCAAATCAAAACCACAATGAGATACCATCTCTATCTTTTCAACTCATGAATGGCTTATTGTTCAGCAGCAGACTCAAGAGGACCTCTACTCAGAGCTCTGGAACATTTTCTTTAAGGAGGTTCCTCTTCTTTTGCGCTCTGCTTCACCAATTCTAGCTGCCTTAGCTTTCCTAAACTCTTATTTTTGCTGATAAATTAAGCAAGACCTCTTTGCATTTCCTGTTTCCTCCCTTCCTTCACTACTGACTAAAACATGCTTCCAGAAAGAAACTTGGGGTATTCATAGGAAACATCTGGTTTGTTATTATTTTTTTTTTTGTCTTAGGGATCACAGTGCTGTGCTGCATGTTCATGGGAAACTAAATAATAAGAAAAAATAGTATAACTCCAAACTATTTGAGGGAAATATTATAAAAACAAAATTTTCTCAACCAATAAAAAGTGAAGAATTAAGAAATTTTTCCAGTGGTTTAAATAGAACAAAAATGTTATGTTAAAACACAACTATGTAATAAATACTTAAAGTTCTAATTAAAATAAAGAAGTAAATATGTTGATGATAAAAAATCTGATCATATTCAGTTAAGAAGATAGTAACATAAAGATACAAAGTATTTAAAATGAAATAGACTTGAAAACAAAAAAAGTGTTATTTACAATCAAGAAGGAAAACTTTCAATGAGAAAATGTAGTTCATCAGGAATATACAATGATTCTGAATTTGAATGCACTTTAATATGTCCTAAAAATACATAAAGCAAAATTTGGCACATCCCCAAGTAGAGATAAACAAATCAACAACAGTAGATTTTTTTATACATCACTTTCTGCAGTGATAGAGTTAGTGGACAAAAAAAAAAAATAGGCATGTAGAAGATTTGAGCAACACAACTTATACATATCACCTGAGGAATAGGTATAGAACATTACATCAAAAAATTGTAGGGAATATTTCTTTTTTTTTTTTGAGATGGAGTCTCGCTCTGTCGCCCAGGCTGGAGTGCAGTGGCGCGATCTCGGCTCACTACAAGCTCCACCTCCTGGGTTCTTGCCATTCTCCTGCCTCAGCCTCCGGAGTAGCTGGGACTACAGGCGCCCTCCACCATGCCCAGCTAATTTTTTGTATTTTTAGTAGAGACTGGGTTTCACCATGTTAGCCAAGATGGTCTCGATCTCCTGACCTCGTGATCCACCCGCCTCGGCCTCCCAAAGTGCTGGGATTACAGGCGTGAGCCACCACCCCCGGCCCGGGAATATTTTATTTTTAACAGCACATAGAGCACTTTAATATATTGAGCCTAAAAAATACTGACACGTATTTCAAAAGATTGAAATAGTTTGCGGTTTCTGAGTACAATGCAACTATGCCAAAAGTCAGTTACAAAGATATATATCTTTGGAAATGTTAAAGATATATTTTCAAATAACCCATTGGTCAAAATAGAAATGTTAAAAGAAAATCTTTGGAATTCAACACTTATGAGAATACTACATATTATACATTTTTACATGCAGCCTAATCAGTAGTTTTTTGTCAGTAGTCTGTTTTTTTTTTTTCTGATCTAAACTTGCAGCTGAGAAGTCCAATGCAAGTATGACAGTTATCTCTATGTAAGTAACCTGTTGGTTTCTATTTAGAAGCCTTTAAGATAGTCTGTTTATGCTTAAAGATAAAAAAAGTCAGAATATGCATCAGGATGTAAAGATTTAGGTCTCTCTTTTTCTTTAAATTCTGTTCAACGTTGATCAGCCTCTTATTTGACAATCAAGTCATCCTTCAAGTTGAAGAAGTTTTCTGCATTTTGCCCCCTTTATTAGTTTTCTTCATTATTCTCTTAAGTGTTTTAAACTTTATACATGTATTTATAATGTCTCCTCCATGACTCATATTTTCACTCACGATTTACACTTTTTGATGTTCTTTACTCTGATAGGACAACACTATTCGACTTTACAGATTCTTGCAATTAGCCCTCAGCAAGTACATTCCTTTTTATTTCCTTTCTTGAATTTTCAAAATGTGGAATCCAATTTTTAGTTCTAGAATATTTTTTATTCCTCAAACTGCATTACTTTGAGATATGTCATTATCAATCTATTTAGATTTCTTTTCATTTTCTTCTACCTCTGAGAGTGATCCATTTGAATAGTGCTGCTTGGTGTATTAATTTGTGGGGGGGCTCTAATTTGCAGTGGGGGACTGTTAAAGATAAAATATCTGGTAGAAGTTTAAATTTTAGTAGTCTCTAGATGCTGTACTTTTGTGCTGGAGTACATTTATTAAGGTGAGTATTTAGTAGGTGTCTCTGATCTCTAGTTAATAAAGATATGAATGGGATATCGTAATTCCTTTCTTAACACAATGAATGACAACAGTGCAGTTCTCACAAAATACCACTATTGGGCTGCAACTAGAACAATGTGTGTGTGTGTGTGTGTGTGTGTGTGTACTTTGTATTTATAAATGCATATTATTTGTATTTCTAATAATTATTTATTTAAGATAAGTACTGTCTTATTTTTATTAGATTCTCATTTTTATTAGACACAAAATTGTATATATTTAAGATGTGCAACATGATTATTTGCTATACACACATATTGTGAAATAATTACAGTAATCAAGTTAACACATCTACCAACCCATGTAATTTGTGTGTGTGTGTGCGCATGTGTGTGTGTGTGGCTGGAATACTTGAGATTTACTCATATTGTGAACTATGTTCACTATGGTATACACTAAATTATCAGACTTGTTCATCTTACAATCAAAAGTTTGTATCCTTCATCAGCGTTTCCCCATTTCTCCGATCCCCCAGGCCCTGGAAACCACCATTGTACTCTCTGCTTCTATGAGTTTAACTATTGTAGATTTCACATATAAGTGAGATTATACAGTAGTTGTCTTTCTGTATCTGGCTTATTTTACTTAGTGTGATAATAATAATGATGCAAATCACCGGACTCCTTTTTTATGGATGAATATTATTTTATTGTGTATGAAGATATATATAATCACAGTTTTTAATATCTCTTCTCTGTCAAAACACACAGGTTGTTGCCGTATTTTGGCTATCATGAATAGTGCTGAAATAAACAAGGGAGTGCAAGTATCTCTTCAAAATACTGATTTCATTTCCTGTGGATACATAAGTAGAAGTGGAATTGCTGTGTCGTATGTTAGTTCTATTTTTCAGTTTTTGGGGAATGTTTGTACTATTTTCCATAATGCTTGTACCAACTTAAATTTCCACCGATGATATATGTGTTCCCTTTTCTTCACACGCATACCAAGACTTATCTGTTTTTTGCCATTGATAATGGCCATCCTAACATGTGTAAGGTGATACATCATTGCAGTTTTCATTTGCATTTCACATATAAGTAATGTCGTGTAACATTTTTTCATACGCCTGTTGGCAATTAGTCTTCTTTGGATAAATGTCTAATCAGATCCTTTGCCCATTTTAAATTGGGTCTTTTGTTTTTCCTGTTAGTGAGTTGTAGGCATTTTCTAAGTATTCTGGATATCAACCCCTTATTAGATATATGGTTTGCAAGCATTTCTCTCATTCTGTGGGTATCCTTTTCACTCTGTTGATTCTTTATTTTGCTATACAGAAGCTTTTTGGTTTGATGTAGTTTGACTTGTTTATTTTTGCCTCTGTTGCCTGTTCTTTTGGTATCATTTTCAGTAAATCATCACCAAGGTCAGTATCAAGTAACCTTTCCACTGTTTTCATGTAGGACTTTTATGGTTTCAGGTCTAACAATTTAGGCCTTGGATTTATTTTGATTGGAGTTTTGTATAGTGTAAAATATGGGTTTAATTTCACTTTTTTGCCTTTGGATATCCAGCCTTCCCAACACCATTTATTGAAAAGATTATATATTACCCGCTGTGTATTCTTGGCACACTTGTGAAAGATTAGTTGACCATATATGTGTGAGTTGATTTCTGGCTTCTATGTTCGGTTCCATTGGTCTTTGTGTCTTGTTTATTTTCCTAGACGGCATGATATTTCATGTAGAAAACCCTAAATATGCAACCCCCAAATGACTAGAACTAATACACAAATTTAGTAGAGTTGCCTGATACAAAATCAATGTTAAAATCAATTGTAAGTCTATATATTAACAATTAACTATCCAAAAAAGAAATTAAGAAAACAATCTCCATGAAAACAGTATCAAAAAATAAAATATTTGGAAATAAATTTAACTAAGATGATGGAAGATATGTACACTGAACACTATAAGTAATTGATTAAAGAAATTGAAGACGACATAAATAAAATAAATATATACCATGCTCCTGGATTGGAAGAATAAATATTGTTAAAATATCTGTATTACCTACAGTGATCTACGAATTCAAGACAATCCCTATCAAAATTCCAATAGCATTTTTTCACAGAAATAGAATAAACAATCTTAAAATTAGTAGGCAACCACAAAAGACCCCAGATAGACAGAGCAATTTTGAGAAAGAAGAGCAAACCTGGAAACATCACACATCCTGATTCCAAACTATGTTACAAAGCTAGAGTAATCAAAACAACAGGTACTGTCATAAATACTGTCTTACTCTTAAATCCCTGATTTTATTAGCTGCTTTTGCTGAGTGGGGCTTGGTTAACTCTTTTAAATTTTTGTAAAAATGTTTTTCTCTGAGTCTTTTTTGAATAAGAGCTTTATTGAGATATAATTTACATACCATAAAATCTACCACTTTAAAATGTACAATTCTGTGTTTAGTATATTCACAGAAATTTGCAACCATCACTACTATCTAATTTTAGAATATACCTACCGATCCAAGAAGAAATTTGTCCACCAAAAATAACAGAGAGAGGCAGGCCCTCTGTTGGGGAATAGTAGGGAATTGCAATTTGAGATACGGATGCTATGATGGATTATAGGTACATCTGAGGAGGCTGGGGTATGAAGGAGCATTTAAAGACAAAAGCAAGAAGCACATATAAGTTGTCTTGAAACAAAGAGAACATTGGCATGGGGGCTTATTGCTGGAGTTGACATCAGTTCATTAGTGGAAACTGTGTCATACAAGTGTTCTTGCGCAAGGAGCTAGCTGTTCTTGTGTTGCTAGCTGTTCTTCTCCCGATTTTTAATCAAGTTATTCATTTAACAAATTTTTGTGTTTTAGAAGTTTTGGGTTTGCATATTTTGGAGGATAGCCAAATACTACTAGCCAAGACATCAGATATGTCTTTCACAATCATTTTATCCAAGTCCGGTGGCTTGTCTTCTCATTCTTTTCCTCTCCTTCATTTTTGAAGAATAATTTTGCTGGAAATTGAATTTTAGTCTGTTGACTTTTTTTAATCAAGCATTTTAAATACTTCCCTCTCACTAAATTCTTGCTTGTATGGTGTTACCATACAAGCTTCTTGTGTTACCGTAAAGGCTTCTTGTTTGATGTAATTCTTACCTTTGTCCTTCTATAGATAAGATGTTTTTCTTTAATTGACTTCTTTTAAGATTTTCCTTTTGTTTTTGATTTTCTGTAGTTTGAATATGATATGTGATATGCCCAGGTATAGATTGTTTTTGGTATTCATGCTCCTTTGTGCTCTGATTTTCTTGCATATGTGGTTTGGAGTCTGTTATTAGTTTTGGAAAATTCCTAGTTATTTTTACTTCAAATATTTCTTCTGTTCTATTGTCTCTTTCTTGTCCTTCTGTTATTCCAACTACAAGTATCTTATACCTTTTGACATTTCCTGACAGTTCTTGGACATTCTGGTCTCTTTTTCTAATTCCTTTTTGTCTTTGCGTTTCAGTTTGACAAGTTTCTATTGACTTATCTTCAATCTCAATTATTTCCTCATCGAGATCCAGTCTACAGATGTTCCCATCAAAGGCATTCTTCATTTCTTTTACAGTGTTTACATTTGCATTTTATTTTCATTCCATTTTAGAGTTTCCATCTTTCTGTGTACACTATCCATCTGTTCTTAAAAATTATCTCCTTTTTTATGACACCATATTAATTGTAGTTAATTTAAATTCCCTTTAAGATAATCCTGAAATTGGCTTCATAATTGAAGTTAGCTCCCATGCTAGCTTTGTTTCTTTAACATGTGTTTGTGTTGCTTTTAGCATGCCTTGTAATTTGATTTAAAGCTTGACATGATGTATTAGGCAATAGAAGCTGAGACAATAAAACTACAGTGTGAGGTTTTATTTGGTCTATATTCCATGCTTGTTGTAGGTATAGGTAGCAGAGGCTTCACTTTACTCTGATATCCTTGTTTTTCTCTCTCCTGTTGTCTTTGGGTTCCATTAAGAACTTCTTATTAGAGTCTGTGCCTTGCAACTCTTTCATTTGTATTCCACTGTTATTTTACTGGAGAACTGTTTAACTGGTGCTAAGGTGTCGAGGAGAAGAAGTTTTCTATAACCCTAACATTAAATCTCAATCTTTTAGTGGGCTTGTGTACTGAGGCACTGACCTTTACAAGTTCTTCTTAATTCTTTTCCACCTTTCTAGGAAAAATAGAAGGGCTAGAAATGCTGGATTTATATAATTTCCCTAATCCCGGATTGGATAAGACTGTAATATCTTTTCCCCTGCAGAATAAGCCTTTGCAAAGGAGAATTCTTGGGCATACTTCAAAGTGTTTACTTTTTTCCTTCTTCAGTCAGTAACATGACAATTTTTCCTTGGCTCTTCAAGTGAGAACCTGGTAGGGTTCCTGGAGGTAAAACCCATAAATATGGTGGTCCTCAAAACATTGGGTCCTCAGTAATTTCTCATTCTCATAAGATTCCACATTTACTCTTCAGCAATTCGTCAAAATTACCATTTAGGTGTTTCTCTGGTTTATGGTTCTAGTATCTTCTGTTCTAAGCTGATCTTGGCTGTGATTCTCTGTTATTCTACTGTCTCTTCAGATTTTCAGTTGGTAATTTGCACAGTGGTCTCAATTCTCTAAAAGATTTTAGATATATATACATATATATGACACTGTCCTCCTGTTTGTTAAAAAATCTAAATTTAATTGATGGTAACAAAAAACCTAATGATGCATTTGCCTTTAATGACATTTATCCTTTCTAAAATTTAGGAATATACCTATCTCAAATACTTGAACATTTTTTAAAGAATGACTAAATGTAATTTTTAAATTAGTGCTGCATTTTCTTCTATAGTAAATAAATATGTATTTTCAGACTTCACAATGACTTTTTATTATGTATTACCAAAATTAATCTATATTACTGGTATAACTTATCATATTTAACACATACAAACCCATGACAAAAATTATTGCTATAAATATCTCTTAATATGTAAATGAGAGTTCTACTGATTCAAGCCTTATCAGGTAATTGCTCAGTTGCTTTTAAAGTGTAATTTATTGATCAGCAGTTTGTAAAGATCTTAGCTTGGTTTGCCTCTGTAGGGTATTTCATTGGCTGGAGTTTGGAAATATAATTTCTGTTTTTATAGAAGTGTCAGTCATGCAGTATCATATGTTATTAAATTCTTCTCTGTGAAGTTGCATGCATAATATTGCAGATTCTTTTGGTTTTCTTTTTCAACACTTATTGAGATGTTATGCTTACTTTTTAAAAGTAAACAATCAAATTAAAAAACAACAGATGGTAGGAAGTTAAAAGTTATTGATTAATATAGTTGTACCTTAGAAATTAATATAGTTGTACCTTAGATTAATATAGTTGTACCTTAGAAAAAATTATAAGATAATTAGTTCTGTTGCTTTCTCTTCTCTTTTATCTTTTTCTTTTTCTTTTTTTTTTTTTTTTTTTGAGATGGAGTCTTGCTCTGTTGCCCAGGCTGGAATGCAGTGGTGCAATCTCAGCTCACTGCAGCCTCTGCCTCCTGGGTTCAAGTAATCCTCCTGCCTCAGCCTCCCAAGTAGCTGGGATCACAGGTGCCTACCATCATGCCTAGCTAATTGTTGTATTTTTAGTAGAGATGGGTTTTCACCATGTTGGCCACGTTGGTCTTGAACTCCTGACCCCAACTATCTGGCTGCCTCAGCCTCCCAAAGTGCTGGGATTACAGGTGTGAGCCACTGCACCTGACCTGCTTTCTCTATTCTAACATGTTTAAAATGTGTGAGCATGCAGAATTTGGGACCGTGTTAGGAGGACTAGAGAAAGCAAGATATTTTTGAACATCCCACCAGAAAAAATAAATAAATAAAATAAATAAATAAATAAATAAAATAAAGAAGTAAGACAAAGAAAAGGCAACCAAACTACTTCATATAAATGATTGAGGAAATTACAAATACGGTTTCACAGGCTAGTCATACAGATCAAATGAGAAGTACATTATTTTCACAATCAGTAAAGGAAAGTAATTCTTGCCACATAAAAGAGTACGAGTTAGTATTTTCTAATGTCTTAAACTCTCTACAACAAACTATGTGCTTCTAAATTCTCCCTGGAGAAAAATCTATCATCCAGGTTTTCAGCACACATAACACAATCCTAAAAATTCAAATGAGCACAAGATACAATATTAGTATAAAAGTGTGATTTTTAAAATTTCAGATTCTGCCCTTAAAGGTATTGCCTATATGAGTTTAAATTCCCCCCCTCCCGAAAAATAAGGAATGGGTAAAGAAATTAGGTAAATTCTCATTATGTCAATGCAAATTTTTTTCTTGACCTCAATTGCTTGGGGAAATTAGAATAGACTCCATGAAGTGTCTTCTAAGCAGGAAAGTATGATAAATAATTTTTTCATCTATACAGTGATGTGTAATAACTAATTGAAGGCAACAATTAATAATGATAGTAAAAAGCCAGTAGTATTTAATACAGCCTCCTTATCTTCCTCCTTTTCTTTTTAAACACTTCAGAAAGTATAACTAGTTGTCAATGGGCTATCGAGCAGCTGGAGAATTTTCACTCACCAAATCAAGGTAAAACCAAACGGTTATTAGCTACTCTCATAAATGACAGTCTACTTTATTGCATCATCTTACTATACAGATAAAAATCTTTCATCCAGATTGTAAAGATTATCTCTCTCTCTCTCTCTCTCTCACACACACACACACACACACATAGACACAGTCTCTGTCTCTCTCTCTCTCTTTCTTTCTCTGTCTCTCTCTCTCTTATGGGGACTGTTTTCTGCGACAGACAGTGTCATTTCTTGAATTAGTTTTTCACATGAATTCATCTTTTATTAGAGCAACTCAGAGGTTACTGGATTGTACCACCAACAAAAAGGAGTGAGAGGAAAATAAAAATAGGAGGCACTTTACATTGGGTAACTTAGTATGAAGGAAATTAAATTGGAACAGTTCAAGGGCCAAAGCATTTTAGAAGTTTTATGCATTTCTTTGTCCATTTATGCAATTGAAGAAAAATTATATATCTCCTTCAGATCATACTTGGGGAAATAATGATAGTAAGAAATTCATGTAGTAGGAATAGGAAATCCTTCCTCAGCCTATAACATTCGCCCACAATAAGGTGCTAACACATAAGAAACATATTTAAAAATTAAGCACATATAGCACATATTTGGCTTAAGATTCAGGGGAATACTGTACATCAGCAAGATGACAAAATCGGAGACTCCAGACTTTTCCTCCCTCCATGGACACACTAAATAAGCAGCTACACATGAATCAGTGGACAGGACCTTCACTTTGGCCACTGAGAATACAGAGAGCAAAGCAACAATTTGAAAAAGCATCTGGTTTGAATAAGCATGCAGGCATTTGCCAGATCTCCTCTCCCTGGCCCAGTGCAGAGCAAGTGGATAATAAACTCCAGATCTCAGCTTCTCTCTAAAGAGAAAATAAATTGTACCATAAATCTAGAACTCTGACTTTTCTGGCACCGACTTGAGAAACCCGTCTCAGGCACTAATGGGATTTCACATACTTTAGACTCCTGAGGGCCACTAAGATTGAAGACAGCAGGTTGAATAAGCATAAAGATTTGAGAGGGATGCACAATATCTTGCTGGGCCAGTTGGTGGGAATTGTCTTGTATATGAGGACAGTCTTTAATGATTGGTAGAGGTGGTTGACTTATAATATTTAATGTGCAGACACCAGCACAGAGGATGAAAGAAAATGAATAAACAGAGAAATATGTTCTAAATAAAAATAGCAAGAGAAATTTCCAGACACTTATGTAATAAAATGAAGATATATAATTTTACCCAACAGAGAATTCAAAATATGGTCATTAAGATGGTTACTGAGGCCATAATAGCAATGCACAAATAAAATGAAAATTTCAACAAAAAGAAAAAATGTAAAAATGTGCCAAATATAAATTATACAGCTGAAGAATATAATAACTGAACTAAAAAAATCAACAAAGGGTTCAACAGCAGACTAGATCAAGCAGAAGAAATAATCAAAGGTAGGTAACTGGAAATTATTGAATCAGAGAAGCAAAAAGAAAAAAGAATGAAGAAAGAATGGAGAATGGTAGTGTGGACCCATAGTCCCTCAGGATGCTGAGGATGGGGGATAACTTGAGCCCAGGAGTTTGAGTCCAGACTGAGCAATATGAAGAGAATCTGTATCTTTAAAAAATTTTTTTAAAAAAGAGTGAAGAGACCTCTTATGAATACTATCAAGCAAAACAACATATGCATTGTGGGAGCTTTAAGAGAAGAGAGAGGCAAAGGGAAAAAAGCTTCTTCAAAGAAATAATGGCTGAAAATTTTGCAAATCTGGGAAAGAAAATAGACATCCAGATACAGAAAGCCCAGAGGATATCAAATAGGACAAAGACATACACGAAATACATAAGACACATTATAATCAAATTGTCAAAAGCCAATGACAATAAGAGAATTTTGAAAAGAGCAAGAGAAAAGCAACTCATCACATGCAATGGAACCACCACAAGATCATCAGTGGGTTTGCCGCCCCACCCCACCCCAGAAGAAACCTTGCAAGACAGAAAAGAGTTTGATGACATATTCAAAGTATTGAAAGAAAAAAAAAACTATCAACCAGGAATATTACACCTGGAAAAACTATCCTTTAAGAATAAAGGGGAGGTAAGACTTTTTTAGACAAAAAGCTATGGGAACTCATCATCACTAGACCCACCTTAGAAGAAATGCTAAAAGGAGTTCCCCAAGTTGAAACAAAAGGACAGTAAACAGCAATACAATAGCATATTAAAGCATACAACTCATTGGTAAAGTTAAATATATAGACAAAACCAGAATAGTGTATTACCATAATGGTCATAGGTAAATCAGTTTCAATTCTAGTATAAAAGTTAAAAGACAGAAGTATTCAAAAATAAGTATAACTAAAATTATGTTTATGGGTATTAAATATAAATAGCTATAAGTTGTGACATCAGTAACATAATGTGAGGGAGGAGAAGTAAATGTATAATTTTTTATGCAAGTGAAGTTAAGTTGCTATTAGCTTAAAATAGACTATTATAGCAATGAGATATTTTATGCAAGCTTCTCGAAAACCACAAAGACAACAGCTATCGATATTACACAAAAGAAAAAGAGATAGGAATCAAACCCTATTAATACAAACAAAAACAACATAAAACAATGAAACACAAAGGAGGACAGCAAGAGACGAAAAGAGGGAGAAAACAACTACAAGACAAACAAAATGGCAATAGTAAATCATTGCCTATAAATAATTAACTACATGGATTAAATTCTTGAATCAAAAGACAGAGTGGCTAATAAATTTTTAAAATGCTTTCTACAAGAAACTCACTTTAGAGTTAAGGATGCACACAGGTAGAAAATACAGGGGTAGAGAAAGATACTCCATGCAAATGATAACCAGAGAAAGCAGGTACAGCTACATTTATATTGCATACACAAGATTTTAAGTACCTATAAATATTTAAATAATCAGGTAGTAATAAAAAGTGAAGTACGAATTTAAAAACCTCCCAACAAAGAAAAGCCCAGGACTAGATAGCTTCTCAAGTGAATTCTACTAAACATTCAAATAATTAATAACAATTCTTCTTAAATTCATAAAAAAATAGAATAATAAACCCTTTTGTCTTAGTTCGTTTGGGCTGTTGTAACAAAATACCATAGACCGAGTGCCTTATAAATAACAGAAATTTATTTCTTATGTTACCAGAGGCTCTGAAGTGCAAGATCAAGATGCCAGCAGATTCAGGGTCTGGTGAGGGTAGCATTCTAGTTCCTCACAGCTGTCTTTTCCCTGCGTCTCTACATGGCAGAAGGGAGTGATGGAGTCTCTGGGGTTTCTTTATAAGGGTACTAATCTCATTCATGAGGGCTCTACTCTTATTATCTAATCACTTCCTAAAGGCCTGACCTCCAAATATCTCCACAGTGGGGATTAGCTTTCAACATATAAATTGTGGGGGACGTATTCTGTCTAGAGCAACTTCCAAACTTATTTGATGAGACCAGGATCACCATGACGTCAAAGCCAGGCAAATACACCACAACAGAAGAAAACTACTGGGCAATATCTCTAATGAACATAATACATTCAACAAAAATTACAAAATCGAATCATGCAAAAAGGATTTAAAAAAGATGAGAAGATAAAACAAAAAAGAAAAGGAAAACCAGCTGACAAGTGAATATGCAAAAAGAGCTGGGTCAGATAAGAAAATATTTTAAAGAAACTGAAAAAATAAATTCGCAAAGTATTTTGAAATCTGTAAGAATACGCATCAAACTGTTTTAAATTTTTAAACAAAAATATATAAATTAATGACATGAAACCAACCAGAGAAGCTCCTTCAAAATGCAGAAGAGAAAGACAAGGAAATGGCACGTGTATCACAAATACATATGAACATGGCCAGGCATGGTGGCTCACACCTGTAATCCCAGCACTTTGGGGGGCCAAGGTGGGCAGAACACTTAAGGCCAGGAGTTTGAGAGCAGCCTGGCCAACATGGCAAAACCCAGTCTCTATTAAAAATACAAAAATTATCCAGGTGTGGTGGCACGCACCTGTAATCCCAGCTACTGGGGAGGCTGAGGCAGGAGAATCTCTTGAACCCAGGAGGTGGAGGTTGCAGTGAGCCAAGATCACACCACTGCACTCCAGCCTGGGTGACAGAGCAAGATTCTGTCTAAAAAAAAAAAAAAAAAAAAAAAATGCACACCTAGACATTATAAAGAGAAAAAGAAAACATAAAAGTAACTAAAGCGAGAAAAAAGAAAATGAAAGCAATAAAAAAAGGATACAGTAGAATAAATGTTTCCCGAAGACAGATATGCTTTGCATTATGGATCACTGAACCAGTACCTTGCAAAACTGATTTTAAAATCTATAGGTATTCTAGTTTGGCTCATGCCTGTAATCCCAGTACTTTGGGAGGCTGAGGCAGGCAGATCATGAGGTCAGGAGATCGAGACCATCCTGGCCAACATTGTGAAATCCCATCTCTACTAAAAATCCAAAAATTAGCTGGGCACGGGGGCGCAAACCTGTAATCCCAGCTACTCAGGAGGCTAAGGCAGGAGAATCGCTTGAACCTGGGAGTCGGAGGTTGCAGTGAGCCGAGATCATGCCACTGGATTCCAGCCTGGCAACAGAGCAAGACTCCCTCTCAAAAAAAAATTAATTTTAAGGACAAAATAGGGATGATAAGCAGCTTACTTACAAAGGAAAAAGAGACTAAAACGTGGCTAAGGCTATAGGAAATGAGAGAGGAAAACAAAGAAACACCAAAATATTTTGAAAGATGAAAATAAAAGATTTACACACATACATGCTATACCAAATTGTATTGCTGTTATTGTAGAAAATGACTTAAATTTCCTGAGCTTCAACTTCTAATCTGTAAATGTGATCAATAATAATTTCTTTCTCATAGGGTTGCTGCGAAGACCAGGGTAAGTTCTACACAGTTACTGCAATGGGACTGAAAACTGCTTTCATACAAATTTTGGAAAATTATCTCACTGTAAATATCAATAAAAACATCACTGAATAACCCTAAAAATTATGAAGAACTTAGATTATAAAATAAACTTTAAAATAGTCTGAACAATATTAAAATACTCATGATACTGATCATTCTTTCTCTCTTCTTGTTTTTAATAGGAATTTTTGTATGGTTTCACTGTAGACTATATAGAGTCAGATTATTATGTCTTCAATACATTAATCCTTCCGTACTTAAAATGAGTTAAATTACAGACATATGTTTAAATAAAAATTAATTAAAACTTTGAGTGTGGAAGTTGCTGAGTTGTGATTTTGAGAAGGTAAAGAACTGAGTTAGCCATTACCCTTAGTTTAGAAAGATAGCAAAATTTACTTATAAAATAGTTACCAAAAAATTAAATTCAATCTATTCTTATCCTGTATCTTGAGTTCTTAAAATTGAATTTTACAGTAATGCTTAATTATTCTGTTTTTTGTTACCATAAAGTTGAATTCTGACTAAGCTTTGCTTTTTATTTTAATAATTATAAACCAAAGACCAATAATTCCATGGTGATTGTGACCTTCTCTGATTTACTGCAATCAAATAAATATACATTAATATATATACATGTACATATTTTGGTATCTCTTGTCAAGCAAGAAACAATTAATAGAAGTCATGTTCTTGTGCAGAATTGATTTTATCCAGATAAAATAAACATATAAAATTACACTAATTTTAAAGCTTCAGGTAACATCTCATGCTTCCATAAATGTAGTGTTAATTCATGTTCAAGAGAAACATCTCTGTCATGTTAAAGGGAGCAACTACATTTGGAGTTGACTGGTAGTTTATATTTTACCTCCAGTGGTTTTAGCATAAATATCACAGTAGAAAGTTATGGAAGCTGTTTCCAGTTGTGAATTTTCCTGTCCAGTCAGAAAGCCCAAATAATAATTTTGCCTATCCTGTTAGCCGCTATTTCTACTTGCTAATGCAGTGGCAGGATGGGCAAGGAGAAACTGTGCAACCTCACTAATTGAGTGTGTTTATATCTGACTTACCTAGAGGGCTGCAGCAGCTGAGATAGGAGTTTGACAGAACTTGTTTCTCAAGACACAGGTCACAAGGACGCCACTGATAAAAAGGATTTGGTAAAGAAGCTGGCCAAAACCCACGAAAGCCAAGATGGCACTGGTCTGTCCTTAGACTGTTTATTATATGCTAATTGAAAAGCATTAGCATGCTAAAAGACACCCCCAACAACTCTATGACAGTTTACAGATGCTCTGGCAACTCTTAGAAGTTACCCTACAACATGATCTAAAAAAAGACAGAGCCATAGGTCCTGATAATTTTTTGCCCTCTTTGCAGAAAATTCTGAATAATCTTCCCCTTGTTTAGCATTTGATCAAGAAACAACCATAAAAATATGCCAACCAGCAGCCCTTGGAGTAGCCATCTGCCTATGGAGTAGCCATCCTTTCATTCCTTTACTTTCTTTTCTTTTCTTTTTTTTTTTTTTTTTTGAGACAGAGTCTCGCTTTGTCACCCAGGCTGGAGTGCAGAGGTGTAATCTCGGCTCACTGCAACCTCTACCTCCCGGGTTCAAGAGTTCAAGCAATTCCCTGCCTCAGCCTCCCAAGTAGCTGGGATTACAGGTGCCTGCCACCATGCCCGGCTATTTTTTGTATTTTTAGTAGAGATGGGGTTTCATCATTTTGGCCAGGCTGGTCTTGAACTCCTGACCTAGTGATCCACCCTCCTTGGCCTCCCAAAGTGCTGGGGTTATAGGCATGAGCCACTGCGCCTGGCCTCCTTTACTTTCTTAATAAACTTGCTTTCACTTCACTTTGTTGGCTTGCTCTTGAATTCTTTCCTGCATGAAGCCATGTGACACAGCTATTATGGTTTTGTATTTTAATTTTCAACATAGATTCAGATTTTCAGTTTCTTAAATATCTGACTCAAACCCTTCACACATATTAGCCTCTTGCAACAGTGTCTTTGTGAAACAGAGAGCATCATTTATAGCTTTTTCTAGAGAAAGCTTAATTTAATCTAAATATTATCAGATGGAAGACTTAGATGGTTTTACTGATTTCTAGTAGCAAACATGATAATTGAAGTTGATCCAGATAGCTGTATCTGAACAATGGAGGCCTGCTGTGATAGTACCAAGAGGTTTTATTTAAAGCAAGCTAGAAAAAGTTCTGGGCTGAAATAAGCATTTCGACTGCCAAATTCTAGGAGGAAATTAAGTAACAATATGCACAATTGATCTGAGATTAAAATCAATGCTTCAGGAAAATACATATTTTGACTACTCTACTTTCATACCAGGGCATCATTTTTGTAGCTCGTTAAGCTTCTCAATTATAAACCAAAAATACAATTCTAAGCCCTGCAATTGACTAAATGGATCCCTCCTCTTGGCCAAGGAGATTCCAAACTAAATCTGAAAAACTAATTCAGGCTATGATGGGAAGAGGTATCAAACATGCCTCATTATATTCTCCTGCCTTTGGAATTCAGGCACAACTGACCAGCATTAACATTAAAACAGAGATCTTAAGACTGGCAAATGGACTCTTGGTAGCAATAAGATACCAAATTCCAGCCTGACTCTAGTATAGCATCTCACATGACAGATAGCAGACCTTGAAAGAATTCAAGGCTGGGCATGGTGGCTCACACCAGTAATCCCAGCACTTTGGGAGGCTGAGGTGGGTGGATCACTGGAGGCCAGGAGTTCAAGACCAGCCTGGCCAACATGACGAAACCCTGTCTCTACTACAAATACAAAAATTAGCTGGGCATGGTGGTGCACACCTGTAATCCCAGCTACTCGGGAGGCTGAGGCACTAGAATCACTTAAACCTTGGGGTTGGAGGTTGTAGTGAGCCAAGATGGTGCCACTGCACTCCAACCTGAGTAACACAGTGATATTCTGTCTCAAAAAACAAACAAACAAAAGAGAATTCAAAGTATTTTACCCCAAAATATATTTCTTTGATATATTTTTAAATGGTCATGCAAAACCGTCTCTTACAGGGGAAATCTACATTCTGTAGAGAATCCCTTTCTCTTTCCCAGACACTTTTGCTGATTAGGGAGAGAGGAACAGTCTGGCACCTTTTTAGTTTGATAAGAAATATTACCATTTATTCTCTCCGAAGCCTACTACATGGAGGCTTTATCTACGTAATGAGAACCTTGGTCTCCATAACCCCGTATCTTAGCCAAGACATTTTTTTTCTACTGATTCCAGGTCTTTAGATAATAACTTAACTCTTTGAACCAATTGCCAATGAGAAACTCTTTGAATCTACCTATGACCTGGAAGCCTCCACTTGAAGTTGTCCTGCATTTCTGGACCAAAACAATGTATACATTATATGTAGTGACTGATGTCTGCCTATAACTTCTGTCCCCCTAAAACGCATAAAATTAAGCTGCATTAACCAACCACCTTGGGCACATGTTCTCAGGACATCTTGAGACTGTGCCTCAGGCCTTGGTCACTCATATTAGGCTCAGAATAAATCCCTTCAAACATTTTACAGAGTTTGAGTGCTTTTCATTGACACAACAAATGATTTGAAGTGCTTCGTTCAAATACCCATATATATTCATCTATCTCTCTTCTTCTATGCTGAAAAATTAACTTTTTTTGAGAAAATTGTAGCTTGTTGGAATATTTAGCATTTTATATTTCAGTTAGAATTAAAGAATTATAAATTGTAAACCAAATCTTGTGCTTTTTTTCTTTAGAAATTTAGTTCCTGAAGAAATTTTAGACGTATTTATCTTATTAAAATTAAATGCTCCTGGTGATTTTTATTTGAATTTTTTTTCAAAATGTTTAAGAGAATAATAAATATTCTGCACTTCCATTACATTATAAGGAAAATGGTCACTGATGGAAGCAGGGAATCCTGTTTGATATGTAGCTCAGCTTCCTGCAGGCCTTTCTTGAGGTGGCTTCAGGCAGCCCCTCAGCAACCACATTGCTCTCTGGTTTGCTGCTGGGAGTCTAGGTTACAAACATTGTTCTGCTAGTGATGGTTGTATCAACTTTGACAAATCACTTTGATTAGTTCTTTTCTTCTGGAAAACATGAAATATAAATCTCAAATTTGGAAATAAAATGAAATAACACATAAAGCAGTTCATAAGTTTTAATTATCACCCAGTATAAGTAAGAAATTATTATTAGGCTACTGTTACTTGCGATTGATGCGACCGGTGAGGGAAATTACTAGCCACACCCTTCAAAAGATGTGAAACCACTCTTCCAGAAAATATTTAAAAAGATGCATAATTTTTCATAAATAACTCAACTGTGTGGGTCTCTTCTATTACAAACAATGTATGTTCTTAGCAAATGATAATGTTTAAAAATGAAGTATTTAGATCATAAAATGCATGGTATAAGCTGTTTAAGAAGACACTTAATGGCTGGAAGTGGTGGCTCACACTCGTAATCCCAGCACTTTGGGAGGCTGAGGCTGGTGAATCGCTTGAGGTCAGGAGTTTGAGACCAGCCTGGCCAACACAGTGAAACCTCGTCTCCACTAAAAATACAAAAATTAGCTGGGCGTGGTGGCATGCGCATGTAATCCCAGCTACTTGGGAGGCTGAGTTAGGAGAATCGCTTGAGCCTGGGAGGCAGAGGTTGCAGTGAGCGGAGATCATGGCACTGCACTCCAACCTGGGTGAAACACTGAGACTCTGCCTCAAAAAAAAAAAAGAACAAAAAAGAAAAGAAAACACTTGATGACTTAAATTATCTTAAATATTTCTATCATCAACTAGTAATTAAAGTATAAGCTATAAGCTACAGTATCAAAACATCAGAATTTCCCTGACTGCTTAAAGTGGGACATTTAGTCTTTTACCCTCAAATTATGACTTACACCCTCTGGTTCTCATGCCTTTGAATTCAGCCTGGAATTACACCACCGGCTTTCCTGAGCTTCCAGCTCACAGATGGCAAAGATCTTCTAGTCCTCCATAAATGCATGGGCTAATTTCTCATAATAAATATATTTATCTATAGATAGGGGGTTCTGATACAGATAACTCTGACTAATACTAGTTAAAGGGACAGAAAACTGGCAACTTTCCTACTATTATAAAGATGAATATTTTTACCTAAGATTGCAATATTTTATACAATCAGTATTTTACTACTAAGTTTTCTATGTATGTTTACAATGATAAAGGGAATCAATAGTAGTATAATTCTTATTCATGAAAAGATAATAAAGTCAAGTTACAGTATGGATGTTTCATTTCCTTCTAGTTGCTTTATTATCTCTAATAACAGAGATAATAATATTATCTCTAAAATAAAAGGAGAGATTCTGTTCTCCTTTTGTAAGAAAAGAGTAAATTAAAACAGTTTCTTAAATCAAAAGTTATTTTTCTAACCTTACACTATCATACTCATTTCCTAGACTGCCATATTTGGTTATGAAGGTTTTCACTGAATTTGAGCATTAACACATCTTTCAAAGTCAATTCTACATGTTCTACATATGTTTCTGTGAATACTGATGGGACAACATTGTGTTTAGTATAAAATTAATGAAATTCAAAATTTTCATCTTATTATTCAACATCGATATTTTAGTCATTGTGTTTTTAAATAGCAGAAAGAAAACTACTTGGAAGTGTGGTCATAAAAATGATAGTCCCTTTATAAAAATTTGAAACTTTTTGAATGTTTGTGTGTTGACACTATGGATTAAAGAATCTATTTAAAGTATCATGCTTAAAATACTTAAATACTCAAAGTGAGCAACTGTTATCTTTTTATACTTCTAAATTTTGTTTTTTTATGGAAGTATCTGTATAATTAAAAATAAAATAAGTATTAATGATACTAATGTAATTACCAATAATTACAAGTACAATTATTATTTTAATTTATTTGGGTAATTTTTGATTAATGTTCTATTTTCTCATTCAAATCTAAACTGAAGACTATGGTGTCAAGTGTTTTTCTTGCTCACTTTGTAGCCCTGTGTTGCTGGAATGCTTGTCTCACGCTAGGCCCTAGAAAATGTTGGCTTAATAAAAACAAATTATGATTTTTATGATAAATCATGATAAAAATTAAACGCATTATTTATAATAACTGTGCTAATATAAATTTTTCATGATTCTCACAGAAACCCTTCAAGGTGAATGCAGTTGTCCTGTTTAGCAGTTGAGAAAACTCATGCTCAGAGAGATTGTGTTACTTATTCCAAAGTTATGCAGACAGAAAAAATTTCCCCAGTCGATAGTTTCCAGTTTTATTTATTTATGACTTTTTTCCACATATTTCAGAGATGCTCCATGAAAAATCTTGTGAGAGCTGTATCTATACAGCTCTCACTTTGTGTTTCTCTCCACTTTGGTATAATTTTATGAACATTTATACTTTTACCTCCATAACTACCAATGGCTATAAGTCCACATATTCTCCAATTATCTTTCATTCATTCAATAAATATGTATTGAGTTCCTACTATGAGTCATGTACTATCCTGAGTATTAGGATATTGTACAAAACGACTCAGATTTTAGCTTTGCCTTCACAGAAGTTACATTTTAAAGGAGCTCAACAAATGCAATGTATTAAAATGCTCCTGAATGATTTGAAAGTCATGTTTATCCCACTAGCTCTTTCTTGGAAATTTCATTATCTTTTCCACAGCAAAGTAGGGTTTTGACCAAACTGAATTTTAAAATTACTTGAGCTAATGAATGTATGGTAGCTGATACACAGTAAATATATAATGATTAGTAGTTGCTTAATTTGGTTCCCATCTAGGTAGATATTTGAGTACAGAGATATAAAATGTCAATGCAATCTACATAGAATTGAATAATAATTGGTTAAGCGGTAGCTATAGGCAAAAGAAATGTGTGAGTGATAGAGAGAATGAAACAGAAGCAGAGAGACAAAGACAGAGAGAGGAGAAAGAGAAGGATTGACATTTTCTGCCTAATAGCATAATCTTTCATAATGTTTACTCTTTTAAAGCAATTTTCCTTGTGCCTAACCTTGGATATCTCTTCCCATTGCTATTGCATTCAGAGAGCAAGCCAGAGAGTACAGAAAGGCCAAACAAAGAAAAAAACAAAGCCATTCCTGGCATGATCTTAATGCTGTCACAAATTTGATGAAGGAAAACAAATCCAATTACATTTCAGCATTTAAATATATTTGACAGTAGCCAATATATTTTGTGGGTATATGCTTAAATTGAAGGCTAAGCTTCTTGTTAACTATGAGGATTCAGAGACCTCAGTTCTCCGTTATTAGAAAAAAATATCCATTCTGATTCAGTTGAATTTGCATGTAAAACAGATACTCAAAAGAAGGTCAGTAAATGAAAATGGACCAAGAAAATGAAAAGATGGGTTAACAGAATGAAGACAAAGGCCTGTACCAACAACTACTTATCTTTGATAAAGAGATTCGATAAGTTACAATATTAGAGGAGAAGGAGGCAATAGACACTAACACATTAACAATAATAAATATTTATCAAATACCTGTTAAGTGCTATTCATTGCAGTAGTCTCTGCAGGAAGAGATCAGATGAGGAATTCCATCTTCATAGGGCTTATGATCTGGTTGTAGTTTGTCATAAATATGTTTATCTAAAGTAACCTTTTAATAATCTTATCTAGACCATTCCATAGAAGAGATTAAGTTTTTCTCAATTAAACTCTTTCATGGTTTTTATAAGATTTCCCACTAGGAGGGGATCAAGAAGGCTATGCCATATAATAGACTGTCATGTTATCAACACCAGCCCTAAATATATATGACTTCTCAGCTCAGCAAGCCACCATCAACTTACTGCTTTCTGGTCTCATACTTGTAGCTCTTAAAAGAAAAAAACAAATCAACTTGTCTTCTTCTCTATCCACAGTTGTAGCTGGGATCACATAGCATTTGCCAAACAATCAGTGGCTTTGAAAACTAATTAAACTAAAGAGCTTCTGCACAGCAAAAGAAACTACCATCAGAGTGAACAGGCAACCTACAAAATGGGAGAAAATTTTCACAACCTACTCATCTGACAAAGGGCTAATATCCAGAATCTACAATGAACTCAAACAAATTTACAAGAAAAAAACAAACAACCCCATCAAAAAGTGGGCGAAGGACATGAACAGACACTTCTCAAAAGAAGACATTTATGCAGCCAAAAAACACATGAAAAAATGCTCACCATCACTGGCCATCAGAGAAATGCAAATCAAAACTGCAATGAGATACCATCTCACACCAGTTAGAATGGCAATCATTAAAAAGTCAGGAAACAACAGGTGCTGGAGAGGATGTGGAGAAATAGGAACACTTTTACACTGTTGGTGGGACTGGAAACTAGTTCAACCATTGTGGAAGTCAGTGTGGTGATTCCTCAGGGATCTAGAACTAGAAATACCATTTGACCCAGCCATCCCATTACTGGGCATATACCCAAAGGACTATAAATCATGCTGCTATAAAGACACATGCACACGTATGTTTATTGCGGCATTATTCACAATAGCAAAGACTTGGTATCAACGTAAATGTCCAACAATGATAGACTGGGTTAAGAAAATGTGGCACATATACACCATGGAATACTATGCAGCCATAAAAAATGATGAGTTCACGTCCTTTGTAGGGACATGGATGAAATTGGAAATCATCATTCTCAGTAAACTATCCCAAGAACAAAAAACCAAACACCGCATATTCTCACTCATAGGTGGGAATTGAACAATGAGAACACATGGACACAGGAAGGGAAACATCATACTCTGGGGACTGTTGTGGGGTGGGGGGAGGGGGGAGGGATAGCATTGGGAGATATACCTAATGCTAGATGACGAGTTAGTGGGTGCAGCGCACCAGCATGGCACATGTATACATATGTAACTAACCTGCACATTGTGCACATGTACCCTAAAACTTAAAAGTATAATAATAAATTAAAAAAAAAAAAGAAAATGACAATCTGCCAGAAAAAGACGGTGTGTGTGAATGGACTATTTTCTCTGAAATTTATCAATTTAAATTATATTAAAAGTTTTTAGTTTCATCATTCTATAACATAAAATAATTACTTTTTAGCTAGTGCTTTAAAAATTAATAGAATCCTTCTTGACTTACTTCTTAACATTTATTTTCTTTAAAACACACTAATTGCTTTTGTTTTTAATATACTACTCTACCATATCGAAAGTTGTTGGGTGTTTGATGCTTTACTCAGTAGAATTTTTCAGTTAGGAATGGATAATGAAAGTACATCAGCTATTAAAAATTCTTTATTGTCTGCAGAACAAAAGAATAAATCAGGTGTAAGAGGCAATAGGGAAAATTCAAGAATAGGTGAGATCAGAAAGAGAAAAAAATAAGAAAGACGTTAAGAGTAAAGAGCAGTCTCCTGAAAATGCATACTATGAGGTTATAAGACTTTAAAAGTTCTTTTTGACCCTTTGCCCTTAAATATATCTGAACTTTAAATTTAGTAACTTTGCTCTTCAGCAGAAACTTAAAAGTTGAAAGGATGGCATGAGTGACTTTGAAGTGGCTACGTTATCTGGAGTATATACCCTGGGGTTCGTTGTCGAGTGCCAGGAAAATTTGGGACATGGACACACATGAAAAGTTTAGGAACGGAGCCTTAATAAGCAGAAGAAAAAGAAAAAGAAACAGCTTCCTTCATAGAAGAAGGGGTCTCTGAGCAGAAAAGACTAGTTTGAGGAGGCAGTGTCTGATTTACATAGGGCTCATAGATTGGTTCAATCAGGTATGCCATTTACATAGCATGCAGGGAATGCTGGTCGCCCCACCCTAATCTTTGCAAATAGGATTTCCAGTTGATCCCTGCAATCTTGTCTGCTCCTTACAGCACATGTGGCTGGTAGAGAAGAGAAGTCGCCATCTTGAAAATGTAGTACTTAGTTCCTGCTGGCATTCATTGGTGCAAGCTCCCAGCTTGCAGGGTATTCTTTGTCAGAAAATTATTTGGGGCTGCTTTTCATTAAAAAGAAATGTCTTACCGAGGACTCCCATGCCCTTGCTATCTGCCCAAGTAATTCCTTCTTAACTCCTTTATCTGTTTCACAGACACAAAACAGCTTTAAACAATAGGCATTAGAATGCATCTCTTTTCTTTCTAAACTCATCAAGCAGTATCCATTTATACTATTTCATATTTCTAACATTAAATGTTGAAAACTCACTGGATTATAAAATCTTAAAATATATGCGTAAAGGAAAAGAGTTAAGCCACAGATCTAATCTGTTATCAATATTATGTACCAGATCCTCTCTCTTCCAAATTTAACTATTGATTTAATATGCCAGTCAATAGTTGGAACTAAATACCTTAAAACTTTTGAATAGCTTTTCATACATAGACAGATAACAAAGAAAATGTGTGAAGAAACAATGAACTTTTATAGTAAAGAAAATAAGAGAATGGCTAAATAAAATATTTTTAAACGTCACATTGTAATTATGATGGAGATATACAACTATGAGAGTAATACAGTGACTAATTTCAAGTAAGTTCACATTGTAAAGAGCATTCTTTGTTCAAAAGGAAGATTGTTTCATCAAATCAAGGCTGCACAAAATAGTTCAGCGGTTTTCTCACCTAAATCAAATGTCATTGTAGATAATATTTTCATTTATTTCCCTATTCTTCCTATTATTCTGAATGCCTTTTTGGTTTCTAGGCAACCATGCTAATACTTCTCTTTCTAAAAAGTCCTCTGCACAAGAACAGTATTCTTAAAAAAGATGGGTGGCCTTCCAAGAAATTTTAAAGTTAGAAATAAATGCTAATCATAAAATAAGAAAAAACAACAATTATAATAGTTTTGAATACTATGGTGCAGAGAGTTAAAAAATACGTGGCCTGCACACCACAATGAGCTCAACAATGACAAAGAAAGAGAAAGAAGTTACAAGGTAGATTTATTTCCAGGAAAGATGCACAAAGAAACTCCATATGTCAAATTCTGGGCAGATGTTATGATATTCATATTTATTAAAGATCTGTTAAGGGAATAGGGTTGGTTCATTTGAGACAATCATGAATAGAAAACCATTTGAGATGGGAAAAACTATAAGTATGATGCTTAGCCTGGACAAAAAAAAAATAAAGGTCAATGAGGTAAAATGCTCTATTTGTGAATTTGTATAGCATATGATGAAAGAGAGATTAAGTTTGTTTACATTTCTCCTCCAGAGATAGAATAATAATCATTAGGCATAAGTAGAAGTTAGATAATTTTGGCTCAATTTAATAAACTTTTTTTAACAATTAGGGTTGGCTCTCAGGGTATTGGGTTACCTCAAAAGGTAATAAAATCTGTGACTCTAAGTGTTTAGGCAAAGATGACCAACTTTGTGTACAATCTCACTGTGTTCCAACTCCACTTCTTAGATATTTAATAGGTACCTAAAATTTAGCATGCCACAAATAAACTCTAAATCTTTTCAACCTGCTCTTCTCCTATTTTTCCAATCCCAATAATAATTGTTCAGGCTAAAAATCAAACAATCATCCATAATTCTTCTCTTCTCAGCAAATGCTCAACATGCATAATAAGTATGGATTCTCTCCCCACATTTCTCCACTTTACATCGCTTACACTAATAACACCCCAGGCCTACCTACTACCATCTCTTGGTTGGATTGTTTTGATGCTCTCTGAATGATATCCTTGCATTTACATGTGACCCCTGAAGTTTATTGTCTACAGAGCAGCCAAGGCAATCTTTAAAAAAAAGTATCTACTTTTGCCAGTCCTTTGTTCACATCTTTCTGATAACATACCATTTTATCTAAAATAACAATCAAAGCTCTTAGTATGTCTTAAAAAACAGCCACATGTCCTAAAAAATGTTTTAAGTATGTCTTAATCCCCATGGCCCTCCCTTCTCATATTTTTCTCTTTACTGTTCTCTTACCCCTTTCACTTTCACTGCACCTCCCACACCTATTTCCCCCGCAGCTGCTATAACTCTGCCACTCTTTGCATGCATGCAAATACTCATTATTGGACAGGGAAAGTAATTAATCCTAGTTGTCCTGAGGGCTTGCAGCCACTGTCTGTTGAATTCACTTCACCCATACTGGTATGTCTGATGGGGGTGGAGTTCAAGATCAGGCAAGAGAAAAACATGTAAAGGAAGTCATCTCCCAACTGACTTGGGTACATAGCACCCCAGCCCCTGCAAAGGACTAGGTCTCTCAAAACTACATGAAACCCTCCATTCCCATACTCACCTGGTAAGCCTATTTAATACCACCCTCACTGGGCTCCATGAAGCCTCAGCGAAAACCCTACTAACTGTTGGATGTGCCTCCCCCTGTACTTCAGGCCATACATTTCAATCTCTGTATCTTTAACCTCCTTGTTAAATTTGTCTCTTCCAGAATCAAAGCTGGAAAACTACAAATAGTTCTTCAAATGGAGCCCCAGATACAGTCCATGACTAAGATCTACCACGAACCCCTGAACCAACCTGCTAGCAAATGCCCCGATGTTGATGACATCAAAGGCACCCCTCCCAAGGAAATCTCAACTGCACAACCCCTACTATGCCCCAGTTCAGCAGGAGGCAGTTAGAGCTGTCATCAGCCAACCTCCCCAATAGCACTTGGGTTTTCCTGTTGAGAGGGGGGACTGAGAGACAGGATTAGCTGGATTTCCTAGGCCAACTAAGAATTCCTAAGCCTAGCTGGGGAAGGTGATGGCACCCACCTTTAAACACGGGGCTTGTAACTCAGCTCACAGCTCACACCCGACCAATCAGGTATTAAAAAAAGAGCTCACTAAAATACCAATCAGGCTAAAAGCAGGAGGTAAAGAAATAGTCAATCATCTATCACCTGAGGGCACAGTGGGAGGGACAATGATCAGGATATAAACCCAGGGCATTCGAGCAGGCAGTGGCAACCCCCTTTGGCTCCCCTCCCATTCTATGGGAGCTCTGTTTTCACTCTATTAAATCTTGCAACTGCAATAAAAAAAAAAAAGCTATTTCATTACATGTCTGAGTAACTCTCTGACATCACTTTCTATCATTCTCCCCCACTTTCATTCTGTTCCAACCTCTCAACTACCATTGCTGTCCTTAGAATTCACTAATTATAATCTTGACCCAAGGGCTTGGTCCTCACTGTTCCTTCTGCCTGGAATGTCTTCCCTCAACTATCTGCATAGCTTGTTCTCTCACTTCAATTAAAGCCCTGCATAAATATCAGCTTATCAAAAGACTTTTCTCGAGCCTCTTTCATAATGTAGAATACCCATCACCCATCACTCTCTATTTTTTTAACTCTGGCGTAGCACCTAACTTACTATATGTTGTTTAGCATCTGACTGTAATGACTAGACTAGAAATTCCGTGATCTCTTTTATGATTATCCCTAGACATAAAAGGGTGCTGTTCCAAAGAAGAAGCTCAAAATATTTTTTGAATAAATGTTATGGAAAGAATTTCATTGTGCGTAAGAGATTGGAATACACAACTTAATAAGGTTCTTCCTAACTCTGTAATTCTGATATCAAAACCAAGAGATATATTTTATTTGTTCTTCGACTTAGCTATCATTTGGAAATTAATTTGAGTATTCTCTTAACCTTAATTATTTCTAGGTGCATGTACTCTTCCTATTCTAACACCCCTAAACTTCTCATGAAGTTCATGATTTTTATAGAAAATGTTTATGACATACTAGGTTGTTGTTTCAAAATATTAGACTCTTTTCACTTCCCCTGACATTACCATTTTAACCAGCTAGCTCTCTTCCTGAGGAGGCTTTCAAGCACAATTATAAGAAAGTTGTAATCACTCCTTAGCAAGCACTTTACTAGAAGGATTTCCACTCAAGGCTGTTTGTCACAGCCTTAAGTTTTACCTTAACAAACTCATAAGTGCTATTATTATCCTTCTGAGTTCTTCTTATAGGAGTTATACAAGACTAGTTTTGTTTTTGAAGTTAACAACTTCCAGACTTTTATGAAGTTAAGACACTGTGTTTTACAAAAATCTCTAAAAACCAATGGAGATTGTTATATAGGTCAGCAAACTGATTTCCAGATAACTAAAAGTAAGTGATATATTGTCCACATTATATTTTTAGCACCCAACATGATCTAAAGATATAGGAATGACAGAAAATAAACACGCTAACCATTGGTAAGTGGTACCATTGATTTACTCATCCACTTTTTATTTATTCATATTCATTATAAATTAACATCTACTATGGCCCACACAAATTTCTGATAATACAGTGATTTTTTTCAAAGTTTACAATCTCACTGGGAAACATGCAAATGGTTCCAACACATTGTGTTTTATGCCATGGTAGCAACAAGTACAAATTATATGAGATGAACAAAGTCATTTTTCTCTACTGACTTATAATTAATGTTTATTTTTCAGCTCTGTTAGAGACATGGAATTATACTTGTTTATAAGCAGGAAGCATATAAATTATTATTATATGGAAAAATGGCAGCTATAGGAAATTTAATTCTCAGTTTGACTCTGGAAATAATTTGCTGTTTTCCTATCTCAATGGAAATAGCTTCTGGTAACATAATTTGACCAATAACCAATGATTGCACACTGAGGTACTGACAACTTGGTCATTGACTTCAATGTTTCTCTGGAGTTGGTAAAGTACCAAGAGTGAACAAAAATCTTAAATACAGCAATGTAGAAGAGTAGAATGAGCAGTCAACATCATGTCAGGGGACTTGAATACCAATTCCAGCTTCATCACTAATTTACCAACCAATAGCTTGTTTATCACCAAATAATAACCCTCCGTGGGACAACCTTTCTTTATCTCATTAATGAGTTGGAAAAATAATTTCCAAGCGAACTCACAGCCCATATTTTGTTCTAAAATATGTTTAAAGTGAAACCGGTGCAATTAACTCAAAGGTATTTTCATTAGTTTCACTCAGACCTTTCAAAGAAAAGCAAACATTCTAACCCCAGTCTTTTGAAAACTCTAGCCAATGCTGTCCAAAAACCTTTTCTGTGATAATGAAAATGTTCTGTATCCACACTGTTTTAAATATGGTAGCATCTAGCCACATTTGGCTATTGAACATTTGAAATGAGGCTGGTGCAATAGAGGAAATAATTTTAAGACATTATTATTATTTAATTTTAATTAACTTAGAGGTAAATAGTTATATAAGGCTAGTGACTAGTTAATTAGGCAGCACAGCTAAAGTCACTGTGTATAATTAGTATAAAATATATCTGATAACAATGTAAGTTTAAAAAGAAGGGACAATGTTTATTGGATCTGCTTTCAACTGTTCCGTTCTGTATTTACATTTTAATGAAGCACTATCATTTGTAGAAATAAACTATTAATGAAAACTGGAATGCTAGTAAAAGAAAAGCACCAAGAGTACATTGTATATAGTGAAAATTATCACTCACAAATGCTATGCTTTTGCCATATGCTTTCAATGGCATTTATATAAATTGAAATGGATCATTTCTTTCATTAACTTTCTAAGTGAGGTTTTCTGCTCATTTTCCTTGAACAGGCAGGAATGTCATTATAACTTAAAGTAGGAAGATATGCTAAAGGGCATGAGATTAGTGCATGGGTAGTACACTTTCCATTTCACTATAGGAAATTATATGTCCTATTTCTCAGTTTTGATCTGCATAAATGTGAATTAAATGAAATAAACTTTGAATAAGTAAGTTAAAAATGACTCCATATTTCACAAATATAAAAATAATATAGAACAACATGGATGGAACTAGAGATCATTATGTGAAGTGAAATAAGGCAGGCACAGAAAGACAAACATCACATGTTCTCGACTATTTGTGGGATCTAAAAATCAAAACAATTGAACTCATGGACATAGAGAAGAGAAGGATGGTTACCAGAGGCTGGGAAGGATAGTAGCGGTCTGGTGAGGGTGGTGAGGACAGTTAATGGATAAAAAAAATTGAAAGAATGAATAGGACTTACTATTTGAAGCATAATAGGGTGGCTATAGTCAATAATAACTTAATTGTAGATGTTAAAATAACATTAATAGTGCAATTGGATTGTTTGTAACTCTAAGGATAAACGCCTGAGGAGATGGATACCCCATTCCCCATTACGTGCTTATTTCACCTTGTGTGCTTGTACCAAAACATCTCACCTACCCCATAAATATATGCACCTGCTATGCACCCACAAAACTTTTTTTTAATTAAGGAAAAATAAAATAAATTAATAATATGGATATTCTTCAATAGCTTTAAAAGAAATGGAAATAAAGTTTTATGGAGAGGCAATTATACACTTAATAAGTAATAAGACATGAAAAAAATACCTAATACTACTGCATTTGTGATTAAACTGGGTGTTGCCATTGTCTTTTTTGCAAAGGTATTGTATATGTTTTAATGCTGAGGTTTGTTCCTTGGCTTTAATTAAATAGAGGAGGATAATAGCCCTGTAAAGGAACATGTGCATTTACAGTATTACCTATAATGTTCATAAAATTAGAATAATTAACAAATCTAGTTGATTAGCTATTGTTATATAGTCAATAAAACATCATGATACAAAATACATAAAAATAAAAGATTCCTATGATATAATGACTATATATTTTTCATTCATTAACAAGAATACCTACCTTGTGCCTGGCGTTTGAAAATATAGAGAAAAAGGATGACAGTTTCTGCCTTCAAGAATTTTACAGCTTAGGGAGCAGACAAAAAGGAGTTATTCAATAACAATCTATTGTGATATTTGCCAGGGTGAAGGGTATGCAAGGAGGGACCTGAATGGCTGCTGTGACAATCAGGAAGTTCGAGAAGACTCAGACAAGGCTGGCTCCCCCATGGCTGAATTCTGGTGCTAGAAAGGAGCTGGACAACTAAGCCAACCATTTCTAAAAGGCAGAGTGAGAACTCGTGCAGGCATCTTGAAATGATTCGGAAAAACAGTATTTTTGTCAATTAAGGGAGTTTACCAGATTTTGAACGTCAGACTTCTCAGAGAGTTGAATCTTCCTCATTCTTTGAAGAAGGAGCTAATGAGCCTCCTATAATAATGGGAAGTGATTCCCCATCAGGTATTCAGGATGGCCACACTTGAGGATCAGGGATGAGTCAAAGTAGAGTGAATATTACCGATGTCCCAACCTAGCTCTGACCCATCTCAATTTCCTCCTAGACTGAGGAAGCTTAGGTTGATTCAGGTGCTCTATCTGTCACCTTCTCTGCATCAAATTTTAAAAAGGTAGAACCTTCTCTATTATAAGATATCATCAAAATATCTATTTTATTTACACATGATGTTCAGCATTCAATAAAAGTTTACCAGATATAGAAGGCTGAAAGAAAATATGACCAATAGTCAAAATGAAAGACAGATAACAAATGCAGTCCACAATTGATCCAGATATTGGCATTAGCAGACAAGGACTTCTAAGTGACTACAATTAATATAGAAAAGAAAATTGAGGAAAAGTAGAACAACATAAAAGAAAGGGTGATATGTTTCAATAAAAATTTGAAATTTATAAAATGAATTATATGAACATTTCAAAAATCAAAATGTTATTAAATATTCAGAAATCAACATATATATGGTTTTAAACACAGGCTAGACACAAAATTAGAAAAGATTGGTGAATTCAGTCAGGTCAATATCTAAACTGAGAAAACAGAAAAAATATTGCAAACAACAGGCAAGCAGACTGCCAAATCATGAATGAACTCCCATTCACAATTGCTACAAAAAGAATGAAATACTTAGGAATACAGCTAACATGGAAAATGAAGGACCTCTTTAAGGAAAACTGCAAAGCACTGCTCAAGAAAATCAGACAGGACACAAACAAATGAAAAAACATTCCATGGTCAGCAATAGGAAGGACCAATATCATGAAAATGGCCATACTGCTCAAACTAATTTATAGATTCAATGCCATTCCCATTAAACTATCATTGACATTCTTCACAGAATTAGAAAAAAAAACTATTTTAAAAGTCACATGGAAACAAAAGCCCGAATAGCCAAGGCAATCTGAAGCAAAAAGAACAAAGCTGAAAGCATCATTCTACCTGACTTCAATCTATACTACAAGTCTACAGTAAACAAAACAGCATGCTACTGGTACAAGAACAAACAGAACCGTAGACCAATGGAACAGAATAGAGAACTCAGAAATAAGACCACAAACCTACAACCATCTGATCTTCGACAAACCTGACAAAAACAAGCAATGGGGAAAGGATTTCCTATTTAACAAATGATTCTGGGAAAACTGGCTAGCCATACGCAAAAAAATTGAAACTGCACCCCTTCCTTTCACCGCATACAAAAATTAACTCAAGATGGATTAAAGACTTAAACCTAAAACCCCAAACTATAAAAACCATAGAAGGAAATCTAGGAAATACCATTCAGGACATAAGGCATAGGCAAAGGTTTAATGACAAAAAAAGCAAAAAGCAATAGCAACAAAAGCAAGATTTGACAAATGGGATCTAATTAAACTAAAGATCTTCTGCACAGCAAAAGAAACTATCATCAGAGTGAACAGACAACCTAGAGAATGGGAGAAAATTTTTGCAATCTATTCATTTGACAAAAGTCTAATAGCCGGAATCTATTAAACAAGGAACTTATAAATAAGAAAAAACACCAAACAACTCCATTAAAATGAGGACAAAGGACACGAACAGACACTTCTCCAAAGAAGACATGCATGCGGCCAACAAACATATGAAAAAAAGCTCTACATCACTGATTATTAGAGAAACACAAATCAAAACGAAAATGAGATATTATCTCATGCCAGCCAAAGTGGCTATTATTAAAAAAAAAAAACAAAAACAGATGCTGGCAAGGTTGTGGAGAAAAAAGAAAGCTTTTACCCTGTTGGTGGGAGTGGAAATTAGTTCAACCATTGTGGAAGACAGTGTGGCGATTCCTCAAAGACCTAGAGGCAGAAATACTACCATTTGATCCAGTAATTCCATTACCAGGTATGTACCCAAAGGAATAGAAATCATTCTATTATAACAATACATGCACATGTATGTTTACTACAGCACTATTCACAACAGCAAAGACATGGAATCAACCTAAAGGCACATCAGTGATAGACTGGATAAAGAAAATGTGGTACATATACACCATGGAATACTATGCAGCCATAAAAAGGAGTGAGACCATATCCTTTGCAGGGACATGGATGGAGTTGGATGCCATTATCTTTAGCAAACTAATGCAGGAACCGAAAGCCAAACACTGGATATTCTCACTTATAAGTTGGAGCTGAACACGTGGATGATAATGAGAACACATGGACACATGGAAGGGAACAACACACACTGGGGCCTTTGAGGGTTGGGGGTGGGGGTAGGGAGAACATCAGGAAGAACTGCTAATGGATGCTGGGCTTAATACCTGGGTGATGGGATGATCTGTGCAGCACACCACCATCGCACATGTTTACCTATGTAACAAACCTGCACATCCTGCATATGTACCTCCGAACTTAGAAGTTGAAGAAAAAAAATTTGTGAGTAGACTGGACAGGTGAGCTTTTATTTTTACCTATCTTATGGAATAATAAAAATCATGCTAAGGAAAAAAGGAGGGGTAAAAGAATTGAAGATTGCAGATTAAATTAAATTAAAGCAAATTCATTAAGGCCATAAACCTTTCCTATAGAAAAGAGAATGCGTCTTATACCCTGTCCTCATACAGATAGAATAACTATGGTATAGAATATCTTACTAAATTATAAGAGAGCTAGTACAAAGTATTTTATTGAATAAGGTTAGGACCCTGGGACAGCTGAGATGGCCTTCTCAATATGTCTTGGACCCAGAAAGCAGAAGCATGTATTGGAATACTTAAACTTCATACTGGAGCTTAGAAGAGAAAATATTTCAGAGACAATGGAAAAGGAATTAAGAAGTCACCTGCAATAATAAATCATGTAAAAGGCCTGAGCAAAGCTTTGCATATTAAGTGCAAATATTTTAAACTCATCATGTAAAGTAGATAAATGTACTAAATATACTACATACAATAAAGCTTTTTGAAAAAGAAAGGAAAAAAAGAAAAGCAAAAAAATTTAAAAGACAAAAAAATAAGAAAGAAAATAAGCAAGCCAACACAGAAAAAAGTTAGTATGGATGCAAAAGTAGTAAGAATAGGAACAGAAGAAAATACTCCATCTTTTTGTGAGAGGGATATGCAGTAAAAAAGTGGAGTACCCTTCCAAAATTTAATCTCAAGAAAGAAAGAAAAGAACAAGAGATTGGGAAGAACAGAGAAAACTGAGGAAATAGTAATCATTGGAAATGAAAAAAAAAGTTTATAAACAAGTAATAGAATGAACACAACCAAAAAAATTCAAACAACTGACACAGAAGAGAAAATTACAAAAATCAAATTGAATGCAAAAAAGTCCACAAAGGAACTGGAAACAAGAAAATAATAAATATGAAATTCTGTCATCTAAGAATGATTCAGTATAATGTCAACTGGTAAACTGAAAGGGAGAAGCACAACATATAGAATGAAAAAAAATGTATTCACAGATACAATACTGGGAACAGCTAAAGCCTAAGAAAATCCAAAAAAATCCTGAAGAAAAACAAAACAGAGATATGTGCTATTATGGCTATTGAGAATTATTATAAATATACCAGAGGAAAGAGTGCCATATTGTAATAATTTAATAATCCATTTGTCATGAAGATAGAGACAATAAAAGAGTTCCAATATATATACTATATAATATTTAATATATTAGTATATATAATATATTATATATAATATATATTATATAATATATATTATATAATATTTAATATATTAGTATATATAATATATTATATATAATATATATTATATAATATATATTATATAATATTTAATATATTAGTATGTATATTATATATTTAATATAACATATATAATATATTAATATATAATACATAATATATTATACATTTAATATATTAGTATATATTATATATTATATAATATTTAATATATTAGTATATATTATATAATATTTAATATATTAGTATATATTATATATTATATAATATTTAATATATTAGTATATATTATATATTATATAATATTTAATATATTAGTATATATTATATATTATATAATATTTAATATATTGTATATATTATATATTATATAATATATTGTATATATAATATATTATATAATATATTGTATATATAATATGTTATATAATATATTATATTAGTATATATAATATATTATATAATATTTAATATGTTGGATATATAATATATTATATAATATTTAATATGTTGGATATATAATATATATTTAATATGTTGTATATATAATATATTATATAATACTTAATATATTGTATATGTAATATATTATATAATATTTAATATATTAGCATATATAATATATTATATAATATTTAATATATGTAATACATTGTATAATATATTATATATACAATATATAATAATACAATATATTATATATTATATATTGTATATATAATTACAATATATAATATTGTATATATTGTATATATACTATTGCATATATAATATTGTATATATATTATATAATATATTATATATACTATATACATAGATAATATATATTTATATATTGTATTATATTATATTTATATATTATATATTAACATACAATTAATTAATTAATTACTATTTATATAATATGTAACTAATGTATATATAATATAATTAATGTGTAAATATATGATATATATTTATATATTTATATATCATATTAATATATCATATATTTATAATATTTACATTTATATATTATATTTATATTTATAACACATTTATAAAATATTTATAATATATAAATTTAGACTATTGGCAAACTGTATGTAAAAATTTTAAAACTTGCCCTCTACCTCAACCTAGAGACAAAAAAAATTCAAAAAAATAATTAAACAATTCAAGGGAATTATACATGTAAAGATAAAGCTAAAAAATAAAACTTTCTAGAAGAGAACAGAAGGGAACATCTGCACGTCCCATTTACAGATAAATTTTTTAATGAACATTTAAAAAATGGTAACCATAAAATCACTTATAACAACATTAAAATTAAGAATCCCTTTTTATTTTAAGACTCCAAAACGAAGTGGCAAGGCAAACTATAACAAAGAAATGGTGCAGACAGCTTAAGCTGTAGTCATGAGAGACAATATTTACTCCACTGGCAAATATAATTACATACATATCTTATTTGTTACACATAAAACAGAGAGGTGGTTCATATCTAGAATCCGCCTACAAGTAAGTTTGAAAAGGATAGGCAACCCTGTAGGAAAACGGAGAAGAGACTCGATTAGGAACTTCAATAAGAGAAAAACTAAATGGCCGAAAAGAAAAAAAAAGATGAAAGATTCTCGAACTAACTAATAACCAGGGAAATGCTTTTAGAATTGCAATGGGATACCACTACACACGTGTCAGGACAGAAGGACAGATAAAATCAAATCTTTCAATATCAAGTGTTTGAGAGGAGATGGAGCCTTGGGAACATGCATGCATTGCTGGGAGTATAAATGGATACAAGCGCTTTGGAAAACTGTCGTTGTCTAGTAAAGTTGAAAAAAACATATTACTCATGATTCAGACATTCTATCCTTAAGTATATGCCCTACAAGCAGACATGCACATGTACAATAGGAAACATATATAGCAATGTTTACAGTAGGTTTTATCAGAATATTACCAAATTGGAAATTCATATTCTTCAAGAGGATAGTTGAACTGGGATATCCATTAAATGAAATATCAGTACAGCTATTAAAATGAATATTTTTTTTTTTGAGACAGAGTTTCACTCTGTTGCCCAGGCTGTAGTGCAGTGGTGCAATCAACAATCACTGCATGTCAACTTCCCAGGGATTACACGATCCCCCTACCTCAGCTTCCCGAAAAGCTGGGACCACAGGTGCATGCCATCACCCCCAGCTAATTTTTGTATTTTTTGTAGAGACAGGTGTCATCATGTTGCCCAGACTGGTCTCAAACCCCTAGCCTCAAGTGATCTGCCCACCTCAGCTTCCCAAAGTGCTGGGATTACAGGCATGAGCCACCACGCCCAGCCCTGAAAATGAGTAAATCTTAATATAATATTGGATGACATTAGCATAAAGGCCAAAAGGTATTAAAACTAAGTAATGTTCAGAAATTATTATGGATATGGTAAAATTATAAAGGAAAGCAAAGTGTATGATTACAGTTGTTCCTCAGCTTATGCTGGGGTGATATCCCAATAAACTCATTGGAAATTGAATATATATTTAATACCCCAAAAATCCATTGTAAAGTAAAGAAAAATTATTAAGTTGAGTCATCATAAATCTAAATGTTCCTCAACTTAATAATGATGGAGTTACATCCTGCTAAACCCATTATAAAGCTGGAAAATTGTTAAGCCAACCATAATAATTATCTTCAAAATTATAATTGTGTTTTACTTTAAAAGGAAGGAAAGACTTTTGATTAAAAGGATCATACTTGTTTGTTCTATAATTTTGCCAATTTACTTAACTTGGGTAATTGGAAGGCCTCCCAGGACTCCACATTGTGAACATAAGTAAGCTTTTACTGGAGGTAAAGGATATGGCATAACACGAAAATGAAGCATGAGCAATCAAGTTTCTGCTCTTTCAAGCACAGCTCTATAGAGTCCTTTCTTAGTAGCACAATACGCATTTTGTCTTTGAAACATCAACCACCAAAATATGTGTAAGAAATCATGATTTCAGGTGAGGCTGGGCAAAATTTTACAGCTGGGTCTTTTATGCTCTGCTGGTCATATGGCAAATCTGAGCTACATAACTCGTTGTCAGGCTCAACCATGGATCTATACATTAAACAAGTGTACAAGCTACAGCCAGATTCCAGGGGCTGGTGAGTGGATGGTGGGGGGTGGTTCTGACTTAAAATGACACATACATCTCCATCTAGCTCATTTCCTTCTTATCACAGCCACAGGTCAATACCAGACTTCCAGATGACCAGCTAGCTATAAGGCAGTCTTTCCTTATGCAAGTGGAGATTCTAAATGTGTACTTAGGCTGTACATGTATATTATACACTATTTTTAAGACAAATAGCCTATCTTTTAGAATAATTTTAGCATTACAGGAAATGTAGCAGAAAGTACAGAGAGTTTCTATATATCCCTTCTCCTCACTCCTCACCCACTACAGATTCCTCTACTATTAACATCTTGTATTAGAGTCATAGATTCATTACCACTGATGAATCAATATTGATACATTATTATTAAAGTCCATAATTTACATTAGGATACATTCTTTGTGCTGTAGAGTTCTACGAATTTTGACAAATGCATAATGTCATATAGTCACCATGATAGTATTACACAGAATAGCTTCACTGACCTAGAAATCCCCTCTGCACCATCTACTCAACACTCCCTCTCTATTCTGAACCCTTGGCTACCACTGGTCTTTGTGCTGTCTCCATAGCTTTGTCTTTTCCAGAATGTCATATAGTTGTAATCAAATAGTATATATAGTTTATCTCCATCCACGAATTCAAACAAATATGGATCAAAATATTTTTAAAATAAAATTTTAACATAATACAATTAAAAACAGTACAAATTTTAAAAATACAGTATGACAACTATTTTCATAGCATTTACATTGTATTAGGTATTATAAGTAATTTAGAGATTATTTAAAGTATATGGAAGGATGTGCATGGGTTATATGCAAAACTATGCCATTTTATATAAGGGACTTGAGAATCCACTAATTTGGGTAACTGGGGGTCCTGGATGCAATCTCCCATGGATATCAAGAGATGACTGCATTGACTTTTCAGATTGGCTTCTTTTATTGAGGAATATGTATTTAATGCCCCCCACGTCCTTTCATGTCTTGATAGACAATTTCTTTTCATCACTGAACTGAATAATATTCTAATATATGAATGTAGCATAGGGTTTTCAATCCATTCACTTTCTAAAGGTACTCTTGGATGCTTCCAGTTTTGTTAATTATGAAGTAAGCTACTATACATATTCTCGTGCAGGTTTTTCTGTGCAGATAATTTTTTAACTCATTTGTATAAATATCTATCAGTGTGTTTGCTGGATCGCATAGTGAGACTATATCAGATGCCAGCAAGGATGTGTTGCAATAAAAACTCTCATGCAGGCCAGGCGCGGTGGCCCACGCCTATAATCCCAGCACTTTGGGAGGCCAAGGAGGGTGGATCACCTGAGGTCAGGAGTTCAAGAGCAACCTGGCCAACATGGTGATTTCTCCTATATGTATTTACCTAGGATAAAGTTGAATTTACAAATTAGTCATAATCAAAGATTAATAACAATAACAAATAATAAAATAGAACAATTATAACTATATATTATAACTATAGTTCTCCAATAATAAACATCCGGGATCCTTGGAGACATGGCTGACTATAGGGCTTGGATAGGGAACACATAAAGTGAGCCTGGAATGTAGTGTACATTCCTTAAGAAAGTTAAGAAGTGATTTAATAAATAAATAATGGATGCTTGTCAAAAGAAGATAGGATGTAACCTGAAGAACTTCCAGTGGTCAAAGTTGGTACAACTTGAGCAACAAAATAAATCAGGATCACTCTAATAACAACGCTAGATGAACATATGACAAGAAAACTACACATCATACTCCTAATAAGCATGGCCATAAAAATGCCTAATAAATATTTGTAAACAAGTCCTGAATGTACACAAAGGTTTACATACCATGATTAGGTGGGTATTATCACAAGAATGCAAAGTTGTTTAAAAATCTGAAAATCAGTTAATGTATTGTATAATATTAATAGAATAAAGGACAAAAACAACATAATCATCTCAATAGATGAAACAAAGTAAGCAAAAAAAGCCAACAGTATATTACATCATATCTTTATTGCCTTATTTGTAATGATTCTATTGTTTCATGATTAAACATTTTACTGGTATTTTGTTTCATATATACCATAACAAGGTAGAGAACATATGGATTAATAATATGGAGATTCAAAAAATTTCTACTTGTTGTATTGATGGAGGAACTTATATTTGCAAATGAATCTCTGCCTGACTAGATTTTTTTAAGCTCCAGGGACAGAGGAGGATTAATATATAACATTTTCAGTTTCTTCCTTCTTTAATGATAGGTTTACAATTTCTAGCTCTTTGTATATTAGTTTTATTTACACAGTTTTCTTAAAATAACCTGGTTTATTCTTATTCTCAAGATTTATTACCATATAATTTGGCAAATTCATGTCATAAATCTGTACGGATACCTTTCTCTGGTGTGCTTTTTCCTTTATTAACTTGGATCATAGCTAAGTTGGCTCTATTATCTCATAAATTATAGGTATTAATGTTCTAGGTTTATGCTGTCTTTTATATAGATATTCTGTAAAGGAACTATTTCATATACTGGAAAAGAATTTTACAAATGGGCTACTATTGATGGGATTGTTTAAATAAATTTGTTGGCCTTTAAATGGTCTTAGGAGACCATTTAAAACCACTGTGTAAGAAAGTGTTTTCTCTGGGTTCTAAACAGTAGATTTATAAATAAAAATTAAATACACAATTTTACCATGTTTGATGCTTCTTAAACAAATAATAAAGAAAAATAAATATTTCATGTTCTACAACATTAATAGGTGGCATTTACTGATTTTTGTGTTCTGGATTTTTCTATTTGGACTTCTCCCTCTTGTTTGCCATACTGCTCAAGAATTTGATGCTCTTTTCTCAGTTCCAGTTGACCAGAAGGAGGAGATAGATGTATCACTGAATAGCTCTAGTGAATACGAGAATAAGCATTATCCAATAAAGTTCAGTGAATTAGCATTTACCCTCTCTTTGCTAACTCTCAGTGTACAATTTTCAGCTGATGGGTGTCTTAAAATTATTATAAATTTCTCTCATTTTACACATTAATGCATAGAGTCACTTTGTGACAAGTCCAAAAATGTACAGACTGGTCTGGGGCTCAATCACAGCTCTTCTGATACTCAGGCTGGTGGCCTACATTATGTAGCAGATCTAGAAAGTGGGAAAGACAGTAAAATGATCATCTAAGTAGCGGGACTTCCACAAAAGAAGGAGGTCTCATGCTCAAATCTGTTTAGTTGACAACAAATAGAAAAGGTCTTTTTCAAGATAGTTGCTTAGAATTTCTAGTCTTTAAGAAATCAATTTGCTCATGGAAAGTCTGCACAAGAGAGGATCAAATATAAAATAATTGATGTAAAGTATGAGGGAAAATATTTCTGAGAGAATTACCTTTTCAAAGTAGCATTCTTAGAAGATAAATAATTTTCAGCAACACATTTATGGAAAGCAAATCAGATTTTGCTTTTTAGGCATTTTGGTGTTGTTTATATTTCCCAAAGATACCACTTAACAAGTAAATTCATATTATCCTAAGTGCCAGAGAATAATTTAATTACATGTAGCACTTTATTGCTCTTGAGGAATGAGTTATTCATACAACTATAAATTGACAGTGAGGATTTGACTAGTCATCAACATTTTTATCTACTTTTCCTAAATCTTCTGTCACTTGCTTTATAATCTTGGATCAATCTGTTTACTTCCATAAGTTTCAATATCTGCATTTGTTAAAGTGGTGGAATCATACAAGCTCTAAAGTTTCTTCTAATCCTAAAATTCTGAGGCCACAATTCTTGCTATACTTCATAACAATCACAAACCAAATAAATATCAAGCTATTAAAAAACTCATTAACCCCTTCTCCATGAGGAGAGGGTCCAAGTCTCTCTTTTTACTGTTGTATTCCTCACACTGAAATAAGTGCTTGATACATAATAGATGCTTGCTCAATGTTTGTGAAGTGAATTAATTAATAAACAAAATAACATGAACACTGTCATACCTCAATTAATTGAAAAGAGTGGGAAAAGAACTAAATTCCTTCATCTTAAAGCTGGATAGACTAGAGTTGAGCAATTATGATGAACATGTACTTAGTCAAGATTAACAAACATTAACATTATTAGAACATAATCCAGTGCTGGTAATACATGTATTCCAGAGAGTTGAGATTTTTAATTAATCTGAGTGACATGTATTTGGAATGATCTGCATGATGTGACAATGAACAGGCCACTTCTTTTATATTAAAAGAACCTCAGAGCTAGAGATCATGTTATTGAGCATGCCTTATTTGACCAGAGAGGAAATTGAAGCAGTAAGATTTTTAGATGTACAAGTTATTTAATGATAACTCCTTCTTTAGCACACAGGGTAAATTTTCATGATGCTAAATTTGTTGACAGAGGATCGTACTTGTATTCAAGTCAGAATTAATGTGATCATGTCATGGAAGACATATCCTTGTGTCCCATGATAATTTATTTTCAATCTCTCTGTAAATTTAGGTCACTCTATTGACCACCAGCCAACTCTAAAATATTCTCAAATGCTTAAATGTGACCTCCATTCCAGTAAGAGTAAATTCTGTTAGTATTATTTGCTTATAACACAGCAACCTAATGTATAAAACAATGCTAGCTATATGATACAGTCATCAAAATGACTATTTTAGCAACCAACAATAGTCTATATTTCAACTCCACATATACTAACAAGTAAAGGGAAAAAATGCTACACATTGCTAGAATCATTTATAGAGAATATTCATATTTCCCAATTGGAGGTACAGAGGCTGAAGTTAGTTCTTGTTCTCAGGCCAATTCTCTATTATTAATATTTTAAATTCCATTTTAAAACAAGCAACACACTAAGATGGTATATATAAAAGCAACAAGATAGCTGTTTGACCCCTGTGGCACATCTAAATGTGCCCACGACTTAATGAAACACAAGTTGAAATGCTCTGTCCTAGGCTTGTCAATAGACAGGAGAGATATCAATCAATTTACGTATACAGGGAAGGATTCATATATTAATTTATTATACAAGAATATATTGAAGTTTTGTTATGTGCAACACACTGTATTTGAAACTGAGTTTAAAAAGACACAAATAAATTGAAAATATCTGTCCTTATGGAGTTTATACTTGAGCTCATTTGTTCTTTTGTTGTTCATTTTTATTGAAGGACCAAACACCTTTAATTTACTCAATGCTAATTTTAAAATACGCTCAAAATTCTGAGCTCATACGCATGTTTATCTTGGTTGCTGATTGTGTTTTGTAGAGTCATCATTACTGGTCATTATGATGAATCAGTTCACACTAAGTAATTATCAGAATAAATTTAAAAACTCTTAAACTGTATGTATTTGTGGTTTATGTTCTCTTGCTTTTTTCTGGAGAAAGAAACTTAACCCTCCAAACAGTTAATGTCCCTGCTGTAGATCTACAAACATTTTAATGTAATAGGTCTAACGTCAGCGAAATGCAATTTTTTTGAGTGCCTATAAGTAGACTGATTTAAGCTCTACAGTAATATTATTTCTTTTGTGGTAAATCACCATTGGATATTAGATAATTCATGAAAGACAAAAATAAAGATTCTTACTTAAGCGTCTATTCTCAGATTGCAATTTGTAATAGTGAATAAATATGCCTAATGTGTCTATAATTGACTTGTTTTTAAAAGTATAATGTATTTTTAAACATTTTCATCAATATATAATTCACACACCATAAATTGCACCAACTTAAAGTGTACAATTCAAATATTTTTAGTATAGTCACATAATTACGTAATGACTACCATAGTCTAATTAGCAGACACTGCCCGTTTCCTGTCCCCAGCCCCTAGTAACCACTAATCTATTTTCTGTCTCTATAGAGTTGCCTATTCTGAGCAATTCATATAAACGGAATGATATAATGTGGTCTCTTGCAGCTGACTTCTTTCACTGAGTATAATCTTTTCAAGTTAATTCATGTTGTACTATTCATCAATGATTCATTCTTGTTTTCCTGTTGAGTAGTATTCCATTGTATGGATATACCAGTTTTATTTATTTATTCATTGTTAATGGACATTTGAGCTGTTTCTAGTTTTTGGCTATTATGAGTTATAATACTGTTATGAACGTTAATGTACAAATTTCGTGTAATGTACGTTTTCATTTCTTTTGGGAATGGTCAACCTAAAAGTGGAATTGCTGGTTTATATGGTGACTCCAGGTTTAACACTTTAAAGAACTGCCAAACTGCTATCCAAAGTGGCTGCATGAATTTACACTCTCACCAGCAAATTATGAAGGTTCCAATTTCTCCACATTCTTACCAACAGTTGTTATTATCTACAGCAATTCTAATGGTGTAAAGCGGTATCTCATTGTGGTTTTGAGTTGTATTCATTTAATGCTTTTTCGCTTTTTCATATTTCGTGAATAAGACTCCGCCTAAACATAGTAATTGAAGTAAATCCAATCCCAGCTTCCAATTCAGTCAAGTCAATGCTGAACTTAAAAACAGAATATGAATCCTGAAAACTTAATATTTACAATATGTGCTATCCTCTATCCTGCTGCAAATGTAATTATTGCACATAAGAATTCTCTACTGCAAATTGTTTGATTCTAACAATAGGTCATGCCTAGGAGATTTTTTTTGCCCTTTTCTTCATATTGTGAATTTCAAATTATGTTATTAAACAAAAATATTAACATACTATTTAAAAAATTGTTGATTTGTGTTCTTTTCTGGATTACCTTGTGCTGATGGTTTCATAGGAAATAACTTCTTTATAACATTTTCATTGCTTTCAATGAGCATTGCTTCAGATGTCTTTACAATTTACAGATGGCTTTACAAGTACAGCTTAACTTTGGAACCTGCTGAATGTGTTTACTGCCCTAGATTCTAAACACCTGTATCTTGAAAGAAGCTGCTGTGCAAGGCACAACCTACTGAGTCATTTTCAAAACACTGAGTACAGGGAGCAGGTGTTCAGTTGTCAGTAATGGAATAAAACAAAGTTACAAACTGGGTTAGTTAGTAATATGAGGTGCACAAACTATATTTCCAGACTTGTAGATAAATTTCTCTATTTAATTTTCAAAATTATTAAAATACTCTACTCTTTAAAGATGAACTTCACCTGAATATAATAGATGTCTCACTCCATATCTGTTAATTTCAACATATTTCTGATGCATTAAACCATGACAGGTTACCCATTCTCTCTTTATCTTTGAGATAACTAAGATTCCATAAACATTTATTCCAAGAGAAGATTCAATGTGGTCACTTCATAAATCATCACCTTCAAAGACTAGCACAACTGGTCAAAAGAATTTGTAAAGGTGCTATGTTTGACATCACTTTAAGCAAAAGAAAAGAAAAGAGAAAGAAGAAAGAAAGAAAGCATAAAGCTCTGAGTAAGCATAAAGTTCATAAAATTTATGCAATCCAACATGAATGTCATTTTCCATAATAGCTAACATTTACTATTTCTGTAAAATAAGCATTTTATAGATGCGTTTCATGTATAATTTTTTAATCATTAAAACAATCATAAAATAGTACTCTTAGGATCTGCACATTTTGCAGACAAAGAATCTTCATTAAAGGATTGAAAGATTCAGACATCAAACAAGGGAGGGGAAGAGCCAGAACCCAAGCCCAGGCAACCAGTTGCCAGAGCCCATTCTTCTGAACAGCATACAATCGTGCCTCTGCACAAAACTGAAATGTTGATCCTACATGTTCCATTTAAAACAAGCAACTAAATTTAAATACTTACCTTCTCACTCTTTGAAAATCCCAATGAAAATATAGAAAGATGAACAAAAAGGAAAAAAAAAATCTGCACTAATACTGGGAACAAAAGGTCTAAAAAGCAGAGATATTTTTATGAGTATCTGGAGAACAAAAATATATAGAATTGCATCGACTGTGAAAGTAAATAAGGAAATCAATTATCAATCAAATGGAAGGACAAAATAGAAATATTTTTGCAAAATACAAGAACTAAGAAACTGTAGTGCCATGTACCCTCTTTAAAAATATACTTGAAGATACACTTCAGAAAAAAATGAAAAATGATTCAGAATAAAAACTACTGAGTTTTTCAATATGTATTTTGTGAAAAAAAAGTTTGGGAAACAGTGAAAAGAACTTGATCAGGAAGTTCTAACATTAATATTTGCAACTCCTTAAAATTATAAAGCACTTTCTAATGTATGGATCAATTATCTGCCTCTATTTATTTCTAGCGATTAATAGCAAGAATCTATAAGAATTCTGCAATTGAAGAATAAGTATCATGATCATTGAATTAAAAGTTCCTCATATTTTTGTAGGTTTGGACTCAGCTATAGAGGTAAAAGGGAAAGCAGCCAGTGGGCAAAAGAGGATGGTGTTTTCTTACTGCGATTCTTTTTCTTTCTTTTCTTTTCTTTTTTTTTTTTTTTTGAGACAGGTTGTCACCGTGTCACCCAGGCTGGAGTGCAGTGGCAAATCTCAGCTCACTGAAGCCTCCGCCTCCCAGGTTCAGCAATTCTCCTGCCTCATCCTCCTGAGTAGCTGGGACTACAGGCACGCACCACCATGCCTGGCTAATTTTTGTATTTTTAGTAGACAGGCTTTCACCATGTTGGCCAGGCTGGTCTCAAACTCCTGACCTCAAGTGGTTCATTCTCCTCGGCCTCCCAAAGCGCAGGATTACAGGCGTGAGCCACCGCACCTGGCCTGTGATTCTTATATACAGGCATAAACACCCTGCTGCTAGCTTAAATAGGCATGCATAGAGTACAATGTTCTGCCAATGACAGATTGACCTTGACAAGTCTCTGAGACTTCCTAGGCCTTATTTCCATTTTGAATGGAGACACAGGCCTTTTTATTGACTGAATAATTTGATAGACCAGGCTGATTCCTCTTGGTCCCATTTAAGGAATCAAATACCTACCTAGAAGGTTTGACTAACCACTGGCAGTGGGGAGTGTCGTTAGAACACCAAAAACTTTCTTTGTAACAGGGGTCATGAATCAAAAGCCTTTTAAATGTTTCAACTCACATTGGATGTAAAGAAACAATATGATGGCATTTTTAAATTTACTCTTTATTATTAACCATAATATAAGCTCTAAATAAAGCCTTAAGAGTACAGATAAAATATAAATAAACTAAGCCAATGAATACAGAATTATCCTTGATAAATATACTCCAAGTTAATTTCAAAATCTGTTCATGTTTATTTAACAAAGTGTGGTGTTGTTTTATTAAGGGACAAGGACTTAGGTTAACAGTTAATTGATATAACTTTAATATATGCCAAAGGACCACAGACACACCAAGAGTATTGGAAAACAGAAGTTGCTTTATTTACATTCTAGAGAAATCAGAAGTACAAACTCATGGGCACTCAAAAAATATGCAAAAGCCCAATTAATGCTCTAAAATAATGAAATCTGATGTAATTGGGCTCATAACTTTTTGAGTTCAATGAACTGCAAATTTTTTCCAACTATGACTCATATAATATAATGCTGGTGACTCAGTCTCTTACTGTTCACTAACCTCAAATCACACCTGTGCATCTATTACTGAATTTAGAAGTGTTAGAACATTATGTACCCAAGAATGTAAAGGTTTCTGGCAAAGAACGCACTTCCCTTACTGAAGGTCACAGCAGGTACTGATGCAGTAAGAGATCACCACCAGTGGCCCTCTAAAATCCAACTCCATTATGCATCCCAGCTTGCTTTCAAGTCAATGAGCTTCCCTTATGACTATAAAATGAATCTGTATTGTTATCAGGGAATTCTAAAATCAGTCTTACAGACGAATTTTGCAGTTATCTTTGTGCATGAAAGCCAAGTATTTCCTGGAATGCAAACCCCAATCGCATTAGTTGGAACAATTGACCTTCAGAGTCTCCTTCATTTTGGCTCCTCATCAATTTAATATGGATCCATCTCCCTTTACCAAGTATTATCTCAGTCCTTGTGGACATTAGTGATGCTGTTAACAAAGCATCATTACATGAGGGAAATGGAGAATATTAGAAAAACTAATCATTGCCAACAGAAATAAAATTTTTAAAAAATGAATTTGAGTATCCTGTTACACTGTCTTTTAAAGAAGTCAAGATTCACACCTGTCTTCTAATTCATCAGAGGAAATGTGAGCAGGTACTGAGAGCCCAGTGTGGGTTTAAAGATGTGCTGCTTGGCAATTCCTCTGCTGTGTGAATATTCTTGAAAAGATAGTATAGAAAACTTATTTTACACATACTTGTGAGAAAATCAAAGTTTTTTGAAAAACTAGAAGTTAAATAATTTTCATTAAAGCCATAACACCAGATTGCAAATATAAATCATAAAGATTCTAATTTCCAAAAATATAATGAAGCAAATTATTCAAAATTAATATGCAGCCTTTAGATAATAACTACAATTGTAAGAGGTTTATTTTGCATGTCTTTAGAGTTATTTTGTTTATCTCACAAGGAATTTGAAGCTGCTTACAGCTCCTGATATGAATGGTAGCACCTCATTTATCTGGATGTTTCTTACCTGGATAATTGCACTTATTCAGGACAAAGTTGAGAACATGAAAATAAGCAAAAGCATCCATTAGGAGCCAAAATATACAGCTCAAAGTTTATTAATTTGCTGATGAAATAACCTTTGAGGACATATGGAAAACAACGTGCTTTATTTTAGACACAGAATTCACAACTTTGACCCTGATGGAAGCAAACTGGCAACATAAATAAGTGTCAACTGAAACCTGAAATGAACAAGAAAAATAAATAATGTGAAAGACAACCCAAGAACTTGCAAATACAGGCTAATCTATAAAGCCAACATAAAGACCAATAAGATCTGAGGTTTTTACAGAGTACCTGAGACCACACATTATAATTATATCTGAACTCTGAGTCATCAAAAGAAGCATAAATTATGTTTGATATATACTGCTCAAGAAGACTGATTTTTTTTTTCTCACTTTGGGAAAAAAATATCAGACACATAAATTCAAAAACTATTTTCCAGAGAATCAATTGTCTAGAAAATTCACATTCCAGAGAGATATGGAGTTACAGATTAAGTACAATTAGGCACTTTATAATATCCATATGTATGTATGCACGTATGATCCTTATCCCTAAACTGTTAGCTCCTAAAATAATGTATTTTCTGCTAATTTTTAATTTCTCAAAGGCCTAAAACTGAAATAGAGAAAACAGAGAAAAAAGACATGATTAAAAGGCTTTTTGGTGACTTCTGGATTCAGTTTTAACATGCAAATAGCTTAGAAGTCATCACTCCTGTCATTGCAAGGGGAAAAAAAGGGCTGGACAAAGTTGGAATCAATGACTTCTCTTGGACCCATCAGATTACTGCAATTGCAGAGCAAACTGCCATCTGGAAATCTGGAGAGACAGGTGAACCTAGTCCCTGCTGAGATATGCTTACCTGGAGCAAAAGCTGCTAGTGTCATAAACTTGTAAGAACAATTAAATGGTAACTTTGACAAACTGCTGGAAGATAAGTGAAAGAGCATAAGTGTAAAAAATTTCTGGCAGAAGAACACATTCTTAGGAGGACCCCACAATTTCATGACCTTTATACCTCCAGGAAGACCACCAGGTTCTCATGGTGAATGAAACTAAGGAGGATCCTTCTGGCAGATCATTGTCAAATACACCAAGATCCTTCTCCACAAGAAAATCCTACTCTCCAGAGGAAAAGGCTTTCCCAGAGTTTTATCCCACCTAGGAGAAGGACAGTCTTCCCAAACCAGCCTCCTCTAGTCTTTCTCTCTCACCTAAGGAAGAAAAATAGCCAATTAGTCAATAGGGTTCAGAGTTGAAGACTTATATTGTGAACACTTTAGCCAGAGAAGGGAGTACAGAGGGATGGGAGGGGAAATGTTATTCTTTTTTTTTGCAAAACAAATTTGTATCTTTATTTTTTATTTTTTTTTAAGTTCTGCGATACATGTGCTGAACGTGCAGGTTTGTTACATAGATATACATGTGCCGTGGTGGTTCGCTGCATCTATCAATCCATCATCTAGGTTTTAAGCTCCGCATGCATTAGATATTTGTACTAATGCTCTCCCTCCGCTTTCCTCCCACCCCCTGACAGGCCCCAGTGTGTGATGTTCCCCTCCCTGTGTCCATGTGTTCTCATTGTTCAGCTCCCACTTACAAGAGAGAACATACAGTGTTTGGTTTTCTGTTCCTGTGTTAGTTTGCTAAGGATGATGGCTTCCAGCTTTATCCATGTCCTGCAAAGGACATGAACTCATTCTTTTTTATGTATGGCTGCATAGTATTTCATGGTATATATGTGCCACATTTTCTTTATGCAGTCTATCATGAATGCGCATTTGGGTTGGCTCCAAGTTTTGCTATTGTAAATAGTGCTGAAATAAACATATGTGTGCATGTGTCTTTACAGTAGAATGATTTATATTTCTTTAGGTATATACCCAGTAATGGGATTGCTGGGTCAAATAGTATTTCTGGTTCCAGATCCTTGAGGATTGCCACACTGTCTTCCACAATGGTTGAACTAATTTACACTCCCACCAACAGTGTAAAAGTGTTCCTATTTCTCCACATCCTCTCCAGCATCTGTTGTTTCCTTGCATTTTAACGATTGCCATTCTAACTGGTGTGAGATGTTATCTCATTGTGGTTTTGATTTGCATTTCTCTAATGACCAGTGATGATGAGCATTTTTTCATACATTTGTTGGCTGCATAACAGTCTTCTTTTGAGAACTGTCTGTTCATATCCTTTGCCCACTTTTTGATGGGGTTGTTTTTTCTTGTAAATTTGTTTAATTTCCTTGTAAATTCTGGATATTAGACCTTTGTCAGATGGATACATTACAAAAATTTTCCCCCATTCTGTAGGTTGTCTGTTCACTCTGATGATAGTTTATTTTGCTGAGCAGAAGCTCTTTAGTTTAATTAGATCCCATTTGTCAATTTTGGCTTTTGTTGCCATTGCTTTTGGTGTTTTGGTCATGAAGTTTTTGCCCATGCCTATGTCCTGAATGGTATTGCCTAGATTTTCTTCTAGAGTGTCCATGGTTTTAGGTTTTACATTTAAGTCCTTAATCCATCTTGAGTTAATTTTTGTATAAAGTGTAATGAAGGGGTCCAGTTTCTGTTTTCTGCATATGGCTAGCCAGTTTTCCCAGCATCATTTACTTAATAGGAGATCCTTTCCCCATTGCTTATTTTTGTCAGGTTTGTTGAAGATCAGATGGTTGTAGATGTGTGGTGTTATTTTTGAGGTCTCTGCTCTGCTCCATTGGTCTATATGTCTGTTTTGGTACCAGTACCATGCTGTTTTGGTTACTGTAGACTTGTAGTATAGTTTGAAGTCAGGTAGCATGATGCCTCCAGCTTTGTTCTTTTTGCTTAGGATTGTCTTGGCTATATGGGATCTTCTTTGATTCCATATAAAATTTAAAATAGTTTTTTTCTAATTATGTGATGAATATTAATGGTAGTTTGATGGGAATAGCATTGAATCTATAAATTACTTTGGGCAGTATGGCCATTTTCACGATATTGATTCTTCCTATACATTAGGATGGAATGTTTTTCCATTTGTTTGTGTCCTCTCTTATTTCCTTGAGCAGTGGTTGTAGGTCTCCTTGAAGAGGTCCTTCACATCCCGTGTAAGTTATATTCCTAGGTATTTTATTTTCTTTGTAATAACTGTGAATGCGAGCTCACTCATGATTTCACTCTCTGCTTGGTGTATAGGAATGCTTGTGATTTTTGCACAATGATTTGTCTCCTGAGACTTTGCTGAAGTTGTTTATCAGTTTAAGTTCTTTTTTGGGCTGAGATGATGGGGTTTTCTAAATGTACAATCATGTCCTCTACAAACAGAGACAGTTTGACTTCCTGTCTTTCTATTTGAATATCCTTTATTTCTTTCTCTTGCCTGATTGCCCTGGCCAGAAATCCAATACTATGTTGAATAGGAGTGGTGAGAGAGGGCATCCTTGTGCCTGTTTTCAAAGGGAATGCTTCCAGCTTTTGCCCATTTAGTATGATATTGGCTATGGGTTTGTCATGAATAGCTCTTATTATTTTGAGAAATGTTCCATCAAAACCTAGTTTATTGAGTGTTTTTAGCATGAGGGGTGGTTGAATTCTATCGAAGGCCTTTTCTGCATCTATTGAGATAGTCACGTGGTTTTTGTCAATGGTTCTGTTTATGCAATGGATTACATTTATTGATTTGCATATGTTGAACCAGTCTTGCATCCCAGGGATGAAGCTGACTTGATCGTGTTGGATAAGCTTTTTGATGTGCTGCTGGATTCGGATTGCCAGTATTTTATTAAGGATTTTTGCATCGATGTTTATCAGGAATATTGGTGTAAAATTTTCTTTTTTTGTTGTGTCTCTGTCAGGTTTTGGAATCAGGATGATGCTGGCCTCATAAGATGAGTTAGGGAGGATTCCCTCTTTTTCTACTGTTTGGAATAGTTTCAGAAGGAATGGCACCATCTCCTTTTTGTACCTCTGGTAGAATTTCACTGTGAATCCGCCTGGTCCTGTGCTATTTTTGGTTGACAGGCTATTAATTACTGCCTCAATTTCAGAACTTCTTATTGGTCTATTCAGGGATTCAGTTTCTTCCTGGTTTAGTCTCCCGTAGGGTGTATGTGTCCAGGAATTTATCCATTTATTCTAGATTTTTTAGTTTCTTTGCCTAGAGGTGTTTATGGTATTCTCTGATGATAGTTTGTATCTCTGTGGGGTCAGTGGCGATATCCCCATTATCATTTTTTATTTTGTCTATTTGATTCTTCTCTGTCTTCTTCTTCATTAGTCTAGCTACTGGTCTATCTATTTTGTTAATCTTTTCAAAAAATCAGCTCCTGGATTCATTGATTTTTTGAAGGGTTCTTCATGTCTCTATCTCCTTCAGTTCTGCTCTGATCTTAATTATTTCTTGTCTTCTGCCTGCTTTTGAATTTGTTTGCTCTTGGTTCTCCAGTTCTTTTAATTGTGATGTTAGGTTGTTGATTTTAGATCTTCCCGCTTTTTGATACGGGCATTTAGTGCTCTATAAATTTCCTTCTAAACACTGCTTTAGCTGTGTCCCAGAGATTCTGGTACGTTGTCTCTTTGTTCTCATGGTTTCAAAGAACTATGTTATTTCTGCCTTAATTTAGTTATTTACCCAGTAGTCATTCAGGAGCAGGTTGTTCAGTTTCCATGTAGTTGTGCAGTTTTGAGTTAGTTTCTTAATCCTGAGTTCTAATTTGTGGTCTGAGAGACTGTTATAGTTTCTGTTCTTTTGCATTTTCTGAGGAGTGTTTTACTACCAGTCATGTGGTCGATTTTAGAATAAGTGTGATGTGGTGCTGAGAAGAATGTATATTCTGTTGATTTGGGGTTGTGAGTTCTGCAGATTTCTATTAGGTATGCTTGGTCCAGAGCTGAGTTCAAGTCCTGAATATTCTTGTTAATTTTCTGTCTCATTGATCTGTCTAATATTGGGTGGGGTGTTAAAGTCTCCCACTTTTATTGTCTGGGAGTCTGTAAGTCTCTTTCTAGGTCTCTAAGAACCTGTCTTATGAATCTGGGTGCTCCAGTATTGGGTGCATATATATATATATATATAGAATAGTTAGCTCTTCTTGTTGCATTGATCCCTTTACCATTATGTAATGCCCTTCTTTGTCTTTTTTGATCTTTGCTGGCTTAAAGTCTGTTTTATCAGAGACTAGGATTGCAAACCCTGCTTTTTTTTGCTTTACATTTTCTTGGTAAATATTCCTCCCTCCCTTTAACCTGAGCCTATGTGTGTCTCTGTATGTGAGATGGGTCTCCTGAATACAGCACTCCAATGGGTCTTGACCTTTTATCCAATTTGCCAGTCTGTCTTTTAATTGGGGCATTTAGCCCATTTACATTTAAAGTTAATATTGTATGTGTGAATTTGATCCTGTCATCATGATGCTAGCTGGTTATTTCGCACATTAGTTGATGCAGTTTCTTCAATGTGCCGTTGGTCTTTATATTTTGGTGTGTTTTTGAAGTGGCTGGTACTAGTTTTTCCTTTCCATACTTAGTGCTTTCTTCAGGAGCTCTTGTAAGGCAGGCTTGGTGGAGGACAAAATCCCTCAGCATTTGCTTGTCTGTAAAGGATTTTATTTCTCCTTCACTTACGAAACTTAGTTTGGCTGGATATGAAATTCTGGGTTGAAAACTCTTTTCTTTAAGATGTTGAATATTGGCCCCCACTCTCTTCTGGCTTGTAGGGTTTCTGTAGAGAGCTCTGCTGTTAGTCTGATGAGCTTCTCTTTATAGGTAACCTGACCTTTCTCTCTGGCTGCCCTTAACATCTGTTCCTTCATTTCAACCTTGAAGAATCTGACGATTATGTGTCTTGGGGTTGCTCTTCTCAAGGAGTATCTTAGTGGTGTTCTCTGGATTTCCTGAATTTGAATGTTGGCCTGTCTTGCTAGGTTGGCGAAGTCCTCCTGGATAATATCCTGAAGAGTGTTTTCCAACTTGGTGGCATTCTCTCTGTCACTTTCAAGGACCCCAATCAATCATAGGTTTGGTCTTTTCACATAGTCCCATATTTCTTGGAGGCTTTTTTTGCTCCTTTTCATTCTTTTTTCTCTAATCATGTCTTCACGCCTTATTTCATTAAGTTGATCTTCAATCTCTGATATCCTTTCTTCCGCTTGATTGATTCAGCTATTGATACTTGTGTATGCTTCACAAAGTTCTCGTGCTGTGTTCTCAGCTCCATCAGGTCATTCATGTTCTTCTCTAAACTGGTTATTCTAGTTAGCCATTCCTGTAATCTTTTGTCAAGATTCTTACCTTCCTTGCATTGGGTTAGAACATGCTCCTCTAGGTCAGAGGAGTTTGTTATTACCCACCTTCTAAAGCCTACTTCTGTAAATTCATCAAACTCTGTCCAGTTTTTGTGCCCCAATTCTCTGTCCAGTTTTGTGCCCTTGCTGAAGAGGAGTTTCGATCATTTGGTAGAGAAGAGGCATTCTGGTTTTTGGAATTCTCAGAATTTTTGCACTGCTTTTTCCTCATCTTCATGGATTTATTTACCTTTGATCATTGATGCTAATGGAACCCTGGATGGGGTTTTTGCATAGGTGTTCTTTTTGTTGATGTTGATGTTATTGCTTTCCGTTTGTTAGTTTTTCTTCTAACAGCCAGGCACCTCTTCTGCAGGTCTGGTGGAGTTTGCTGCTCCACTCCGGACCCTATTTGCCTGGATATCACCAGCTGAGGCTGCAGAACAGCAAAGATTGCTGCCTGCTCCTTCCTCTTTCCAGAGGAGTAAACAGTTCTGTCTCACTGGAGTTCCAGGCACCACTGGGGATGAAAAAAAAAAAAAAAACCCTGCAGCTAGCTCAGTGTCTGCCCGAACAGCCACCCAGTTTTGTGCTTGAAACCCAGGGCCCTGGTGGTGTAGGCACACAAGGGAATCTGATCTGGAGATTGGAAAAACTGTGAGAAAAGTGCAGCATCTGGACTGGATAGCAGAGTCCCTCATGGCTCCCCTTGGCTAGGAAAGGGAGGCCCCCTGCTCTTTGCACTTCCTGGGTGATGCGACGCCCCACCCTGCTTCTGCTCACCCTCCGTGGGCTGCACCCACTGCCTAACCAGTCCCAATGAGATGAACAGGGTACCTCAGTTAGAAATGCAGAAATCACCCGCCTTCTGCATTGGTCTCGCTGGGAGCTGCAGACTGGAGCTATTCCTATTTGGCCATTTGGCCAGATCCAGCCAGGAAATGTTGTTCTTAGTGAAAAAATACATTTATGAAGCTCAGCCCAGAGATGTAGGACATTTAGAGATTAAGTTCTAATCAGAAAGTTATAGAATGCTCCTCCTCCCTCACACCTTTCCTCCAAATCAACAAAGCTCTAATATAGTAACAGTGAATTATATATGAAAGAGGCACAGGACACAGACTTCTTCTGAGGAGGAGTACTTAGGGAAGCCAAAGTCAAAAGGAGAAATGAAAACAAATTCACAACAGGAATTTGAAGACGCTAGCACATCCACCTATAGCAAATGTTAACACAGCAGTGTAACACAAGTTATCTCATTAAAAACCTATTAACTTCGGTCAGTTTCTCTTAGTCAATACATGTCTAGTTTTCAACAAAAAAATTAAACAGCATGCTAAAACACAAAAAAACAATTCACAGTCTTAAGAGAAAAAGATTATTCCACATGTATCAGTGAAGTGAATGACAGCAATATCACAAGGAATGTGAGGGAGAAATTGAGAACTCTCTCTTAGGAACCCACGTACATGTAAGACATCATAGTGTTATTGGAAAGAGGATTTAGAGCAGTTATAAATGTATATTGTAAACTCTAGAGCAACCACTATATATATTTTTAAAGATGTTTAATTGATTTACTAAAAAAGAAAAGAAAATGATTTCAGAAAATATTCAATTAAAACCAGAGAAGGCAGAAAAAGGTGGGAAAAAAACCCAAGAGAACAAATACAATAAATATAAAACAGTTAAAAGGGGAATGTCTATTATTACAACCATGTTAATATTATTTTAAATGTGGGTATAAATGTATTCATTAAAAGACAGCTATTGTCAGTGTGAATTAAATAAAAAACAAAAACAAAAAAGCAAACAGACCCAAACGTATATTGTGTACAAGAAGCCTACATTAAATATAATCAAATAAGTTACAAATAAAAAGATAAAAATGCACCATAATAAATAATGATGAAATAATTATACATAGTATTAAAATAACCATAATTAAAACAATAATTTAAAAAACAAGAGTATATATAACTTCAGAACATATAAAATATGAGAAACAGAGAAAGCTTAACGTCTTTCTTTGATAACAAATCTATTCTTTAAGAAGTCACAACTTTAGATGTGCATGCACCTAACAACAGAGCAGCAAAATACTGAAAATAAAAACTGATGGATCTGAAAAGAGGACTAGAGAAATTTACTATTGTATCTGGAGACCTCAACACTCTATTTCAATAGATAAAGCTGGCAGAAAATCAGGAAGGATAGAATTAAATTGAACAGCATCATTAATCAGCTAGATCTAAAAAACATTCAAGAATAATTCAACAGCAAAAATATGTACATTTTCTAAGTTCACATGGAGCACTCACTACGATAGATGATCGCATTCTGGACTACAAAACACAGCTTCACAAATTTAAAGAATAAAAACTATATAATGTATTAATGTGTATCTTTCATGAAACTAACCAGAAGTCAATTACAGAAAAATAACTAGAAAATACCCAAATATTTGGAAATTCAACAACACACTTCTACATTGTATTATTGTATTCTACACACTCCTAAACTGTATTAATAATAAACACTTCTACATTTCTAAATAACACATAGGTCAAGAACAAGTATCAAGGGGAATGTAAACATATTTTAAATTAAATGAACATAAAATACTTATCAAAATTTGGGAAATACACTGAAACTGTTCTAAAAGTGAAATTTATAACATTAAATGCATACATTAGAAAGAAAATGTGATCTAAAATTAATAACAGAAGTGCTCACTTCAGGAAACTAGAAAAATAAGAGCAATATATGCCTATATCAAGCAGAAGTAAAGAATAAAAGTCAAAGCAGAAATGAATAAAACTGAAGATAGAAAAACAATAGAGAAAAGCAATAAGACCAACAATTGATTCTTTATCAATAAAATGAACACATTTATAGTAAGGCTAACCAGGAAGAAGGGAAGGGAGAGAGAGAGAGAGGAAGTGTGGAAGAGAGAGAAAAACAGGAGACATAACCTTTCACCAGAAATGAAACGAAAAATGCTTAAAGAAATAGCACAAGTAACACTGTGTTCACAATTTAAAAAATTATATGATATGTACCAATTACATAGAACACACACACTACCACAACTTAAACCAGGGAATATAAATAACCTGAGTAGCACTATATTTATTAAAGAAATTAATCAATAATTGTTCCATTGGTAAATTATAGCAAACTTTCCAAGAAGAAATGATGTCAGTTCTCTAAAATCTTTCCAGGAGGTAGAACTCAATTCATGAGTTTATGATTACCCTAATGCCCAAAGCAGAGAAAGACATTACAAGAAAAGAAAATTTCAGACTAATATCTCACATAAACATATATATAAAATTCTCAACAAAATAGTAGCAATTTGAGTCTAACCATATAAATCAAGATCAAGTAGAATTTATTCCAGATATGCAAGGCTGGCTCAACATTTGAAAATAAATCAAAACAATCCAACACATCAACAGGCTAAAGAAGACAAATCATACGATCATACCAACTGATACCCAAAAGGCATTTGACCAAAATCCAACATCCATGTTAAAGATTCTCAGCAAACTAGAACTAGAGAAGGACTTCCTCAACTTAATAAAGAACATCTATCAAAAACTATAGGTAAAAAAATTTAATAATGACACTGGATACTTTCCCCCTAATACTGAGAACAAAGCAAGGATGTCCTCTCTCACCAGTCCTTTTCAACATCATATAGAAGTCCTATCTAATGTAATAAGGCAAGAAAAAGAAATACAAGGTATACAAATTGAAAATGAATAAATAAATCTGTCTTTATTTACAGATGACATTGTTGCCTATATAGTAAATCCTAAAGAATCAACAACAACAAAAAAAGGAACTAAAAAGTGAGTTTAGAAAGTTGATAAAAGATCATTATATAAAATTAATTGCTGTCCAATGGCAAACTGCAATTTGAAATGTAAAAGAAAGTATCATTTACAATATCACCAAGATAAATAAAATACTTAAATATAAAATGAACAAAATATGCAGGTCTATATGCAGAAAATTTTCAACACACTGATAAAAGAAATCAAAGAACTAAATAAATGAATTTATTCTGTGTTCATAAATTCATTGTCTCAATATTATTAAGACATTAATTCTTTCCAACTTGATCTATAGAATCCATTAAATTCCTATCAAAATCTCAGTAAGTTATTTTGTGGATATTCACAAACTGATTTTAATGTTTATATGGAAGGGCAAAAGACCCATAATTAAGCCAACAAAATACTGAAAAAGTAAAACAAAATCAGAGGACTGAAACTACCAGAATGTAAGACTTAATATAAAGCTATTAATCAAGACAGTGTGGCATTCATGAAAAAACAGACAAATAGATCAATGTAACATAATAGAGATCCTAGAAATACGCTCACACAAATAAAGTCAACTGATCTTTGACAAAGATGCAAAGGCAATTCAATGGGGAATGGATAGTCTTTTCAAGAAATGGTGCTGGGACAATTGGATATTCATATTAAAATGAAATCTAGACAAAGGAATTGCACCATTCACAAAAATAACTCAAAATAGTTATTAGACCTACAAGTAAAATGTAAAACTATAAAGCTTCTAAAAAATTAACGCAGGACAAATCTATATGACTTTGAGTTTGGTGATAAGATATTAGATCCAATACCAAAAACAAATTCATGAGAGAAAAAAATTAATAGGCTAACTTTATAAAAATTAAAATTCTACTCTTCAAAAGACACTGTTAGAAGAATGAAAAGATACGAAAACAGACTGGGACAAAATATTTGCAAACATAATATCTGGTAAATGACTAATCGAAATATTTTTTAACTTGACAAAAAATATTACTTAAAATCTCCTAAATTGTATTAATAATAAACAAAAGAGCTAATTTTAAAACAAAATATCTGAATAGATATCTTACTCAAGAAGGTTTGCAAGCTGGGTGTTGTGGTGTGTACCTACAGTCCCAGCACTTTGGGAGATTGAGGCAGGAGGATCACTTGAGTCCAGTAGTTCTAGACCAGCTTGGGCAACATAGCGAGACCTGGTCTCTACAAAAAATTTTAAAAAGTAGCCAAGAATGGTGGCTTATGCCTGTGGTTCCAGCTCCTTGGGGAGGCTGAGGTGGGAGGATCACCCGAGCCCAGGAGGCCAAAGCTGCAGTGGGCCATGATCATGCCACTGCACATTGGCCTGCACAATGGAGTGAGACCCCATCTCAAGACAACAACAACAACAACAACAACAACAAAATCAAAGATATGCAACTGGAAAATGAGCACATGAAAAGATGCTCAACAATGTCTTTCATTAGAGAATTGCAAATTAAAACATAAATGAGACATAGCTACTCATGTATTTGAATGGCTAAAATCCAAAACACTGATGATTCCAATTCCTGTCAGGGTGCAGAGCAAAAGAAATTCTAATTTGCTGATAGGAATGAAGAGTGGAAGAAGTTTTGCAGTTTTTCAGAAAACTAAACAAAGACTTACTATGGGATCAAGCAAATCCATTCTTAGGTATTTACCCAACTGATTTGAAAATTTATATCTATACCAAAACCTGCACATGGATAATTACAGCAGCTTTATTCATAATTGCCAAAAACTGGAAGCAGTCCCTCAATAGATGAATGAATAAACAAAACAGTACTACATCCACACAATAAAGTATTAATCAGAGATAAAAACAAATAAGCTACCAAACCTTGAAAATACATGGATAAATCTTAAATGCACATTGCTAAGTGAGAAAAGCCAATTTGAAAAGCTTTATTATTCCAATTATATGACATTCTGGAAAAGACAAAACTGTAAAGATCATAAACAGGTAAGTGGTTGCCAGGGGTTTAGTGGAGAGGGGCTAAACAGGAGAAGCACAATGGATTTTTTGGGATGATCCAGCTATTCTGTATAATACTTGTAATATCATGGTATATAGATGACACTTTGTATAGACCAAAACTCAGAAGTTTATAACACAAAATGTGTTCCTTAATGCATATATATTTAAGAACAATCACTTAGGAATTTTGAGAATCAAAGAGAAGACATAATGTGATAAAAGAATCTGTGTTACAAATGTATGAAACAGTCTCACTGAAGGGGATGGGAGAAAAAGGTGCAGACCCGAGTATTTCTAAGATCAGAGAAAAAAAGCACTGAAAATATGCACTGTATTCAGATAATAACATTGTTTCCAATGGATGTATGGCTTTACAGTTATGAAATCACTGCCCACGTATGCTGAAATTCAAGAATGTAATGTAGGTCAAGCATCTCTAATCCGTAAATCCAAAATCAGAAATGCTCTAAAATCTGAAACTTTTTGAGCATGGCATAAGGACATGTCACCAGAAGTAGAAAATGACACATATAAGTACTTAAAAACTTTTTTCATGCACAAAATTATTTAAAAATGAAGTATAAAATTTACTTTAGTCTATGTGCATAAAATGAATATGAAACATACATGAATTTTGTGTTTAGACTTGGTTCCCATCCTCAAAATATCTTATTATCTTATTATATATGCAAATATTCCAAAATCCAAAAAATTTTGAAATCCTACACACTTATTTTCCCAAGCATTTCAGACAAGAGATACTCAACCTGCAAATGGATAATAAGTGGTGGGAACCAAGACTTTCACTGGAGTCGGAGGTTACAGATAAGCAAGTTAAGGGGTTAGAATGGTCCAAATGGTAATGGATTACAGTTGGAGAAGCAGTATGAACTTATGTTTAGCTCAATATAGCTGTAAATGCTTATATATAGAAATATTTATAGATAAATTTATGTATATAGATTAGTCTATATACATCTATTTCCTTCCCTGTTAGCTGAGAGGTCCTAGATGAAATGACCCTCCAGTAGCAATGAAAGGAATCAGGTCTCTTTGGAGAAGTGGCTGAATGTAGGACTGGAGCTGGTAATATACCATCTTGTGGTGCTAGAAAATAAGAAAGTCCTAATAAGAAAAGTAAAAGAAAAACACAACAATGGGGGTATGTCAAAGAGACACATATGTAAAAGAGCTCCCAATGGCCAAAGTTGAAACAACTTGAGTAACAAAACAAATAAAGCAATGTTGGATTATAATCGAGAGCATAGACTAAACACTCATGAGTCAATACTGGAATAAACAAATTATTGAACAAACAAATAAATAAATAGGGAAGATGAAACAAATCTCCCATGTAGAAGAATTATAAAAAAAATTAGGTAGACATTTCACCCTCAAAGAGTTAGAGCATAATTCTCCACTTTTTAAGTGTGGCTGTTCATAATTACTTATTTTTCAAGAGTAGACTGTGGAAATGGGAGGAAAAGTGTAAGTTTGCAGTAGAAAACTTGATAAACATAACACTGGACATGATGTCATGTTGATAGGTTGTACCCTAGATATGATTTGAATGAAAATGACACATTACCTTCATGGTTTTTCTCCCCAAAACCCATAACTTCATGTAATCATGAGAAAAAATATCAGACAAATACCAATCAAGGGAAATTCTACGAAATACCTGACCAATAGTCCGCAAAACTGTCAAGGTCATCAAATCGTAAGTTTCCAAAATTGTCACAGGCACAAGGCCCTTCTGGCACCATGACAATTAAATGTGGTGTCATGGATGGGATTCAAGAATAGAAAAAGGACATTTGATTTTTTAAGAAAAGATAAGAAAGAAAGTAATCTGATGACGTATAAACTTTTTTAGTAGATAAAAAATGTAAAAAAAAATGTAAAACCAATATATATGCATATACACACACATCCACTACTCCTTCACTACACTATGTCTGGATAATCCTCTTTTTCTCTGGTAGCAGCTGCATGCACTCACGTTCTTCATTCACATTGAGAGGGCAGAGATCAGGCAGCACTTCCAGGATAATCAGCTAAGTATTGATTGTGCTTGAATCAGCTGCCCAATCTGAGACCAGTTGTTCATTCTAAACTCTTTTCTTTTTATTTCACCCAGGCTGGCCTCCCTGAAACCTTAAATTCTAACTGTTTATTCCTGTCTGCACACAGGAATTGTATTCTTGTCATGCCTTTCTACTTCTACTGAACAGCAGGGGCTGTTAGATGAGTGGGGCCTCTGTCTATGAACTTTGCTTGTCTAGAATTTCTGGACACTGGTCTCAGGTCTCACAATCTGACTTTAACTTTTCCTATTGCCTTCCTGCTGAAGATAAGTCTCAGACACCAGCTTTCTATGTGCCCTTGATAATAGTCTCAGACTCCTTATATGCCACATTCCCCTGATGTAAATAAAGATAACACTAGTTTATACAGCACAGGTTCAAGATTAGAATGAAGATTATGGTCTTAACATACTGCCTGGAACAGAAAATTTGCAATAAATGTTAATGATCATTATTAGCAATGTTGTTACCTCTCGCTACAAAACTCCCCAGAAACCTGGCCTGGTTTTGTTTTCTAGATTTGCCAACTCCAGGCATAAGGATGCCAAGCTCTGGAGAAGCCAGTGTACCTCTACAGTCTGTCTGCTTTCTCAGCCTCAATCCCAGCCATATCACATCATCCCCACTCCTCTCTTTCAACTTTGTAGTAGATACTGGGTGTTAAATCAAGTTTAGCCTAAAGCTACCTCTTTATGTATTTTAAGTTCAGCCTAAAAATTTCTCTGTATATTGTGACCTATACAACCTAAATGGAGTTGTATATAGACTGTAGTCTACCCTTGTGCCAATCACCAAGTTTTGGCCAATTAAAGGTGGCCAACTGTTCAAACTATGTTCAAATAAGGCAAACATCGAACTGTAAACAATCTGGCTGTTTCTGTATGTCACTTCCATTTTCCATATGTCACTTTCTTTTTCTGTTCATAAGTCATCTTCCACCACATGGCTGCGCTGGAGTCTCTGAGACTACTCTGGCTCAGGAGACTGCTTGATTCAGTCTTCCTTGATTATCATTCTTTGCTCAATTAAACTCTTAATTTGGCTAAAGTTTTTATTTTATTTTAAAGTTTTTATTTTATTTTATTTTAACATTTTAATGGTGTCAGGAGTGGGATCTGAAGTAGAGCTTCTAACAACCTCCAGTTCTGAGCGACCAAGTGAGGTACCCACTGGGCCCAATGTGTCCATTGCTCTCTCAGAGCAGCTGAGGATTGCAATAAGTTCTCTCTCAGATTCCAAACCTCCACAGATTTGTGTTTTGAGCTCTCTGAGTTTCTTTGAGCAAATGTTTGATCCAAATTGCGTTTAAAAGTTGCAATAGAAACTGGACTGTGTCCAGGATCGGACTGGCTAGTTGATCAAGGGAGCCTGAGAGACAAAACCAATATTTGAGGTAAAAATGGGATTCTTAATTTCTGAAGAACTGAGCTCCTTCCTGTTTATATATGCATAAGTATTAGGCCCCAGAAGCAGCAAAGTCTTCTAGAAATGGCAAAATCTTACTAAAGGTAACTACCAGTGGAATGTTCCAAATGAACAACACTGCAGCAGAAGCTTCTAAAAAGAATTCAACATGTTCATTTAAAGACTTTACAAAAGGCATATAAAAAGCTGACTAACCGATTTAAAAAATTAAATATGCTAACCTTTTGGCTTAGTTACTATACTACCCCAAAGGCGGATATAGGTGTTTATAAAAGGTAAGCCCTTAGGTGAAATAGGCTTGCTTCTTTTTCAGATCTACCCATGCTGAGTCCAGGCATACAATGCTTTGTTCACTGTGTTCTTAAATAGACTTCACCCATCACTCTGAACTCAGTAATTTCAGCTAAGAAACAGTAGCTATGTTAAAAAGAACACCTATTGAACTAAAACACACCTTTCTGGAATTTAATTGGTTATCTTGAAAAACTCTTTTGTAAAAGAAATTTACATCTATAAAGGTAATCTCCATTTCTAAAGATATCTGCCCATGTATGTAGAACCTCTTACCATTCTTTAAAAGTTATGTAATAAGTGATACCTTTATTTAACATGTTTTCCTGGCCATGTTGTGTTAAGTGACGTTTTTTATTTTTTTCTCCTTGGTTTGAGCAAATGATGATACAACATCATATTTCATTAGCTCTGTGCTTATGAAATATAAATTATTTTTGTTCCAACTAAAAGTTATCCCTTTAGAAATACAAATTGGTTGCCTAATGTATTAGTCAGGGTTCTCTAGAGGGACAAAACTAACAGGATAGATGTATACATGAAGGAGAGTTTTATTAAGGCTCATTGACTCACATGATTACAAGGTGAAGTCCCACAATAGTCCATCTTCAAGCTGAGAAGCAAGGAAGTCAATCTGAGTCCCCAAACCGCAAAAGTAGGGAAGCAGACAGTGCAGACTTCAGTCATGGCTGAAGGCCCAAGGGCCTCTGCCGAATCATTAGTGTAAGTCCAAGTGTCCAAAAGCTGAAGAACTTGGAGTCTGATGTTCAAGAGCAGGAAGCATCCAGTATGGGAGAAAGATGAAGGCCAGAAGACTCAGCAAGTCTGGTCTTCCCATGTTCTTCTGCCTGCTTTATTCTAGCCACACTGGCAGCTGAATAGATGGTGCCCACTCAGCTGGTGGGTGGGTCTGCTTCTCCCAGTCTACTGACTCAAATGTTAATCTCCTCTGGCAACACCCTCACAGACACACCCAGGAACAATACTTTGCATACTTCAATCAAGCTGGCACTCAATATTAACCATCACACCTAGTTAACAATTGCTTAGGGCAATGAAACCAGGAATTGGAAGACTGATAGACCAAATGCGGAAAAGAAAAAAAATGTTTAAAAGCCATCAAATGAAAATCCTTTATGAGAACTATAAGATCTGTTTCTATATGTTTGTATGTCTCCATGTGTTATGTATATGTGACATTTGGTAAATAAATTTAGTTTTGAAATTTTTGATAAAATAGAAATGGTTTCAAAATTATCAGTGAAATATAATTAGATTCTTGCTTGATTTGACTGTGAGCTTATGTCTTTGGTTTAGAGTCTCTGGATTCAGGGGTCTAGACAGGCGGTCATGATGAGGTCTGGAGACATGTTCTTAGTGCATAGACCAGCAGCTACAGGCCAGAATCAAGCCCTATATGGCCCCCTTCTTCCTCTGCTTTCCCTGTTTTGCTTCCTATCTATTTTGGGAGGAGTTGGGTCCTCCAGGTATAGTCTTTACTGCTTTGTCTTCTGTCCTGATGGACTCAGACAGCCCTGGCCTGCAAGTTCCTCCTGGGTGCTACATGGCTACTTGGGACCTAGAGTAACTGAGGGAAGACATTAGGAATGCTACTTGTGTTACAGTTTCAAAATTCCTTCCATTAATTTAAAATCTTAGACTCCTGTATGTTAAATTAAGTAATATATAAAGTGTCTGAGTCATCTGTAAGTTAAGATACTGAAATATTAATTATTAAACATGAGTGTCAGTATACAATGACACATTATTTTCATATGGTATGAGAAAGCTAAATATATTTAGATCTGTTAATAATAATTTGAAGAGCAATTTTTCTAAAAAAAATTATAAAATAGTTTTTATCTACCAATACTTCTATAAAACAGTTCAAAATTACTTTCTAGGGTTTTCACTAGAAATTAGGGTTACTAAAAGTTAAAAACTATGAAAGAAACAATTCTGTATACAGACAGTATAAACAAAAGCAAAATATGCATTTGATGAAGAAAGTTATAAAAGCATAGAAATATGTGTTACAAATGTTGTCTGGTTTAAAGTTACTAAAAGTTTTCAAATTGAAGAAGGAAAAAGATAGATAAAACATAGAAAATTGGAGAACAACATAAAATGAAGTTTACGGAAATTTTGTGGTTAAAAAGTGACTTGATGAATTTATTTATGAGATTTTATTAAAGTCAGTGTTAGTATTAATAATACACTAATACAAAAGTAAATTTTACACTAAAAGTAAATAATACACTAATACAAAAATAATACACTAATACAAAAATTTTGTGTAGCATTAATGAGACACAGTAAAATATTTTCATTCACTTTTTGAGAAAATGGCAAACAGAAAAAGAAATAGGAGACAGGAAAAAAGAGACGGATTCTGTCTTATGCTGTCACTTATCCACATATCATCATGGCCACCTATCCAGACCACCTACTCAGGTCTTTTGATGGCTTAGAAAACTGAATCTCCTTTATCAAAAAGTACTGGTTTTTGCTTTTAAAAATCTTATAATTATTACTTTGCCTAAATGATGTATCAGTCCATTTTCACACTGCTATAAAGAACTGCCTGGGTAATTTACAAAGAAAAGAGGTTTAATTGACTCACAATTCTGTGTGGCTGGAGAAGCCTCAGGAAACTTACAATCATGGCAGAAGGGGAAACAGGTATGTCTTACATGGTGGCAGGTAAAGGAGACTGTGTGAGAGTGCAAAAACACTACCATTTATAAAACCATCAGATCTTGCAAGAATTCACTCACTATCACCAGAACAGCATGGGAGAAACCACTCCCATAATTCAATCACTTCCCTTCATCAACACGTGGGGGTTACAATTCAAGATGAGATTTGAGTGGGGACACAAAGCCTAACCACATCAAATGAATAAACTATTGTTTTACAAAGACTATGATCCTATTTTGTTCAAGTGTTTTAAACCTTTAATATATTTGCCAGGCTTCCCAAAATCAAATTTCAGCTTCAAAATTCAGTCTTTTTGAACCTCTAACTTTGGGATGCTACAGATGGCCCCTGAAGCATATAAGAGAGAGGTAAACAGAATTATTTGACTTGTTAAGTTACATGGGAAGCATTGTCAAAGGCAGAAATAATGTTTAACTTTCTTCAGGTTATATTTTAATGAATGTTATTAATATATGCTCCAAAATCGTTTGGCACTTCTAAAATTCTAGTATGTCTGAGTATATGCCATCAATCATAATAATGATTATTATGTTATCGTAGACCACAAAAATAACCAAATTTTCTTGTCAATCGTGTCTTTAACTATCATTGCTTAAAGTTATTTCCACAGTTCTGAAAACTTCACAAGCACACAAAGTCCTAGAATACAGTATCTTTAAGGAAGTTCATGAAAGAATGGAAAGAATCCTGAAAAACACTTGAATACAGGTTTCTGATAACTTTAGAATCATATCATTTGGACCAAATTTTCTTGTCAATCGTGTCCTTAACTATGATTGCTTAAAGTTATTTCCACAGTTCTGAAAACTTCACAAGCACACAAAGTCCTAGAATACAGTATCTTTAACGAAGTTCATGAAAGAATGGAAAGAATCCTGAAAAACACTTGAATACAGGTTTCTGATAACTTCAGAATCATATCATTTGGACTGGATAAGAATAACTTTAATGAAAAGACTCACTGGTTTATAAAACTGCTAACCCAAGCAGAACAAAAATTAATTGAATACCACGAAAATATTTTGCCAGATTTCCATGCTATATCAGCCAATACTGAAATTGTTTAGATATACAATTTGAATGAATTGCATGGTCTAAGTCAAATTACCTATGAGAGCCCATCAGTTATCAGTGCTATGGACCTAAATTGGAGAAAAAAAACTGCTATTCAAGAGCATGTAAGTTCAACATTAAGCATGGACTTATGGAGAACCAGGACAGCCACTTTGTCCTTCCTGAGTCCATAAACCTTTTGTTATTAAAATTTTGCATTCCATGACTCATGGTGGAAAAGATAAAATTATTTAAATAAAATATATATTGGGATGGTGACTTCTAAATTGTTAAAATAGTTTATGACCAATGTTTGGTTTGTCAAACCCATATTCCTGGGAATACAATCAAAACTTCAAGTACATTCTGCTACCTGATGGGCCATTTAAACATTTGTAGAGAGATTTCATTCAATTGTCATTTTCAATGCATGTTTTATCATTGTATAAAAGCTTTCCCATGTAAAGGGGCTGATGTTATAATAGTATATTTTTATGCCACAGGGTATTTTCACCCGGTAAAGAAAGTTTTTCTTGGTTCACTAACTGAGGGCAATCAACCCCTTCATAATCTAGAACCCAAAGATTGGATCTTCTGAGAACATTAGAGAAAGACTGCCCTTGACATCCACACTGCAGCAATACTTTGGGACCTTCAACTTTGGGTTCATAATCTCACAACTGAGAAGAGTCCCTCTGTGCTCTTGGAACTATACACCCATTGGAACCCTTAAGGTAAATCTAACTGGGGAAGTTTCTCCCCAGAAGAAGAAGGCATCTTGATGTGAACAGCTTTTCCCCAAGATCACGGATCAAAACTTCTTTACCATCATGAGACTCTTATCTTTGATTTTTTCCCTTTGTTTATGCCTCTATAAAAAATAGAAGTGAAAAGGGTATCTGTTTTATAAACTCATGGGGTATGTACTTTTATTTTTGAAAGATTCTGCAGCCAGCCTTAAACATGGATAAACTTATGCCTTGATAGATAGAAGTATGAAGGCTCAATGTAGGTGAGAATTGTAATGGTACATATGTTGCCTCATGATCAGTCAGAAAGGGAACATTGATCCACTCCTTTTAACCTAAATCATGGGTTAAAGAGAACATTGCTAGGAGGTCTTCACTCTTCTGGAAGGGCATCATTTGTTAGTTCCTTTTTTCATCGTTTGGAGTAAAAGAGGCAATGATTAGCAATGTATCCCTGATGACAGACTCTGTAGCAGAATCTATTGTAAAGGATATGGTTACACTAACTACTTTAAATTCTCTTGTGAAAGTAATACTCAATATTAGAATCATTCTAGATTTCTTACTGGCTAAACAGAAAAGTATCTGTGCAGCTGTTGTTAATTCTTGTTGCCCATGGAGAAATACACTACATTAGGTATTATAGAGATTCAGTTGTACAGGATTAACAAAGAGACTGCTTAGTTAAAGTGAGTAGACTCTTTATCTAGCTCATTCTTTGATCTGTTTGATTTTAGGTGATTCGGCTTATGGGGACACTGGGTAAGGACCATACTCCAAACTCTTGGTGTTATCCTCCTGATAGTTATAATAGTAGTCTCCCTGGTGAATAGTATTCTCTCAAGTTTTAAATGTTTGCATGCAGCCATCTCTAGAATGTCAAATAGTCTCTCTTCAACTGAAATTACAAGAGCTGAAAGAAATTTGTGACCATGAGGGCACCGTAACCTATGAATGACGTGCAGAGACCAGAAACCCAAAATGATAACAGAGAGTGGCACGATGGCCCTAAGTTTTGGCCAAACTTTCACCTAAGTGAGAACCTGATCAAAAGAGGGGAAACTTTTAAACAAAATTATGGGAAGCCATTGTTTTGAATTGACCTCATGCACTAGGCCTCAAGAGACCCGACCAAACAAAAATAGAGTCACTTGTGCTAAATGTGAAATAATCAAACTAAGATTTTAAGGAAACACATAGATCCTAGAACACACCAGGTTTTGTCTTTTCTCTCATAAACAGGACGTTCTAACATAAGGAGATACCCTCTACTCTAGCCCTTAAAAAAATAACCTGAAGTCCTTCTTCCCGCCTTACAAAAGCCACTGCTCTACTGTTTCCCAGAGGGTTTCAAGACCAAATAAATACACTTACAATGGTGAAACTAACATCAATGACTAAAGTTTTGATCATTCTCTTAATTTTGAGAGAGTGACCAAAAGGGGGAAATTATTAAATCAAGTTTAGACTGAATCTACCTCCTTACGAATTTTAAGTTCAGCCTAAAGGTTTCTCTGTACATCATGAACTATAACCTATATGGAATTCTAAACAGACTGTAACTTCCTCTTGTGCCAATTACCGAGTTTTGTCCAATCAAATGTGGTCAACTGTTCAAACTGTGTTCAAATAAGACAAACATTGAGCAATAACCCATCTGGCTGTTTCTGTACCTCACTTCCATTTTCTGCACTTCACTCTCCTTTTTCTGTTCATAAACCATCTTCCATCTCATGGCTGTGCTGGAATCTCTGAGCCTACTCTGGCTCAGGAGGCTGCCCCATTCGTGAGTTGTTCTTTGCTCAATTAAACTCTTTTAAATTTGATTCAGCTGAGTTTTCCTTTTAACATGGGTTTGTAGTTAAGACCTAGTTATTTGTTAGAAAAGTGCCTTATCCACATACACAAGTTCTTCACGTTTATCCTCTTATTCATCCGTATAGGCTATGATTCAGAAATACTGTCAAAACGGGAGACAGTGTGAATTTCTGAGTTTAGCCAATTAGGCCAATATTTGTGTCTTATCCATGAAGAAACGTGTGCCTTTTTTCCGTAGTGCGAGATGTGTTAGATAATTTTCTTTCTAAATATGAAAATATGTGGCGTAGCTGTTATGAGTACTTAGGAATTTGGCAGCGTTTTGTGATGATGGGGTTATTGCCCATGAGGATGTCTACATATGTTTTGTGTCATGTAGGCTAAAATGGGTCTGTTAGTCAATCTGTATTTTTGTTTTGTTCTTGGCGTCACACAGTCATATTACACACTGAAGCAAACATTTTATACTCCCTCTTTTGGTGCACATTAAAAATATTTAATAACCAGTAGAAAACTGTCAGAATATGTACCCTCTATAGTCTATCAATATGTGTCACCTGGCCACTAGTGTGTTGAGACTAGCATACATAAAAGGAAAAACAATGTGTTAACCGAATCCCTAGTGAAACCTTCCTTTCATGAAATAAATATCACTCTTTCAATACCTAATATATACTAGTGTTTGCAGATGGGTATAAATAAATGAATAACTTGGTAACATCACTAATAAAGTATGCTTTAGCCAACAATAGAAATGTTGAAAATGGTCTCCGCAGTTATATCCAGATTCAGCCATCTGTTAGTTTGCTTATAAAGCAAGACGACTTTGTAAAAAAGAAAAAAAAAAGCAGTCAAGAAATCAAATATACCATGGTAAAACTATAGAGCTTCATTCTCCACTTGATTCAGGTGGTCAGACATGGTTGCCCACAATGGGGCTGGTTCCTGAGATTGGCAGGAAGCCCAGGGAAACCCTCTGGCTCAAGCAGAGATCTACTGGTTCAGGCAAGTGATTGGTTTGGTCACTAGGGGCTTTCTTGCATCTGTGCCACATCCTTCTGTCTAGGCCTTAAAAAAAAAAAGAAGTTCTGTTATTTTTGACAAATGTCTAGGCATTCTAACTGGATTTTGGATTTTAGTTCCTGCTGCTCAGATTATAAGCTCACATTCTTAAAATTATTCTTAAAAATTTAAAATAATAATTGTGTACGTATATGGAGTATATGTGATGTTTTGATATATGTGTACATTGTAGAATGATTAAACCAAATGAACATATCTATCACCTTGTATACTTTTTTTGTGAGAACACTTAAAATGTACTCTTTTAGCAATGTTGAAATATGCAACACCTTACTATTACCTATGGTCACCATTCTGTACAACACATCACTTAGAATTATGCCTCTCATCTAACTGAAACTTTATACCCTTTGATTAACATCTCCTCTTTCCCCATCTTCCCACCCCTGTCCCCATCATTCTACTGCTTACTTCTATAAATTTGACTTTTTTGATTCCACATATAAGTGATATCATGTGGTATTTGCCTTTCTGTGCCTAGCTTACTTAAAATAATGTCCTCCAGACTCATCTATGTTATTGAAAATTATAGAATTTCCTTTATAAGGCTGAAGAGTATCCCACTGTGCTTAGTATTAATCTGTTAGCGGATGCTTAGGTTGCTTCCATATCTTGGCTACTGCAATGGACATGGGAGTGCAGATATCTCTTCCACATAATGATTTCATACCCTTTGGATATGTACCCAAAAGTGGGACTGCTGAATCATATGGTAAGTCTATTCTTATTTTTTTAATTAATTAATTATTTGAGACACAGTCTCACTCTGTTGCCCAGGCTGGAGTGCAGTGGCACAATCTTGGCTCACTGCAACCTCCACCTTCCAGGTTCAAGTGATTCTCCTGCCTCAGCCTCCTGAGTAGCTGGGATTACAGGGGTCTGCCACCACACCCGGCTAATTTTTGTATTTTTAGTAGAGACAGGGTTTCGCTTTGTTGTCCAGGCTGGTCTTGAACTCCTGACCTCAAGTGATCTGCCCACCTAGGTCTCCCAAAGTGCTGGGTTTCAGGTGTGAGCCACCACACCCGGCCAGTAAGTCTATTTTTAATTTTTCAAGGAATATACACCCTGTTTTCCCACAATAGCTATACTAACTGACCTTCCCACCAACAATACTTTTTCACTCTTGATTAAAAATTTAGCATACAAAATGTGATTAAGTTACATAACTTTGAAATCTATGACATATTTTCCCTCTCCAATGCAAACTCTGAATTTCCAGTCTAATAATTTATGTATCCTCTCTCATAATGCACTCTTAATGAGTTTCCCTCCTTTAATCAGATTTTCTTAAATCAGTGCAAACACATACTCTTCCTCCACAAGAATATAACAACACAGTAATCACAACAAATCCAGAAAGCATTTGAGGTCACATCACATGGCATTTTTACTGTAATTGTAATTTGTAAGTTTTTTCAAATGTTTATCATGTTTTGAGCTCATTCAATAAGAGGAAAATATCTATCTCTGCCAACACATTTTGGTGGTTTTGTCTCTCTTCATTGGAATCTCTAAAGGTTTCCTAATTAGAAGAATTTACAGGAAATGCCAAACATTCTAAATAACTGATATGTTGTAATTAAGTTTCAGCAATTGAGCAAATTAAACTTTACATATTTTTGATGTCAAACTACATGGCAGTTTCCAAAAAGTTTCTAAGTAAGAAATTGAGGGAATTATGAAAAACTAGGAAATGAAGAAGAAACGTATTTCTGGGTTGTTACTACAGTATTTTATGTGTGCAGTTAAACTGACAGCAGTGATCTTCAGGATTAAAAATGATAGAAGAGACAAAATGTTAAATATAGGCCCCAATATGTTTTAATTAATGTATGATAAGGTGAAGAAAATATGTACTTTAACAGTTAATGCTCTAACAAAATTTTAAAATGTCAATTTATGCTATGGCATATTAATAAAACATATACAAATAAAATTATCTTGAATGATATTAAAGTCAGATAGAGACTGAAAAAGACACGAGTTGTGAAATTATGGTTAAATTAATCTTTATGAAAAGCTTTATATATTCAGACCAGGGTAGAATTAAATACAGAAATAATTCATGACTTGATGTTTCAGTTTCTCGTCTGATTCATTTAGATTGTATAATAACTTGAAATCACATGTAACTATAAATAAACTGAACAACGAAAATAACTGATAGTAAAATATCAGTAGTATACGTAGCTAAATAGATGCATTGACATAAAGTTTCTTGTGTCTTTAGCTAAATCAAGTAACTGCAGAAAATAGCTAAAATAGAATGTTGTATTTAATAGATAGTTAATAAAGAGCTGATTATTTGCGTTTGAATTTTCCTGATTATCTGTCTACTATAAACAGATGACCTTAATGTTTGTGTATTTTAGAATGAGTTTAAGATTTTACAAATAATTTATTAGAAGTAACTCAAAATAATTCATCAAGTTCTACCTAATTCTCATAATATTATCTTATGATAGCTCTACTCTTGTTTTGGATTTATATAAACAGCAGGAAAAAATTATGGTGAATACCATACATGCCTTTTTTCTTGTACAGACATCTGAGCAAAATTCAAAGTTCATACTGTTAGTGTGAATTTAGGACAAGAAGTTGACAAGGTAACAAGGCTCTTTCAACTAGTGCACATGAAGCTACAGATATCATACATCTTAAGAATTTCTTGGTCTAAGCATCAATCCGAAGAAAAAAGTATTTTCCTTCTACTTACCTTATATAAAACTCTATACACTTGTACATAAATCCAAACAATTTTATATCTGTTCTAAAACTAACTTTAGGATCATAGAATTTTCAAAAGCCTCAAAATCTTAACTTTCATATATATATGAAACAGCACTTTCTTTACTGGTATTATTTTCATGTTCAAAGTTTGCATGCCACAGCAAACTACAAGAATATAAGCAATGAGGATCATCAGCAAAATATGATGTATTATGTCAAATTCCATTCGCCTGCTACAAAACAATTTGGAAATGGTAATTTTTTGTTAATTTTGGGGGATCTGGGATAAAATGATATGATTTTAGAACATAAGTCAGTGCTTAATTATGGATTGTAGTACATAATTCGTGGGTTTTCTTGAGTTTCTGTGATAGACAATCGTATCATTTTCAAATAGAAGTACATTTACCTCTTCTTCTCTAATTCTTATGCCCTTATTTGCTCTCATTTAATTTCATTGGCTAATTTCTCCAATATCATGTCCATATTATAATAGTGGGCATTTTTATCCTGTCCCTGACTTTACTGGCAACCAAAATCAGTGACTTGGAATACACTTACATCATGCATTGGGATTTGTGAGTGGTTGATATTTATTTTTGTGCCCTAAATTACCTGGTCATTTTCACTACAATGCTGCAGATGGGAAGTCAGTGTTACGAAGGTTAAACAGACGATTTCCCAGGGTTGTTGACAACAGTAGACAACAGTAGAACTGTCATATGCATTACTTGTTTTTCCTTTTCTAAGTGTTTACTTTTTTAAAAAATCATACCTTGGTTTCCTTCTGTGGACCTCAAGGCTTGCTTGCAATTGCCAATTAATTATAAACTCAGGGGCTTTAAATAAAAATTTCTGCTAAAATTTGATTTGGTTTTAAACTGACACCAATGAGACTTACATATCCTTATTGCATGCAAATGCTTTTCTGTCATATGCCAACTTGTCACTATTTCTCTGCTGATTTGAAAGCAAATAAAGGATACCTTTTATTGATATTTACTTTGGCATTGATGCTGACAATTTGGACTTTAAGTGATAGCATTAATATTGATAGCAGCAACATAAAGTCAATGGATGTCTTGTGATAAAATGTGGATTTAAAATTTATTATTAATAAAAGCTATGAGTGAGTATTTGATCTGGGTTCTTTAAGAGATTAAAATAGACAGTAGATAAAAAATAACAAGCACCTCAAAATGAAACTTTTTAATAATGATACGAGAATTATACTGAAGCACTGTGGAGGGATATTTTAAATCAAACAAGACCAAAAAAGAGAACAGAGAATAGTAAAAAGGAGGAAAAAGTGGATGAGAAGAAGAAAAAAAAAGTTGCAGATAAAAGTGACAGCATTAATATTAATAGCAGCAATATAAAGTCAATGGATGTCTTGTAATAAAATATGAATTTAAAACAATTTGGAAAGAATACTGTTGCATTTTCCTTTTCATTTGTTACTTTTAAGATCTAAAGAACAAAGAACAGCAAATCTCAGTGTTTCATGGATAGTAATGGCTCATTTTGTTCTTCTCTTCAAACACTAACCCATACTTCACTCTCTTTTCTAGATCTGACAAAGTATTTCAGCATTTCACCACAAGAGAGGGGCTGTGTAAAAAATGGGACTTTCATATGGAACCCAGTGCTTTCATAAAAATAAAAATCCAAATTTTACAACACTGTTATTTCTTAGGAGAATAATCAAAATATGCTGTTTCTATTGGTAGCATCACTGAAATAATCACTAATAGAAACATATCTTAAAAACAGGGCATTGACAACCAGAAAAGTACAAAGTTCTATATTCCCTTGCTGCTAAAATCGTGCAAAGTAGAAAGAGGTCTAGAGAGTGCAAAGAAATTATTATGCACAAAATGAATGGGCTCAGCCTTGCGGATGCCTCATTCATTGGACAGGCTGTTTTAGGATAATGTGATAAAGAGGCTAACGCCGTCAGCCAAAGACGTCCACATCCTAATCTCAAGATCCTATAAATGTGTTACCCTACATGGCAAACAGTCTTAGCAGATATCATTAAGGCTATTGAGAGGAGAGATTATATTGGGCTTAATGTAATCACAAGGATCCTTATTAATAAAAGAAGTAGAGAAAGATTCAAAGAAGCTGCACTGCTGGCTTTGAAGATGGGGAAAGGAGCCATGAGCAAAGGAGTGCAGATAGCCTCCAGTAGCTGGAAAAAGCAAGACAAGGGATTCTCCTCTGGAGCCCTCAGAAGGAATGCTGCCCTGCTGACACTGATTTTTAGCTCAGTCAGATCCATTTCAAACTTCCGATGTCCAGAACCGGAAGAGTATAAATTTCAATTGCTTTAGGCCACTGAAGTTGGGGTAATTTGTTATACTGGCAACAGGAACTGTGGGGACCTGCAATTAAAGAACCACTGAAGAGACCAAGGTGAACCAGTCATCATCCCTAAATTAAGGAGATTATTATGCGGTGGTGAAGATGTGGATATACAGAGTGATAACACAGCATGGAAAAATGCATCATTACAACACAATGTGGTAGCAATATGCTTTGGCAGTAGAATATAATAAAGGAAGCATCTAATTCTAGCTGGGAGAGATGAGATAGGTTTTTGTACAAGAAACGATGCTTAACATAAGTCCTGAGAGATGGGTAGTGATGAAGTTCAGGATGCAGTACCCCAAAATACGACACCCTGGCTTTTGAGGAAACAGCAGAAGCAGGAAAGTCACTCTCACCTTCTCCTTGCCCTTCTCCCCTGAAGCAGGCCGTAAAAGAATTCCCTGACCATTTCGAAATGATAATTTTGTGTTAGTATTCTGGGAGCTGGGATAAAATGATACGACTTCAGAACATATAGCTTGATCATTGCTTAAGTATGGATTGTAGTAGATAATTCATAGATTTTCTTGAATTTCCCTTATAGACAATCATATCATCTTCAAATAGAAATACATTTACCTCTCCTTTTCTAATCCTTTTTTTTTTTCTTTTAGACAGAATCACCCTCTCTTGCCCAGGCTGGAGTGCAGTGGCAAGCTCTCGGCTCACTGCAACCTCTACCTCCCAGGTTCAGGCAATTCTCCTGCCTCAGCCTCCCCAGTAGCTGGGACTACATGTGCGTGCCACCATGACCAGCTAATTTTTGTTTTTTTGTTTTTTTTAGTAGAGATGAGTTTCACCATGTTGGCCAGGCTGGTCTCGAACTCTTGACCTCAAGTGATCCACCCGCCTTGGCCTCCCAAAGTGCTGGGATTACAGGTGTGAGCCAACATGCCCGACCTCTTTTCTAATTCTTATTTCCTCATTTGCTTTTGTTTAACTTCATTGGTTAATTCCTCCTCTAAAGGAGGACATAAAACCTGGATTCCACACGTATCCATCCAATTCAGAGAGGAAAGGAATGTCCTTATCCTCAAAGAAACAGAGATGCCAAGAAGAATCTGAGCAAACAGGTCTTGCTAAGCTCTCTCCAGGTTAATATTATCAGATTATTCCCCCCTTGTCCTCCAGTCATATTTCTCCACAATTATCCATTTCTTCATTAAACTTGACATAAAAATACACAGGTTTCCCTGTTCCTTTGAATTTTCATTTTTGAAGCTGCCATGTCACGTAAAGCTAAAATACATTTGTATGCTTTTCTCTTGTTAAACCGTCCTTTTTATTTACTTATTTTTTCTACTTTTATTTTAGGTTCAGCGGGTACATATGCAGGTTTACTCCATAAGTAAATCGAGTATTGCTGAGACTTGGTGTATATATGATGCCATTGAGTGTAGGCTGGACTTAGTAAAATAAATAAATAAATAAATATTAAAAATTAAAACATTAAACTATCCTTTGTTAGAGTTCTCAGCCACGAACTCTCTTCCTCTATAGCTTGATTTTGCCAGGCAAACAAGGGAGGGAAATTCATTCCAGACAAAAAGAAGAAATACCTGCAAAAGTAAAAACACTCAGCCTGGAAAATTCATATTCAAGTGAGTGTGTATTTGTTTATCAAATCTCAATATTCCAGCAAAAGAAACTGAGAGTGTTTATAATGATTAGAAGTAGTTTTGGGGAGAAAATGTTATTTTTATTTAAGTAGAAGGCTTATGGGACCTTTTAGTTCTCATGGTAAAATGGTGGCAATATTCACATACTGAATTCATCTAAGCATATTCTGCATTTTATGCCCTGAACTATAAAATTAACTCCAGTCCCTAAACTAAAAATACAAATAAAATAAGAAGAGTCCAGAGCAAAATAAGAAGGGATAGATTTATACTGGAATACTAAGGGAAATTAGCAGTTGAATTATTGTCACTATCATTTAGTCATTAGTTCTCCGTTAGGTCTGCACTCTTTCTGATCGCAAGGACTGTGTTTTAAATTAATTGTATTATTCCTCTTGTCATATAATACAATGCTTGTACACAGGACAACAATCAATACTTTAAGAATCAAATCATTAACCTGTGCAGTTGATTGCCATACAGTAAGCATGATCTCAGGTGGTTTTCTCTGACACATCAAAAAGGTTAATAGGTTGAATGGACTCTTAGACTCTTAAACTTGACATGACCATGTGCTGCAATAACTTTTCCTTAATTTCACTAATTGAAATTGAGAATACAATGAAGTTGTGAAACACCACACAGCATGTGAATTATGCCATGCAGGAGTACTACCACTTACTCAGCAATTTCTTTGATCCCAAGCACTATGCTGAGTAAGCTCTTAGGCTAGAGCCATCACCACTCCCTCCTAAGATTGTGAATTGCAGCTCCAAGAATCTTCTTCCCTATGGTCTGGCTCAGTGTTTATAAATGAAGGAACTCACAAAAGATTTGGAAGATGAAAGCAAAGAAAAAATTATTCTTGAGAGGCAGCTGCAGCCAAGACATCTGGGCAGACAAGAGATCCACAGCAGCTTCCCACCTGTTTTGCCACTGCAGACCGAGACAATTGGTGAGATCCCAGAGTCTCAAGCATTGCAGCAGCTTCCTGGTAATGTGGAGAAAACCATTTGGTTCAGGGATTCTGGCTGAAATCTTTAGTATCAACCTCTTTAATTTCTGGAGCAACTTCTCTGACCTCTATTCCTCTGAAATACATATATCAGTAAACTCCTAGATATATATGTTAAAGTACTTATACCTGGAAACATAGTGTGGCTTTTGACTAATTGGGTGCTTACATGTATTTTCTCGAATATCCTCAGCATCCCTGTGAGGCAGGTGCTTTTAAAATCAGAGAACTAGGCCGGACGTGGTGGCTCACGCCTGTAATCCCAGCACTTTGGGAGACTGAGGCAGGTGGATCACTTGAGGTCAGGAATTCGAAACCAGCCTGGCCAACATGGTGAAACCCCATCTCTACTAAAAATACAAAAATTAGGTGGACATGCTTCCTTGAACCCAGAAGGTGGAGGTTACAGTGAGCCAAGATCATGCCACTGTACTCCAGCCTGGGGAACAGAGCGAAACTCTGTCTTAAAATAATAATAATAAAAAAATAAATAAATAAAAATAAAATAAGGGAACTAAAGTTATTGGATTCCTAACTGGTGGATTGCAAAACTGTAGAAGCTAATAAGTCTGACATCAGTCTTTGCTCTTAATTCCTATGTAGTCACATACTTCAATGAACTTTTTAAAAAATATATATATATAATTTTTTTTCATAAGAGAGATGCCAAAGAGAGTTTTAGACACAAGCTTAACCACCCAATTAGGCATATTTTATACTCAGGAACTAGCCTTTTTAAAGACAGTCTTCCAATACTCATATCCAGACTGTCTGAAAATAATCTTGTTTTATTAAAATATTATTGAAATGCTCTTAGCTTCATATATATATATATATTTTAATTTTTTGTAGAGATGGGGTCTCACTATGTAGCCAAGGCTGGTTTAAAACCCCCTTGGGAGGCCTTGTTAAAACTCCCTTGGGAGGCCTTGGCCTCCCAAAATACTGGGAATATAGGCATGAGCCACTGCACCCAGCCCCCTTAGATTCCTGTTTTAAAAAATCATAAATAAAATGTCCTTAGCTTCCTAATAAAAATAACCCTCCACTCCACCCTTCACACATACTTCTTTATGAAGAAGACCGAAGCAATCGGCAGAGCAGTTCACATTCCCACTACCTCAGCTGGATCTAGCTCCCCTTTCTTACTTTTAGTATGGGTATCTGCCTAAAGCAAAGTCTTCCACTTGTTCAGTTAGATTTCAAACTGCATTTGCTCTTTAAAGACAATGTTCCAGAAATTCTCTACTCTTTTTCCCACTTCATCTTGTTTTCCCTCTCCACTATATTCTGCCCACCAACATTCAAACATTCCTTTCACTCTATTTATCTCTCCGGTTAATTAGAATGATATGATCATTTATCTTTTTCTTGTCTTTTTTAATAATAAAAATGGAGTATAACATATGATGATTTCTAAGTTATTACACCCTTGCAAACCTGGGTAAAAAAATAATCATTATCCACTTTATATATAGCTGGATTTATTATTTTATTATTTTAAAGGAATTTGTTATTCTTTTCTTTTAGTGAAACTGGCTTCATACAGTGAGTTGAATGCTGTTATTTTTTCTCTTTTTTGTATATTTAAAAAAATTTATTTTTTAAACTGACAAATAATTGTATATATTCTTGGGGTACATAGTGATGTTTTGATACATATAACGTACACTGATCAGATCATGGCAGTTAGCATATCCATCATCTCAAACATGTATCATTTCTTTATGTTCAGAATGTTCAATAGCCTCCTCCTAGCTACTTGAAACTATATAATATATTATTGTTAACTATAGTCATTCTACAGTGGTATAGAACACTAGAATCTAGTCCTTTAGCTAGTTGTAATTTCTACAGCTGGAAAAGTTTGTATAAATTCGTAATGTTTTTGTCTTTTAAAATTTGGTAGCAGTCACTTTTAAAATCTTATAGGCTATTGTATTCTTTTTATAATTCTTCTAATTCATTTATGTCTACAAACTATGTTTTCCTTCTACTTTATGTTTTCTTCGTTCTTTCTCTAACTTCTTAAATTGGATACAATTAATTTTTAAACTCTTTTCTCATACTCCAATTAAGGATATAAATATTTCTTTACATAATACTACTACTACATTCCAGCATTTCAGAAATGTATGCTTTTAATTATCTTTCCATTCTAATACTGGTCTTGAACTCCTGGGCTAAAACAATCCTCCCACTAGGCCTCCCAAAGTGCTGCAATTACAGCCATGAGCCACCACGCCCAGTCATTCCAAGATGCTTTTAGTTTCCCTTTTAAATTCTTATTTAACCGACAGGTCATTTAGAAGTGTGTTTTTAAAGTCTAACACTTTTTTTATTTATCTGACTTCTAACTTAATTGCATGAGATCAGAATAATGTGGTATGCATGACTATTTGAAAAGTCTGAAATTTACCACTTGGTAGGTAATCCATTTTTGTCAATGTCCCATGTACATCTAAAATAATCTCCAATAGTTGCCTATTAAATTTCATATCTATTTCTTACATCTACATTGTTACATACAATTTTTAATACTGTAGTTTAATACAAAATTGTAAGAAGCATATTGAAATATATAACAATGTCAAACAAATTTTTCTTTGAGTTTATCTGTTAAACAGCTTAATTGAGATACAATTCATATATTATACATTTTACTCATTTAAAGTATACAATTCAGTGATTTTTAATATAGTCACAGTTATCTACAAATACTCAGTTTTAGAATTGACTCAAAATGAAACGGAATACCCTTTCCCTTTAGCTACTGTCAATTCCTATCCCCCATGTCTCTCCACCAGCCCTGAGCAACCACTAATCTACATTTTGTCCTTCTAGATTATTCCTACTATGGGTGTTTACTGTAAATGGAATAATATAATATGAGGCATTTTGTGACTGGCTTCTTTCATTCAGCATAATGCTTTCAAGGTTTATTCATGTTGCAGCATGTATCAGTACTTCATTTCTTTGGATGACTGAATAACACTCCATTGTATGGATATACCATCTTTTAAAAATCCATTTATTATCTGAAGAATATTTGGGTTATTTCCACCATTTGGCTATTATGAATAATGCTGCTGTAAGCATTTGTGTATATGTTTTTGTGTGGACATATGTTTCATTTCTCCTGGGTATGTACCTAGGAATGAAATTGTTGGATAATATGTAACTCTATGTTTCATAATTTGAGGAACTACCGGACTGTGTTCCAAAGCAGCTGTGTCATTTTACATTCCTAACAGCAATGGATGGTGATTCCTGTTCCTCCACATCTTTTTGTACACTTGTTATTATCTGACTTTTTTATTCTAGCCATCCTAGCGTGTGTGAAGTGTTATCTCATTGTTCTTTGATTTATATTTATATTTCCCTGATGGCTAATGATGTCAAGCTTCTTTGCATGTAGTTATTGGCCATTTGTATATCTTCTTTGGAGAAATGTCTATTCAGACCCTTTACTCATTTTCCAAAGTGGGCTTTTTGTGTTCTTATTATTGTTATATCAATTTCTCTGTATATTCTTGATGTAAGTATTTTATCAGATATATAATTTGCAATTACTTTCTCACACTCTGTGGGTAGTAATTTTACATTCTGATAATATATGCTTTAAAGCACAAAAGTTTTAAATGTTGATAAAATCTAATTTATATAATGCTTTTTGTTACTCATGCTTTTAGTGTCATATCTAAAAATTCCTGGTGAAATCCACAGCCATAAAAATGTACCCTTATGCTTTCTTCTAAGAGGTTTGCAGTTTTTGCTCTTACATTTAGGTCTTTAATCCATTTGAGTTAATTTTTGTATATGATGTTAGATAAGGGTCCACTTCATACTTTCGGTTGCACTAACACATTTTGAGGTAATTTTGTTTGATATATACAAGTATAGGATTTTGGTAGCTTCCTATTTAACTGAAGTTTTTATTCATATAGAGTCACCCTACCTATCCTTAATTATGCTTTTTGTTAGTAGGGACTATGCTGTCTAGTGCAAATGTGACAACTCATAGTTTCTTATATACATCATATTTATCAAATGTATCTTTTTATGCTTTTAATTCCAACTTTTCTGTTTTTTGTATTTTAGTTGTGTCTCTTTTATGTGTTGCTAGATTTTTAATATTCAATTTGAAAATCTTTGTCTTCTCAGGGGATGGGGGGCTAGGGAAGGGACAGCATTAGGAGAAATACCTAATGTAGGTGATGTGTTGATGGGTGCAGCAAACCACCATGGCACGTGTATACCTATGCAACAAAACTGCACGTTCTGCACATGTACCCCAGAAATTAAAGCATAATATAAAAAAAGAAAATCTCTGTCTTCTAACTTGTCAATTTAATGCATTTACATTTATTGTGACTATTAGTATTTTTTAAATTTTTGCCTTCTTTTGTGCTTTTCTATACTTATTATTTTTTCTATGTTCCTCATTTCTCCTTTTTTGGCATTTTTTAGAGTCAATTCATGTTGATTTGTTTGTTTGATGTGTTTTTAAAATTTAATTATATTATCATTATTATTGCTTGCACATTGGTTTTCTTATGTCATGAAGGTAGGATTTGCAAGTCTCATTTACTAAACTATCTCCAGAACCTGAAACAATGCCTGCCACTTGTTAGTTTCAAACAAATATTTACTGACAGATTGTTGCCTAGAAATCACTTTGCTGGGCTACTCAATTGTTGGTTCTATTTCTACTTAATGGCGAAAGTTAGCTTGATGCATTGTTAAGCAATAACTATTCTAGGGTGGATGAGGAAAACCTCGCATTTAAAAAGAAAGAAAGAATAATAAATATGTATTCCCTTATGTTTTATAAATTAGTGTATCCGTATTTTATAGCAGCTTTGAAAATACGGGATGACAGAAGTGATTATATGTTTAATTTTCCATTCATCCCTTCATTCATCTATTCCCACATAATATTTATCAGAAAGATCCTAACAACCTCACTGTAAATGGACATTATTAATTACATTCCCTCTTTTCACTTCATTCTCTTCTGTGAATGATTATGGCAAACTTTAATATTGAGTGTGGACATCCCTATTACCATCCAAATATGCCTTTTAAAAGATTTTTTAAAATGGAATTCTTTCAATATGTGAGAAAACTGAAACAAAGTGAGGTAATACAGATCCCTTACATCATATAGCAAATGCTGGGGTTGTCCTAATTTATAGCTAGAAAGTTTAGTATTAGTTTTTTTTATTGGTTAACTAAGCTGTTCCTTTTTATTTAAAAATAAAATAAAAATAAAACAGGGATGCTGATCTACAATAATTGCAGATGATCTGCTCTGTGGGATCACTGGTGAATATCACCTTCCAAAAATCGTAGTGCAATGATTTCCATGACTTCACCCCAAGCACTCAGAGGATAAAAAGTCTAGTGCTTGTGAAAAAAAAAAAAGAGCAAATGTAAATCTCTCACCCAAAAGAAATAAAAAAACTCCCATATAGTTTTCCATTTGTGCACTCTTGACTTCATTAAAATTGTATACTGATCCAATCACTTGATTTTGTTAATAGCTCCACAGAGGAATAGTAGTTGCTAGAGCATGAACACCACAATCCATTTTTCTCTGATTACTGTTTCGCAATGCTGCTAATTTGACAGCTTTTGCTGAACATGGGCTCATTATTTTGTGTCACTGTTTTGGGAAAAGGAATATCAAGTGAAGAGTAAAGTAACTTACAAAGAAGTATGCAGCTAAAGATAGGTTAGGGGATGAATAATCTTGTCCGGGCATACTGAGAGAATAGCTAAATTGAAATGGGAAGGAATGAACTGCTTGACCCCTGTAAGATATCTATTCATCCTTCAAGACTCAAATTAGAATGACCCAACCCCCATTCCAACCAAGAGGAATCTGTCCATTTTATCTTTTGTGTGCTCTAAGTACATATCTATTTCTAGATCAATGTCTATGTCTATGTCTATATCTATATGTTAATAGAGATATTTTTAGAGTCTCACATATATAGCGCTCTTATTTGTTTATATGTTTGTACCTCTGTTCTAGACTCTGTTTTGTCACCCAATTGCTTTTAGGGAAAAATCAAACAAAAAATCTATCATTGTTCACAAGGTCTTGCAAAATCAGGCTTCTACCCATCTCTCTAGTCTCAATTTGCTGCTTTCCCATTTACTATACTCATCAGCTATACTGTACCTATTAAGGCTTCTCCAATGTGCCATATTATTTCTTATTTAAGGGCTCTGTAGATGCTGTAATCTCCTCATGGCCAGACAGCTATATTGACTTGCCTCTACTTGTTCCTTCTTCCATTAACTTCTATTTATCATAGATATCAGCTTAAAATCTTTTTGTCAGCGAAGTATGTGCCACATCTGCCCTTTTACACAAGATTAAGTCTCCTGCAGTATTTTCCTTTACAATTTTAGTCACATTGCAACTCTGTGTTCAATGTCTAGTGCCCACTAGATTTTATGCTCTAAGAAGTCTAGTGCCCATTAGATTTTGCCCACTTGAGCTACCTGGAGATATTTATTACTGTAAATTTTCTTAAAAAGCACAATTAAAGTATCCCTCAAGAGTTGTGTATGTGAAATTAATTTTTTAGAACAAGCTGCTGCCAGTCCTGATAACAGTCTACTGTCTTCTTCACCCCTACATTCACAGCGGTTCCCATTCTATCTTTGCTTCAGTATATAATATCTTCCATATATTTTCTCTTGACTGTGTACCTCTGTTTTGTTTATTTCTTCTGCTTAAATGTCCTTCTCCTGCATTTTGATTTTTTAACTTGTCCTTCAAGATCCAGCTCAGGCTTCCCTTTTCTTGCCGTCTTTTGTAACCTCCTTTCTCCCTTACCTTGGCTTGTACCCCTCTTCTGTGTTCCCATTGCACACTGTACAAACAGCCCTTCCCAGCCTCTGCCACACAGAAGTGCATCTCTAAGCTCTATACAGCCTTTGCAGAACTCTGGTATCTCATGGACAAAAATCATATTTGTTTTTGCTCCATTATATGATCAGAAAAAAAATGCATCACAGCTGAACACAGCATACATGTCCCAAAATACTGTTGAAAGAATTCTGTTTTTAAAAATCTTTCAAAAGTGATATTTGGATAGTAATAGAGATGCCCTCACTCAATATTAAAGCTTGCCATAATCATTTACAGAATAGAACTAAGTGAAAAAAAGGAATGTAATTAGTAATGTCCTTTTACAGTGAGGCTGTTATGATCTTTCTGATAATACCAAGTGAGAGATCTCTCCTCTCTAGCTGCTGATTGAAGAAAGTTACATAAAATGCTTAAAGATGAGATTTTAAAAAATTTGAATTCAATGATGACTTGAAAAGCCTTCAACCAACTGATTCATTCATAAGGAAAGCAAATTTAAAGAAAACAGTGTTCAACAATATTTATGAAATATTATATACACATACATACACATATATATACAAATATATACACACACATATACAAATGGGTTAGTTTTTTAATCCTTATTTAGTTTTTTTAGTGTTTTTCTCTACCTTATATATTATTTTTATTAAAATATTAGAAACCAAAATAAACATGTAGAATCTAATGTAAAAGCAAAGCTTGGCCATTTCATTTAGATCGGAGCAGCTCTTGCTGAATATAAAGCCCTCGAGATCCTAAAGCAATGTCCAAGTAAATGAACAGAGGAAATAAAGCCACTGACAGCTCTACAAAGAGGCAGTAAGAATGACTTCAGGATTCATGCTATTTGTATCCCCTGATAACCCTGTCATCTAAGTCACAGTGCTTGCTAGGCACTGGCAAGGCAGATGGAAAAGTATTAAGTACAGGGTGAGATATTTACATTCAGTAGACTGTTACTAGGTGATGAAGACTGGCAGCAGCTTGTTCTAAAAAATTAATTTCACATATACAACTCTTGAGGGATAGCTTAATTATGCTTTGTAAGAAAATTTACAGTGATAAATATCTCCAGGTAGCTCAAATGGGCAAATAATATTGGGAAAGGAGAAAAATCCATCTATTTCCACACAATATCTATCAGAAAGATCCTAACAACCTCACTGTAAATGGACATCATTAATTACATTCCCTCTTTTCACTTCATTCTCTTCTGTGAATGATTATGGCAAACTTTAATATTGAGTGTGGACATCTCTATTACCATCCAAATATGCCTTTTAAAAGATTTTTTAAAATAGAATTCTTTCAACACTATTTTGGGACATGTATGCTATGTTCAGTTATGATGCATTTTTTTCTGGTGAATATGTATTCACTTACCTCTTCTTTCCCTTTGAGTCAGAGTACAATTCCCTACTCCTCTTTGGAATTAGCCATGTGACTGGTTTTGGCTAAAGGAATGTGAGTAGGAAGTTATCTGAGCAGAGTCTTTAAAATGTGTTTGAACATTTCGGTTTGCCCCTTGGCTTCCGCCATTTCTATGGGTTTGTGCTTCAAATAACTGCTGATCCTAAAATGATATGTAGCAGATCTGAACCTAACCTTCAGTCTGGAGCCAAAGCCAACCGGACCACAGACTGAAGCAGTTTATCAGCCAGCTCCAGCCAAGATTAGCAAAACCTTAGCTGGGCTGCAGACCTATAGGTGTGAGAATGAATGCTCATCTTTGTAAGCCACTTAGTTAGTTACACAGCATTATTTTTATAATAGCTAAATTAATTATACTGTAACAAAACAAATGAACAAGGGCAACGATAACAATAAAAATGAATATTTTAACATTATCTCATTATTTCTAGCTCTTATTTTTGTGTCTCATTTTACTCTCACGACATACTTCTCCATGATTTCCAAATATAGTATTGAACAGTTAGATAGCTTATCTATATATTATCTTCATTCACAAAAAAGACTACATTTTAAAAAAGGTCACATGTTGAAAGAAGATATTTGTTACCCATATAGCTAACAATAGAATACTAAGTGGAATACATTAAGAATTTCTACAAAACAAATAAGAAACACAAAATCTATTCAAGAGAAAATGGGCAAAAGATGTGACCATGTGATGCACACACAGGGGAACATATGTAATCAACACATACCAACATGTTCAATCTCATTAGAAATCTGTAAAATAAAAGATTAAACCATTAGATTAGCAAAACTGAAACCATCAGACAGACCACGTGTTGATGACAGTATAGAATAATGAAACTTCTCATGCTTTCCTGATAGGACATAGCTATGGAGAACAATCTAGCAATCTCTAGAAATACAAATACACACAGCTTAGGATCTAAGAATTCTACTGCTGGAGTATAGGGCATCTCTTGCATGTGTAAACATGGAGGCATTTTCTGCATTACATAGATACATATTTGGAGAAAACTTAGATGTCAAACAAGAAGCAAAATAAGAAATCGTGGCACTCATACAGTGCAATAGAACAGTATGCCAAATTAAAGAACTAGAGCTGTGCATTTCAGCCCAAATGAAGTTCATAAAAATCTGTGAGCAATTAAAAATATGTTTTCATTTAATCTGAGGTAATTTCCAGATTTTCTGATCCTGGGAAAGGATTACAAAAAGGCTTCTTCACTTTTCTCACAACAAGCTTGCAATTTGGCTTTGTCAGTCATGATAAAATCTGGAACAATACTTCTTTTAATTGCCTCCTTTAACTTCTAAGGATGTAAGATAGATGGGTGACATATGATATCAGATGGACTGTTTTTAATGAAAAGAATTGACATTTAAAATCATTCAATACAATTGGAATCTCTCATTACGCCTACGTTTTCAACCTATAGTAGTTTTCTATTGTGCACCATCTAGGTAAATGCCTACAATTACATACTGCTGTTTTTCTTGTCTTTTGTGCTGAACCATGGGCGTCATTCAACTTAAGTAGGACATGGCCTTTCAGCCCTGATGCTTCTCCTCATAGTCCCATAGATATCTCTCACAGTAACTCTATTGTAAAGTAAAATGTGCTTTTCTTCTTACTTGTGTGCTGCTTATCAGTACCTGAGCATTGGAGGCAGTTTCTCTCTCCTCTGGTTCTCACTCACCATCAGTTCCCACGTGATTCCCTGTTCCCCATTCTAGCTATCCTGCACATTCTTCTCCCTCATTATCTTGCCTTCAGTTTAAACTTAGAGGCTGTTGGTGTCCGGGCAAACACATTCTTTCCTGACATTGAGAGGTACAACCTGTCTCTATGCAAGACGTGATCTTTATGTAGTCTTGGCCACAATTCTAAGCCACAGTGCTAGGCACTGGTGAGGCAGATGGAAAAGTATTAAGTGAAAAATGAGATATTTACATTCAGTAGACTGTTACCAGGTGACCAAGACTGGTAGCAGCTTGTTCTAAATAATTAATTTCACATATACAACTCTTGAGGGATACTTTAATTATGCTTTGTAGAAAATTTACAGTGATAAATATCTCCACGTAGCTCAAATGGGCAAATAATATTATACAGAGTAACCCTTTGCTCTTCCAAAGGCTTCTATCACTAGTGATAACAAATGTTGAGAAGAGCACTGGTGCTACCTGTTCTGAAGATAATTCTCTACTTATTTCAAAAGTATCACCCATTTTTGTATAAAAGAGCAAAAGAATATAGCTATCAATAGTTGGGATAAATCTTGTTAGCCTCCACAGTACACACCAGGATCATTACCCAGGACAACAGCCCATTTTCTGGCTAGGCCTGTACTATGTACACCCACGTTTGTATATGCCATGTTGATGAGAACTCCAAGGCATAATTTTATGGCTGCCACTTTAAGGAAGAGAAGAAAGTAGGTAAGGACAGTGGCTTTCAGGAGTAAAGCAATTTTCTGACAGTTTTTGATCAAAGTATTATCACTGTCTAAGATTTCTTTTTTTTTTTTGCCTCCACTAGAAATACATACGTTTAAGATGATAGATGCCAAACAGAATACTGTGATGAGAGGGTCAGGGAAAGATCTCACCTAGCAAGAATGTGTGATTAATTTCCCTTCTGAATTTATGAGACAGGGCAGTCAAGGCCATTCTAAAATAGCAACAGGGTGATTAGAAGGTGACTGAGTAAACAATGTAATAACTCTGAGTGGAATTTAATCTCTTCATATGTTCTGCTAAAAACTCCAGTTTTTGAAAGAATACAATGAACCCAGAAGGGGTACTATTGCCATTAATGCTACCACAAGGAAGGAAGAGTGAAAGGAGACAACCCGGTCCTAAAACACTGATATTTGTTCCATTCATTCGCTATCTGTACCTTCAATTGCTAATATGTATGCAGTTTTCCAGGCACTTTGGGATGCGAAGTCAAAAAGGTGATTTCCTTATTTACAAAACTATAGTATGTTTAATGAAGTGTAAAAGATCTGCTAATGCATTTTGTTCTTTTTTTCGAAGACTTTAAAATACTAATTATTACTATTTATTGAATATGTATTATGTGTCTAGGACTTTACATAGGTAATTTTATTTTTATAAATATATAGTATCATTAACAGGTGATTATTGACTCTGTATATTTTAAAGATTTGAGAAAATAAGACTCAGGTTAAATAACTTGTTCAACGTCCCCTAATTAGTCAGTGCTAGTGCTGGAATTTGGATGTGTGTGAACTGCAAAGTTTGTTTTGCTAAGCAAAGTCCAGGGGCTGTCTGTAAAGAGGGGTCTAGGAGTCTATTATAGATATACATTGACATTATATAGAACTCAACTTGCGATCAAATATGTCAGCCAACATAAAGGAAACACGTATTACTAAGGTTGATTTTCAAAAGCAACATGGCCTGGGCTTAGGGGCTATACATTCAGGAGAAGTGGCATCTATGTGGTTTATGAACCAAAACAGTATCCTTCAAAGTAAGAATGAATATGTATGTATATGGTCTGCACTGTAGAATGAAGTAGTTCTTTCTGATGGAGCTGGGGATGTGGCCAGAAGGGGATGCATGTGCAACTTTGCATTTGCGACTAACCACTAGGGGGCGCCGAGTCTACAGAGCTAGGAGAGAAGTTTGTGCTAAGTTCCACGGGATAAATTGATACGCTTCCTGGCTGGGTGTGAATGAGCGCCTCTTTTCTTGTACATATCCCTACTGTAAATGTATCCCAAATGTTTGATCCTAAATCATACTTCATATCAGCCGCTGTTTATATTATGTCCCAAGCCTCCCTCTGCTGGTTGCCTGAGTGACATTTTTGAACAGACTATGACAGAGCTTGGGTAGAAGGTGAAGGACAATGCTGGCATGTTGATGTAGCCCATGCGTGCTGTTCTGATAATACGGTATCCTTAAATATAGTTATTGTCTCTCCTTCAGGAATAACTACATCTGCAATAACTAGCTCCTGGATAAAGTCATATGAATGAGAGAATTGACTGTCCTACTGAATATAACTGAATCTCAGAATAAAACCCTGCTTTTTTATTGCTTACACGTGTCCATTTGTTAACATTGCATTTGGATAAAACAATGGTTCTAAACCAATTAAATTTAGTGAAAGAGAGGAAGCTTCAATGAATGGAGCTCTTTCTTTTCCTGCCCAGATATACTACCTAGAGAGAGCTTGAAAACAAAGAGAATGTTTATCAACATAGCCAGGTAATATTTCAAATTAGACGTCAGAGAGAAGTTTTCACTTTTCATGAGGAGCTACATGTGTTAGTTAAAGCTTAAAACTCTTCAAATGTAAATCATATTGATGGGAATTTAATTTATTGTGCAGAAATTAAGGCCATTTATGAATAGAATATATTTGATTATATTCTTAGTACTCTTTCAACATGAGATGAGTATAGTTGAAAATAGATTTAATTAATCATTTAATAAGAGCTTACTGTTCTTTAAATAAATAAATAAATACTACTGTAGTGGTATAAGACATAGAGATAATGAATTCATAATCTCAGTTAACAGATTAGATACCATAGGAAAGAAAATGGAACCCTTCATCTGGATATTTCAATACCTTTGTCAAGGGCAATTCCAAAGAGTTCTACAGTTAGCAGTTCTCTTCTTGTTAGCCTTGCCTCCTGAGTGTTTCTTCCCTTTGGCTTCTTTGCTAGAGTCTGATGACTTCTTGAGAGGTGGCCGCTAATTCTGTACACTAAGTCCACCCAACTCAATCATTCCCTCATTCTCCAAATTTTATCTTGGGCAAGCCTAATATTCCTGTACCTACTCTAATGCAGATCTGAGCGCCAGCCACTTCAAGAAGGGCTGATAGATAAATTTTAGGAAAAACTCTTTTCTCTTCCTGATGGAAATCTATGCTTAGAGTTCTACTGGGAATACCAAGGCCATAATTTCCTAAATATCTTTTGTGCAACAAAAATGTATTACAAAAATTTGGGTCCAGGAGTCAATTAAATTTTGGAAAATCTGCAAATCATATTTCCATCTCAAAAATGTACAAAACCCTTTAGCAAACGAAGCATGCCTAGAAGTGGTGTAGTAATGAAGCCTGGTGTTTACCAAACCTATTTGAACACCACGTTTTAAAAATAACTATTTAATGGCAGTTAGGGACTCAACAGACTTGACAATAAATTAACCAGAGAGTTGACTTTGCTGGTTCCAGAAAATTTTTAATTGTTAGAATAGAAAGTTTTGTCTTTGAACTACATTATACTACCTGGCCCACGTTGTCCATGAGTCTGAGTGGGATGGGCACATCTCCCTCTCTGTTCCAGAAATTCCCCCTTTGCCTTAAAGGGGAGGGCTTAGTTCTGTCTCAAGCAGTCCTAGAGCTGGCTTATTCTGGTGGAAAACCAGCCAGTCTTTCTTTTCCTGGAGGAATACAATTGGAGGTGCCCAAGCAGTGGGTGGCCCAAGTATCAATCTTTTATGAAAATTTGTGTCTTGCTTGTGGCATAAGCAAATTAATAAACATAAGGCAATAATCGTTACATGGAATATAATAACACATAGAACAAAACATGTTTATAACTTACTGTCTTTATCTGCCTCCTACAGATTTAATAATGTTTATTATCCAGTTCTAATTCTAAAAACAATACTTTAGTGTTTTATAAAAATACAGAAATTAAATCTACCATAATTCCAACACCTAGGGAAAAATACTATTAACAAATTTAGTGCCATTTCTTACTAAATGTCTGTGCTTTTAAACATTTGTCTTATTCTGTATAATTCCATCTTTTGCAAATTTCATTTAACATATCAGAAGTTTCCCATATCATTCAACAGTTTTTGATATTGCTGATCTTATTGGCTACATAATATTCCTCCCTGATATCATTTCTTTAACCTTTTCACTCTTATTAGACACTTAAGTGTTTTCTATGTTTTCATTATGATGATATGACTATGTTTTCAAGACAATTCTTTCTAGTTGGGAATGCTTACTGATAAGTATGGTAATCATATTATCATTATAAAAATAGCTAATTTTAATTGAATGTTCATGCTGTGCATTTTCTCATTTAATTCTTTCAACAACACTGTGAAGTAGGTGGTATTACTATCTGCATATTACATTTAATAAAAATGAGCATAGACAGGTTAGGAATCTGACTAGGACTAGACCCTGGTCCTCAGTTTTAATTCCTTGCAGTTTTTCTCCAGATTTAACTACAGTATATTGCTATGTACCGTTCTTATTTCCATTTGTTTAACTGTATGCTGTCTCTTCTTTCTGGGAGATTTTAAAATCGGTTCTTTTCTAATTCTAAAGTCTCAGAATAAAGTGGTTTGATGGGTATCTTATTGCATTCATTGATTTCAACAAAAAATGGGCCATTTAAATTTGAAAACTGCTCTTCTTTCATTATGGAATAGTTTATTACTTTATTCAAAAACTGCATTATCTCCATTTCTTCCCATTCTCTCTTTATGGAACTCCCATTATGAAGTTTCTATACCTTCTAAGAAATATTTAATTTATTTTTATCTTTTTCTTTCTATCAACCCTTTCATTGTGTTTTGTTCTAATTTCAGGAGAATTATATTGAAAATATTCTAATGCCTTCTATTAAAATTTTTAAAATTTTGGCTACATCATTTTAATTCCCATGAGTTTTTTTTTAAATCACATATATTCTCATTTCAAAGATGTGCTATTCTTTCAAATTATGCTTGTTAATAATAGTTTTCATAAAGCTTGCTTTTGGCTATTTATCTTCTTGCTCAAAATAATTCTTCTCCTGTTTATTTTGGGCTTTGGCCCTGATTTTAGAGACTTGTGGAAATAGCTTGTGACCCTTGCCTTCCAATGCCCCTTTGAATTAAAGACTCCATGGGAGATCCAGGTGCAGGGCCAGGACTTTCCAGCTGATAAACAGCATTGTAAAGTGATCTAACAGAGTCACTTCTCTCCTTAGGCAACTCCAAATGTCAGAAGTAAGAAATATCTTTCTCTAGAGCAGTCTTTCCAGAAAATAATCTTCCACGTTTTTGCTTTGGTGACTGAAAGGGCATACATAGTCCTGATGGCCCCGGTTCTTGGAGGAATGGGTTTGAGAGTCTCACGATTCATGTGCCTATTTTCTCCGAATCCCAGTATCTTCAATCAACCTCAGCCCTACCCTCTAAGTATCTTGAGTTTAACTTCCCCAGAGAATAGACATCTGCCACCTTCGGGAGTGGAAGAAAGAGGGCCATTAGGCTGCTTGCTTAATGAGACGGTGATCTGAGGCTTCATCTTCACTGTAGACAGCCTACCCTCACTTAGATTTGAAATCCAAGCCTCAGCCACCCTCACTTGCCTCTTGATGCATCCACATTTTAAGTTGTTTTGGGACCCTTTGGAGTAAATTGAGGCTTTTAGCATGATCCGTCTCATCAGGTATTGTTTTTAAGCTTTCTCCACTCTGCTAGCTAGAAAAGAAGTTATTTAAACATGGAACTACTATATAGATTATTTCTTCTTTTCTAATAGTTAGAGGAAGAGGTCAAAGTGTGTTTTAAAATGTAATTTATATTCTGAACCATAAAAAACCCTTGCTCCAGAGTTCATAGAGATTTCTACTTACTGTTGCATAGGCTTGTTGCTAAGACAACCCCACCCACTCTGTCAATCACCCTTTGACCAGATAAACTTTGGAAAAAGAAAAGAGAAAAAATGTAGATTGTATACTCTGGTGAGAATTAACAGAAATGTAATTTTGTGGTGGAATAGGAAGAGCAAAATTGAAAAATGAAAACTGATGAAGGAAAGACACTAATGATAGGAAACTGTATTTTTCATGGCTTTACATAGTGTAGTTTATAGCTGGGTGCATAGCTGGCCTTTAACAACATTAAGAATTGGTCAAACATTATTAAACAACCAAGTCAATCTATTTTTCCCTGCTTTCTCTTAGGCCTGTTCTAAAGCAGGTACTGAAGACTATCAAAAGCCAAAGTTAGCCCTGACCAGCACTTCAACAAAATTTTTAAAGAGACAGGGAACAAATCTATTAGCACACTGAAGCCTTTCACAAGTGGCTAGAGAACCCATCTCTATATCATAATACATAAAAACCATTGGGAAGTGTCTGTGTTGCAATGATTTGCTGGCTAAAGCATGTTAAGTGACAGCATTTCTCCAACTTTACTTTGAGTTCAGTTTATATCCCTGTAAGAGAACAGGTTTTGGAGCCACAAAATTGTATAAAGAGCCAAATTCTGGTGCCACCTAGAAGTGCTGTGACTCAGATTAATGATTATTTCTCAGCTTCAGTTTACCTCAAGGTGGTAAATGAGAATAATAACAACTTTGCACTGCATCCTCTGAATTTCTTACTCCAGCATCAGCACACCCTCCTTTATCCCCAACCCTTTCATTGAAAGTTCCCTCCATTTCCTTGCCCTAACTGAATGCCAGCAAATCCCCTGTGAGCACTTGCCATCAAGCAGAAGGTATTTATTTTCACACATTCTTAAAAGCTCACACCTGGCATGTGAAGTGGGCAACTTCCTGCTTTCCACAGGCGCTACACGCGTCATTACCTCTCCGTTACTCCTCTAGAAGGTTTCACTACTTGAGATCTATTCCATTAGCATTTAACACTTTGCTCCCTCATCATTACTGGCTTTTACTGACCTCCTTGTCATTTCCTTTCTGTTACTGATGTTTTAAAGACCTGGGTCACGATCTCCTCATCACACTTTTCCTGACAGGATGTTGAGTTATTTTAATATTTACAAGAACAGTCCTCCAATACCCTGACTTCTCAACCCCTTGAGCCCTGTCTCACTCCAACACCATTTTGATGAATCTCTCAGGATGCTTTTAATTGCTCTTTAGCCCAGCCAGAAAAGAGACTAGTGCTCGAGGAAACGTGGATGAAAGCCAATGACAGTCACTGCTTTTTGCCAAAATTTACGTGTTAAATGCAGAAAAAGAATCCAAAAGTAAAAGTAATTTCAAATCAAGATTTCTTTCTTCAACCACAAATATTCTATTTTTGATAGGTCCTACAATCTGAAGGCGGGATTAAGAACTGTCTGCACCCACAAAAACGTTTAACCATGAAAGAAAACCAGTGTCTTTCTGTGAGCAGAAAACATTTTGTGAGGTTTTATGTAGACCCAAATTTGTCTCTTCAATTTCTCTTGGAATGAAACTGTATAGAATGTTCTGAAGTTAAACTAAATATATGTACATTGCCTTACGAATTTCTCAAAACAATTTAACTCCAAGCTGCAATCAAGTCAAACAAAGATAAATAATAAAAAATGAATGCAGGCCAGGTGCGGTGGCTCACGCCTGTAATCCCAGCACTTTGGGAGGCAGAGGCGGGCAGATTACCTGAGTTCGGGAGTTCGAGACCAGCCAGACCAACATGGAGAAACCCCATCTCTACTAAAAATACAAAATTAGCCGGGTGTGGTGGTGCATGCCTGTAATCCCAGCTATTTGGGAGGCTGAGGCAAGAGAATCACTTGAACCTGGGAGGCAGAGGTTGTGGTGAGACAAGATTGTGCCATTGCACTCCAGCCTGGGCAGCAAGAGTGAAACTCCATCTCAAAAAAAAAAAAAAAAAAAAAAAAAAGAATGCGGCATTTCCTTGGCATCTGTAAATTTAATGTCTCTTGTTTTGATTCATCAAGTCACCTACAAAGTCCATAATATGTAATATTAATTAATTTGCATGGTGGTTAATGACACCTACCAAATAGAGTTGTTGTAACAATTAAGTGCAATAATAAACATGAAGAGAGTTGCCAACTTTTAACTTTGAGTATGTCAGGTAGTTGTGCAGAAGTGGTCTCTTGAGGTTGAACGAGCTGAGCAAATTACCAAGAGCCACTTCTCAAACACCTCTCAAGAACCCAAGAATTCCTACGTTTTACCTTCAAATTATACCTGAAATCAATTGCTTTTTCTTGCCTGTAACACAACTGCCCTCCTATAAGGAGGAACCTGTATCTCTTGCCTGGGCGGCTGCAGAAGCTTTTCAACAGGCTTTGTCTCCTGTTCACAAAATGTCTGTTTTCCAGATAGTAGCTGTAGTGATGCATGTATAAATATAAATCTGATTATGTCACCACACACACACAAACACACACACTTCAAAATCCAGCAGTCACATCCTACCACAGAAGAAAAAACGCCAAGCTCTTTATCCTGACTGAGAACTTCTACCTGATCAGGCCTCTGGCTACCTTTCCATTCTTATTCCCTGTCACTTGTCACATCTGACACTTTATTTTACATATAAACATATATACATTGTGAATCCTGTCATAGGAGATATATATAAATTGTATATATGTAAAATAAAGTGATATTATACACACACACACCACGTGTGTCATCTCTCTTATCCACTAGAATGTGAAATTCATTGGGGCAGCGAGTTTTTGTCTGTTTTTTTTACTGCTGTCAATCTATTGCTTAAAACAATGCATGGCACACAGGAAGCACTCAAAACATAAGTGTTGAATGAATGAATGAATGAGTCTCCTGGGTCCATTTCCTTTGCTGTACCTCAGCCATATTCTCTCATGGTTACATTCTGGGTCTAGCTATCACCAGAAACTATCTCCCTTCAAAACACAAATGTCCTATTTATATTGCTCATTTTCTCAAATAGTCTCATAGAAACACTACTTCAATTATTTTCAGACCCTCAATCCATTGACCCCACCACTGACTCCAGATCTCACTTCCTTAGTCCAGCTTCAATTTAAAGATGCATCACTATAATTACTCCTTTGCACCAACCTGCAAATCTTCCATGCTTCCATTACACGTCCAGAAAATCTACAAATTGAGAGATAAACTTTTACTTTCTTTGTATCTGTATTCAGGCAGTGAAGTTTTGCAAGAAAAAACTTGAAACTGACCAGATTGGTATCACAACAAATTCATGATCTTGAACTGCAAATGGGTGCTCAATACTTCCTGGAAATCCCATGCTTTTTTTTTTAAGTGTACTTTTATACTTTTAGAAATGAATATTTCATGCCTCTTTCTTCCCTGCAAGTCTGCTGCTCTCCTTAACCCCCTTTCTACTCCCAGTTCAGAACATTGTGTCATATCCCACTGAAATACTGAAGGCCTCACAAAAGAAATATGCCACCTATTCTTTTTTACTGTATATGTTTAAGGTGTTCAACATGGTGTTTTGATATACTAAAACATAGCAAAATAGTTGCTGTAGTCAAGCAAATTCACATATCCATCATCTCAAAGTTATCCATTTTTTTGTGGTAGGAATACATGATATCCACTCTTAGCACGTTTTCAGTATATAATGCAATATTATAATTAGAATTCACACTTGTATGTGCACTCTAAAAAAAGTGAAATATATAAAATAGAGAATAAAATGGTACTTACGAGGTGTAGGGGCTGGGAGGAAATGTGGAGATGGAGGTCAAGAGGTCTAAAGTTGCAGATATGTGGGATGAGTAAGTTCTATGCCACACATACTCATGACTAAATCTATAAACCTAACCTGAATTTGTTTCCATTTTCTCCTTTGTTCTCGTCCAAAGGAGAGATGTCCTGGCAAGTCCAATATTCCATATGCTCTATTACACCCTAGATCACCTCATTAACTGCCTTACTTCTGTGGGCATCTCCTCTCCTGCCTTACCACTCTTATTCTACAGAATTACTGCCAGAAGTACAGAAATCTACTCCAGAATTTTCCAGATTTAAATACAGCTCTTCTTTCTTCACATCCTTTTCTAACTATGACACCATTTATCTACTTCCCTTCTTGAATTTTTGGAAGCATTTTCTACAAACCCGTTGCCTACCACTTCTCCTAATCACTGTCCCACGCTCTCCAATGAGAATCTGGTCCTTAATAATCAACACAAATTATTCTTGCCAAGATCGTATCTACTATGCTAATTCAAATGGATATTTTCCAGTGCTTATCCTGTTAAATAATCTTGTTCATTCTCTCATACTTCACTTTTGTCTCTTGTATTCTGTGAAACTTTCTCTTCTTATTTTTTACTTGGCCACTTCTTTTCTCTTCTTCAGCTCATTCTTTTACATAAGGAGTCCTTCCCTACTAATAAACCCTAAGCACTGGAATCCCTAAGGAGTTAGCCTATACTTCATTTCGTTTCAATATCTCTTTCGATTTATCTTTTTAATTTCACTTCCTGTCATGGCTTTAAATACTATCTATATGCTGACAATTCCAAACTTTTCTCTCTAGCCTGAACCTCCCCATGACTGCTACTATTAATTGCTTATGAGAGATCTGTAACTAACAGGCTTCTCAAAATTAGCATGTTCAAAACAAGAGACAAATTTGTCTTTTTGTTAATACTTACCATTTCTGTAAATAGCAATATCATCCACCCACACTAATTTGTTAAGCCAAAATTCCAGGAGTCATTTGTGAATGTATAATTTTCCTCACTGACTACAACCAAACAACTACTATGAACTTCACCTTTAATGCTTGTCTAAACTCTCCCTTTGTTTTCCCATCTCTGCTTCTATCACTGTAGTCCAGGTACAATCATCTCTTTCCTGCACAACTGCACACAGCTTCTTGTCTCCCTGCCTCTGTGTCTGATGTCCATGGTCCATTCTGCATACAATAGACAAAGTGATTCTTTAACAATGTAGACAGAATCACATTGCTATTCTTGTGAAAACTCCTTTAATTGTGTTCTACTGTACCCATAATAAAATTGAAACCCCTTGCCATGGTACAAGGGGCCTATATATAATCTTGTTGGGCTAGTCTCACAATCTTCATCTCAGATTACCCTCATCTATGCTCACTAGCCTTGGCTCCATTTGAACTTCTTTCTGTTTCTTGAAAACTCTGCTAATTCTAGCCTTAGGATATTTCCCTTGTTATTCACTCTGCCTGGAATACTTTCTCCCAAATTCTATGATGGCTAGTTTGTTCTTGTTATTCAGCTACCAACTAAAACATCAATCCCTTAAAGAGTATTCCCTGACCACACAAATTTCTTTGGTATTAAATCTTGAGAGTTTATAAGTTTCCAATATCAGGGTCATCATTTACTTTTTCCTACAAAATCTAAAGTTCAATTACTGGCTTAACATTAAGCTTTTGTTCACAACATAATAAGAACAGAAATTCGCTCAAGTAGTTGAAAGCTCCAGTTTTAGAATATTTCTGGTTATTATTGCCATTTCTTGCTTTATCAATGAAACATAATTGGATCTTGACAACATGATTATAATCAAAGGATTCACACAAGTTCACATAATTGATGCAGCTGAGCTTCTGGCTCTTGACCACATTCAAGAGATATTGATGAAAAAGAACACGAGGTTCCACTGCATTTTGACCAACATTAAGCAAGTGCAAATTAGTTGTCTGGTTTTTTTTTTTTTTTTTTGTCATTCTTATGAGCAGCTTGGTTCCAATTGTGTTAAAAGTCATCTTTGATCACCTGAAAAACCATGGTACATTGATAAATGAGTTTCAGCTTGATGTTATTTTGTATAGAAACAGACTAATTTGTAAAACTTTAGACATCACAGATTGTTCATAGGGTAGTAGACTAGTTTAATTACCTTTCAAATTATCAATCAGAAACACAAACCAATATAAAAAAATGGGAAAATGAGAACTACAATGACAGCAATTATGATGTAACACTGAACTCAGTTGTCCCAAGCCAGTTTAACAAACAAGACTGGTTTAAGAGAGGATGATAAGCAAAATACTCGTAATTTCAAAAAGTGGTCAGACGCAAAATAAATACTCAGTGACTTTTCCACTGCCTGAGAGATTGGTTGTCCGGAGAAGAATCTTATGCAAGCACTATGTAATGTGGCGTTACGCCAGAGAAGAATGCTGTGAAATATACTTGCAGACTTGTCATGAGACTTATTATTTGGCCAGTTAAGGTAGGAGAGTTTTGTTAAATGTCTGTGCATATATATTTGTGTCATTCTTCTAAAGAAGCATTAAAATTTTTTTAATGATACTACTCAGAGGAACAAAAAAAAACTGACTAAAGTATAGTATTCTTTCTATGTAATTGAGAAAAACAATCAAGAGTATCAGGTGTAATGAAGACATGGTGATGATGTGAGTGCTCTCAAAACTCTTATACACCCTGCTCAGGTTGTAAGTTGGTTAGACTTTTAAAGTTTTAGGCTTCAGAATTAAAACTCTCTGTCTCTCTCTCCCTGTCTCTCTCTCTCTTTCTCTCTCTCAAACACACACACACACACACACACACGCACACACACGCCGTTAAAATCTACCATTATAAGTACATTTACATGTGCACAAATATTCACCACAATATTGTGGTGACAACACAACACTGGAATAGAAATGTCCACCAAAAAACAGTAATTGAGAATATGGTACATCTACTGAGTGAATTGGTAAGTGGGAAAAAAAGGAGATGGGGGAATAGTAATCCTTATAATATAAATCCTTGTATCTGTGTAAAAAATAAAAGACTAGAAAATGACCTGTAGGCATATTTGAATGTACATAGGTAGTGACAGAAATGATGCTAGGGAACAAATTGCTGTATAGTTCAACCTATGTCAAAGATAAATAAAGCTGGATACTAGTTTAAATGGTGAGGACAGATTTTATTCAGCAATAATTACTGCAATAGGGAAAAGAGTCCAGCGTGAACTGAACTCATCTTCCATTTATATAGAAGTGACCGAGCATTTTAGGGGGAGAATGAAGAATTAGGGAGCAGGGTGAGCAGGGGCTTAGTGGAGTCAGGGAAGTGTAAAATTACAAAGAATTACAAAAGGTTAGTCAGTGTACATTCAATTAGGCCAACTGTGTCTGTGAGGTGGCAATTATTGAAGTTAGGATTCTGTCCTCCCACAAGGACTGGGAGAGAGAGACTCCATCCTCAGGCGTTGGCTGAAACAAAAAAATTCTTTTTGGCAGCCTTGAGTTTTCTTAGGCAGGCACTTTAAGGTGGGGTAGGCTCATCTTAGGGATGTTGCTTTGATCTGTTTTACATGTGGCCTTCCATGAGGTTTAGTTGGTGGAGGAAAGGTAGAATTGTGCAAATTTTAGGATGCCTCATGTAGAGTTCCTCTGAGAGAATACAAAAGCCTCCTATTCCAGAGCCCACTCCATGAGGGCCTTCTCTTAGACAAATACCACAATAGAATTGGATTTTAATGCTTCTGACAAAGACTCTACACCAAAATTTAGAACTACTAAGACTGAGGCTACTGCGGACTGAAGGGCCTTCTCCCAGCTCCCCTCACAGTGGGGTCACACTCTGAGCTGCCCCAAGGGAGGCTTGATGTGGTGTTATCTCCTTTACCTCTTCACAGTCACCACCCACACTCAAGAACCAGAGTCATGGCAGTCTGCTCATGAAATAGGGAACGGAAAGTTAGTTGAATAGTTTTCTTAAGTCACAAAAGAATGTTTTTTTTTTGTTTTGTTAATTAGCTGCTATTACATGAGGATTTTTTTTATTTAACTGGAAATTGAAATTCTCAATAAACATACCCTACAACAACTACCACCTCTCTCTGTAAAATAAGTACATGGCCTAGTCAGAAAGAGAAGTTGGTGACATCTGCTTGCCAGGAATAAATAAAATCTCCCATCTGGTGAAAGGCTTTTGAGTTTCCACTTCCTATTCAGATTGTCACTATAACTGCAGCTGGATGACAATGCCCTGCATATTATAAGCAACCTGCCTGGATCAGTTTGGCGTAGCAGCATCATTCAGTTGCACTGATTAAAAATAGATGTATCTTGCTATGCTGAGGTCTAGTCATCTTTATTTCACAAGGTGATGATTTACGATACACCAGATGGATAAATAAAAATACTTTAGGTAAGGACAAGGTGTAATCAACTGTCCTTTTCTCTAAAATATATTTTACCTTATTTATTCATTATTTACATTTCCATGAAAGAACAGTGAAAATTTGGGTGGTAACAACCTTATTAAATGTAAAATACAGTGTGAAAGTGCTCTAAAATAGAATTTGATGTTTAAGGGAAAAGTGATATTTTTTCAAGTATAATTTATTTAATTAATCATGTTTATCCACTTTTACTCTGACTTTTCTCTGATATGAGATATTGTACATTGTCTAAGCATCTGCGTAGATGTTTCTAAGTCCGAAGAGAGTTGCTGGGAAGTAATGACATTACCCTCCTCCCCGCCAGCAAATAAATGGAAACTTGCTGTTGTATCCTTTGATTGAATCAAAGGTTAATTAACTTTGATGAATGGTTGCACTAATAGGTGACACATTCCATTTTACTATTTTTCCAGAACTAAATATTTGAGAAGTAAACAGATTTTAAATGACTGAGCAGTTGCTAGATACATGCAACTACAAAAAGATTTCTATATGTATTTAATTAAATTGACCTTAAGCCATCCTGTAATGTTTATTTCAACAGATAGCTCACTCTGTGATCACTTTTAGAATATTTGTATGACCTGAAACATCTTTTAGGTACAATCAGCATTCAAACCATCATTAAACTTTACTGTTTGTGTATCATTAGTGTCTGTAAAATATGTTAACACTGGGCAAATGATACCAAAGAGATTCATTTCACTTATGTTGCTCCTATCTCATATTGCCAATTACCAATAGACTACATGAATTATTTATCTTCTCATGTTGGCTTTACATCAAATATTTTACCACTTCCATATATAACAAATCTCAAGGGTAGTTTTACAAATATTTTCTTCTTTTCTTGAGCAAAAATTTTTGGAGACTGCTGACAAACTTCTTAAATAAATACAAAGCAAAACTGAGATAAAACGAAATCATACCAAATAGATTATTGAACTATTTCAGAAAATGACAGAGGGCATTTCAATCAAATGTTGAAGATTCTGTAGTTCTACTGTACATGCAATTAACTAAAGAAAATTTAGGGCTTTTACGTTTGTTGGAAATGTTTGTCTCCTTTTCATATATATACTTAACCAAATCAATATAAGTGGATGGGGAAACGTTAGCAGGAGCTCACTTTGGCTTCAAGATTTTTAAAGGATGGGGAAATAAGTCTGTAATAGGACATAGAAATGACACTGTCCCATGTCTTCAATGTACCTCTCACATCAACTTTATTAAGAACATTGTTTTCTCCTGTAGGAATGTACTTAAATATACTTGTTTGTGAATTAAAAAGTAAATGCCATTCTTAAGTATTTTACTGAATATTGGTTGTTCATACAAAGTAAAAGATTTTCAAATAAAACAGGAAGAAAGCTTATGTGCATTAGGACAGCATTTGAGTCTCTGTCATTCACACACTGATCATCCAGCCTGAATTTTCCTTGCCCTTTTCCATGTTTCCTTTTTTTCTAAACTAGCTCGTTTAATAACTACTGACCTCTCCATGAATTCTTGCCTGTGGCACTCAAATCAAATTTCACCATGCATAGAGCTAAGTGGAAAGCTTCGTTAAAAATATGGATTTGTTGGTTTCAACTTCAGATATTCTGATTCAACAAGTTTTAAGTGGAGGCCAGGAATCTGACTCTTTTGAAATAAGCATCTCCAAACAATTTTAATGAAATTAGAAGATAGACCATATATTGAGAAACACTGAAATTCAAAAAGAATTGAAGAAATCCAACTTTGTATTAATCCCAATTTAAGACTTCCTAGCAAACTTGTACTAACATGTAAAGCAAAGAGTGTACAACAACGTCTAATGGAAACTATCTGTTTTGATCGGGTTGGAAACCATCAGTTTTTATTGGCTTGGAAACCAGGAGATCCAACATAATCAGTTATGGATTTTTCAATTTTAATCAGACTTTGGTTAAAATGTTTTTTTTCTAGAATTCAGACTGACACTATTGACTAAAATTAGACACAAGAAAATAATTTTAGACACAAAGAAACCACTAAAATCAAATTTTATAAAGAAAACAAAGTGAGAATTGACTTGTATACTGTATTAGTCAGGGTTCCCTAGGGGAACAGAACTAATAATATATATATATATATACACACACACACACACATGCATATATATATATGGAAGTTTATAGGGAATATTAATCTCACATGATCACAAGGTCCCACAATAGGCCATTGGGAAGCTGAGGAGCAAGGAGCCAGTCCAAGTTCCAAAACTGAAGAACTTGAAGTCTGATGTTCAAGGACAGGAAGCATCTAGCATGGGAGAAAGATGTAGGCTGGGAGGCTAAGCCAGTCTAGCCTTTTCAAGTTTTTCTGCCTGCTTTATATTTGCTGGCAGCTGAATAGATGGTGCCCACCCAGCTGGTAGGTGGGTCTGCCTGTCCCAGTCCACTGACTCAAATGTTAATCTTCTTTGGCAACACCCTCACAGACACATCCAAGATCAATAATTTGCATCCTTCAATCTAATCCAAGTTGATACTCAGTATTAACCATCACATATATTTTATATATCCAATAGGCAAATTGATTAACACGCACTAAGGAAAAATATATACAGGCTAGTTAGCATTGTCACATCATTTGTTTGCTTTACGAAACACATGCTCATCAAATAATTTGCTTTCCAGTGTAGAGCCTCAATGGAAAACACTTTATTTTCAATTTTAAAGTGCCGGAATCTATTGTAGAAACCAGCAAGTGGGGGTTCTTCATATTTGTTATTTTCAGGAACAAAGGAAAAATTTCCAAAGTTGTCTTTATCAGCTCAAACTAACTGAATAAATAAGTGAAAACCTTCACTAATGGACTAACACATGGAACAGGCTTTATTTCCAGTTAACAAAAATAACTAGAGAAAAATATAAACTGAGGATTATCAGATGATGAAGAAAATTGTAGACCTAAGCTTCAAGAGGGGATTTGTGTGTCCCAGTATTAGGGAGAAGTATAAGTAGGAGAGGAAATTTGCAAGACACATTTGGTTAATTGTGAAATAGTGCCAGAACAAGCCCTGCCGAGACCTGTGTCTTATTATCCAATACCCTGAATTGTCTCCCTTAACTTCTGCTTCCTCCTCCCATGTACATTTCCCATACTGAGTTTGTTCCCTTTTGTCTACTTACAGTAAGAAATTGTCTTAATCATCTACATAAAGACAACAAAATGGGATAAATAAGAGTTCTTTTCAAAGCACTGGGAACCTATAGTATCATAGGACAAAGTTTAGGAGCTTCTGTTTCAAAATAATTCATTCACTTCATGTGTGAAGTGATGCACTGAGATTCAAACCCAGCCCATCCTGATGCCAATGTTCACAATCTTCCCACTTCCCCCATCCCTGAATACCTTTCTGGGTGTTATCAAAAGGTCTGGTTTTATTACATTTCGTGGAGATATAGGACTACTTAAGTGGCTTCATCTCTTTGATAGCTAACTTGTGGTGCCCCAAATCTAAGAACTTACTGAATAAAACGGAGTCAAACCAACCAGGCGAGGTGGCTCACGCCTGTAATCCCAGCACTTTGGGAGGCCAAAGTGGGTGGATCACGAGGTCAGGAGATCAAGACCATCCTGGCCAACATGGTGAAACCCCGTCTCTACTAAAATACAAAAAATTAGCCGAGCATGGTGGTGCATGCCTGTAGTCCCAGCTACTTGGGAGGCTGAGGCAAGAGAGTCACTTGAACCCAGGAAGCGGAGATTGCAGTGACCCAGGATCATGCCACTGCACTCCAGCCAGGGTGACAGAGCAAGACTTGTCTCAAAAAAAAAAAAAAAAAAAAAAAAAGGAGTCAAACCAGTTGTTTGTCATCAACTAGATGATAAATTAGGTCACTTTTAATAAATTTCATTTTCTATTAAATCAATCAAAACATGATCAACTTTAATAGGCTAGTTAGTTAATTGCTTGATAACATGTGAGCTGGTGAAGCATAATTATCCTATTTCTCTACTGATATTTTTATCAGTGGAGATATTTGTATCAAATAATCTTTGAAGTTCTCAGATGTAAAACAATATAAAGAATAAAAAAACAGAACAATAGTAACAGATAGTATCTATTGTGTACTTTTGGTTTGACAGTCACTGTCGTAAGCATGGATTAATTCTAAACCTCACAATGTCATGGAGCAAGTACTAGTTTTTTTTGCAGCTGAGGAAACAAGCACAAAGTAAGTGACCTGCCCAGTGTTTAACTATCAGGAAACAGTAGACGCAGATTTGAAAACACCTACTTTTACTCAATAGCTCACACTCTAGACTCCTGACCCTAACCAGAGGTATAGCTCTCCCTCCATGAGTTCATCACTGAATCTTCCTCTTAATGAAATCTCCCTCAAATGAATTAACAAGAGAAAGGGCTGATATTTTACCATTAGCCATACCAGGAAATGACCAGCCCCAATTCTCAAATACACCAAAGTTTTAAAAATAAAAAACTCTTGAGGTTTTGAAGTAAAAAATGTATAATATTCTGCAAGAACTGTAAATAGACCTCATCAGGAGCTTCATTTGTGCCCCCTTGCTTCTTGTGCTGGCATTTGATTGCCATCACTAACAATGTCAGAGCAGTCTGTGCAACTGAAACACAGAAGGCTTGGAAAAAACACAAAATAAATAATTTCACAGTTACTCCAAATCACTGTCATGGTGCTTAAATCAGACACAATCACAGCATCACCTTGTATATCTAGCATAGGCAGGGAAAGAGATAATCCAAATACAAGAAATAGGGACACATAAGAGGTGTCGACCCCTTTAATTACAAAGTCTTGCAATTAATTCTTAATCACAGTATTTTGATAGTAATCAGACATTCTCATATACAAATTCTGATATGTGTATACATATATATGTTATACATATATACACATATATGTGTTTTTCCCCCGGAGTATAATAAATGCAAGTTAATATTCCCTAAGTAACTTGAGTTTAGCTTAACATTAGTCATTCCATGCTTCTGTGTAACACAGTGATATTCTCCATAAGCACTAAGGCATTGATTGTTTCATCACATATGCATTAATTCCCTACCCTGTACCAGAAACTGGGATGATAAATTTACATTCAAACAAAATAGGCGTTGTTTCAAAGAGCTCAGAGATTGGTTGAGGAGACACAAAGTCAGCTACCTGCTATAGGAGCTGTGGTCATTCATTTAACACACATTTATTGAACATTTGTTATTGAATAATTGAACAATTATTGAACATATATTGAACAAATTATTATCCAGGAAAAACGATGCTAGGAATGCAAAGGTGATTCAGGCACAATCCTTGTTTCCAAATTGCCCACAAGCAGGTCGAAGGTCTAAGGGACCCTGGGAATTGAGTCGCTAATTCTTGAATTGTCACTGGAAGGATCCTCAGAGGAAGAGTTGCCTGAGCACAGCTGGGAAGATAATTAGAAACTTTCTTTTTTTATTATTATAATTATTATACTTTAAGTTCTAGGGTACATGTGCACAACGTGCAGGTTTGTTACATATGTATACATGTGCCATGTTGGTGTGCTGCACCCATTAACTCGTCATTTACATTAGGTATATCTCCTAATGCTATCCTTCCCCCCTCCCCCCAACAACAGGCCCCAGTGTGTGATGTTCCCCTTCCTGTGTCCAAGTGTTCGCATTGTTCAATTCCCACCTATGAGGAAGAACAAGCAGTGTTTGTTTTTTTGTGTCCTTGCAGCAGTTTGCTGAGAATGATGGTTTCCAGCTTCATCCATGTCCCTACAAAGGACATGGACTCTTCCTTTTTTCTGGCTGCATAGTATTCCATGGTGTATATGTGCCACATTTTCCTAATCCAATCTATCATAGTTGGACATTTGGGTTGGTTCCAAGTCTTTGCTACTGTGAGTAGCCAGAATAAACATATGTGTGCATGTGTCTTTACAGCAGCATGATTTATAATCCTTTGGGTAGATACCCAGTAATGGGATGGTATTTTTACTTCTAGATCCGTGAGGAATCGCCACGCTGACTTCCACAATGGTTGAACTAGTTTACAGTCTCACCAACAGTGTAAAAGTGTTCCTATTTCTCCACATCCTCTCCAGCACCTGTTGTTTCCTGACATTTTTTAATGATCGCCATTCTAACTGGTGTGAGATGGTATCTCATTGTGGTTTTGATTTGCATTTCTCTGACGGCCAGTGATGATGAGCGTTTTTTTATGTATCTGCTGGCTGCATAAATGTCTTCTTTTGAGAAGTGCCTATTCATATCCTTCACCCGCTTTTTGATGGGGTTGTTTTTTTCTTGTAAATTTGTTTGAGTTCATTATAGATTCTGGATATTAGCCCTTTGTCAGATGAGTAGATTGCAAACATTTTCTCCCATTCTATAGGTTGCCTGTTCACTCTGATGGTAGTTTCTTTTGCTGTGCAGAAGCTCTTTAGTTTAATTAGATCCCATTTGTCAATTTTGGCTTTCGTTGCCATTGCTTTTGGTATTTTAGACATGAAGTCCTAGCCCATGCCTATGTCCTGAATGGTTTTAGGTCTAACATTTAAGTCTTGGATCCATCTTGAATTAATTTTTCTAGAAGGTGTAAGGAAGGGATCCAGTTTCAGCTTTCTACATATGGCTAGCCAGTTTTCCCAGCACCATTTATTAAATAGGGAATCCTTTCCCCATTGCTTGTTTTTCTCAGGTTTGTCAAAGATCAGATAGTTGTAGATATGCGGCGTTGCTTCTGAGAGCTCTGTTCTGTTCCATTGATCTATATCTCTGTTTTGGTACCAGTACCATGCTGTTTTGGTTACTGTAGCCTTGTAGTATAGTTTGAAGTCAGGTAGTGTGATGCCTCCAGCTTTGTTCTTTTGGCTTAGGATTGACTTGGCGATGCGGGCTCTTTTTTGGTTCCATATGAACTTTAAAGTAGTTTTTTCCAATTGTGTGAAGAAAGGCATTGGTAGCTTGATGGGGATGGCATTGAATCTGTAAATTACCTTGGGCAGTATGGCCATTTTCACGATATTGATTCTTCCTATCCATGAGCATGGAATGTTCATAAGGCAAGTCCTCAGAGACCTACAAAGAGACTTAGACTCCCACACATTAATAATGGGAGACTTTAACAACCCACTGTCAACATTAGATCCACGAGACAGAAAGTTAACAAGGATATCCAGGAATTGAACTCAGCTCTGCACCAAGCGGACCTAATAGACATCTACAGAACTCTCCACCCCAAATCAATAGAATATAAATTCTTCTCAGCACCACACTGCACTTATTCCAGGATTGACCACATAGTTGGAAGTAAAGCACTCCTCAGCAAATGGAAAGAGCAGAGATTATAAGAAACTGTCTCCCAGACCACAGTGCAATCAAACCAGAACTCAGGATTAAGAAACTCACTCAAAACTGCTCAACCACATGGAAACTGAACAACCTGCTCCTGAATAACTACTGGGTACATAACGAAATGAAGGCAGAAATAAAGATGTTCTTTGAAACCAACGAGAACAAAGACACAACATACCAGAATCTCTGGGACACATTCAAAGCAGTGTGTAGAGGGAAATTTATAGCACTAAATGCCCACAAAAGAAAGCAGGAAAGATCTAAAATTGACACCCTAACATCACAATTAAAAGAACTAGAGAAGCAAGAGCAAACACATTCAAAAGCTAGCAGAAGGCAAGAAATAACTAAGATCAGAGCAGAACTGAAGGAAATAGAGACACAAAAAACCCTTCAAAAAATCAGTGAATCCAGAAGCTGGTTTTTTGAAAAGATCAACAAAATTGATAGACCACTAGAAAGACTAATAAAGAAGAAAAGAGAGAAGAATCAAATACACACAATAAAAAATGATAAAGGGGATATCACCATCGATCCCACAGAAATACAAACTACCATCAGAGAATACTAAAAACACCTCTATGCAAGTAAACTAGAAAATCTAGAAGAAATGGATAAATTCCTCAAAATATACACCCTCCCAAGACTAAACCAGGAAGAAGTTGAATCTCTGAAATAGACCAATAACAGGCTCTGAAATTGAGGCAATAATTAATAGCTTATCAACCAAAAACAGTCCAGGACCAGATGGATTCATAGCCGAATTCTACCAGAGGTACAAGGAGGAGCTGGTACCATTCCTTCTGAAACTATTCCAATCAATAGAGAAAGAGGGAATGCTCCCTAACTCATTTTATGAGGCCAGCATCATCCTGATACCAAAGCCTGGCAGAGACACAACAAACAAAGAGAATTTTAGACCAATATCCCTGATGAACATCAATGCAAAAATCCTCAATAAAACACTGGCAAACCGAACCCAGCAGCACATCAAAAAGCTTATCCACCATGATCAAGTTGGCTTCATCCTTGGGATGCAAGGCTGGTTCAACATATGCGAATCAATAAACGTAATCCATCATATAAACGGAACTAAAGACAAAAGCACATGGTTATCTCAATAGAGGCAGAAAAGGCCTTTGACAAAATTCAACAGACCTTCATGCTAAAAACCCTTAATAAACTAGGTATTGATGGGATGTATCTCAAAATAATAAGAGCTATTTATGATAAACCCACAGCTAATGTCATACTGAATGGGCAAAAACTGGAAGCATTCCCTTTGAAAACTGGCACAAGACAGGGATGCCCTCTCTCACCACTCCTATTCAACATAGTGTTGGAAGTTCTGGCAAGGGCAATCAGGCAGGAGAAGGAAATAAAGGGTATTCAATTAGGAAAAGAGGAAGTCCAATTGTCCCTGTTTGCAGATGACATGATTGTATATCTAGAAAACCCCATCGTCTCAGCCCAAAATCTCCTTAAGCTGACAGGCAACTTCAGCAAAGTCTCAGGATATATCACAAGCATTCTTATACACCAATAACAGACAAACAGAGAGCCAAATCTTGAGTGATCTCCCATTCACAATTGCTTCAAAGAGTATAAAATACCTAGGAATCCAACTTACAAGGGACGTGAAGGACCTCTTCAAGGAGAACTACAAACCACTGCTCAATGAAATAAAAGAGGATACAAACAAATGGAAGAACAGTCCATGCTCATGGGTAGGAAGAATCAATATCGTGAAAATGGCCATACGGCCCAAGGTAATTTATAGATTCAATGCCATCCCCATCAAGCTACCAATGACTTTCTTCACAGAATTGGGAAAAACTACTTTAAAGTTCATACGGAACCAAAAAAGAGCCCTCATCACCAATTCAATCCTTAAGCCAAAAGAACAAAGCTGAAGGCATCACACTACCTGACTTCAAACTACACTACAAGGCTACAGTAACCAAAACAGCATGGTACTGGTACCAAAACAGAGATATAGATCAATGGAACAGAACAGAGCCCTCAGAAATAATGCCACATATCTACAACTATCTGATCTTTGACAAACCTGAGAAAAACAAGCAATGGGGAAAGGATTCCCAGCTTAATAAATGGTGCTGGGAAAACTGGCTAGCCATATGTAGAAAGCTGAAACTGGATCCCTTCCTTACACCTTATACAAAAATTAATCCAAGATGGATTAAAGACTTAAACATTAGACCTAAAACCATAAAAACCCTAGAAGAAAACCGAGGCAATGCCATTCAAGACATAGGCATGGGCAAGGACCTTTTGTCTAAAACACTGAAAGCAATGGCAACAAAAGACAAAATTGACAAGTGGGATCTAATTAAACTAAAGAGCTTCTGCACACAAAAGAAACTACCATCAGAGTGAACAGGCAACCTATAGAATGGGAGAAAATTTTTGCAATCTACTCATCTGACAAAGGGCTAATATCCAGAATCTATAATGAACTCAAACAAGTTTACAAGAAAAAAACAAACAACCCCATCAAAAAGTGGGTGAAGGATATGAACAGACACTTCTCAAAAGAAGATATTTATGCAGCCAAAAGACACATGAAAAGATGCCATTATCGCTGGCCATCAGAGAAGTGCAAATCAAAACCACAATGAGATACCATCTCACACCAAGTTAGAATGGCGATCATTAAAAAGTCAGGAAACAACAGGTGCTGGAGAGGATGTGGAGAAATAGGAACACTTTTACACTGCTGGTGGGACTGTAAACTAGTTCAACCATTGTGGAAGTCAGTGTGGCAATTCCTCAGGGATCTAGAACTAGAAATATCATTTGACCCAGCAATCCCATTACTGGGTATATACCCAAAGGATTATAAATCATGCTGTTATAAAGACACATGCACACGTATGTTTATTGTGGCACTATTCACAATAGCAAAGACTTGGAATGAACCCAAATGTCCAACAATGATAGACTGGACTAAGAAAATGTGGCACATATACACCATGGAATACTATCCAGCCATAAAAAATGATGAGTTCATTTCCTTTGTAGGGACATGGATGAAGCTGGAAACCATCATTCTCAGTAAACTATCACAAGGACAAAAAACCAAACAGTGCACGTTCTCACTCATAGGTGGGAACTGAACAATGAGAACACATGGACACAGCAAGGGGAACATCACACACCGGGGCCTGTTATGGGGTGGGGGGAGGGGGGAGGGATAGCATTTGGAGATATATCTAATATTAAATGACGAGTTACTGGGTGCAGCACACCAACATGGTATATGTATACATATGTAACAAACCTGCACGTTGTGCACATGCACCCTAAAACTTAAACTATAATAAAAATTAAAAAAATAAAACAGATTTTCCCTTATTCTCAATCTTTCAATCATTCACCTGTACTCCTTGCACATATTATCAATAAATATTAATTCCAGTAAATTCAATATTGATTTGCTGTAGATTACTGTTTATGCCACATCTTGCTTCAGTTATAAGGTCCTAAAAGCAGCAGGAGATACACTCAGAAGAAGATTTAAATAATCCCGGTAGTACAAAAAGAATACTTCATGGTTTTAAACATATATATTATACTGGCATCTGGCTTTTCAACCGGTCTTGTTCTGTGGAGTTTACTTTCACACTGAATTGGGTTTACACTTAAGGGCTACAGATACACCTTAGGGTGGTCATCCCTTATTCAGTGATTTAGGACTCTCTCTAGGAAACCTGGCATATCTATCTGCTCAATCAAACATTATCAGATATGCATTAAGTGATTGATAATTGATTGTGGGCAAATATTCCTGGTCTAAGAATCTGAGTAAACTGTCTTCACAGAATTCTTTCTTTTAATCATTTTATTTGTTCATCCATTCCAGTTTAGATCAATCATAATTTTGAGTACATATTATGTACCAAGCACTATACTGGGAATAAAATGTAAATGAATACAATCCCTGTTCTAAAGATACAATAAATCTATTCGGGAAGATGCATCTACACTGGAATCATAATAAAATTTGTGGATAAGAAGAGATTCCATAGAGTATTGTGGGAACACAGACAAAGGGTGCATAGTGAAAGGCTCAGCTGGTAGATGGGCTGTTTAGTGAATGCACAAATCATTGCTAAGGAGTGAGAAATTGTGGGGAAATTTTTTTCTCTAGGTGGCAGCCTGTGGATTTTCTTCTAGTCATTCCAGATAATTCTTGCAAGTAAAACAAAAAAAAGAAAATGTGGGGTCAGGGAAACAGGGAGGAGGAAAGAAAACAAAGGACAGGAGAGAAGAGGGTAGGAGAGAAGAGACCAAAGAGAATGAAAGGAAAATGAAGTGTCGAGTTCTGTCACTATTATTGCGTGGGAGTCTAAGTCTCTTAGTAGGTTTCTAAGAACTTGGTTTATGAATCTGGGTGCTCCTGTGTTCTCCTGGGTGCTCTGTGTGCTCCTGCATATATATTTAGGATAGGTAGGTGTTCTTGTTGAATGGAACCCTTTACCATTATGTATTGCTCTTCTTTGTCTTTTTTGATCTTTGTTGGTTTAAAGTGTGTTTTGTCTGAAATTAGAGTTGCAATTCCTGCCTTTTTCTGATTTCCATTTGCTTGGTAGATTTTCCTCCATCCCTTTATTTTGAGCCTATGGGTGTCACTGAATGTGAGATGGGTCTCTTGAAGACAGCATTCCATTGAGTCTTGCTTTTTTATCCAGCTTGCCACTCTGCCTTTTAAATGGGGCATTTAGCTCATTTACATTCAAGGTTAGTGTTGACATGTGTGGATTTGATCCTATCATTGTGTTGTTAGCTGGTTATTATGACAGCTTGTTTAACAGTGTCACTGGTCAGTGTATTTAAGTGTGGGTGTTTTTGTACTGGCTGGTACCAGTCTTTCCTTTCCATCTTTAGCACTCCTTTCAGGATCTCTTAGAAGGCAAGTCTGGTGGTAACAAACTCCCTCAGCATTTGCTTATCTGAAAAGGATCTTGAGCAGGACCATCTCCTTTGAACAGCTTCTGGAAAAACTTGACAGCTACTGTATCTCTAGCACGTATACCTACAGTCCCCTCCCTCTTTTTGTTACCACCTCATGGTAATAGTATCATCACAAAACTAGCAATTTTGATGTGATTAGACATTAGGTCTCCCTTAAACCACTTTCTAACCAACCACACTGGCAATGATTGACACTTCTGCCTTCTGATTCTGACAGGCCTTTGCAGTACTGCTTCTTTGCAATGGGGTTCACCTGCCCTCACTGTCAGACTCTACCCAAACTCACTGGGGACAGGGACAGACTCCCATTCATCCCTGTAGAGCCTATTACATGGGTGAAGAATTTTTCAATTGGTTGCTTCCTGAAATTGCTTCTGGAAGGAATGACTTATTCTAATTTTAACCCCAAACTGTAATTTTGCCAGCCTCACAGACAAAAATCCCATTCTGGGCTTTATTTATTTCACATTCTCTCTCATTGCTCATGTTCTGCCTGGAGTTTCCTTTCCTTAGACTATGTACAGAGCAGTATCCATACATACACTCTTCCATCTCTATTACATTTAAACCTGCTTCTCCCAAACCTCATAGTCACAGCAAATGTCTTTTAATCTTGTGGAATAGCATTTCTCAAAATGTGTCCCATAAATAGCAGTTTGTTGAAATGTTTGGAGAACAAGGCTTACAGTCAAATAAATTTAGAAAAAAATATGCAAAGTATCTGAACAACCATGTATTTAAAGAAATTGTTTTAACATCTTTCAAGGTTAGTATTCTAAAGATCAGAGTAACCTGGGTAGATTTTTAAAAATACAGATCCACCGGCTCAGCTTAGACTTGCCAAGTCAAAATGTTTGATAGTAAGTCTGAGAAATCTTTGTTTTTTGGACTGTCTTAGTATTTATCACGTCACCATCCAGGTCTGAATTCCAGAACAGTGTTTGAGAGCCTCTATTCTATAAAACTCTCCAAGACCCTTTTACTGATGATCTGACAACACCCCAGTAGCCCTCTATTCACCAACTAACTGTTCACAATGCTTCATAATGCCATTTATTGCATTCTTTAAAAAGTCTATAACTAACTATTTGGTACATTTACAAAGATGAAGGAAACGAGGAGGTGAATAGCCCCTCGAAGGAAGCCATTTTAGATTTTAATTCTTGACTACTCTCATTCCTATTTGCTTTCTCTCCCAAACCACTCTTTCCTCAACTTAATGTTAGTTGTGTATCCATTATTTCTCAGAGCCTTAGCATTCATTCATTGTGCACTAATGAGAAATGGTAAAGCACTGTGGACATCAGTGTTAATAACTTCTGCATACAGCAATAAATCATTAACATTTTCTTAACAGATTCATAAAATATATTTTGTACTGTTTAAGCTACTTAATTAAAAAATATGAAAAAATTTTCATTATTTTAAAATTGTTTAGAGTTTTTATCTTTATTTTCATTTACAAAAAATGCTTTGAAGCTGGTAAAAACTAAGTATAAAACGTATAACAAGTATTACAAGTAATCAAAATGTGAGTAATAAATTACAGCCCAGTGTACAATTAACAGCACAAAAAATAACAAGACTGGTTGTCAACAGGATGGCAAGTCAATGAGAAGGCATGTAATACAGATTAATTTTTAACTGAAAATAATATTTGTTTCACATCTAAACTGCAGTTTCCTGAAAATTATCATAAATTCAAGGCAGTGAAAAGATTTTTTGAGGTGTTTTTAAAATGATTTGTTTCCTTCTTTATAAATTTACCCTCAAGATCATTTAGACACAGCATTTCATAATCTCATGCTTTCTTGCATGTCAATTTATCCTTTTAATTAAAGACACACTACATTTCTCTTGTAATTATTGTTTTATGGACATATCTCTGACATGTAATACCTTCTCATATATTTATTGGCTACTTGTATTTATTTTTATCTCAATTACAAGTTTGACTATATATATACTTGTCTTTTTTGATTGTTCACCTTTTTAAATTAATTTTTGTTTGTTCTTTGTACAAGTATTAATGTTAGAAATCTGTGTCTATGTTGCAAATATTTCTTCTTCACCTTATATAAAGAAGCAATGGAAAGTATATTCCATCTGACTCATTCCTGCTCCTGAAATAACTTCTGAGTTTTCTATAATACTTTATTTTGTTTTTCTTTTTTTGGTAGTAAAGAGAAGCCCATCTTCCTGCTTGGAGAAAGGGAGAAAAGAAATCTATAAATCAATGTTAACTATCCTAACTACTTAATTTTTTCCCCCACAGGCGAGCTCAATTACATGAGCAACTACTGAACCTGAGAGGTTATTTGTTTCCCCGAGTAAATCATGCTAGCAGCAACCCTCATCCAACAAGTTACCTCCTGCTTTTGACATCTATCAGATTAGCTGCTCTATCAGCGTATAAGTCGTCTTTGCAATAGGTTTGTTCCACATTCCCTGAAGGTAATTTTAAACTACTAATATAGCAATCTTTCCCTGAAAAAAGTGATAGTGATTCTCTTTATAGATCTTCAAAGTCAAGAAGAGAATTCTGCTCATCTCAAGACACTAAACAATAAGCAATATTATCTGAAGAAAATATTAAAATATTTGCTTAGAATAAAAGTGTGGCATCTGGAGTCATTTAAATTATTTCTTTTGTTCTACTCATCAAAATAAACAACAGAATTTGAATACAATTTGATTAGTTGTGAAATATGTATACTACCTTGAAATAATCACTATAATCGGTGATGAACATAGCCATCACACCCAAAAGTTTCGTCTTGTCTCCGTATAATTTCCACTCCATGGCCAGACAACCACTGATAGTCTTTACCAAAGTTTCTATTCAAATATTTTGCCCAGCTTTTTCTTCATATTAAGTTATGATAATCTTTATAAATTCTGAATACAAGTCTTTTATCAGATATACGCTTTGCAAATATTTTCTACCAGTCTGCTGCTTATCTCTTCATTTCCTTAACTGCATCTTTCAAAGAGCAGAAGCTTTTACTTTTTATGAAGTCCAACTTTATCATCTTTTTTCTTTTATATACACCATGGAATATTATGCAGCCATATAAAAAAGGTTGAGTTCGGCAGGGCACGGTGGCTCACGCCTGTAATCCCAGCACTTTGGGAGGCTGAGGCGGGTGGATCACAAGGTCAGGAGATCGAGACCATCCTAGCTAACACGGTGAAACCCCGTCTCTACTAAAAAATACAAAAAATTAGCCGGGTGTGGTGGCACGCACCTGTAGTCCCAGCTACTCGGGAGGCTGAGGCAGGAGAACGGCGTGAACCCGGGAGGTGGAGCTTGCAGTGAGCAGAGATCGCGCCACTGCACTCCAGCCTGGGTGAAAGAGCTAGACTCCGTCTCAAAAAAAAAAAAAAGGTTGAGTTCATGTCCTTTGCAGGGACATGGATGAAGCTGGAAACCATCACTCTTAGCAAACCAACACAGGAACAGAAAACCAAACACCGCATGTTCTCACTCATAAGTGGGAGTTGAACAATGAGAACACATGGACACATGGAGGGGAACATCACACACCGGGACCTTCGGGAGGTGGGGGACTAGGGGAGGGATAGCATTAGGAAAAATACCTAATATAGATGATGGGTTGATGGGTGCAGCAAACCACCATGGCAAGTGTATACCTATGTAACACCTGCACGTTCTGCACATGTATCCCAGAACTTAAAGTATAGTAATAATAATAAATAAATATGCAGAATAGGCAACTCTCTAGAGGTTGAAGGTAGATTGGTGGTTGCTTAGGGATGGTGGGTAGTGGTGGGAGAGTGGATTGATATCTAAGGGATATGGAGTTTCTTTGTGAAGCGATGAAATGTTTTAAAAATAACTGTGGAGGGATGGTTGCACATATATTTAAATATGTTAAAACCACTGAATTGTATATTTTAAATGTATGATCTATATGGTATGTGAATTGTATCTCCTGAAGGCTTTTCAACAAAACAACACTGCTCTAACTTAGACCAAACCAAAGTTTGTGTCAAATCCTGCTATGTAATATTGGTTAAATTTTATAGTATAAAATCTAAGCTTTATTCATGAGGATACTCACTTCATTGCTGAGATGTGTCAACAAAATGTATTAGTAAATTTATAGGAACAAAATATTAGACCTATTACTGAGAAAATACAAAACCTGGAAATAGGAATATATCATTAAAAAGAATCTTATTTAGAGTCAAGGGAAGTTATGAAATATATCAAGGAAATTAGTAGTTGCTAAATATTGAGTTAATATGTTAGACATTCCTTCTCAGTGATTACAGAATACTTATATCAAACGGAATTAGATTAGACATGTATTTGAAAGGTAGACATCCAAAGTAGAATAAATTTATCATTTGGTATCCTAAGTAATTGAATTTCTTTCTTGCATTTACTTTCAATCGACAAAATAGTTAAGTGCTCTAGTGCTACTACTTTGTTTTAAAACCCCTTTGTACATCTAAATGTAACTTTAAATTATTTTTATATAAATTGTGACTCTTAAAATAAAAAAAGAGAATTCCTTGCTCACCCAACGTCTCAGATATTTTCCTATATTTTATGCTAAAAGTCTTATACTTTTAGTTTTTATGCTTAGTCCAATGATTCATTTTGAGTTAATTATTATAAATGATACAGGATATGGATCAAAATTTGTTTTCATTGTTTTGTTTTGTTACATATGGTTTTCAATTTGTTTGAACAGCATTTGATGAGGAGACTATTCTTTCTCCACTGATGACTTTGCTTGTCAAAAATCAGTTTTCCATAAATATATGTGTCTGTTTCCAGACTTTCTATTCTGTTTATTTTATTTATTTATCTGTCTTTGCCATTACCCATACTGCATTGATTACTACAGCTTTTAGTAAGTCTTAGGTAATATTTGTCCTCCAATTTTCTTCTTTCTTTCATAAATTTGTTTTGGCAAATCTAGGTGATTTGTGTTTCCACATTAATTTTTAATCATTTTGTCATGTTTCACAAAAACATCTATTGAAATTTTTTTTGTGTGTGGGAGCTAAAAATTAAAACAATTTAATCCATAGGGAAATGGAGAGTAGAATGACAGTTACCAGAAGCTGTAAAGTGTAGTAGAGGGGGGAAAGGGTTATGATAAATGGGTACAAAAATATAATTAGATAGAATGAATAAATTCTGGTATTTGATAGCACAACAGGATGACTAAATTTAACAATAATTTATGATACATTTATAAATAACTAAGAGTACAATTAGCATGTTTGTAAACATAAAGAAAGGAAAAATGCTTGAGAGGATGGATACCCCTTTTACCCTGATGTGATTATTATTATTTTTTTTATTATACTTTAAGTTTTAGGGTACATGTGCACATTGTGCAGGTTAGTTACATATGTATACATGTGCCATGCTGGTGCGCTGCACCCACTAACTCGTCATCTAGCATTAGGTATATCTCCTGATGCTATCCCTCCCCCCTCCCCCCACCCCACAACAGTCCCCCGAGTGTGATATTCCCCTTCCTGTGTCCATGTGATCTCATTGTTCAATTCCCACCTATGAGTGAGAATATGCAATGTTTGGTTTTTTTGTTCTTGCGATAGTTTACTGAGAATGATGATTTCCAATTTCATCCATGTCCCTACAAAGGACATGAACTCATCATTTTTTATGGCTGCATAGTATTCCATGGTGTATATGTGCCACATTTTCTTAATCCAGTCTATCATTTTTGGACATTTGGGTTGGTTCCAAGTCTTTGCTATTGTGAATAATGCCGCAATAAACATACGTGTGCATGTGTCTTCATAGCAGCATGATTTATAGTCCTTTGGGTATATACCCAGTAATGGGATGGCTGGGTCAAATGATATTTCTAGTTCTAGATCCCTGAGGAATCGCCACACTGACTTCCACAATGGTTGAACTAGTTTACAGTCCCACCAACAGTGTCAAAGTGTTCCTATTTCTCCACATCCTCTCCAGCACCTGTTGTTTCCTGACTTTTTAATGATTGCCATTCTAACTGGTGTGAGATGGTATCTCATTGTGGTTTTGATTTGCATTTCTCTGATGGCCAGTGATGATGAGCATTTTTTTTTTTTTTTTTTTTTTTTTTGAGACGGAGTCTCGCTCTGTCGCCCAGGCTGGAGTGCAGTGGAGCAATCTCGGCTCACTGCAAGCTCCGCCTCCCGGGTTCACGCCATTCTCCTGCCTCAGCCTCCCAAGTAGCTGGGACTACAGGCTCCCACCACTGCGCCCGGCTAATTTTTTGTATTTTTAGTAGAGATGGGGTTTCACCATGGTCTCGATCTCCTGACCTCATGATCCGCCCACCTTGGCCTCCCAAAGTGCTGGGATTACAGGCGTGAGCCACCGCGCCTGGCCGAGCATTTTTTCATGTGTTTTTTGGCTGCATAAATGTCTTCTTTTGAGAAGTGTCTGTTCATGTCCTTCGCCCACTTTTTGATGGGGTTGTTTGTTTTTTTCTTGTAAATTTGTTTGAGTTCATTGTAGATTCTGGATATTAGCCCTTTGTCAGATGAGTAGGTGGCGAAAATTTTCTCCCATTTTGTAGGTTGCCTGTTCACTCTGATGGTAGTTTCTTTTGCTATGCAGAAGCTCTTTAGTTTAATTAGATCCCATTTGTCAATTTTGTCTTTTGTTGCCATTGCTTTTGGTGTTTTAGACATGAAGTCCTTGCCCATGCCTATGTCCTGAATGGTAATGCCTAGGTTTTCCTCTAGGCCAGGGCAATTAGGCAGGAGAAGGAAATAAAGGGTATTCAATTAGGAAAAGAGGAAGTCCAATTGTCCCTGTTTGCAGACGACATGATTGTATATCTAGAAAACCCCATTGTCTCAGCCCAAAATCTCCTTAAGCTGATAAGCAACTTCAGCAAAGTCTCAGGATACAAAATCAATGTACAAAAATCACAAGCATTCTTATACACCAACAACAGACAAACAGAGAGCCAAATCATGAGTGAACTCCCATTCACAATTGCTTGAAAGAGAATAAAATACCTAGGAATCCACCTTACAAGGGATGTGAAGGACCTCTTCAAGGAGAACTACAAACCACTGCTCAATGAAATAAAAGAGGATACAAACAAATGGAAGAACATTCCATGCTCATGGGTAGGAAGAATCAATATCGTGAAAATGGCCATACTGCCCAAGGTAATTTACAGATTCAATGCCATCCCCATCAAGCTACCAATGCCTTTCTTCACACAATTGGAAAAAACTACTTTAAAGTTCATATGGAACCAAAAAAGAGCCCGCATCGCCAAGTCAATCCTAAGCCAAAAGAACAAAGCTGGAGGCATCACACTACCTGACTTCAAACTATACTACAAGGCTACAGTAACCAAAACAGCATGGTACTGGTACCAAAACAGAGATATAGATCAATGGAACAGAACAGAGCTCTCAGAAGCAACGCCGCATATCTACAACTATCTGATCTTTGACAAACCTGAGAAAAACAAGCAATGGGGAAAGGATTCCCTATTTAATAAATGGTGCTGGGAAAACTGGCTAGCCATATGGAGAAAGCTGAAACTGGATCCCTTCCTTACACCTTATACAAAAATCAATTCAAGATGGATTAAAGACTTAAACGTTAGACCTAAAACCATAAAAACCCTGTTGAAATTTTATTGAGATTGTATTAAATCCTTAGATCTATTTCTGAAGAATTTATATCGAAACAATATTGAGTCACTCAACCTATAGATAGTATATTTCTCCATACATTTAGGTTTTAAATTTCTCTTAGTAGTACTTTATATTTTTCAGTTATAAATATTTAACATAAGACCTTAAAGTTCTCAGAATTACCTATATATATTTCACATGTTTGTATTATTGTAGATGGTGCTTTAAAAATTTCCATATCTATTTTGTATATAGAAATACAATTGACTAATGTATATTAAGCTTGTAATGTGTCCTTTGATAAACTCACTTTATTCGTAGTAGCAGATTTTCTTGTAGATTTCTTTGGATTTTCTACATAAACAATCATATAATCTGTGAACAAAATCAGTTTTACTACTTTCATTACAATCTAAATATATCTCTAAATACACATTATTTATTTGTGTTGGGAAGATTTACTATCCTCCTTCTAGTTACTTAAAACTACATAATATATCATTGTTAAGTATCATCATCCTACAGTTTTATAGAATACTAGAGTTTATTCATCCTATCTAGCTGTAATTTTAATATCCCTCAACAAATATTTTCCTATGCCTCTTTCCCCCTACCCTTCCCAGTCTCTAGTATCCTCTGTTCTATTTTTTATTTCTATGAGATCAACTTTCTTTAGTTTCCACGTGAGTAAGAAAATGCGGTGCTGAAATCTGTGTTCCTGGCTGACTTCACTTATCATGTCCTCCTTTTCCATCTCTATTGCCATGAATGATGGAATTTAATTCTTTTTAATGGCCGAATAGTATTTCATGGTATATACGTCTGTGTGTGTGTATATATATATGTATATATGTGTATATATATATATATAATATACCTTATAATTTTCCTTATATGTTCATCTATTGATAGACACTTAGGTTGATTTCACATCTTTCTATTGTGAATAGTGCTGCTATAAATATGGGTGTTCAGGTATCCCTATGATATACTGATTTCATTTTCTTTGAATAAATACCCAGAAGAAGGACTGCTAGATCATACAGTTGTTCTATTTTCTGTTTTGTGAGAAACCTCCATATAGTTCTCCATGATGGCTATGCTAATTTACATTCCTAACAACAGTGTGCAAGTATTCCAGTTTCTCCATATCCTCACCAACACGTGCCTTTTGTCTTTGATAATAGCCATTCTGACAAATGTGAAGTGATATCTCATTGTGATTTCTATTTCCATGTCGTTAATGTTTAGTAACATTGACCAGCTTTTTATATATCTGTTTAGCCATTTGTATGTCCTCTTTGGAAAAATATCTATCCAAGTCTTTAGCCCATTTTTAACTAGGTTATTATGAATTTTTTGTGCTATTAGGTTATAAAAATACCATATATATTTTGGAGATTAATCCTTATCAGATACATGGTTTGCAAATGTTTTCTCCCATTCTGTATATGTTGCGTTTTTCCTCTTGACAATTTTCTCCTTTGCTGTGAAGAAGGTGTTTAGTTTGATGTAGTCCTGTGTTTTAATTTTTGATTCTGATACCTGTGCTTTTGATGTTGTATTCATTAAATCATTACCAAGTCCAATGTCATGAAACATTTCCCCCATATTTTCTTCTAGGAGTTGCACAGTTTCAGATCTTATGCTTAAGTCTTCAGTCTATTTTGAATTAATTGTTATGTCTGACGTAAGATAAGGGTCCAATTTCATTTTTATGCATGTGGATATCTAGTTTTCCCAACACCATTTGTTGAAAGACTATCCTTTCCTCCCTGTGTATTCTTGGTACTCTTGTTGATGATCAGTTGACTGTATACATGTAGGTTGATTTCTAGGCTCTTTTATCCAATCCATTGGTCTATATGTCTGTTTTTGTGCCAATACCAGACTGTTTAATTTACTGTAGCTTTATAATATATTTTGGAATTACCAAGTGTTCTGTCTCCAGCTTTGTTCTTTCCTTTCAAGATTATTTTGGTATTCATGGTCATTCATTCTCTATGATTTATAGAATTATTTATTTCTGTTAAAAATGCCTTTGTGATTTTGATAGAGGTTGCATTAAATATATAGATTGCTTTAGGAAGTATGAAAATTTTTGTAATATTAAGTTTTCCAATCCAGAGAGAAGATCTCTATTTGTGTCTACCTAATTTTTTCATCAATGTTTAGAGGTTTTTATTGTACAAATGTTTCACTTCCTCAGTTTATTCCTATTTTATAATTTTTGCTGTTATTGGAAATGGGATTATTTTTGAAATTTTCTTTCTAGATAGTTCATTGTTCATGTATATAAACACAACTGATTTTTGTATGTTTAATCTGTATCCTGTAAGTTTACTGAGTTCATTTATTAGTTTTACCAGTTTTAGGGTTGAGTCTTTAGGATATATATATATATAATTCATATATATATATTGAAATATATATTCACATATGTATGAATATATATTCACACATATATGAATATATATTCATATATACACATATATATGAATATATATTCATATATATTCATAAATATATTCATATATATTCATAAATATATTCATATATATTCATAAATATATTCATATTCACATATATTCACATATATATATTCATATATATTCACATATATATATTCATATATATTCACATATATATTCACATATATATATTCATATATATTCACATATATGAATATATATTCACATATATATTCACATATATATTCATATATAGTCACATATATATTCATATATATGTGAATATATATTCACATATATATTCACATATATATTCATATATATTCACATATATATTCACATATATATATTCATATATATTCACATATATGAATATATATTCACATATATATTCACATATATATTCACATATATATTCACATATATATTCACATATATATTCATATATCTTCATGTCATTTGCAAATGATAAAAATATTCTTTCTTTCTGATATGGATCCATTTTACATCTTTTTCTTGTCTACTTGCTCTGGTTAGGAATTCCAGCACTACGTTGGATATAAATGGGAGAGTGGGCAAGGTTGTCATGTTCCTGACCTTAATGGGAACACTTTAATTTTTTCATTTTTGATTATGATATTAGCTATCAGCTTTTCATATACAGCCTTTATTATGTTGAGGTACCTTCTTTGAGGCTCCTGAGTTTTTTGAGAGTTTTTATCAGGAAGGTATGTTGAATCTTGTAAAATGCTTTTTTATTTTCTGCACCTAGTGAGATGATCATGTAATTTATAGCTTTTATTCTGTTAATGCAGTGTATTACAAAAATTGATTTGCATATATTCAATGATTCTAGGGATAAATCCCAATTAGTCATAGTATATGACGCTTCTAGTATGCTATTGGATTCAGTTACCTAGCATTACATCGATAATTTTTTTTTTGTATCTGTAGTCAGGGATATTGGCCTATAGTTTTCTTTTTTTTTTCTTTGTGGTATCTTTGACTTTGGTATCTGGGTAAGGCTAGACTCATAAAATGAGTTTCAATGCCTTCTCACCTCTTCAGTATTTTGAAAAACTTTGAAAAGATTGGCATACATTATTCTCTAAATGTTCAGTAATATTTGCCATTATGTGATTATTACACATTGCATGCCTGTACCAAAATATCTCATGTACCCCCACAAATATATATACCTACTATGTATCCACAAAAATTAAAAATTTAAAAATTTAAAAAATTTTCATGGCAACATTTTTAATAGCAAAAAATTGTAAATCCACCCAAAGTCTATCATCTCATAAATGGACAAGCAAAATGTGGCATAGCCATACAATGGAATACTACTTGACACATATAAATTACTGACTCATGCTACAATATGAATAAACTTTAAAACCATTTGCTAAATGAGAAAAGTCAGTCACAAAAGATTGCACATTGTATGATTTCTTTTATATGAAGTATCCAGAGTAGCTTCATTTATAGAGATCAAAAGTGGTTGCTTACTTATGGAGTACGGAGAGAATGAGAATTGAGAGTGACTGGGCATAGGGTTTCTTTGATGAGGGATGTAAAATTTGTTAGCATTAGGTTGTGATAGTTACACAATCCTGTGAAAATATTACAAAATTTTGAACTGTACATTTCACATGGGTGAAATGTATGGTATGTAAGTAATATCTGTGTAAAACTGTTAAATTTCTGCTACATTTTAAACTTTTGTTCCCTTGCAGGTAAACTATCTTTTTGTCTGGGATGATTTCGAGATTTGGTTATTTACTACTGGTGTTCATGAATATGGTGGAGATGAGTGTTGTTTACTATATGTTTCTTCTGCCTAGGTTTATTAGCTTTCTTTAATTTGTGAGCATATGAAACACATGAATAAGAGGTATTTAATGCCTTTTCTGTTAATGTCATCATATTTGTTACTTCTGAAAGGGTTCCTCTTCATCACTTTTTCTTCTTGGTTATAGCTGACATTTTTTGATTCTTTGTATATCTAGTAATTTTTATCTGGATTCTGGACACCTTATTTTATTATGTTAAATTCTGGATTTTGTTGTATTCCTTTGAAGTGTAACTTTTTCTTTCAGGCAATTCAGTAATTGATAGACTGGTTTATTATAGTTAAATTTTTTAAGGTTTTTAAAAAGACTTGTATAGAGTGCTCTTTATTATAGGGCTAACTTGGTCCCTACTTTGAAGGCTTAGCTCTCCTGGTATGTCTACTGAATTTTCTATGATTTTAATAAGGTCTCTCATTCTGATCGGAGGGAATTCAAAGGATTCCCGGTCCTGTGTGAGCTCAGAGAATTTTTCAGCTAGTAGAACCCCCATAATTTTTTCTCCTGAGGAAGTTTTCTTGTCTGACTTTTGGGGGTTTCAATCTATACACTGACAGAGAGGTACTTAGCAAAAGGTTCATGTCAACCACTATCCTAATTTCTGGACCTGTTGTTTAATGTAGCTGCCTTTTCTGTGGTTTTCTGCTCTGAAAATACCAACCATCTTGGCCTCCCTAAACTCAAGTACCTTATCCTCTTCTTATCAGATGTTACAGGCTTTGTTTGTATTCCCCTTCTACCACTTTCCAGAATACAGAAAACCTAGAAGATGATAGGTCATATCATATTTACTTCTCTCAGGGATAGGATCTTTGTTTTCTGTTGCCCATTGTCTGAAAATTACTTTTCCCTCCATTTTGTCCAGTTTTCTACTTTATTTTATTTTATTATAGCAAAAAGACAATTCAGACAACTTATTCCCTTAGGACTAGGAACAGATTTCTTGACATACTATGTTCAAAACAGAAAGGAGGGGGTAGAAATGACTGTTGCCGTCTCATAAAAAATAATTAGGGTCGGAAGACCATGGAATGACCTTTTAAAAGTGCTTAAACAAATAGCTGTCAATCTAGAATTCCTTATGTAGTGAAACTATCCTACTAAGAAGTGAGGTGAATAAAAATGTTTTCTGATACAAGGAAACCTTAAGAATGTATTGCCAGCACAACATCATTATTATTAATGCTAACGTAACTTTTCCTGACTGAATGTCACTGAAACCAGATAGTAACTATGACCTACAGAACAAATTTATAGATCAAATGATTGCCATATACATAAGATGGTAATTATCTTATTTCTTTAAAAGAAAGATACTGTTTAAATAAAAACTTTATAACCCAAGTGTGATATTTATAAAGTATATTACAACAATAGCACAAAGAATGACACGTAAATAGAACTATACCATTAAAGATTCTTGGCCAGGCAGGATGGATTATGCCTGTAATCCCAGAACTTTCAGAGGCTGAGGTGGGAGGGTTCCTTGATTCCAGGAGTTCGAGACCAGCCTGGACAACAAAGCATGACCCCATCCCTAAAAAATATAAATAATTAAAAAAGGAAAAAAAAAAGTTATCATATTTTATGTAAAGTAGTACCATGTTAACTACATGTTCATTTTGATAACTTAAAAATGCATATTATAAACCCTACAGCAACCACTAAAAAAAGCTAAATGGTATAAATAAAAAACAATTGAAGAAATAAATAGGTAGAAAAAAGTTTAACAGGAAAGAGAAAAGAGAGAAAAACACTGATGATTCAAATATGATATAAATGTAAGTAGAAGTAAGGCTGGGCACAGTGTCTCACACCTTTAATCCCAGCACTTTGGGGGACCAAGGAGGGCAGATCACTTGATGTCAGGAGTTCGAGACCAGCCTGGCCAATGTAGTGAAACCCCGTCTCTACAAAAAATACAAAAAAATTAGCTGAGCGTGGTGAGGCGCACCTGTAATCCCAGCTACTCAGTTGACTGAGGCAGGAAAATCACTTGAAACCAGAAGGCGGAGGCTGCAGTGAGCAGAGATTGTGCCACTGCACTCTAGCCTGGATGACAGAGCAAGACTCAGTCTCAAAAACAAAACAAAAAAATTGTAGAACTAGACTCCTAACACTCCCAATTACAGTCAGAGATTGCCTGACTAGATATATAAACAAGACACAACTATATGCTGCCTACAAAAAGAAACATTTTAATTAAAAAGACACAAATAGTTGCAAAAAAAAGATGGAAAGACTATACCATGCAAGCTCGAATAATAAAATATTGAAAAAAGTATATTAGTATCAAACAAAATAGATTTCAATGCAAAGTATTAAAAAACTTTTAAGGTTATGCATATCCTACCTAACCTTCATAGCACATGAAGCAAAAACTGATGGAACAAATAAGTGATATAGCCAAATTTATAATCATTAAGAAATTAGGTACCCTTCTTTCAATAACTGAAATAAAAATTAAGCAAAATAATCAGTAAAGGTATAGAAAATCTGAATAAGTCTATGAACCACTCTGATTTCATTGACTTATTTATAGAACATGAGACCAAATAACTATAGAATAAACACAATTTTCAAGTGTACATGGAATATTCTACAAAATAGTTAACAAGATAGGCTGTGTCACAAAACATATCCCATCAATATTAAAATATTAAAATCTTATACAGTATATTCTTTGACTATAACAAAATTAATTCGGAAAGTGATTATGAACTAAATTTTAATTATAAGCTAGTTGTAAATTGAAAACAACAAATATCTAGATTATTTTCAAGAAGGAAAATTTGGAAAGAAAATAAACAATATTTTAAATGAATGATAAGAAAACAACAAGAACATATGTAGATTGAAGTAAGACAGTGTTTGGAAGTCAATGTAAAGCTGTACATGTTTATATTGCAACAAAAGTAAAACCTCAAATAAATGATTTCATCATCCCCACAAAAGCTGCTAACAGATAAAGGATAAATACAGTTTAAAGCCGTAATCAATAAAGTAAATACACAGTAGAGAAGAATGTAAATAATAAAGTAAACAAAGTCAAAATCGGTTCTTTGAAAATATTAATAAAATTGGTAAATCTTTAGCGAGATGGATCAAGGAAAAAGAGAGAAAACAAATTATTAACACCAGAATTCAAAGTGAGAATATTGCTACAGATCTCATTGATAGCTATGGTAAAATAAGGAAATGTTATAAACAACATTATGCTAATAAACTTGACCACTTAGAAGAAATGAACCTTACGAAGTATTACCAAAGCTGAACCAAGAAAAAGAGATAAAATTTGAACATCCTTTTATCAATTAGGGAAATTAAAATCATAATTTAAAATCTTCCCACAAAGAAAGCCCTAGTTCTACATAATTTTGCCAATAAGTTCCTTCAAATATGTAAGAAAAAATAAAATCCAACTTCACAAACTCTTTTAAAAATCAAGGTATAAAAAACACTTGATTTGGACCAACAGAATTCTTATAACAGAAACTGACAAACATACTATAAGAAAACAACATTATAAACACATAAACTAATACCTTTATAAACAGAAAACATGTTAAAATTGTGAAGAAAAAATATGAAGATAAAATGTGTGAAAAAGCATATATCATTAAGCATGATTTCTCCCGGGAATACGCAGTTAGTTTAACATTTTGAAAAACTAATCAGCAACGAATATCCACTTGTAAATTATGAATTTGTAAAAATATGAATTTCAATTTTACCTCACATCATACACAAAACTTAATTAAACACTTACCATAAACCTAAACAGAAGCATAACAATTCTAATAGCTCTAGGAAGATAGGAATGAATCTTCATGACAGTGAGTTAGGTAAAAGTTTCATAAATAAGAGGCCAAAAGCACAAATGAGAATAGGAAAAATGGATAATTTGGTTTTATCAATATTAAACACTTTTGCTTTCATAAGATAGCACTATAAAATGTAAAAGACAGATATATTCTGGTGTAAAATATCTGCAAATCAAATATCTGATAAAGCAGAGCAAAACATTGCAGATAGATATTTAAAAGGTATAAACAAATGCTCATGGATATTGTTAAGATGTGATGTAAATTCTTTCCATATTAATTTATAGATTCAACATAATACCAACCTTACAATCCACAAGCTTTTTAAAATATAAATTACAAGTTGATTTACAATGTATATAAATACAGTCAAAACAATTTAGGGAAAGTATACAGCTAGAGGACTTACACTCTAAGTCATTCCACTTGAAAGCACCAGGATGACTATTTTATATCATTATATTTTATAAACTATTTTCTACAATAAACCTCATAATAATGGTATAGTGAGCTTTTAGATGTTAGCTAACGGCATTTTTAGTATGTTCATTATATATTCTAGTTTGCCTAAAACACTATGGCTTTATGTTTGTTGCTTCTGTTTTAATATTTGTTTCAAATCTATTTTTTAATAGACTTTATACTTTAGAAATAGTTTTAGATTCACAGAAAAAAATTGAGAAGATAGCACAGAGAGTTCCTGTATACCCTACCCTGCACCCAGTTTCCCCATTACTGACAGGTTGAAGGAGTGTAATACATGTTTTGTAATTGACAAATGAATATTGAAACATTGTTATTAATTTGTCATTGTTTATTGAGATTTGTGTAGTTTTAACTTGTCCTTTTTCTGTTCCAAGATTCCATACAGAATACCACAGCACATGACATTTAGTTATTATGTTTGCTTGGGTGAGAAGACCTCAGACTTTCCTTGTTTCTAGACTGACAGTTCTGCGAAGTACTAGTCAGGGATTCAGTCGGAGAGCCTTAAATATGTATGATGTATTTCTCTTAATTATTCTGGGATGATGGGTTCTTGAGAGGAAGGCCATGGAGGTGAATTGCCATTGTCATTACATAATTTCAAAAGTAAATACTACTAGCATGATTTATGACTGTTGATGCTGGCCTTGATCACCTAGCTGAGATAGTGCATGTCAGACTTCTCCACTGTAGCATTACCTTTTTTCTACTCTGTACTGTACTTTTTGGAAGGAAGTCACAATGTACTTAAGTGGTGAGGAGTTATGCTCCTTCTCTTTCCTGTTTGTGGGCAGCATACCAACTAAATTATTTAGAATTGTTTGGCTCTGGAGATTTATCTCCTCTCCACATTTATTAAATCATATAATCATTTCTTTATAACAGTATGGACTTATGAAAATTTGTTTTATACTTCGGTTATAATCCATTACTGCTTTTTAATAATTGATTGATTTTTGCTCAAATTGTTCTAGCTTTGGACACTGGGTGATCTTTAAGCAGGCTCCTGTGCCCTTTGGCATACCCCCATCATGTCATCAATTTTTAAGCACTTTCTTACTTTCTGACACAATGCTTGAGGCTCACATTATATATTACCCTACCCAGTCCTAAAATCATTCATTTCTCCAAAAAATCTTTGTTTCTTTTATTAAACAACAATGGAAACCAATTTCTGTGCATTAGGTGTGTTTTTGCTACTGAGGTATTGTTGTTACTTTTAGACTTTGTCAACTGACAAAGCAAGGAAATATGTATGTTACTAATGTACACGCATATTTATAAATATTTCTATACATAATCATTTCTGTCTATACATAGTAAAACTTGAATTCATAGTGATGTTTCCCATTCTAATCAAGTACCACATAGATCATTCCTACCTCCTCCATTTGTTTATCTATAAAGTCCCACTTCAACAATGAGAAACTAGTCTTCCATCATCTACGACCAATTTACTTAATTGTTCCATTCTTAATGTTCATGTATAGGAGTATCAGAATTGTTAATCCATCCCCTTTGGGAAACAACTTTATCAACTAGAATACAGTGCTTTTTTGCAGTTGCTTTTCTATTAGTCTTACAGATTCTGCTCATTTCCAAAATTATTAACACAAGCATCTTTTATTTTCACTCTTTTCAGTGAGGTTGCTTTATACATTTGTAGTACAGTTGGATTATCTTGTCCTACTCTGCATTTCTTTCTGAGATTCCTCCAACTTTCTAATAACTGTTTGAATTGGTATACATTAAGATAAACTGTTTGTACTATAAATTTCTAGATTTTGTCAAATGCCTTATGTTATGTATTTCCCATCAAAGAATAATAGAGAATAGTTTTACTCCCTTAAAATTCCTCTGTGCTTTATCTATTCAACCCTTCTCCCTCCCTGTAGACCTCTGGCAATCACTTACCTCTTTACTCCCTCTATAAGTTGCCTTTGCCAAAATGTCATAAAATTAGACAATATAGCATGTCATCTTTTCAGATTAGCTTCTTTCACTTAGTGATATGCATGTTTTTATGGCTTGATAGCTCATTTCTTTTTTAATTACTGAATAATGTTCTATTGTCTTGATGTACCACAGTCTTGTTTATCCATTTACTTAGTGAAGGACATTTTAATTGCTTACAGCTTTTGGTAATAATAAATAAAGCTTATAAAAATATCCAAGCGCAGATCTTTGGGTGAACATAAAGTCTTGAAATCAGTTGGGTAAATACTCAGGAGCTCATTTGTTGAATTGTACAGTAAGTCTATACTTAGCTTTTAGCCAGACTGTCTTTCAAAATGACAGTACCATTTGACATTCCCAGTAGCAATGAATGAGTTTTTGTTGCTCTGCATCCTTGCTAGTATTATGTAGTGTCAGTTTGTAATTTAGATTTTAGCTATTACAATAGGTGTGTAGTATTATCTCAATGTTTTAATTTGCAATTCTCTAATAACAAATGCAGTTGAGCATCTTTTATTTACTATCTGTATGTCGTTTTTGGTGAGGTATCTTTTCAGATGGCTTTTTTGCCCATTTATTAATAGGTTGTTTGTTTTCTTATTTTGAGTTTTAAGTCTTCTTTGCATATTTTAGATATCAGTCCTTTATCAGATATGTTTTTCAAAATAATATCCTCAGTCTATTGCTGTCATTTCATTTTCTTAACAATGGCTTTTATAAAACATACTCAGTCTATAGCTATCATTTCACTCTCTTAACAATGGCTTTTATATAAACACCCCATGGGTTATGCTTTTGGTATTGTACTCTTAAACTAATGACCAAAACTCAAAGTTACATGATTTTCTCTCATTTCCTACAGAATATTTAATTGTGTTTTACATTAAGGTGATAAACAATTATGAATTAATTTTTGAAAAAGATGTAATTTCTGTCTAGATTTCTTTTTTTTGTCTATGGACATCCAATCCTCGCGCATATTTGTTGAAAAAAACTATCGCTTCTTCACTGAAATGCCTTTTTGCCTTTGTCAAAGATTGGTTACCTATATTTGTGTGGGTCTAATTCTGGGTTTTTCATTCAAATCTATTTATACATATCTTTATTCTTTGGCCAATACCATGCTGTCTTCATTATTGTTGCTTTATATTGAGACTTGAAGTCATGTAGTATCAGTTCTCCAGCTTTTTTCTTCAGTGTTATGTTGGTTATTCTGGATCTTTTGCCATTCCATGTAAACTTCAGGATCAAGTTTGTGGTTTTCCACAAAATAGCTAGCTAGGATTTTGATTAGGGTTCTGTTGAATATGTTAATCAAATTGGGAAGAATAAATATATTAAAATATTGATTTTTCTGATTTATGAACATGGAAAATCTCTATATTTAAATCTTTGATTTTTTAATCAGAGTTTTCTGTTTTTCACTCATAGACCCTTTACATATTTTAATTTAAACCTATTTCATTGTATTTGGTGATATCATAAATGATATTGTGTTAGAAAACAATTGATTTTTGCATACTAACTTTATATCCTCAACCTTACAATAATCACCTATTAATTCCGAGAGTTTTTTTGTTTGTTTATTCTTTGGGATTTTCTACAGAGACAATCATATCATCTGTGAACCCTGCACTTTTGGGATCAGAGGATGGGGCTGTGGAAATCTTGGAGCTGGAGGTGAGATCTCCTCAGGGTAAGTTTGGACGAAATATAACTAGTGGGAGATCTCCCTCTAGGCAAGAACATTGCTGGAACTCACTCTGTTCTCAATATTAGTGTGGCCATTACTATGTTTAAATATAAAATTTTTGAAACTTTGGAAATATTTTCATTAAAATGTTGCTGATTTCTTACAATTTGATAATGTTTTCTGTGAAATAAATTGTGTAGATGAAGTATGAATAGCATTTATCTTATTGCTCTGTACATTCACTAGTGCTATAAAAATAGTCCTAATTATATGTCATTTCAAAGACCATAGAAAGACATTAGTGTCCCAAGAGTACTTCCAGAATCTGATAATTGATTTAATGTTGATAGGTCTATGTAGTATTAGAAAATCATTCTTGTATTTTAAGATTCTCGTCATGTTAAAATAGAAACTTCCCTAGGAATTATTGAACTACATTTTTAACCTTATTAATTACTTGCATTTCACTTCAGTCTGCAGACATCTAACATGTTCTTTTTTAATAAGACCATGTAAGAAGCATTCAGATTGAAAAATGAAGTTTCTTGACCCTTTATTTGGAAAATAGGAAAGATGAAAACTTGAGATACCAATGATGAACATAATTTAATTCCAAAAAATTGGAAAGGGCTGCACTAGTTAGCAATAACAGCACTAGTCACTTAATAAAATTATTCAAAGAATATATCTGTTCTCAGAGAGTGGGGGCTGCTTATTGGATTCCTGGGACAGTTTTAAGTATTTTCACGTTAAGTAACCAGGACATATGATTTCAGCTGTTGCTTTCCTACGTCCTTGCAATTTAGTGACCCTGTGATTCACTAGACAGAATGTAGGTAACAAAGCTATTTGTTCAAGTGCACTGAGAACTCGGGTTCCGCAGTCTTGCAGACAGGATGGTCTGAACTTTGGGAGTGGTTCCTATACACTTCCCTGGCAGTTGAGACCCAAGCATTTTACTTACTCCAGTAAAGTTCAGTTGCATCTCCCTGTTGAATATTTTATTAGTTCTACATAATTCCCCCCAGTCTCCAAGGGTCCATCATCTCCAGAATACAGACTGTTTTTTGTTTGCTTTTTCCTTATCGGGAAAGGTTGTTCTAGAAGTATGTATCTTTGGGTTATTTTTACATTTGAATTAGAGATTTTGCTCCTTTGTTTCTTTCATTTTACACTGTTCACCTTCTCAAAGAGTAGGTGATGGATACCTACTCTCTGAAATGTACGGTGATGGTGGTGATAGGGGACAGGCCCTCAAGCACCAGAAAAGAAATTCAGTAGCTGTTTATAGATGAGTGGTTTATCTCAAACATCCCTGAGCTGGTGCTGTTCTATGTCCTCTAGTAAACATCCACCAAATAATATTAAATAATTAAATAAATTGACATGAATGAACGAATCTATTCCTTTGAGGTTTCATTTGTTTGTTTGTTTTAATCTTAGGTAATAAGATTACTTCTGTCAGAGACATTCGAACATGAGTGACTCCATTTTGAATAGGCTAGGTAAAATAAGGCTGAGACCTACTGGCTGCATTCTCAGAAGGTAGGCATTCTTAGTCACAGAATGAGATAGGAGGACGGCACAATTTACAGGGCACAAAGACCCTGTTGATAAAACAGTTGCAGTAAAGAAGCTGGCCAAGACCCACCAAAATGAATATGGTCATGAAAATGACCTCTGGTCGTCCTCATTGCTCATTACACGTGAATTATAATGCATTAGCATACTAAAAGACACTCCCACCAGCACCATGACAGTTTACAAATGTCGTGGCAATATCCTGAAGTCACCCTACACGGTCTAAAGGAGGAAAAAACCCCCAGTTGTGGGAAATCCCTGCCCCTTTCCCGGAAATCTCATGAATAATCCATCCATTGTTTAGCACATAATCAAGAAATAATGGAGTAGCCATTCTTTCATTCCTTTACTTTCTTAATAAACTTGCTTTCACTTTACTCTGTGGACTCGCCCAGATTCTTTCTTGTGCGAGGTTCAAGAACCTTCTTTTGGGGTCTGGATCAAGACCCTTTTTCGATAACATTTCCTCTCAAACCCAGAATGTCTTTTACATGGAATTCTCTTAGAGCCATTTTTAATTGTGTAAACTTTTCCTACAATGGCGGGAAAACAAATGAAGGGTATGTGAATTATTATAATGAATTCCAAGTCATAAAATTGATAGCCAAAAAAAAAAAACAAAACAAAACTCAAAGCAAACAAATCTGTATAGAGGAACAGGTACAGGAAAAAGCCTTTTCATAGGTATAATATAAGCATTGGTATGACAAAAAGCATATTCACAACTTCTTTGAAATTACAGTAAAAGGAGATCCTAGAATATTTCGCAAAAATTGTCAAAAGAAAATATTTCAGTATTAATACTTCAAGTTACATTAAGTGCTATTAATATTAATTCCATTTAATGTACTGCCCCATCACACTCAAAATAAATCCAAAGTTGTTAATGTGAGACACAAATCCTAACTGAGCAACTTCTGGCTTCTTACCACATCTCTCCTACCACTCTCAAACTAGAGAACTGCTCTAGCCACAGGCCTTTTTGCTGCTCCTCAAACCCACCAAACATTTGGCTGCTCAGTTACTAATGGCATCTACCATTGCCTCTTTCTAAATTGTTCTTCCCTCAGATATATGCATGGTGTGCTTCCTGATTTCATGCACGTCTCTGCTGAAATGTTACCTCCTGATAGAAGCCTGCCTTGACTATGCTATCTAAAATAGCACCACACAACCCCACACTCTGTATTTCTTTACTTTTCTTTTTCTCATAATCCTTATTACGACCTGTGATTACTATGTAATTATTTACTTTTGTCTGTCTACCCTGACTAAAATGTCATGCCAAAAAGTAATAACTTTATTTGGTCATGTAGGCTATATCTCTAAAGCTTAAAACAGTGTCTAGCATATAGAAGATGCTAAATAAATATTTGTTAAATAAGTAAATGAGTAAATAATTGAATGCTACCTTTATTGTCTCATTTTCTAGATGGCAACATATGTGTAAGAGTTTTATAAGTTAATTTGTAATCTTGGTCTATCAATATAATTTTCCCAAATGATTAGTTTTTAAAATTAAGGTAAAATGTTTATAACATAAAACTAAAACATTTTAAAGTGGGCAATTCAGTAGTATTAATTACATTCACAGTGTTGTACAACTAATATCTATATCGAGTTCCAAAACAGTGTCATCACCCCTAAGGAAAACCCTGTAGCCATTAAAGTCACTCCTCATTCTCTCTTCCCCTCAATGCTAACAACTGCCAACACATTTCTGTCTCTATGGGATTACCTATTCTGGATATTTCATATTAAATAAAATAGAATGATACAATATGTAACCTTTTGAGTCCGTCTTCTTTTACTTAGCATAATGTTTCCAAGGTTCATCCATGTTGTAGCATGTTTCAGTACTTCATCTCTTGTTATGGCTGAATAATATTTCATTGTGAGTATATACCACATTTTGTTTATACATTCATCAGTTGGTGAATATTTAGTTTGTTTCCACCTTTGGAATACTTTGGATATTGTGAAGAGTGTGAGGTAGGGATCCAACTTCACTCTTTTGCACGTGGAAATTGAGTTGTCTCAACACCACTAGTTGAAGAGACTATTCTTTTGCTTATTGAATGGTCTTATAATACCCTTTTCAAAATCAAATGGGTTTATTTCTGGACTCAGTTCTATTTCATTGGTTAATATGTCTATCTTTATACTAGTTCCACATTGTTTTGAATACTGTAGCTTTATAGTAAGTTTAGAAATCAGGAAGTGTGAATCCTAAAGTATTTTATGCATCGTGATGTCTTCTTTGATCCAATGCTTAAGAATATGTTGTTTAATTTCCACATAATTGTGAATTTTCCAGTTTTCCTTCTGTTAATGATTTCTGATTTTATTCTATTGTATTGAAGAAGATACTTTCTATAATTTCAATTATGTCACATTTATTGAGACTTGTTTTGTGGCCTGACATATAATTTAGAGAATGTTCCATGTACACTTGAGAAGAATGTGTATTTTGTTGTTACAGGATGGAGTTTTCTGTATTTGTCTGAGGGGTGCAGTTTGTTTATACCGTTACTAAAGTTCCCTATTTCCTCATTAATATTCTATCTAGTTCTATCCATTATTGAAATTTTAGTATCAAAGTCTCCAACTTTTAATGTAGAATAGTGTGTTTCTTCCTCAATTCTGTCAATTTTTGCTTTAAATATTTTAGGGCTTCATACTTAGGTGTGCATTTTTTTATAATCATTATATATTCTTGCTGGATTGTCCCTTTTATCAATATTTAATGTCTCTTGCAATGGTTTTGACTTAAAATCCATTTTTTCTGATATTAGTATATCCATCCTAGTATTCTTTTGGTTCCTATTTGTACGGAATATTCTTTGCTTTCAACTTATTTATGTCTTTGGATCTATATTGAGTCTCTTATAGACAGCATATGGTTAAATGACTTTTAAAAATTGATTTTTACCAAGCTCTGCCTTTTGGATAGTTTAATTTATTCACCCTTCAAATAATCAATAACAAGAAAGAGCTCATTTCTGACATTTTGCTATTTGTTTGCAACGTGTCATTTTTTTTGGTTCCTTCATTCCTCCATTACTGCATTCTTATGTATTTAATTGATTTTTTGCAGTTTATCATTTTGATTATTCTCTCATTTCCTTTCTGTGTATATTTTAGTAATCCTCTCAGTAGTTCTTCTTGGGATTACTAGTAACATTTTAAACTTATAATTAAATTTTAATTAATATTAACTTGGCCTCAATAGTGAAAAAAATCCTCTGCTTCTATACAGCCCCAATAACTAGTTTCCTTTATGTATTGTTGTCGCAAAGTATATCTTTACACATGTCTGCCTGTTAGCCCAGAAGTACAATTACTATTTTATGCATTTTTATTTAAAACCTTATATTTTAAAAACAGGAGTTACAAACCAAAAATACAATACCGGCTTTTAAATTTACCATTCTCATTACCTTTATCAGTGTTCTTTATTTCTTCATATATCTTCAAGTTATTGTCTAGTGTCATGTCATTTTTGCCCCAAAGACTCATTAGCAATTCTTATAAGGCAAGTCTATTAGCAATAAACTCTTCCAGCTTTTTTGTCTGATAATATTTTAATTTCTCCCTCATTTTTGAAGAACACTTTTGCCAAGTATAGAATTCTTCGTTGAGTTTTTTTTTTCCTTTCTGTATTTTAAATATATTATCCCACTGTCTTCGGGTATCTATAACTTCTAATAAAAAATGGCTGATATTCTTATTGAGGACTCCTTCTAGTAACAAATTACTTCTCTCTTTTTGCTTTTAAGATTGTGTTTGGCATTCAATAGTTTGATTATAATACCTCATTGTGGGTCTCTCTGGGTTTCCTTTATGGAATTCTTTGAGTTTCTTGGACATAAAAATTAGTGCCTTTATTAAAATGATGATGTTATAATGTTTTTAGCCATTCTTTATTCAAATATGCTTTCTTCCCTGTTCTCTCATCTTTTTCTTGGACTCTCATTATTCATATGTAGATCTGCTTGATGTTGTCCCACAGGTTCCTTAGGCTCTGTGTATTTTTCTGCATCCTTGTTCTTTCTGTTATCAGACCAGATAATTTCAACTGATCTATTTTAAATCCACTGATTCTTTTTTTACAGTCTGCTCATCTGCTATTGAGATCCCCTAGTGGATTTGTCACTTCAGTTATTGTACTTTCTAGATCTAGAATTTTTATTTTTAAAAATAATTTCTATCTCTGTTGATATTTCTATATATTCATGCATTGTTCTACAGATTTTCTTTACTTCTTTGACCATAATTAGTTTATTTTAGTTCCTTCAGTATACTTTTAAAAGTTGACTTAAATTCTTTATCTAGTAAGTCCAGTGTCTGTGCTTCCTTATGAATAGTTTTTAATTTTTATTTCTCTTTTGAATGGACCATGCTTTCTTGTGTCCTTGCATGCTTTGTAATTTTTTGTTGAAAACTAGACATAGTTAATATTATAATATGGAAATTCTGTAAATTAGATTCTCCTGTATCTCAGGGTTTGGTTTTGTCGTTTGCCATGGGTAATAGTTGTTTGTTCACTTGGTGACTTTTCTAAACGTGTGTGTGTGTGTGTGTGTGTGTGTGTGTGTGTGTGTGTGTGTGTGTGTGTGTAGACACTGTATGATTTGCTGCATACGGTCTCCAAAGTCATTATTTCTTCAGCTTGTGGTAAACTAGTGTTTGGACAGAGATTTCTTTTAATCCTTGAAACCCTTAAAAAGGGGGAAAGAGGGAGAGCTTAACTAATTTTTGCAAATTGGCCCTGTTTAGATGTACTCTTTCAACACTTAGCCATGTCATTTACAGCTCAACATTAGTCTTCACTTCCTGCTTGCATTAAGCCAAATAGCCAGAGATCAAAGAGCAGAGCCTTCTCAGCTTTTTTCTGAGCATGCATCCTGCTCTGAGTGTGGCTTTCTAAATTCCCCTGTATGCACAAGAGTTTTTCTGTGTTCTAATTCTTCAAAGAATATCTCCTCCAGAATTTCGTGTTTTTAATTTTTGCCTTAACTGTTTGTTTTGTTTGCTTGTTTTTTGTTTGTTTCCCCAGGTAGCAGATAGTTATTCATTTGTCTTTTAATATTTTCATGAAATGACCTCTGCATAGCCACTTTTGTACCCTGAAAACTTTGCAAGTTAGATGAAACAAAGGCTATCACCTTATGTCAGTTTCTCAGGCAGCCCCCAGGCAGATCAAAAATGATAAACACAGTTGTTTGAGAACAAGGTGTACTCTGCTGCAGGGACCAGGGTCTCACATCGGGAATGAAGGCATCTGATTTCAAGACCATCACCATCCCAGAGTGGAGATGGAGCAAAGGCAAGTAAAAATGCAACAAAGCTTTCTTATCATTTTAAAGTTGCCCCTTTCTTGAGTCAGCATTTGCTTGGTTGCTGTAAACCTTTTACTATTTTCCAGACAAAGTTGATTTTGACAGGTTTTGTTTTTTTCAGTATTTTTGTGGAGGGATAATTTTCTCTAACATCCTACCAGACAATTTTAAGTTACTTGGCTTTAAATTTTCCTACCACAGAAGTTCTCTTATGATGACAATTGGAAGTTGAAAATAATACCTTTCTGTATTCTTTGTAAGACTTAGAATGCTATTGACCTTGGGGGAGATTCTTCATAAAATACTGAGTAATTGATCAAACTCCTTATTGTGCAGCTTTCCCTTCAAGTTATAAAGTTAGTGGGAAAAAAAGTGTATTGCTATTTTGCTTGTTCGTTTTTTCATTCTGGAAGCCGCATTTTTTTTTCAATCATTGGTCTCATCTTTGAATAATTTCTGCACAGTAACGTTAGGAAAATTTTATATTAAGGCCCAGATATTAAATATTTTAGACATTGTGGACTACACGATCTCTGTTACAACTCTCCAACTTTGCCATTGTAGTGCAAAAGCAGCCATAGAGAAAAGCATAAATTAATGAGCATGACTTTGCTCCTATAAAGCTTTATATATAAATTAGGTGGCAGACTAAATGTGGCATACTTGCTGTAATTTACCAACGCATGTTATAGCATATAGACACCAATGTTTCCAGTTCAGTTGATGTTTTAGTCCTGATCTACTGGTTCACTCTCCACCATATCAAGTTAAATTTATAAACAGCAACAGCAACAAAAACGAAAACAAAATACAAAAAACAGAAACAAATTCTTAAGCAGAGAAAAATGAGAACGTTGCTGAAATTCTTTCTCCCTTGTTCTGTTTAGTAACTCTTATGTCGCAGTTGGCTCCTACAATCTGAAAAGAATTCTAAAGTTGGTAATAAGAGTTTGAGTACTTTCTCACATTTTATAGACTTTAAAAAAGTTTTTTTTGATCTTAAAAATAGGATGATGTTTATCTTTTACAGATATTTATTCTGAAAAACTTTCACTAAGTTGCATGTATGTGAAATTTGAGACGAATTTAACTATGGGAAGCCTATTTATTCAGAAATAATTTAATTTCACAGAAAATGTTTATAAGTTTTTAAATGTTCGATCTTTATATATTTTGAATCACTTCAGCATTATACATAAAATATAAATTCTAATTCCACCTTATATAGTCACATAAAATTTCAAAGACAAAATTTCCATGCAAACATTGTTAAGCATATTTGACTTATACTGTGCTCCTAGGGTAAAAAATATGAATTCTTTTAAAAACAATTCTTATTTCAGAATGTATTAATTCAATTCTAATTAATGAAATATGAAGGTTATAAAATAAATACATCAAGAATGCCAGAATTAAATGCACACTGAAATAGGCAACTATGCATTGCATATATACTCATACTGTAGATGTCTATTCAACTTCATATTTTATAGCTTCATAGCTTAAAGCCTTATAGGTTTTTGTAAGAAGGCAGGTTGCAGGGCATTTACATGTTAGTTTTCTACAGAGGAATGTTAGAAGTTTGACTTGTTTTTTCTTTTCCATTTCTAGGAAACCTGAATGGGAGACTTTGGTTAGAGAATGTCTCACAAAAATAAGATTGTTGCTTCCATATGCCATAACAAATTAGAAGACTGTACATGACATGTAGAAACACACATTGAAACTTAAGGTTAAATCCTCCAGCAGGACTTCTTATTTTAGTACAGAAAGCATCAGAACTAAGATTGTGATTTTTTATAGAAACTGCTCTCTGCGATGTGTTTGAAGTTGTGCATGGTGAAAATGGTATTACTGAACTATAAGTCCTTATTCTCTTTTCCCTATTAACAGCACAGCTAGCAGCCTTCAGATCTCTGTATTCTTCCAACTATTTTGTGAGGTGTCTTTCATCCCACTACAAAGAACAGATAAGGCAAGAAAAGAGATATTTTCTGCAGGGCTTAATTGGAAAAGGTATAGATTTCAAGAAGAGAAATGAGGGTAGCTCTTTTCAACTAAATTGGCTTTCTTTTTTGATTTCCAAGACTCCTCCACAAGCATGCCTCAAAGTACTCAAAGTAGGCTCTGCAAACTTAAAATTTTCAATACTTTGATGTATCAAGGAAAGCTTATTCTAACACAATTATTTTCATTTAAATGAAGACTAATTTACTCATTGAGTTGAATATTAAAGAACACGAAATACATAGTTTGATTATTAAACAAGAACCAACACTAGTTGTTTATATCTCAGAAACCCTGAAAACTCCTTGCTTGCCCCTCTTTCATACCCCATCTGATTCCCTCTCACCTAGCATCCCCTGGTAGAATAGCTTCTAGATTTGTTCTCATGAAAGCCTGCCCACAACTTGTGATACTTCCTAAACCCTGTGAACCATGAAAATCTGAGACAGGTTTCAATTAATTTAGAAAGTTTATGTTGCCAAGGTTTGAGGACACGCAACCATGACACAGCCTCAGGAGGTCCTGACAACATGTGCCCAAGGCAGTAGGGGCACAGCTTGGTATTATACATTTTAGGGAGACATGAGACATCAATCAATGTGTGTAAGATGTACACTGGTTCAGTTTGGAAAGGTGGGATAACTCGAGGTGAAGGTGGGACAACTCGAAGCAGGGAGGGGCTTCCAGGTCGTAGGTAGATAAAACACAAATGGTTGTATTCTTCTGAGTTTCTGATTAGCCTCTCCAAACGAGACAATCAGATATGCATTTATCTCAGTGAGCAGAGGGATGACTTTGAAAAGAATGGAAGGCAAGTTTTGCCCTAAGCAGTTCCCAGCTTGACTTTTCCCTTTAGCTTAGTGATTCTGGGGACCCGAGATTTATTTTCCTTTCATGACCCCAATCTTCAAAATGCCTCGTGTTTTATTTATCACTAGGTGATAGCTAATTAATTGATCAAAATAGTTGGTGTTCATGGGAAACATTCAGCAGTGCTTTCAAAAACAGCCTTTTACATAACAAACGTGATTTTATTGTTGGGTACTTGGCAAAATCCAATGAATGAAATTTAATGGAGAAATTAGTAAGCACTAGAGCAGATGACAGCTAGAGTTTTTAAAATTGTTCTGTTAAAGAAAACAACCCAGATGGCTAACCCATTTCACCACAGAACTGATATATTAATAATCTCTTAAAATTTTTTCTCCTGCAGATATATCTCTATTTACTCACTTATCATATTCAGTTGACTCACTTATTAAAAGCTCCAAAGACGAAAAGATAATTGAATTGTAAATATTTGTTTGCTGAAAACATATGAGAAGAATATGTACTCCTAGATCAGTAAATAGCATGAGCAAAGAAGTAATCAATTCACAGAGAGCCAAGCATATTAAGACAATTGTCTAGTAATATTGAGACAATTTCTAGTAATATTACTGGGTTACATACTGTTAAAGCAAACTACATATGGCCTGAGAAGGACTCTGTACTTCTATATTTGAGTTCTGGAGGATAAACTGTAACCTAGCTTAATAGTCAGACAGAATTGAAAACCCAACTTAATAGTATACACCTATAACAATAGCTGAGTGTTGGCCAATCCCAGTGGCCATATTTCCACCACTCATAGACTGCTGAATGTTCAAACTTCATTCAAATAAGGCAAATGCCAAGCTGTAACCAATCTCGCTCTCTCTATACCTCACTTCTGATTCCTGTATGTGACTTTTACCTTTTTTGTCTATAAATTTTGTGTCTAGCACAAGGCACCCCTGGATTCTCCGTGAATCTGCTGTGATTCTGGGAACTTCCTAATTCGCGAATTGTTCATTACTCAATTAAACGCCTTTAAATATAACTCGCCTGAAGTTTTTCTTTAACAAAACAAAACTGGTGAATGTTCCACAGAGCACTCTACCATACAGAAATTATTCGCACCTCAACTGCCCTAAAATCTACCATTTAACATGTAACTTTGTTTAGTTTGAGGCTTTTAATCAAGACTCTTAATAGTCCCCCCTTTCCTTGTGATCACAGTAACCTTCAAGAATTTTTAACGTTGCCATTAAAAAGGCTGGTCCCATCATGTGTGGCCTAATTATTTATTTAGGTACATCAAGATTGTTAACACTAATAGCTTCCTTGAGTTTGTTCTGTAACTCCTAAGGCCAAATAACTAACTCCTGTCTAGATTTTCCTCATAATCTTGAATTGCCCTTCCAACAGCCTCTATTATTTGCTCTTCTATCCCATGGTTATAAAACCAAGCCCAAAACACTCTTCCCACAAGACTTCACCTGCAGTACCTGCATATTTTCATGAACCTTCTTCAGAGTCAATGAATTTGCTATGGTTGCTAAGTTGCTAGAAAGTGGCCCCATTGCCATCTCTGAGACTGGGACCCCATTAGCCAGCTACAAAGCCCCTTTTCTCAGAAGAGCTCTATAGAAATTGGCTCCACATATAAAAATCAACCATTTTTTCTTAATAGCAGGCTGGGCTTAGCATATCTAATTAAATGATAATCACTCTAAAGTACGATTCTTTAGTAGATGTGGCCTCAATTGTATAATTAGTTTGTCCAGTTATATCCTGGTTAAAAGGAGAACACATTTTCACATAACCTGTGCAAATAATGTGTTACATAAAAATGAAGGGAAATGAACAAACATGTCTGTTCCTAAAATCTGGAGGGGGGGCAATGAAAGTTACATATCATTGAAATTGTTTTGTTTCATTTCATAAAAAAAGAATCTAGTAACTTAAAGGTTAAAGATGTCTTAAGAAGAACAAAAATTAAAAATAAATTAAAATTTTAGAAAGTCGGCTTCATCTCCGAGATGCAAGGCTGGTTCAACATGTGCAAATCAATAAACATAATCTATTGCATAAACAGAACCACTGACAAAAACAACATGATTATCTCAATAGATGCAGAAAAGGCCTTCGATGATATTCAACACCCCTTCATGCTAAAAACACATGTTCTCACTCATAAGTAGGAGTTGAACAATGAGAACACATGGACACAGGAAGGGGAACATCACACACCGGGGACTGTCGAGAGGGCAGCGGGTTAGGGGAGGGGTAACACTAGGAGAAATACCTAATGTTGGTGATGGGATGATGGGTACAGCAAATCACCATGGCACATGTATACCTATGTAACAAACCTGCATGTTCTGCACATGCACCCCAGAATTTAAAGCATAATAAAAAAAGAGAGAAAAATATCTTAAGAAGGAAAGACACTATTTTGAACAAACAACCCCAATAAAACACTCAATAAACTAGGTATTGATGAAATATATCTCAAAATAATAAGAGCTATACATGACAAACCCACAGCCAATATCATACTGAATGGGCAAAAACTGGAATCATTCCCTTTGAAAAACGGCACAAGACAAGGATGCCCTCTCTCACCACTCCTATTCAGCATAGTGTTGGAAGTTCTGGCAAGGGCAATCAGGCGAGAGAAAGAAATAAAGGATATTCGAATAGAAAGAGAGGAAGTCAAATTGTCTCTGTTTGCAGATGACATGATTGTCTATTTAGAAAACCCCATTGTCTCAGCCCAAAATCTCCTTAAGCTGATAAGCAACTTCAGCGAAGTCTCAGGATACAAAATCAATGTGCAAAAATCACAAGCATTCTTATACACGAATAACAGACAAACAGAGAGCCAAATCATGGGTGAACTCCCATTCAAAATTGCTACAAAGAGAATAAAATACCTAGGAATATAACTTACAAGGGATGTGAAGGATCTCTTCAAGGAGAACTACAAATCACTGCTCAAGGAAATAACAGAGGACACAAACAAATGGAAAAACATTCCATGCTCATGGATAGGAAGAATCAATATCATGAAAACGGCCATACTTCCCAAAGTAATTCATAGATTCAGTGCCATCCCCATCAAGCTACTACTGACTTTCTTCACAGAATTGGAAAAAAAAAAATACTTTAAACTTCATATGGAACCAAAAAAGAGCCTGCATAGCCAAGACAATCCTGGGCAAGAAGAACAAAGCTGGAGGCATCACACTACGTGACTTCAAACTATACTACAAGGCTACGGTAACCAAAACAGCACAGAACTGGTAACAAAACAGATATATAGACCAATGGAACAGAAAAGAGGCCAGAGAAATAACACTACACATCTACAACCATCTGATCTTTGACAAACCTGACAAAAACAAGCAAATTTCTATTGTTAGTTCATCCAGTTGTTTCATTCATTCTCCTTCTGCTCAATCTTGAGTCAGAAGTCTGCTTTCATTAAACATGTCAGCTTCAGGAATGATACAATCCCTGGAACCCTGAATTTACAAAGAACTTTATTTACAATCAGAACATTATTCAAATAATGTCAGCTTTCAAGCTGGTACTCAAAAGCCATTCTATTTTTATCTCTGGGGATGCCTGAATATTTGTGGAATTTTTGTTGTTATTGATTTTTTTTTTTACTCTTGGCCAAGATAAAGACAGTGGAATTAATAATATGTAGTTTAAGGTTCCAAACTCCCCTGGCCACCTCAGGTTTAGTTTCTTCACTGAAGATTTGGAACTGACCTAAATGATTTGACAAGTCTTATTTGATTACTTAAAAAATAACTAAACACTTTTTCAGTGAGCTGTCCTGTAATCAAGACTTTTCACACAGATGTTGGCAAAATAAGGCAGATATTCAGCTGGGCCCTGTGTGCTCAACGAAAGGGCCGCAGGAGAACTGGAGCTGCAGAAAGTCCCTGGGACCCCCGACACTTGCCTATATTCTTTTCCTCTCACGCACCACTGCACCATATCTTTGCTTTTAAATAAAAGCCTCCTGTGAGTATGCCAAGTGAGTCTGTTGAGTATTTTCAAATATTCAAACTGAAGAAAATAATATATTCTGTATACTATTTTTCTACACAATTTATCTTATGGAAAGCTGAACATTTCTTCTGATTTGACCTTTCTAGTATGTAACTCTACATACGAGCATTCCAGTGGAGTTGAACCAATTATGACATATGGAGCATGCTGAGAGCACCAAATTATTTCTATCATCCCTCTTCTAGAAAGTGAAATATGCCTATTTTCCAGGGACCCTTTGGGAATTTCAAAAATGTTTTTAGGTGTAAAAGACATGATGAATATCTTTTTCTGATTTTAAGGCCTCATCTTGGGAATGCAAAAGAATAACCAAACAAGATTTGGTTATTTGATTAAAATAGAATCAATACTGGTTACTTATTTAATCAAGGTATCATAAAATATTTAAAAATAAAACACAAGATAATTATCTCTTTGTAAAGAACATTGGCTCTTTCACAACTGCAGAAAGTTTTTTCTTTAATAACTAAAACACTTCAAAGTTTACTCAGAGAAAATTATTTTAGTGCGATAGAGAATCTTTGTTACCTATACTGATTATACAAAATGTAAAGAATAGTAACTCAGTATCTTTAAGAGTTTGAAAGCTAACTCATAATTTTAATAAACAGAAAACAAAATTCTAGTTTTACATCAATATTTGGTAGTATAAGTTTTAGACTTTTCCTCTCATTCTTAAAAAAATTATCTTAGACTAAGCCTGTCAAACTCAGCAAACATAATTGTCATTATTCCTCTGTTAAAATTATCAAAATTTAACATATTTCTTAGTTTCTCTTTTGATTTAGATATTATAAAGTGAAGTAAATTTTATTCCCTTTCCTCATACCCTTTAAAACTTAGAACAAATATGGAAGTTTTGCCCTTCAGTATTATCTTTCCTGTTCTAGAACAAACATACTTTATTTAGGCCAAACCTATTCTCTGATTTTCTGAAAAACAAACTCCCATTCAATAACTTGAGAAGATGGTTGTAATGTTCTGTCAATATTGCTTAGTCTTGGCTGGATGCAGTGGCTCATGCTTGTAATCCCAAAACTTCAGGGGGCCAAGGTGGATGGATTGCTTGAGCCAAGGAGTTTGAGACCAGCCTGAGCAACATAGTGAGACCCCATCTCTGCAAAAATAGAAAATAGTTAGCTGGGCATGGTGGTGCAGGCTTATAGTCCCAGCTACTAGGGAGGCTGAGGTAAGAGGATCACTAGAGCCCAGAGGCAGAGGCTGCAGTGAGCCCTGATCATACCACTTCACTACAATCTGGCCAATAGAGTGATACCCTGCGTCAAAACACACACACACACACACACACACACACACACACACTTGCTTAGTCTCAAATAACCACATTAGTTATTATTTTTAACCTAAGTACTAATATTTCACAGAAAAAATGAGGAAGGTAATTGAAAATTTTCATACATATTTTATTAAACTAGAAAAGGTCACAATTTTCTAGAGCTACACACCCCTTTACACCTTCTTAAAATACGGAAAATGAATACATTGGTTAATACGTTCCATAGATCTACCTGTACATAAAAAATGCCTCTGTGGTCAGAATCATTACTTGGACACTAGGTAGCAAATGATTAGCCATTAATTCAATTTAATATTATCCCAGGATTTTAAGATACCTAAAGGTTTTGGACACGATGTTCAAAGTCATATGTAGAAAACATAATCACAGTAAATATAAAAATTTGTCAGAAGTATCATTCAATTTAGTTGGACACAAATGTATATTTTTCAGAATTCTAACGGTTACACAAGATTAGCCTATTTTATGAGTGAATCATTGTAAATAGTAGAAAAAATTCAAATTAACTCATAGTTTTATGAGAAAGGCCCAAATCTTATTTTACCAGTAATAAAATATATTCTAATTTAATATTTTTTACTGTTAAAAATCAAGGGAAAAACATAGGCATCATTCATTTAACCAAAATTATTATACTACCATAATTTGGGCAATGAATCATCGTAACTTTGTGATGTTGTGCCCTTGTATTAAGACATTTTGGAGCCAGCAGTTTTCATAAATTTTTAAATTTCAAATGTAAATTATTAGAAGTTCAAATTTTTTATTTTTTATGGGTTTGAGGGATATTAGATTTACATAAGTAACTATTTATCATTACAAATCAACCAGAATAGAGCATTTTTAATTTGAGAGATGTTTATTAATATTCTCCTGAGAGAGGTGTTAGTTATTATAGCTTAAAGAATTACCCCCAAATTTAGTAGCCTTAAAACAACAAACCTTTACTACATCACACAGTTTCTGAGGGTCAGAAACGCAGAAATGGCTGGGTGGCTTTGCTAGGATCTCTGATGAGGTTGCAGTCAGACTGCTGTCCAGAGCCGGAATAATCTCAAAGCTCAACAGCTGCTTCCAAACATACTCACGGGAGGCTTAAGCTGATCCCTGAGTGTGGGCTTCAGTTTCTCATCACATGAGTCTGTTCATAACATTTCTCACAACATGGCAGCTGCCTTTCTCTAGAGCACGTGATGCAAGGGAAAGGAGGAGTAAGAAAGCATACCCATGATGGAAGTAACCACCTTCTTTTATATCCTAATTTGAGAGACCACATGACTACAATATCCCTCAGAAATTGTTAGCCACCCAGACCAACTCTGGTATAATATGGAGACAACTATTAAAAAATAAATAAATAAATAGTAGGAGGCAGGGATAACCAGGGTCACCTTGGAGGCTGGGGACCATGGAAGAAAAACATTTTATACTCACACAGGGAGAGGAAGCCAGGACTTCATTAATTACAGACACAAAAAGACAGACACAGATGCACAGAGAGCTTGTAGATTCAGTTCTGCATATCCAGCCATAGGATAAACGTAAGCACAAAAACAGAAACTCATCAGTCAGTATCTCAAGGAGCTGCTATGAATGAAATTCTTAATTGATTGGGGTCATAAGTAGACCAAGAGACAAACAAACAAAAAGACCACCTAATCAGATTCCCAATTATCTCTTACTGAAAGGAGAATAGATCTTCATCATTCATCTAACAAAAAATTACCAAAATGATCAGGAAAAACAACGTTCTTAACCACTACTGCAGACAATAGAAAATAATTTATTGGTCATACATGAACTGATGACAGAAACAAAATCACAAAATCAGGAGGGAGGAAAAAAATAAAATATAGAGAAATAGAGAATCACAAAGTTGAAATTGCATTGCAGCTCAGGAGTTACCTGGACCAAGGTTCAGCAGCCTATGAGGGACACTTCACAAGAGACATAGTTGATTGTCTCTCCATCCTATTAGTCCACTTGAGCATCTAAGAGAATATCCTCCCAAAGTGCTGAAATGTAATTTTTAAAAGTTTTTAAGACCTGGCTTATAAAATAGAAAATGAACACATACCACAGATTTATACGACTACACTTTTAAAAGAAGTTTAATAAAGGCAAGTTAGAATAAGTTTGCTGCATTGGATTCAGAACTGATTAATGTCCTACAGGGCAATAAAGTATAATATTTGATTTAGCTACTTATTTGCCTAGTCTCTACTATGACTAACAATAGAAAACCCCTGCCAGGCGCGGTGACTCACGCCTGTAATCCCAAAACTTTGGGAGGCGGAGGCAGGCAGATCACCTGAAGTCAGGAGTTCAAGACCAGCCTGGCCAACATGGCAAAACGCCGTCTCTACTAAAAATACAAAAATTAGCCAGGCTTGGTGGCATGCACCTATAATCCCAGCTATTCAGAAAGCTGAGACAGGAGGATCACTTGAACCTGGGAGGCAGAGGTTGCAGTCAGCCAAGATCCCGCCACTGAACTCCAGCCTGGGCAACAGAGCGAGACTCCCATCTCAAAAAAAGAAAACAAAAAAAAAACCACACACACACAAAAAGAAAACCCAAGAAATCTGCCTGATATCACAAGTACAGTCTGAGGTTTGGAAATTGAGTCTAGCTAACAAGCACAAGCCAAACTGAACATATCATGTTCATATGACCATGAACATATCAGGTTATCAGGACCATCATTTAATCAACTCAAATAATTTAATTTAAACAAGAAAATACACAAACCTTATGAATGAATTAAAAGTATAAAAAGCAAGCTAAAACAATTAGAAGAGGATTAAGCAAATAATTTAAAGGTTACTCTAAAAAGCTTATTTAGTTTCAACATAAATAAGTATAACAAATATCTCTAAGTTATCTGTTAAGGAAAGAGGATCGGCTACTATATGAAGTTATAAAAAGACTATCATCAAAAATTTTAAGCAAGTGTCCTGTGCATATTTTGTTTCATTACAAGAATGCTTAGAAAGATATATTTGTTGTAACTAAATTGTGTGAGTATAAACACTATAAGCTTTCATATAGTACAATTACTGATTCACTATAGAAGTACCCATGGAGAACTGAGCTCATGGTTGAATTTTGGCAGGAGTGTAAGAAAGGAGATGCAAGAGGTGAGGAAGCTAAAGAAACAATGACAAACATCAATTATAAATGAACTTTTAGAACATATGGTAACTAATGTAGCATTAGATGAAAGTAACACTAAAATGTCATCTGGAGCACAGCAGTATTAAGATACTTCAAGCAAGAAGTTAGAGATAACAAATTCTTATTCCACAAAGCTTTCTTAAAACTCTAACATTCCAGCTAATATTCCTAATGTCGGAGTACTGAACTTATTATGAAAAAAAAAAGAGAAAAAGATAATATGTGTTACATTTAAAAAGCTGTAAACTATTACCACTTAAATTTAAAGAAAGGGAAATACGTTTTTCATACCATGTAGTGCTAAACTCTCAACTAATGAACAAATAAGTTGAGTTTGAGAAATGGAGAGGCAAAGTCAATAATTCTCAAAGATAAAAATAGTAGAATGAGTTTACAAATAACCAGAATTGTATTCCCCCATAAGATTGCCAAGAGTTTGTTCCAAGTGCCATAAAAAGCCAACCAGCCAACAGTCAACCAGTGATAAACTATCTAACAGTCAAGCACATAAAAGGGCCTAAGAATTAAAAATTCTGCTCTTAATTTTGGAAGCTAAAGCAGTGTATGGAACTGAAGAAGTTGTTCTATGAAAACATAAATTGAATAGACAAGAAGAAAAATTTAATATAGAGAAATAAATGTACTTTAAGCTCAAAATCATGTTTTATCTGATATTCTGGGTTCTTTAATACATAAAAATAATATTTTCAAAGACTATGAGCACATTTTTCCCCCAACTTAACCAGACAAATAATATTTCTACCCCTTTTAGATGAAAGAGTATGTAAAATGAACATAGGCAATATGGTCCAATGAAGAGCACCTCTGATCTACAATCTCATTTTCATATCTGACCTTTATTTAAGTTCCAAATCTCTGTGTTTGCAAATGTATTTGACATCTCCTCTTGAATGTCTCAAAAGCATCATAACCAAATTTTACATCTAAACCTCTTTCAGTATTATCTAAATCAGTCAATTATACTGCTATGCATTTTATTGTACAAATTAGAAACCAAGAAATCATCTTTGATAATTAACTCCCTCTTCACCACCTGTGTGCTGATCCAGCCACAAAATCGTGTTGCTCTTATGTCTCATAAATCTTTTAAGTTCTTCCATTTCTCCACCTATCACCACCACCCTAGTCCAAACTAACATATAGGGTTACTCTAACAGCTTCCTGACTGGTCTACTAATGTTTTGGTGGGTCTCTACCCTATCCCTTCTAAATTCTGTTACCAGAGCTATTTTTTGAGACACAAATGACCATGTCTGCACCTCTTTTCCGAATGTTATGATTATTTCTTGATGTCCCATTCCTCTGAGGGCATAGTCAAATAGACTACAGATCCTGGAGAGCCTCTTCCTTAACTCCCACACAAGCTTCACCTGCCAAAGACCTACCCCTCACTGTCTGTCTTCCAGACACACTGGTCTTGTTTCATTTCCCAAAGTTGCAATAGCAGCTCCTGAAACAGGGCCTCCCCTCATGCTATCCACTGTGTTTACAATACTCCCTCCTGCATTACCCTCAGAACCCCATGTCACTATCTCTTTTACCAAGGCAACTATTATAATCCCATCAGGTATCAGTTCAAACCTTCAGGAAATCCTTCCTAATTACTTATGCTGTGTTTAGCACGCACGCGCGCACACACACACACACACACGCGTACATATATATCTGCTGCACTGTTATCGCAGTTGTTATTTCAGATATTAATGGAGACTGTAAGCTCCCTAAGGAATTAAAAGTTTGTCTTTTTTGTTTGTTTTGTTCACCAGCATATCATCTAAGCCTACTAGTATACAGTAGACGTTCAAGAAATATTGGTTGAATGTATAAATACATGAAGAAAAGGACAACAGGTAAGAAGAGAAGACTTGAGCCCTTGCACCCAAAATCCCAGGCTTTATCTCTTCTGCTCACACTTGCTTTCCAGCAGCCTCTTTCAGCAAATCATTAACTGGAGGCAAATCACTTAAAAATCTCTATAACTTATATACTCTGTGACATAAAAGGTGCTAGATGTTATACTTGATGATTCGCATGGTTCCTTCCAGGCCATATATTCTTTAAGTCTGAGAATTTACTAAAGGGAGCACCAGTCTAGTACTTAGGAAAATTTTTATGCTATTGTTGGTACTGTAAAATGCATGACTTCAGAAAATGTTGAGTGGTAACTAAAGCATAAATGTATACTTACCAACAGTTTTTCTACAGCAGAATTACAAACACAAACTGTGACTGAATTGCGGATGATTCCATTTACTGAGGATCATGTTATGTGAGGCATATGAAAAGAATTTGGCTGAAATATCACTTCAAAATGTACTATCCCATTAAGCTATATTTTACTTCAATTATACCAACATGTATGACCTTATTTAAATTACCTTTATCTATATTAAGAAACAATCCTTCTAAAACTGATAAACAAAAGACAAACTACCTTGGCGAAAATATTTATATATTATGTTGAGAGTAGTCTTACTTAAAGTCAACCTAAACAAAGGATTAAATTTTGTCAAATCAATAATACTTTACCTGACACACATTATCATTAGTCATATTTTTTTTCTGGAGCTATTTTAGATATAAAGAATTAAGGGAGAAGGACATATAAAAGCTTTTTTGTTAGTTCTAATTCAATTTAATGTTCAAGATGCAATGTAATGCTACGAAATGTTAGAAATGTACTTTGAGTTTATTGCAGTAGAAATATTGCTTGGTGCACACTTAATAAGTGACTACCAATACTTACAAATATATACAGTTTATTACCTAAACTCATCTATTCTACAAATGCCAGATCACTAAAGGGGAAATGAATAGACTTTTTCCATTTATTTTTTAATGTTCTCTAAATCCTTGATCTATGAAAAGATATTTCTAAGAGGTTTCTTTAACTCATTGTTCTGGTCCCTGATTTTCCCAATAAGCCTTCAGGATTTTTCACTCTTTTATTCTACCGGAAGGTTTAAGAAACAGCTGAGTCCAGAAGTTTGTGGGGTCAGGGAGTAGCATAGTTTTATTTCTGTTACTTCCCTTTGATTTTGCTAGGATAGATCCTGCCAGTAATGAATTTCTGAGTATACATATATTTTTCTTTTTTAGAAATAAAACTTGAGTTACTTCAAGGAACATGGTGTTATCACTTTCCATTTCAATGATACTTATTTTCTCTGGTTTTCAGTATCTTGTCACAAATTTAACTTTGTTGATTCTTTTTTATAACTTACATTTCATTTTTTCTGTCCACTTTTTTATAGTGATAATTTCATGGTAAATGCAAGCTTATGGCCCTCATAACCTTTTCTACATCAGAAAGTGTTTCAACAAATTCAAATAAGCAAAACAAATATTTCTACGAAGAGTCATTTTCTTATATGAAGCATACCACTAACTTTATCTTGAGGTTTAATCTAATTTCCTGTTCCAGGACGGAAAGGAGAAGTTAGCAGAAGAATGTAAAAATAAGTAAAAAGCTGCAAGACCTCCCTTCATCTATATCAATGCCCTTTTTCAGGTTGTTTTTGGATTTCATGCCATTTAACATAGGACAGAATCCAGAGGGGGTGAGGAAACTACAAATGTAGCAGGCTCCTAATACGCCTATTCCCAACCTTTGGGAATGACCAGTATTGCAGCCAAAGGGTCTCTACACAACCCCAAACTCACTATATCTATGTTTTCTGGAGTTTATCTGGAAGATTGGTTTTGAGTGTGAACCGTCTCTGTGAAGATGGTGTTTGAGAGAGAAAGCAAACCTGACTGTGAGGAAACAGTTTTCTCATTACTGTTGGTTGGCATTGTATTATACTTGACGTATGCAGGCAGTTAATAGACTTTAAAAAATAATAATGAACAGTGCTTAAAAAGGACCAGAAGCTTTCTGTGATATTCATTGTCAATTGATTTGAGAGGTATAGAAATATTATAATTAGGCCTACTGTGGTCTTCCCAGTAATCACTCTATTTTCTTTTTTATTTTTATTTATTTATTTATTTATTTTGAGACGGAGTCTCGCTCTGTCACCCAGGCTGGAGTGCAGTGGTGCCATCTCGGCTCACTGCAAGCTCTGTCTCCTGGGTTCACGCCATTCTCTTGCCTCAGCCTCCTGAGTAGCTGGGACTATAGGCGCCTGCCACCATGCCCGGCTAATATTTTGTATTTTTTTAGTAGAGATGGGTTTTCACCATGTTAGCCAGGATGGTCTTGATCTCCTGACCCTCATGATCCGCCCACCTCGGCCTCCCAAAGTGCTGGGATTACAGGCATTAGCCACTGCAGCCAGCCAATCACTCTATTTTCTAAGGATGGTTTCACATCAAATTCTTTTAGACATTTTAAAAATTATTTAATATCTGTGTCTAATCTAAAAGGATGCATAATGACATGAAACACTCACCAACTGATATCTAAGGCCCAGAACCACAATAAGAAAAGCAATTAGAAAGTAACTTCTGGCAAATATGTGGAAGGAAAGGAGAAGAAAGGAAATTGTGAAAATGTAAATATAAATACAAGAGTAAGACTCCCAAGGTCTGGCTCATTGAAACCAAAATGAAACCATAAAATATCCAAATGTTATAATTACTGAAAAGAAGAATTAATCATGCACAATTTGGAATGAGAACAAAATACCAACAGTCTGAAATGAGAAACACTGAGAAAGAGGGGGTTGTAGGGATCCAGAATGAGTATTAATAGCTGTGTCTTAGTTGTGAGTGTTGTACAGGTCCTAATGAACACTATGGTCAGATATGATAAGATTTACTGAGAACAACTTACATGAAAAAGAGCTCACAGGATTCTCTGCCTCTATGATTGTTTTGTAGAGAGGCATGCTTTGATCCTTTTAGCTGCCTGCCATGTAGAACATTCCAGTAGGAGGAACTCTGCCTCCACCCTATGGATATTTACAAGTCTGGCTAAGAGCATGTAAAGGTACCTAGTTTTCTGGGTAACAGAGATACTTCTGGCCCAGTATGTAATCTAGAAAAGTTTCAGGAGCTCAGCTAGAGAGTTGGAATACCAGACTGGCCAGTATCACCAAAGATCTCACTGTACTTCTTTGAATAGTCTTAGCTCTGCCAGTCTACTCTGCCAAGCATCTTGGAAAGAAGGACACATGGCCATTAAAGATCAATGTTTGTCTCTCCCTAGCCTACTAATAAGTGCAGATACAGGAGATATTTTTAAATGGTAATATACACATGAATGCTTGGAAAATAATAAAAGATCAATTTTATAGGAAAATATAAATTCCCAAAATAGAGTTCCAATCAAGATGTTATGTTGAGCAAGCATGGGCAAGTTTTCGTTTCACTCCAAATACATAAAATTATAGGATAAAATATTTTAAACAATGTGTAAAATAAGTAACAGTGCTTGAAAATCACAACTAGAAATTATCAGGTGTGAGAAAGAAAGAAAAGACTGATGATAGTCCTGGGATTAGAAACATATCTTAATGTTTAATGCTTCCATGGGAAAGAGGGCTGTGGCCATACATATTACACACACTAGAAATGGGAAACTAATCTCCCAGTTAAGTACCAGATTACAAAGAAGCAAGCAGTTTTTGGGAATGGGGAAAAGGAAAATCTGCATCCCCTAGCCTAGATTAATATTAGGATATGAGTCAGGACCCCAGGTTCATGAGCAGGCTATACACTCTATGCCAGCCATGAGGCTGTGTCTTGCTGATATCCAACTACATGGGGATTAATTGACCCAAGGGTCAAGTAGCTGCATCCTGAAATCCATCACCATGTTTGCACCAAGGCCACACCTCTTAGCTGCTATTAGTCAATGATTGACTGTGATTAAGATACTGAGGCAGAGCTGTTACTCAGTGACTGAAGACTCTTCTGATATATAATTGGTCCAAAAGACAGGTCATGCCAAAAAAAAGACTAAAGCTATCACCCCAGAACAATATTGTCAATGTGTTATTAATTTAATTACTTTAAAGGTAAATTATACAAATATTTTTATTATTAAAAGACAAAGAATCTACAAAACAAAATTAACAAAATTTTATGACCTGGGAAAAAAGAACTGCTACATTTGAAGGAAATACAAATATATATTCTAGAAATTAAAAATATATCTAGATATACTCTTGAATATATATATAGATAGATACCTCTTGCATGTATATGTGCGAGAGAGAGATAGGTTGAACAATAAAGTAGCAGTAGATGAAGAGAGCATTGGTGAATTGGATGATAAGTTTAAAGAAATCATACAAGAATCAAAACTATGAAAACATATATATACAAAGCTCATTCAAGTTAAGTATAACTGAACATATTTTGGAATTTGCAAACATTAATTTTTAAGCCCCCTAAATATATTGCTTAATTCTCTAAGATACCATCAGATAACCTATAAATAAATCAAAGTTGAATTTATTAAATTTGTCGCAGTTAGAGATAATGTTACCTTAATAGTCTTAATCATACGTCAGAGGGGGAAGAAAAGGGAGAATATTTATAGGATTTAGAGTCTAGGCTTAAGTAATTTAAGGTATTTGTTAAGATGGAGAACTGAAATGAACTGAACAAAATTTGTGCTGTGATAGTTTAGGATTGGTGGCCATAGTGAGATGAGGTTCTTGAAGGAACCTTATTAACTTGATAAGTAAAACTGCTTCATAAGAAACCTGTTTGCCCCAGTGAGCAGACAATTGTCCCAGATAAATTAATTAGCAGGAATATTCTCAAGCAGATGTTTAAATTATCATCTTTCTCATACAAAGGACAAACAACCAAGCTTTACTGATACATGTAGTCTCAGTTCTTAGTTCTAATAGCTATGTTATAACTGATACAGGTAGTCATGTTCACATTATGAAACAAAATATAATTGAAACATAAAGAAACATTGATAAATATACAATAATACTGGGAATTTAAATAGAATCATCTCAGAAACTGATATACTAAGCAAACTAATAGCAAGGCAGTAGAAGATCTAGGCAACATAATTTACCTTGCTAAGTGTATCACATGAATCATAATAAAACTAAGATCAAATTGGAAAGAACTCTTTTCTTTTGGGATTCTCCCCAAATCCTTTATACGAGTCTAAAATTTATGAGATGAAGCAAAATAGCAAAGGAAATCAAAGAGAATACATATTCACCCTTCTAGTTTCCCTCAATCATTCAGTCATGTATTAGGAGTTAATGCTCTAAGAAAATAATCCAGTTTTATTTTAAGACATAGAAGCAGAACAACTGTTTATAAAAAAAAAAATGGAAGGGTGTTTCAGATAACCTAATGGAAGATTTTAGGGGGAGTAGTGCAGTATAAGATCATCTCAGATGAGAATATACAAAGGTCAATGTGAAGATGACAAATCTGATATTGAACAGATCATCAGCTTACATTTATGTCAGTGACAAAGTGAAACAGGAAGATGAGGCATTATGAAATTAGGACTCTCAATCACTTCTAAAATGCTGACTATGTGATTTTATTGCTGCAAAGTCAAAACTTTTAATGTGATATTGCAGCTTCCTGGGTGGCTGCTCCTTCTGGCTTTCTGTTATCTACCAAACACTTTGAAATAATATTTTCTCTTTTTGAAATCCAAATCTTCACTAATCTCTCACTCATGAAAACCAAACATGCTTCTAAAAGTATCCTCCAAGAAATCACATCTTGATTTCTCACCAATGCAATGGGCAATTCTCAGTTGTATCTGCAAGTGGTTTATGAGGAGTTTTAGTAACTCATTCTTTGATTTTTACTTTCTAATATTCTACAGAATGCTATTCAATGCTAATTTAGGAGAGGAATTCTAGTTACTCCTCCCAACCAAAAATATAGAGAAAAGACATCACAAAGTTCATTTTACTTTCCAGAAATAAAAAGTTTAATCCACAAAAATGTACCTTTCAAAAGATGATATACATGTGGTTATGACTATTTCAAAAGTGAATAATTTGGACTCATTTTCCATTGTACTTTATCTAAATAAAGAGACAACAAAAACAAATAATTAGATTTTAATGCATATATGTGTTTATGAAGTCATGCTTAGAATTTTTACAATTTCTACTCTGAGCTTCAATATTGAAATATGAAATATATGGCTCTCAACAGTTTTATAATAAAACTAATTTCTTTTTTCTTTCACTTTTTATCTTAAACCTCAAAAACCACTGTCAAATGCAAGAATAGACACACAGATCAATGGAACACAATAATAGAATGGACAGTCGAAGCACTGACTTACGCAAATATGATCAATTGATTTTTGACAAAGGTACGCAGGCAATTCAGTGGGAAAAGGTGTTTTAAACAAAATGTGCTAGAAAAATTGGATATCAACATACAAATAAATTAACTTCAAATTATACTTTGCAATGTGTATAAGATGGCATACACTCATAATTTCAAATGGCGAACATCTCTTAGTTATACCACTAAAGACATGATCCCTCAACATGAAAAGAAAAAGATAAATTGGATTTCACCCACTTCTCTTTACAAGTACATTGTTATGAAAATGAAAAACTATGTCAATGACTGGAAAAAAACACTTGCAGTATATCTGTATATTATAACATATGTAACATATGTATTCTAAATATAGGTACTTTGAGGGACATACATGTATAATATGTACAATATACATGTATATATGTATATATGTGTAATATACATATATATCCTTCAATGTTTATACATATATATCCCTCAAAGTACCTATATCTAGAATACACAAAGAACTCTTATAATTCAATAAGAAAAAGACAACAACCAAACTTTTTAAGTGGGCAAAGATTTGAACAGGCACTAACCTCAAAATATATATGAACGTCAAATAAGCATATAAAAGATATTCAACATCATTGTTCATTAGAGAAATAAAAATTAAAATCAAACTGAGATGCCACTATACAACCACTGGAATAGCTACAGTTAAACACACACACACACACACACACACACACACACACACACACAATTTATACATACCAAGTCTCAGTGAGTATATACAACAACTGTAACACACATACACTGCTGATAAGTATGTAAAGTGTACAACTATTTGGCAAACAATTTCACAGCTTCTCAAAAGTTCAATATATGATTCAGCCATTCGTTAAACCCTGAGGCAATTATTCCAGATTAATGTAAAGACAGGTCCACTTAAGACTTGTGCAGAAATGCCCCTAAAAGCTTTATTTTTAACAGTCCAAACCTGGAAACAACCTAAATATTCGTCACAGATAAATAGATATACAAATAGTGGTATGTCCTTTTATTGAAATCCTACGTAGTAATTAAAAATAATTGATTAAATAATTAAAAGAAACTATTGTGTGTGATACAGTCAACAATAATGGATGAATATGAACATAGTTATGCTGAATCAAAACACCAGACAAACCAAGAGCATGTATTTTATGTCTACTTACAGAAAATTCTTTAAAGTGCAAACCAATCCATAGTGAGTAACAGTGGATGAGTGGTTGCCTGGGGACAAGGGGTGGATCACAAATAAGCATGAGAAAAGCTCTGGGGTTGATGGAAATGTTCATTACCTTGATTTGGCAATAGTTTCTCAGGTATATTCATATGCCAACATTTATCAAGTTGTATGCTTTAAATATCTACAGTTTAGTACAATAGTGTCTTAACAAAGCTAGAGAAAAAGACAATGCCAAAACTTTGCCCATTGCATTGGCTTTCAGGTCCCTTATCACTTTTCACTTAGCAATATGCTTTTAAATCTTTTCATGGGTTGATACAGTGATTTTTCCCCATTTTTTATTGTGGTTAAATACATGTAACAAAATTTACAAGAATTAACAATTTTTAAGTATACACAGTTCAGTCATCTTAAATACATTCGCAATGCTATGCAATCCTCACCACCATCCATCTCCATAATTCTTTTCATCTTGTAAAACTGAAACTCTGTACCCATTAAACAATAGCTCCTGATATTCCCCTAGCCCGAGCCCCTGGCAGCCACCATTCTACTCTCTCTCTATGCTGTTGACGGCTCTAAGCATTTCATATAAGTGGAATCATACAGTATTTATGTGTTTGTGACCTGTTTATTTCATTTAGCATAATGTCCCATGTTGTAATATATGCCAGAATTTCCTTTCATAAGGCTGAATAATATCCCATTATGTATATACCTATTCTATTGAATGTATATACCATATTTTTCTTATCTGTTCATCTGCCAATGAACATTTGGGTTGCTTCCATATTTTTGCTATTGTGAATAATGCTGCAAGGATGACTATTTAAAAAAATAAAACAATGAGTAGTTGGTAAGGACGTGAAGAAATTGGAACCATCATGCACCATTAGTGAAAATGTAAAATGACATATAGGTATTTAGAATGGTGGAAAACAGTGTAACAGTTTCACAAAAAAAGTTAAAAATATAATTAACTTTAATAGCAATTCTACTTCTGGTTGTATACTCAAAAAAATGAAAAACAGGATCTTGAAGAGAAATGTGTACATCCATGTTCATAGCTGATCTCTACAGTTCTTCTTTTCATCTACTCAAGAACAACTTGGCCATTTCCAAGTTTTGGCAATTATGAATAAAGCTTCTAAAATATTCACATGCAGGCTTTTCTGTAGACATAGTTTACAAACCAAAAAATTGGGAAAATTTCAAGAAATGCAGCTGAAGATCTTATGGTAAGAGTAGACTTGGTCTTATAGCAAGCTCCCAAACTGTTTTCCAAAGTTGCTGTACTATTTTGCAATACCTCTAGCAATGAATTCCTCTAGCAGCAGAGTTCCTGTTGCTCCACACTCTTGCCAGCATTGGGTGTTGTCATTGTTCTGAGTTTTAGCCATTCTAATAGGTATGTAGTGGTATCTTGTTATAATTTGCAATTCCCTAATATGTGATGTTGGGCATCTTTTCATATGTGTATTTTCCATATATGTATATTCTTTGATGAAGTATCTGTTCAGATCCTTTGCCCATTTTTAAAAATATAGTTGTTTGCTTTCTTATAGCTGAGTTTTAAGAATTCTTTGTATATTTTATATACCAGTTCTTTATCAGGTATGTTTTTTGCAAACATATTTGTTCAGTCTGTGACTTATTTCTTAACAGTATATTTTGCAGAGCAGAAGTTTTAGTAAACTCTAACATCAATTTGTTCTTTTTAGATTTTACTTTTTATGTTATATCTAAAAAGTCACTACCAATACACTGTCACCTCGATTTTCTCCTATGTTATTTTCTAAGAATTTTAAATTTGTGTGCTTTACAGTTAGGTCTTTTATCCACTTTGAGTCAATTTTTGTGAAAGCAGAAAGTCTGTTTCTCAATTTACTTTTTATATGTGGATTCACTTTATTATTTTTCAAAAGTTATCTTAAAGCGTTACATCAAAAATTCTGGGGGAAAAAAATCTTTGACTCTAATACTAGTCTCCTTTATTAAAGGTATTTTCCATCTACTTGTTGGTAGAGCTTCGATTTTGTTAGTCTTCTGCTAAGCTAAAAAGCCAGCAAGAATTTAATATAAATTCCAGAATAATACTTGATTAACTTGCACAAAGGGCAGTAAAGTGAGGATAAAGATCAGAGAGGAGCAATAAAAAACAAATAGCAAATAGCAGATTTAAACCAAACCACATTAGTAATTATATTAAATACAAATGGACTAACCATTCTAAACAAAAGGCAGAGATTGTGAGTTTGAATTAAAAAAACACAAAAGATTCTACTAGATGCTGTTTATAAGAGATACATTTAAAAATTAAATACCCAAACAGATCGAAAGTAAAATAATTGGGAAAGATACACCATGCAAGTGGTGACTATAAGTTGCTTTATAGTTACAAAAAAAATCTGTTAATACTAAATTAATCAGACTATAAGATAGTTAATTGAGATAATAATGGTCATTTTATAATAATGAAAGTGTAAATTTGTGAAAAACTACATACAAATTCTGCATACACATGCATATGCTCTTGATAATACGGATTCAATATATATGAAGCAAATTTGACAGAACTGAAAGGGGAAAGAGACAAATCTGCAATTATTTTTAGTGATTTTAACTCTTCTCTCTCAGAAGCTGATGCGACAACTGGACTGAAATATCAGCAAGAAGATTAAAGACATGAGTAACACTATCCACTAACTTGAACAAATTGACATTTGTAAAATAATGTAGGAAGCAATTGCAGAACACGTATTATTTTCAAGTGTATGTAGAACATTCACCAAGAAATATGCAGGCCACAAAATAAGTCTCAATAAATTTTAAAAGCATTGCACTTTTCCAGAATTTGTTCTCCAAACATAACATATTTAAGTTAGATATGCATAATAATGAGATACCTAGAGATTCCTCAAATACATGACATTTATCAACATATTTCTAAATAACCCATGACCCAAAGAAGAAATCACATGGAAAACTAGGAAATATTTCAAACTGAGTAATAATGTAAGTATAATATATACAGGTATCTGGTTACTGCCACTGCATACAAACCACTTCAAAACTAAGTGGCATAAAAATAATCATTTTATTGTACTCATGGATTCTATGGTTCAAGAATTCAGACACATGGGGATGACATGTCTCTTCCACAATGTCTGGTCTTCAGCTGGGAAGACTGGAACAACTGGGGCAACTAATGACTGAGACTAGAATTGTTGGGTGGTATCTTTGGCCCCTAGGCTTAGGATGACCATAGGCTCAGCTCATTGAAGTCACTGAACAGAGCATCCACAAATGGCCTCTCCACATAGCCTGAAATTTCTCATAGTATAGAGGCTTCAAGGCAGCCAAACTTTCTTCATGGTCTTCCTGGGCTACAAAAGTGAGTGTCCCCTCTAAATATTGGTAAAGATAAGAACCAAATGAAGCTCTTTGCTGATGGAACAACTGCTGTATAAAACTGTCTGGCTTTTTTTTTAGTAAACATACATAGGTACAGCAATATAGATAAACTTCAAAGACATTATATTAAATGAAAGAAGTTAAAGACAAAATAATATATACACACATGATTCCATTTATATGAACAGGCAAAACCAATCTAGTGTAATGGAAGTCAGAAGAGCAGTACCTTATGTTGTGCCTCAAAGACAGCACAAAAGAACTTTCAATATTATTAAGTAAATAGAAATTATTACAGGTGTGATGATAGTATTGTGCTTATGTAGTCAAATCCCTTATGGTTGAAATATGCACGCAGCAAGTGTCATGATATCTATAAGTCACTTTCAAGTAGCTCAGCAAAATTTCAAATACCTCTGATAAAGAGAGAAAGAGAGAATGAAAAATGACAGATGCATAAATAAATAAAACGAGATAAAGCAAGCACAGCAAAATGTTACTAATTAGTCAAACTCACTGAAAGTGTATATGAGTTTTCATATACAATTATTTTACCTTTTCTTTTTTCTTTCTTTTTTTTTTTTTTGAGACAGGGTCTCACCCTGTCACCCAGGCTGGAGTGCAATGGCGGGACCTCGGCTCACCGCAGCCTCTGATTCCCAAGCTCAAGCGATTTTCCTGTCTCAGCCTCCCAAGTAGCTGGGACTACAGGTGCCTGTCACCACGCCCCAGCTAATTTTTGTATTTTTGGTAGAGATGAGGTTTCACCATGTTGGCCAGGCAGGTCTTGAACTCCTGACCTCAAATGATCCACCCACCACAGCCTCCCATAGTGCTGAGATTACAGGCGTGAGCCACCGCGCCCAGCCTCACCGTTTCTTTAGATTTGAAAATTTCAAAAGAAAAAACGGTTGTAAAGTACAATAAGTAAATTCTGAGAGATTTGAAATTTATTAAGTAGAAAACATTTCCCGAGTAACTCTTATGTCAGATTTTTTTTTGATGGCTCAAATATCACTATTGTTTTATTATGTCCAGAAATCTTGCTAATTAATTTTAAGAGTATTTTCTTTATTTCAAACAAGTTTAAATACTTTTAGAAATAAAAGTTTTAAAATAAATGAGAAAATAAAACTATATAACATCATTTTAAAGTTTTAATCCAAATTATAAGAAAGATAAACTAAACTGAGTAGAAAATCATGAAACTTGTGTTCAGACAGCTACAAATAATCTTAGCGAAATTACTGACACAAAAGTAAAACAAATTTCCCCACAGGAACAAAGACAGTAGCTAACAAAGTAGAAAGTCCAGACACTGAGCTCAATGGTAGGAGTATATGTTTTTCTCCAACTTGTCTAACTTGAGGAATCTGGGCAGTATTTTCACTCACAAAACCAAGGCTGTCTATGGCAGTTTACTTTATTATCTAAAATGTTATAAAGTGCCAATAATATGGGCAATCTTGGCAGGGCGTGGTGGCTCACACCTGTAATTCCAGCACTTTGGGAGGCTAAGGCAGGCAGATCACAAGGTCTGGAGTTCAAGACCAGCCTGGCCAACATAGTGAAACCCCCTCTTGACTAAAAATACAAAAAATTAGCCAGGTGTGGTGGCAGGTGCCTGTAGTTGCAGCTACTCGGGAGGCTGAGGCAGGAGAATCGCTTGAACCTGGGAGGCGGAGGTTGAAGTGATCCCAGACGGTGCCACTGCACTCCAGCCCCTGTGACAGTGCGAGACTCCATCACAAAAAACAAACAAACAAAAAAAGGGTAATCTTACATATAAGATGTAGCAAATACATTCTCCATTTAGATAAAAAGTATTTGGAAAAACTTAGGGAACATTATGCCTCTGTTGCCTCTTGGAAGAATAAATTATCATCACCCTTTATTCACAAAAGCCACCAGAGAAATAGCCACTGTTTCTCATTATGATTCTCTTACCTTTAGTAGCCAAGTTTTAGAAGTGAATGGTTGTGAGAAAAATGGTACATAGTACAGGAATTCATTATGTACAAAGCTTAAAATTTAACCTGGAAGTAGAAATTATAATTTAGTTTTTTTGCAAATTATCTCATTTCATTAGATTTTTTTTACTAGGAGGTGATTTTTGTCTTTTTTTTTTTTTGTATTGAATTTTCTTCTGATCTCCTATGGCACTGAAAAAGAAAAAGAATCTATTGCCCATGATAAGGTGGATATTTAAAAGCCTCCCAGAAAATTTGAGGTAAAAGACTAGCTTATTTTGAAATAATAAATAATGCCCACCAGGATAGCAGAAATGTGGCGTTCTTGGTTCTTTTCTGCCCATTCCTCTTCTCTGGGCAAAATATATCAGGCTATAAAGGATAGCATGGAGAAAAAAATAAATTTTAAAAGGAAGAAGAAATACAACAAAGACATAATATACAAATAGAATTAAGTTTGAGAAATATTCCATGCACAAGATAAATTGAGGAAAATAAAATGCAAAACAAATTGAATTCATTTGATGAATTTGCTCCCAGCAAATTGGCAGCATTACAGAAAGCAATAAAAGAACATTTTGAGGTAATAGTTGAATTTAAAGCCCAAACACAGAAACACTGGCAACTTTTTGTTTCACAAATGTACATTTAATAACCAAATAATTATATTATTTCTCCATTAATTCAAATATTCATTTCTACTATATTTTTGTTTCTATGTTACCTATCAATGGAAATTGAGTTCTTTGGTTTTTCTTTTTGAAGGTGTAAGATATCTTGTCACACCAAGAAAAACAGAGTAAAACGTTTGGGAGACATCATAAAAGAACCTACATTTTATTTTATTCATGCATAAAGAGACGAATCTAAATTCAGAATCACCTTTAAAATTCTGTAATCCTACTTTATAGTCAGCTCTAGGCAGAGTGGAGTATGAATAAGACGAACAATGACTTCTGATATGTTTTGGGGGAGAAAAATCAAGCTCACAGAGGAATTGAGGAACAAAGGAACTAATTCTGAATGTCAGAGCCGAGCCAAATTATTATGCCCCATAGTCTTTGATTAGTACCTTTAAGAGTATAGATGTGCATATTGTTTTGGCTTCCTTAGAAAGGTCTTCCCCATTATTATTTGAATATAATTAGAAAATCCAGCAATGAGAAGAGAAAACCTTAATTAAAAATTGCACTTAAGGCATATAAAATTCTAAATGCCATCTCTGGTTTATTTTGTGTCAATCTATCTGAAATATCAGAATTACAGTATTGTACCTCTTAAACAGAAGTAATCAACTATTTTGGTTAAAAAGGGTATTATTAACTGAAAAAGACAATTAGGAACTGAAAGTAATATTAATAGATACAAATCATAATGCACCTTATTTCAAATGTAAATTTATGTAGAGCATTTAAACAGTGTTCATTTTTAAAAGACCCTATAATAATGCTCATAATTATATTGCATTACTTATGTCATTAGAGGAATTCTATTCTGACTCATAAAAGCCAAAACTGTCATAACCTGCCAAAGCACCTTCATATATGAACCATACTGCAAATTTCAGATCAAAAAATTACATTTTAATAGAAACCATACTTATTTATGTATCATATAGAAAATAAGAAAATATCAAAATTGATATATGGCCTGTCTCTTCAAATAAAAGGGCTACAGAAGAAAAGCATATATCCAAAAGTATACTGTCTAGAATTTAAACTTCAAATGGCATTATAAAAATATTGTCCTCAGTTTAATTTTCATCTGAACATCTACCAATCACTTTTTACAGTTTACATCTGAGACAAATTTCAATACACTACTAACGCATAAGCTTTAACATTCTGAATTAAGGTTTGATACACTGCCACCTAGCGATAATTTGAAGAAAATTCAAATGTATTGATGTACTGCTGAAGGCTCAATCCCGCACTTAACCTGATGGAACACTGGGCAGGAACTTACCACGCACTCATTTATCTGGCCGAAAAGCAAGCTGGTTAAAGGTAATAACAGAAGAGTAGATGGTAGTTCAAATCTCTGCTCCATTTATGTCGTGACCTTGGGAAAGTTATTCTACATCTTTAGCTAAGCCTTGGTTTACAATTCTGGAAAGTGGAAATTATTATATAATTACCTCAAATAATAAATTATTTAAGGTTAAATTACTTTATTTAAATTCATTTAAGAAATGAACGCGATGAGGGTATATTGCTGATCATAGCCCGTGCCATATCACAAACCCTTTTAGTAGTCATACAATTATTTGGCAAAACTTTTTTCTAAGTGCTTGCATGACCAAACTCAATTATAATTTTCCAAAATACTGCTAAAGGTATTCTTGCTCCTTCAGCAAAAACAAAAAGTAGCTGATTTACCATGGAAGAAGTGATATTTACAGTTGCTGCTTCAAAATGTAAAAACACATGAAAATTCTAAGTTTGGATTTTATTTCTACCATTTAATAGTTCCATTAGCCAATCAAAATACAGTCTTGACTTAAATCCCTACATGTACTTTCTTCTAAGTTAGCAGCTGTGATAATGTCTTATATTCATTTTTATACATCAAATACATGTAGTGCCTGCATATAATAGATGTCCAACAAATATTTTTGTAAGATCTGAGCATACTATCAACATACTATGCTTAGTTCAATGGGCATTAAGTTCCTGTTATAATTCAGTAACTGACATAGTCATTATTAAAAAGATGAATGAAAAAACCATTCCAAATTAGTAAAAGATAGAGCCATACAACTAACAAGAATACAAGTGAGAAGTATATGAAAATTACATCAGATTTATAAACAAAGAAACAATTTTTATCTGAGGGGCTTAGAAAGAAGGAGGCAAAATAACAATGTAAAAAAATAAAGGAAAGCACTCTGTTTCTTTGCTAGACATTTTCCCCCTTGTATTCATTAGCAATTTGTATGGTTCATTTGGCAAAAGTACGGAAGAAGAAAGTGAATTTGCATAAGCACAATTAATGACTTCTTAAAAATTCAGCAGAATTGCAATTAAATCTGAGTGGATTCCAGTTCCAAAATGTCCTTCTCTTACAGTAAAAAACAGTAAAAAACTACCTGAAAAGTTTTCACCATAAAACTGTGCCTCACTCTTTTACATTTTTAAAGGAATATTTAAATCTTATATGGTTAAGATCAGATACATTTTTTATCAAAGAACAGGGCAACTGCTTTTGTATTACCATGCCTAGCACCATGAAATAAAGAGGCAAAGGCATCCTGAAAAACCTTCTCTTTTTCTACCATATTTATGAAGAGGCCAATGCCCCTGAGTCAACAGATCTGGCCATAAATGGATTTTGATAGTAGAGAAAGGACAGTAGACAAGAGACAGATGAGGAAAGAGTCTAAATATGTCAGTGAAATTCTCACCATAGCCAAAAAATATCAAGTGGCTGTCAGAGTACATCTTGATTGATGTTATTAAAACCTAGTTGAATCAATAAAAATTGCTTTCAGGTCACAGTGTGGCTCCCAATTCTACAATTCTACTCTTAGACTTGATGTGCTATAAATTGTATCTAAGTTGAACTTTACTAATTCTTCTTAGATGTTCTGTGATATATAGTGCAAAATTGTTCCTGAAGGAGAAACACCAACAAGCAGCATGATATGCAGCCTTTTCAACAGTGCCTGCTGCAAGGCAAAGGAGAGCAGACAGTAATCCTTCATATACTCTAGAAAACATTCTTTTGCCAATAATCAAATTAGTGATTACCCAAATATGGACAATTCAATAGAAGATACATATTAGGAGGTGTCCATTATGTATAAAAATGCACAAAGTTGTTGTAAGAGCTAAGAACATGTAATATGCATATATCATAATTTCTGCTTAACTTGAATGATCTGAGAGAAAATATAATAATATAGAAGGCAATGCAAGGGAACAATATAAGGAAACCAATGAGAAAATAGTGACTTTTCTAGGCATTAACTGAGGACATTTGCAAAAGAGCAACAGACATGACCAATGAGGGGAGATAAGAGTCATGCTTTTCTCATTCACTTGTTTAACACAAATGTATTGTCTACTTCTTGCCAGGTAGGCATTGTTGTGGGCTCCAGAGATATGGTAGGGAGCACAGCCAAGGAGTTTACATTTCGACAAGAATAGATAAAAATGTAAAATGAAAATTATAGAAAGGACAACTTTATGATGTGAGGAGCACTAAGGAAAAAATAAGTAGAGTGAAATGGCCAACCATGATGTGCAGGGAGGACTAACAACAATGCAGAATCAAGGAAGCGCTCTCCAAGGAGTTGGTGGTTATGTTGAGTTCTGCCCAGTGGATGGCTCCAGTCCCACGACAACCCTGGGGAAGAGTATTTCAACCAGAGGAAGGTGGTCAATAGATGGCCATTCCTGAAGCAGGTCAATGCTTTCCAGAAGCCTGAAGCTGGAGCTGAAGCACATGTGTCATGAGATTGGGTCCAAGAGGCAGAAGCTAGAGCATGTTGAACCTTCAAGGCCATGTTGAGGTATATGGGTTTTATTCGACATGAAATGAAGAGTTTTAAGAAAGGGGGAAACTCATCACACTATAAAAATTGAAAAAGAATTTTGGAAATGGATTATGGTGGGCCTGAAACAACAACTTGAAAGGTTGAGGACTTACTTGTGAACAATGAGCATCTGAGGACAGAACAAGGAGTTTCCACAAGCAGAACTATGGGAAGATGGATATGATACATACATAAAGCGGGAATACCATATGAAATAAACAAAAACAAAGCAAAAACCGCGCTTATTTGGTGTATATGCCTCAGTGGCAAATGGGGGGGGGGGGGTCTTCATTATTTCACCCCAGCCAAAACTATGTGTCATCTGGAACATTCATCAAATGTCCTTGTGTCCTACTGAAATTCTTCCCTCAACCTAAAGTCCCCATGACTTTAGATCACATAGGAGCTTTTGCTCATCCTTTAAGAATGAGTTTAAATGTGACCTTTTCTGTGAAGTCTTTCCTTGTGGTTCAACACTGCTCAGAGCTTACAGAATTTTCTCCCTGCTTCTATAAGCTTTGAATGTATCTCTCTTACATCAATTTCATATTGCATTCTAACGTTGGGTTTACATCTTTTCCCTGTAGATTTTGCTCTTTAAAGATATATGTGGTCATGTTCACTTTAATACCATCAGTGCCTAATGCAGTGCCTCCCTCATAGGAGGACCTCAGAGAATGTCTGTTGGAAGAATGAGTCTCAACAGATCAAGCATCAGGGGATGAGGTCCAATGACACAGGGAAGGAGCAAACCACTCCCTTCTCACCTAACATGAACCCTACAGAATGCTCTGTGTGTAGCAGACAAATGTCCTCTAACCAGTAACAACAGTATTATTGGTTGAGTTACTGCCATAAGCTAATCATCTGGGAGTGTGTGCAGTTATTATTTTAAGCTTATGGTTAACCATTAGAAGAAAACTGCCTCATAAAATCCTATAGCTACATGTTACATAACAAATTCTTTGAAACAGATTTGTAAACATGGTGACATTTTACTTTCCTGTGCTTGTGGAAGATATTCTACAGTACAGACAATGCTCCAACAATACGTATAAATATTAATTGACATTAGATACTTGACAGAAGTTTATTTCACTTGTTAAATGATAAACAATGGATGATACTCTTTGTGTAAAAAACTGAAGAAAATTATCTTTTTTCCAATGTGAATAGGATTATTTTGGTAGGCAGAATTATAAGATAGCCCAAAATTCTCTCTCCATAAAATATATGCCAACCTTGGAGTGTTCACTCTGAATTTTATGGGTGAGCTCTCCGTTGATCATGTGACATTATACGGCAAAGGTGAAAGGATTTTGCAAATGTAATCAAGTTCCCAGATCAGTTGATGTTGTGTTAATCAAAAGAGAGATTATCTTGATTGGGCTTGACCCAATCAGGTGAGCCCTTTAAAAGAGGGTCTATAGGTCAGAAATGAAAGAAATAGCCAAGATGCTTGCTTCTTGCCCTTGAAAAAAGCAAACTGTAGCTGGCTGAAGACAGGTCACACGGCAGGGAAGAGTACACAATCTTTTGGGGGCGAGGACTTCAGTCCTACACCCACGAGACTAATTTTTTTGATCAAGCAGTGACTGTGGAAGAAGACCTCAAAACTCATGATACTGCACTTCCAGCCCAGACTTAGATTGCAATTCTGTGAGACCTTGAGTAAATGACTCAGAACCTGTGCCTAGAGTTCTAACTCACAGAAAATGTATGTTGTCTGAAGCAGCTAAGCTTATCATTTATTATGTAGCAGTAGAAAACTAATGCATTTATAGTTTTGAGTAATGCCAGTTTGGAACAGAGTAGCAAAATAGCATTATTGAACTCTGAAACAGGTCCTTTTAGCAACAGCTACAAGAATGCACTTTCTACATATGCAGAGTCAGGAAAGATCATAACAGTGTTAGGAATCTTGCTTTTCAACTCACTTATTTGATAATTGCAGAAACTGAATCTCAGGGAGAGTAAATAATTTGTGTTTGGTTAGCATAGCTATTAGCTGGAGAATAAGCACAGATTTTAGGGGAGAATACCATTATGGATATGGAAGCATAGGCAGCAGGAAAACCAAGTAGAAGGGGACTCAGCATCAGAAAGGAATAGCAATAGAATCTACACACCAAAACTGCTAAAATTCGGAATAGAATTAGCCCCGGAAGAACTTGTGCCAATATTTTAGGGCCTATTTTTGGAAGCACTGGAATATATTCAAGAGGCCAAATGACAGCATCAAACATTGAGGAGTAAGACACTGATCTTTTTACCAGAACTGCAATACAAACTGCGAGCTTCGTCATACAACAAAAGACTGATTGCTAGGACTGAAGCACAAATTCAGTGAAAAGTAAGCACTGAATTGAATGACAAACTTTGGATAGGGATTTTTAGGAATCCTCATGCTTAGGACCTGTTTAGCCCCGAAAGAGGGGAGCAGGACTGAACAAATCAGGTAAGAGGTCTTAGCGGTGAGATTAGGAAGCTGCATGACCCAAAGATGGATTGCATATCTCCCTCCCTTCCACATCCCCAGTGTCTTTGGCAAGCGGCAAAATGGCCTGCCTATGAAGGAATCACCCTTATAAACTAATAAATATCTTCGTTTTTTTTCATCCTCCTACATACCTCTGGAATTTTATCTTTCTTTTTATTAAAAAGAAGAGGGGGATCACTTTTGGGCAGAGGTCTCATTCAATGAACATTAATTAGAACACAGCAGGGTTGTCACAGAGTACATAATGTTCTTTGCCCTGGAACATTGGCTGTTTATGACTCACTTCTCTGGGGGGTACTTCCTTTGATCCCACTGGGTAGCAGACTAAAGAGGTCTCTAATTATATTTTGGGCTAAAATTAAACTTTGTTTTAATCTCTAATTTACAAAAGAATTTTTCCTTCACAGGAGGTTTACATAAGAGGTGAGGTTTCCTGGAGCTCTAAATTACCTTTCTCCTGCCCATCACAGAAATGGTTTGCATTTTCAACATACCTTTAATGATTCCAAACAAACCAAGGTTAACAGATACTAAATTCTTGCTTACATTAGTACCTGAGTATACCCTTAGGTGTAACTTGAATATAGCCTAAGTTACATATCCTCACACTTGTTTGGGCATTGCTCTGACCCAAACTCTGACAAAGCATAATTTTTCATGTTCATTACCATGGGGCTGTTGTTGCATGTTTCACAACCTGTACAAGAGAAGTGCTTCAGTTTTTTTTTTTTTTCCTGCCTTCTGTTCTATTCCTACTTGGAAAAGAATGAATATTTAAGCAACATTAAACAAATAAATAAAAGCATGAATGAGGTATTATTACTGGGAACCATACAATTCCATGGGTAGGGATGGTTTTTAGCAGCAAAAAGGCATAGGTGGGTCAACATGCTAAGCACTTTTCATGAGTATTGACGTTCTTTGACCCCCGGCTAATGATTCCCAAGACAATTACTGTATATATTTTACATTGCATGACTTTTCACCAACGGTTTTGGCATAAAACAACATTATATTTATACACAGGGCATTTTCTAATGGCAATTCAGTGATGATGACAGTTTAATCCTTTTCTCTCCTCTTTTCAGTGTATCAACAACCATTACTTACAGGGCATTTTCTCTAGCAATGATTAGTCTCCAATGGTTTCTCAAAACAAAAGGGACCTTCACCAGGGTTTCACCCTCTACTCAGGTTTCAAACATCTACAGCAGTTCTTTTTATCACAGGTTTAGAGAGAATTTCATTCAGGAATCACTTTGACAGGATGGGTTCAAAGTCCTAAATAGAGGTCTTATCCTTGTAGTTATAATGGTGCTTCTGCAATTAACATCACTGTTTCCAAACATCAAATCCCCCATCTAATACCCTAGTTCCCATACATGGCTCCCTGACCTGCCTTCCATGATGAAATTCCAGATATGCATCTTCATTTGCTCTGAGAATAAAGTGCCCACATGAGTCGCCTTTCTTTTCAACATTTGTTCTAAAACGATCATATCTTCTCTATAACCTCAGTGTTAGAATTTCATTTCCCCTTTTCATAAACATAAGTTACAAAGATGTAGACCTCTTTGAGACTTCAACACTAGGCAAGACTGAAGCTAGGACTAACTAACTGAATTGTGAATTTGGTTCACAATTCAGTACCACCCCCTGCTTCCTGTCTAACCATATTTATGACAATCAGTCAAAAACTTGGGTCTCAACTAATGAATGGTAATGCAGCAGCAGAAACCTCACATTTTTAACACGGAGTATATCATCATAGTCCAAGTGCCAGGAGAAAAAAATTGGGTAGGTTGTAGGGATTCAGTTGGCCCTCAACTGGATTCTCAAACCCCAGAATATAGATGCAGACTCAGAAGAGAATTGGAATATAAACAAAGAATCAGGGTAGAACCCCAGTTAAATTGACTTGGAACACCCCAGGTAAGATTACAGCTTTGTAGTTACATTCCTAAGAGCCTAGGGAACTAATATGGGGCAAACCAAGAGCCAAGAAAAGGATAATAGAGTAACGCTTGTATTAGGGCATTCTTGCACTGCTATAAGGAAATATCTGAGACTTGGTAATTTATAAAAACAGAGGCTAAATCTGCTCATGGTTCTGCAGGCTGTACAGGAAGCATAGCAATGTCATCTGCTTCTGGGGAGGCCTCAGGAAGCTTGCACTCACAGCAGAGGGCAAAGCGGGACTTTCACGTCACATGACAAAAGCAGAAGAAAGAGAAGAATGGGTGGGGGGAGGTGCCACGCTTTACAACAACCAGATCTTGTTGAGACTCACTCACTATCAACAGGAGAGCACCAAGCCATGAGAGATCTGCCCCCATAATCCAAATGCCTCTCACCAGGCCCCACCTCCAACACTGGGGATTACAATTCAATATGAGATTTGAGCGGGACATCCAAACTATATCAACCCTTCACTTAGCAAAGAGTTGTGATGGACAATGTCCTAATAAAGCATCATACTTCATTTTAATCAACTCAGGCTCTGCAAAGTCAAAATTCAAACCCAATTCTCCTGATCTATAAGGTAATTTTTATTACTCCATACAATCAGCAGATGCAGAAAAGGAAATGGATATATTTATTGCACAAATATTGAATATATAGTTCTACAACTGGAACTCTTTTGAGTAGTATGGACACAGCGATAAGGAAAACAAAGCTTCTGCATTAAAACTGACAGGCTTGTAAGGAAGATAGAAAAGTAAACAAGCAATTACAGTACAATGTGATAACACATGCAAAAGGTGGTATGTGAATCCAGAGGTGAGTAATATTTACATAAAAGTTTTAAAAACTGGCCAAGTGTGGTGTTTCAGGCCTGTAATCCCAGCACTTTGGGAAGCCAAGGTGGGTGGATTGCTTGAGCCCAGGAGTTTAAGACCAGCCTAGGTAACGTGGCAAAACCTTGTCTCTACAGAAAATATGAAAGTTAGTTGGACATGGTAGCACACCCTGTAGTCCCAGCTACTTGGGAGGCTGAGGTGGGAGGATGGCTTGAGCACTGGAGGTCGAGGCTGCAGTGAGCCATGAACGTGCCACTGCACTCAGCCTGGGCAACAGAGTGAGACCCTGTCTCAAAAAAAAAAAAAAAAAAAAAGTTTTAAGAAAGAAGGTGACCCACAGTGATTCTTGAAGGGTTATTGGGAATTTAAAAAACAATATTGTCATTATTATTTTAAAAGTCATGGTAAACTTATACTAGAGGGAAACTTCCTTATTTTGATAAACAATATCTATTCAAAAACTACAGCAAACATCACCTTTTTATGAAACCCAAGAAATTAGGATGATTATTATTGCAATACTCTGCAAGAGTTTTCTAGAGGACATAACAAAATAAAATAAAGCATGACTTTTAATGGAAGAACAAAATGCTACTATTAGGTGACATAATAGTCATCTTAGAAAACTCTTAAAGCAAGTCAGTCAGTAAAATGGCCACAAACACATGATAGGTGATATATTTAAGAGTTTTGGCAAAGATGGATCTGAGAGTCAGGGGAAAGAAAAGAATATGGAAAGAACCCATTTTTTGTTGTGGTGGTTGTTTCTTTTTTCTTTTTTGTTTTTTAATTTCAGAGAGGATGTTCACCTATGGAACGGGTATATTTGAAGTAGGTAGAAGGAAGAGGAAGAAGAGAATGAGCCTGATTTTGAATACAATGTTTTCAGTATGACTGATGCATTTTAAGGAAGATTCCATTTATGTATTAATAAGGATAAATTACACTATCCTGTAATAATAGCTTCCAAATCTTGGTGACTTGTACCAAACAAGACTTATTTCTTACTCTCAAAAAATACAATGCAATTTTGAAAAGTAGCCACCTCCCTTATCTTGCAACTATGCTATCCATAAGCAGAGGAAAAATGAACTGGCAGGTAGCATGAGATGTTTTTAAGGACAAAGTCTAGATATATCTTACATCATTTTCACCCACAACCCATCAATCAAAACTCTATCTCATGACCCAAACTAATGGTATGAAAGCCAGGAAAAGTAGTCTTTCCATTTTCCCAGAAAGAGGAAACAGTACAGTAAAGACAGAACAGCTTCTATGCCAAAAGAGGACAGACAGATATATAAGTTTTAAGCTTAGGGATGAGATTTTCATTAAATTTATTTGCTGGGTACTTAATGAAGTTCTACATTAAAACTTTACTTTCTTTATAAGGAAAGTCAGTACAATAAGGTCTGCATTATCTACTTTATAAGGCTATTATAATAAAATTAAATGATTATGTGGAAGAACTAAGCTCTAAAGTAGTACATAAAACAACACAAACATATATTTTAGGTACATTTGGTACCATACTTACTCTTGAAATATAGGCCTACACAGAAAGGAAGGCAGTTACTCTCTGCTCTTGTTTGATACTTGCTTCCCATGTAGTGTGTTTCCTAAATGAAAGTGTGTGTGTGTGTGTGTGTGTGTGTGTGTGTGTGTGTTAGTTGGTCATCTTTTCACAATTGAGGACAGCAAGGACTACCAGACAACTTCCAATACCTAGGAATTGTCAAATATTTTGTGTAAAAGGGCAGATCTTATATATTTTAGGCTTTGTGGGCTATAAGGTCACCACAGAAGTCTATCACAACTACTCAGCTCTGCCACTATAGAGCAAAAACAGCCACTGACCATAGGAATGGACATGATTGTGTTTCAATAAAACTTTATTTACAAATATAGATAGGATGCTGAAGACAACTGATTTGTCCAAGAGAGTTCTTTCTGCATTCGTAAGGATTTAAATATCAGATCGACTTTGATAGTATATATGTGGTACTTGAAGGCATTTTCTTAATCCTGCAACACTCTTATTTTTAGCCCCTAAAATAGTCAATACCTATCATTTTTACTGGATTGCCAAAAAACGCCTTCTATTGCTTCAGGATAGGAACTGGGATCCATAAATAAACTTATATAGAAACTAATGGAATGTTTTTAATACAGAAATAGTCATAGATATGATTACATAGTAAAGACCAAACAGATCTTTGTAATGGAAAACAGATTGAGTATCCACAAAATTTAAACAATGGACAATGAAAAGCTGGAAATGTCAAGGCCCTAAGTAAGGCTCAGGGAAATCAATTCATTCTCAAAACTATGTGTTTTAGCTGAGAAATCCTTATGTGCTACTAGCCTTCCTTGGATAAGAGAACACAGTAATTATAATAAACCAATAAAGCAACATCATTTGTAATTTTTGATGCTCAAAAGCTAGTAAACAGAGTGCTTGTCAATGGTCTAATCCATATTTTCTTTAGCCAGTAAACACCCAACGGTCAAAATATTTATTTATGAAAAGACTTCATATCTACCATATCTGTTATTAATGTTTTTCTTTCCACTTTTATAATTTATACCACACATTTATACAATCCTCTGCTGCTTTGGGAATGATATAGTAGTCTGAAAAATAGTAAATTCTCTTCCAGTTACAGTATGAAAGAACATAAAATTTAGCCTTGACAGACAATTTTTTTAAAAAGGTATTGCTGCGAGATGCCTTTATTATCTTTACAACAGCTGCTGAAGGAAGGTCTCGGTCCAAAGAGTATGTTATTGGGTTAGAAAAAAAACTCTCTATAGCTGCAATAGTCTGCGCTTCTACTTGCTGGCTAACACAGGTTAACACAATAGAAGCTAATTATTCTGTCGGGTCAGAGGCTATTGACAGTAAAAAGACTGCCTGTGATCAGGGAAGAACCTCTTTTCACCTCTCTACTACCCTGTCCATAGGGTGCTGAGTGATGTGAGCTCACTCTGATCATATTAAGACAATTATATCTGCAATGGCTTCATACCTCATTACTATTATCAATGATAAAAGGATATGTGGAACTGAATCTTTGCATATACTTTCTCATTTTCTCACCTTTAATTATTGCCTTCTTCACACCTGCTTATTGAGCTTATACTAAATCCCTTGACAATTGGAGGTCTGGAATCTCACCTGCTAATTACATTGGCTGTGGCTCAAAAACAGACCCATGCTACTGAAGCACCTGTAAACTTTACTTAATGGACATGTTATGACATTAAAAAGCCCCCCTTTCCCACCTTTATTGATAGCTTTCTTACAAAATTTAAGTCAGTTTTTCTGTAACCAAGTTTATAAAGACCTTGCATTATTAAATTTAATGTAAACCTATTAGTCTTACATTTATTTATTTTATGTGTTATTGTAAATCTGTTATCTAGAGCTATAAATCCAATTCCTTCATCAAGCATTTACCAATTACCCACTATGTGCAGAGGATTTTAGTAAGAACAATGACAGATACAATGAGATGAGCTGTAAGGAACTAACTTGTGGTTAGAAAGAACTATACAATGAAGTATGAATGACAAGGACTGTAACTGAGCTTTGAAGAAATTCTACAGGAGTATAAAAGAATGAAGAGTAACTAATTACATCAATTATTAATGTTGCAAAACCGAACTTGGGTCTGACTGCTCAGTGCAGCAAAACTGAACAATAATATCAGGATTTGCAGCAAGATAAAGTGAAGCATGGGGAATTAGGAAGTTAACGCTTAAGACTCTGAACTCTCCAATGGCGTACATGTTAAGAGTTTTTAAAGGCAGGGAGGTTGGTTATAGGCAATGCATGAAGGCTATACATTAGTTTGCCTAAAAGGCAGGCCATCTTGAAGCAGGGACTTACAGGCCACAGGTGGATACAAAGATTCTCTGACTTGTGATTGGTTAAGAGAGCAAAGCTTTATCTAAAACTTGGGGTCAGCAGAAAGGAATGTTGAGCTCTGGCCTGTGTACATGACTTAGTCCAGGCCCCTCAGGAAGAAATTTAGAAAAAAGAACAGTGGCCAGAGTTCTGACCACAGTTCCCCCTTATCTGAAGTCTACGTGCCAGTGGACAGCGTTTTTCATTTGGTGGGGGTCCAGCTGTTTGAAAAACAACTCAGGGACATATGTTAATATATTATCTTTAGTTTCTAAGGGAACCAAACATTTTGTGACTCAAACTTCCTTGGCTATTGTTTTAAGCTATTTCTACCTTCTTCCTTATCAGGTTGCTCATTTTCTTCTCAGGGCTTACTGGGTGACTGGAATTTCCCTTGAAGGAACTCAAAAAGTTTCCTTTATTTTTATGATTGATGGGGTCCACAAGGCCTTTAAGAGGGGTCCCTACTCTGCCTCATTAATCTAGAAAGTAACTAAAAATCAAGATTTGGCAGAATATCCTCCCTAAAAAATGTTGCTATCCTGTCTTATCAGTTGCTATTCTCATCATTATCCACTCAGTGATCCAGATCTGAAACTGGGAATTGCCTTGTATAATGAACAAGTCTAGGACTTACATTGCGAAGACCTGGACTCACACCATACCTTCCTAAATTACTAGTTGTGTGGCTTAGGGCAAGTTGTTTAATCTTTCTGAATCTCAATTTCCTCATAAAAATTGGGAGCAATTATTCTTAATTCTCTCACTGGCAAATGGGGAGGATCAAGTAAGATAAAATGAATGAATGTTTATGCATCCACATAACTCTTTATAAATGTGTTTCTTTTTATCTTTTATTCTCCTATTATTTATAACACTTAGAAGATATAGTGATTATTATTTTAATTTAGTAAATTTATAATTAAAGACCTCAAAGAATGGTGATGATTAAAAAGCAGAGTTAAAATCAGCCTCAGAGTCATCTACAAATCGTCAAAGAAAAAGAATGTTTCTTCAAAATGGGAACATCAAGTATGGGAAGAAGAGAAGAGAGAGCATAGATTACATCAAGACAGGGCTCAATTACAGGGTGATAGCAAACACTGGTACTTAGGAAAGCGAGTGTGTGGGCTCTTACATAGCTTTTTCAGGAATTTCAGCCAGGATGCTGTTTTATAAAACCTCTGACAAGTTACATTAAGAATGCAACCATTGCTTGGAAACTAAATTGTATCAATTGTACTGACAATATTTTTATAGCAATATTTGTCCCTCTAGCAAATAATTCAATCCAGGATTATACGATAAATTTTGCTTTCCTGTCTTTTGGATCTCCTTTATTCTGGGATCATTTCTCGGCTTTTATCTTTATGATATTGAAATTTTTAAAGAACACAGGCTGTTTACTTAGAGAATGTCTCTTAATTAGAATTTGCTTGATATTTCTCTAGATTTGACTCAGTTTATGCATTTTTAGATAGAAAACTACATGAGTTGTATATTTTCCTAGTTCATCACATCAGGAGACAGGTAATGTCAGTTTATCCCATTATTTGTGAGGTTAACTCTCGTTAAATTGGTGTATACCACCCATATTCCTGCAATCTTAAGTTTTTACTTTTCATTTTGTGATTAAGTAATTTGTTATATTTGAAACTATATAAATATTCTGGTCTTCATCAATGGTTGTTTACTGTTGCATCTACTGATGATTTTTCCCTGAATCAATTATTATTGTGATGGTTACAAAACCATAATTTTCTGATTCTTATTACTTTTATTAAATGTTATCCAACTATAGAGAAGACATTTCTCTTATCTCCTATGTATCCATTAATTTAGTCATTCTTGTCAATATGAACTCATAAACTGGTATAAAATTCAATGAATTATAATTTATCATCTAATTCAGTTTAATTTTGTCGACTGTCCTTCATTTGGATGATGGGAACCCTTCCAATATGGCTCCTGTGTCCTTTGGACCTAATTCCTTTGTTTTATATTATTAGCCCTGCCTCAGTTTCTTCAGAATAAGGTATTCTAGCATTCCAAGCTCCTACTATACATTGGCACAGAAAGACAGATGATAGATAGGTAGGCAGATAGACAGATCGATAGATAGATAGAATAGACACACAAATACATAATAGACAGATAGACAGATACAAAGATAGATTAAGGATAAGAACAAAGTTTACAAAATATTAACAATTGATAAATCTGGGTGAAAAGAATGTGGGAGTTCTGTGTACTTTTCTTGAAACTTTTTATCTAATTACATTTTTTCAAGCCAAATTTTTTTTTAAATTAACAAAGCAAACCAACTCATTTTATGCCTAACTAGACTTTCTGAACTAGTAATTTCCCTGTGAGTTACTGACTCCTGGGGAGACGTGGAGATAGTATCCTACTATTAGGAATATGCATGTTTTATAATTTCTTCAGGTGTCTAATCATCTTAATTTTTAGGTTCAACTGGAAAACAACTTTCAGAAATAAAGAACACTCTATAAAGTGTCATTCTATAAGCTATATATGGCCACTTATTTCTCCAGATTACTGTTGTCATAAATCTTCAGGCTAAAGAATGAGAAATTTCAGTGTAAGAATTCTTCTCTCTCTGTTCACATTTTCTTGGTGATCTCGTGTCATACTTTTATGAACTGTACACTGTCAGATCTTAAATTTGTATCTCCATTCTAGACTTATTCCCTGAACCGAAGCCTTCTCTTTTTGAATGCTGGTAATACATTTCCTTCAATGTGACTGGCCCATAATACAACTCCTGACATTCTCATGACTCATAAACTCATTCTTCAAATCTTCCTTCCCTATTTTATTCTCCTCCACAGCATTTAGCTACTTCTTGCCTCCAACTTAATTTGTTTGTATAGTTCCCAATTAGAATAGAAGCTTCACGAAAAGAAAGTTTTGTCTTTTTTCACGTTTACTTACCAATGCCTAGAGTGCTTGCCTGTGTAAAGCACTCAAATATTTGTTGAATAAGTGAGTATGATGGTTCAATATGTTGCTTTAACTCATTCTTTCAAATGAAATAGATTCTTAAGTCCAAGCAAAAAAAACATTTTAAAGTAGATTTTCTGGAACAAGTATAAAGAGTGAATGAAGATAAGTATAAAGTATTGCCTACATTGGGGACCTTATTGGATCACTATAGGGGTTGTAAGAGAGAGAATTAATAAAAATCATTCAAACAAACTAAGCCTAGATGATTGTAAGTCAGTATTGTGTTGCCACTGATATTAACGTAAATTTTCTTAGGAAGAGGTGGTAGTGTCAGAGAAAGAAGTCATATAAATTGATAATGTAGAAAGTCAATACAATTTAGCCAGCAGAATATTAAGAGATAAACAAAGTCTCTGGAGAAGAAAGAGAAAGAAAGAAAGAGGGAAAGAGGGATGTTTTCTATAAAACTGTTACACGTCCCAAATGTAATACTTCCCAATTCCCTCAAACACATCTTCCCTTCAACACCCCACTTTTCTACACTTATGTTCTGGGGGGATGGGGGCTAAGTATAAAGAAAATATTAACAGTATTGACATTTCAAGGAAACATGGTTTAGCACAGTGCATTGGCCATAACTATTACCATGACCCATATTCTCATTAGTATGTATGTGTGCATGTGTGTGTTCTCATATGACCACTGTTTTTATTTTAAATAGAACACATTAATATAAACCTCTATTTTTGGTCCTATTTCCTTCTAGTTCCTGGGAAGTTATAGTGAATAGCACATTAGCTGTCCCATAAAAATTACATTTTAAATAAATTCTGATCATGACTGGCCTTCATGCTTAGCCAAAGAAGTGTTGTTGTGGCTCTCGTATCAAAAATTTGTCAGATATTGAGAGCAACTTGGTTCTTATGATTCTTCTCTGTATTTCTCACTAGAATTTGGCTGAAGAAAACCCTGGCCTGCCTCTTCAATTGTTTCCTAACATCTAGACAGTAAATAGAAAAACTGTTGAGTGCTTTACTTATAGCACAAGGTAAAAGAAATGTGCAGAGGTTAGTAAATAATAAAAAGAGGGTTACATAGATTTAGCTAAATAAACTTAAGAAAAACGGATTCGGTGTTCAGTATTCTGCAATAACGTCCTGAAAAATTTTTTTTCTTATAAAAATATCATTCACATATTTTAAAACATAATTTCATGCGAGACTGGAATTTTTCTTTCTAAATGCACTTTGATAAATTTAACAAAATAAAATCAGGAAACAATGGCATTTGAAGGTCATCTTTAAAAATTAAATTCCAGAATAATAACTCAGTAGGAACCCATCAGTGAAGTTCTTGCTTTGTTCTCGCTCTTAGATAGTCCTGTTCCACTTGCTGGTCCTTAAGGCTTCAAAAGTAAGACAGAGCCTATCTAGATCCTCAGAATACAAGCACTGACATATGAATAGAGGGGGATTTTGTAGGCATAGGAGTTATCTACACACACTGACCCACAGAGTTTGACATCTGGGACAATATATCTTATTGGAAGGAAAGGAAATTGGCATTTGTCTTTCCAGAAAATGCTACAATTCCCAATTCCACAGCTGCAGTTGAATAAAGCATTTAAGAGAAAAAAGAATCAAGGAATAAATGTACATTCTCAAACTTTGCCTAGTATGCTTTCTTCTTAATAGTTCCAAAGTGAAAACAACAAAAATGCTCATTGATAAAAGAAAGTCTAAACAAATTGGGGCATGTTTATACAATGGAATGCTACACAGCAGTCATGAAAAATGAACTACTGACATAAGCTACAATATGAACAAATATAAAAAACATAATATTGAGCAAAATAAGTGAAAAATAACATTACATAGTTTCATTCTCTATTTATATGTATTTAAAGAATAGGCCAAACTAATCTAAGGTGATAGGTGTGAAAATAGCTAACGCTGTTGACCACAAAGACGGGACAGTGATAAACTTTCTAGAGAGCTAGAATGCTCTGTACCTCATATGAGGGACGATCACACAAATGTTTATTATTGTATAGAATTGTAAAAAGTTATAGACAGTGTGCACTTGTAATTGGTGTGTTTTGCTCTTTGTTAATTATAATTCAATGGCACACATACGTACAACATATACATATATACACTCATACGCGCGCACGCAAACACACACACACACACATAGATATATATATAGTGCATAATAACTCATCTTGTAAATGCCCTAACCAACAGGAAACCAGTGAGACATTACTGGAGGCAGAAAAAAAAATCAATATTACCTACTTTTTTTTTTGAAAACCTCTTGTGCCCTTCTACCCAGTGGTGTGCTGGTAAGTGGTTAACAATGGTTATATACACACTCACACACTCACAAGTTTATTGTAAGTTTGATTGATAAATTCTGGGTAGCACACAACTTACAAATAATAATAAAATGTGCAATTTTATTTATAGCAAATTCTATATAACCACTTGATTTTACCCAATGTTTTCATTGACTTTTTAAATCTTATTTTTTATTCTTCCACAATGCACTTGACATTTATAAATCAATACTTCAATGTAAGTTCTTTCATTGATCGTTGAACTCTTATACCCATGGCTAACCTGTGGCTGCACATGGTGAATTAATGCTGTTCTACCATGAATACAATTGAGAAGTTTGTTTTCATGAATAAGATGAAAGTGAAACAACAAAGACACATGTCATAACTCCAAATATTGAAAAAGTATTTCCTCAATTTTTGTGCTATCTCAGTACAACAGCTATAGACACAGCAGACATTTTAACTTTAACCTGCTTTATTAGCACTTCTTTATCACTTTATTGTTTAGACAATACCATCAAATATCATGTAATAACAAAATAAATAATAAAATATAGACAACAAAAAGAGCATAAATTAAAAAATCAAGCACTCTTCTGTAGTGCTTGCATTTTCAAAGTTTAAATTTTCTCACCAGGCCAGGGGTGGTGGCTCACGCCTGGAATCTCAGCATTTTGGGAGGCTGAGGCAGCAGATCGCTGGAGCCCAGGAGTTCAAGACCAGTCTGGGCAATGTGCCAAAATCCTGTTTCTACCAAAAGTACAAAAATTAGGTGGGCATGGTGGCACACACCTGTAGTCCCTCTACTCAAGAGGCTCAGGTGGGAGGATCGCTTGAGTCTGGGAGGTTGAGGCTGCAGTGAGCCATGATTGTGCCACTGCACTCCAGCCTGGGCAACAGAGCAAGAGCCCATCTTGAAGAATAAGTAAATAAAAATAAACCATTTCATCATAGTCAAGTTCAAGCTACTGCTGTGACATATTAAATGTGAAGTTGGGAAGAGATGGGCAGTTGCCACACCATTATGCAGAATTCCCACCACATGGGTACAGTAAATGTAAATAATTTCAAGAACATATAGAGTAGTGAAATGTAGTCAAATAATTAGTGATAAATTACAAGAAATTATTTTATTTATCTCTAACTCTTTAAGAGTAATTTTTAATAATGACTATATTTAGTGACTGGGTCTCAAATTCCTAAAAAATAACAATGAGTTATTGAAAGCCAGTTTGAGGTGGCTCCAGATCACCACTGTTTCTGTAAATATTCACATTTAGTATACTATATATAGTAAAAATTTCCTCAAAGCAGAGCTTATATCCAACCCCTTCCCCCAATAGCTTCTTTTTTCTGTCTAAGCAACTTGACGTTGTACACCAGCACTTTTTGTGGTAGGACTGATATAAACACACTATCTTCTCTACTCGCCTGCAAGCTCCTTGCAGTCAGCCTTCTGTCCCAGAAAACCCCATGTGTTCGAACAGGACACAGAAGAGTAATGGGCACAAATAGATCACCAATAAATATAGAAATCCACTTCCTCCGACGACATTAATGCTCCACTCTTAACAGATTTGTTTGACCAATACCCAAATTATTAGGCATGCTTATTATGGTTATAAAAGATAGAAATCCAGTTCAGAAGAGCTCAAGCAAAAATGGTAATTTTTGACACACATAATCGGAAAGGACACTGGGTGGCTCAACTGAGAATTACAGAAAGAAATGCAGGAAAACCATGAACTCAGAACCAATGTCTCTAGAATTTCTTTGGGTTTTTGCTTGAAAAACATAATCTCTTGCATTGTAAATAGATTTACAGATTGATTCAACAAATATTTATTGAACATCTGCTATATGCTTGGTACAGTGGCTGATGTTAACAGCATTGTGAAAAAGACAGATACAATTTCTATTCTCATAGTCAACCCTCTAGTGATGACGGTATCAATAAATCATTGCAATGCAATGGGAAAAGCATTCTGCAAGGGGAAGTCCAGAGATCTCAGGGACTTATAGAAAGAGCACCAAAATTAGCCTTAAGAAGAAAAATTCCAGGAGAAATACTGTCCAAGCTAATATCAGAAATATGATTAAGGGTTAGGCAGGTCAATTTCATTAACGATAAATGTATCTATTGAATCTAATTGTATGTTCTTCATCCTGGGAAAATATTGCTCACATTTTTTTTAGATTTCCCATGAAACTCCAGACAGGAGAGATTTAAGCTTATAAATATGACTAAACCAGCAAAATTTTAGACTCATGTTAGCTGGAAAGGAGTCAAAGAATTGAATTCACTATTCTGGTCTAAAGAAAGTAAGAAATATTTTGACTTACCTGCCATGAGGAGAAGACAGAATAATAAGCACAGTAAAAAGGTCCAAGCAAGCACTTAATACTTCTTCTCCTCCTGAACATAAAATCAATTCAAAAGAGATTAAGTTAATAATAGTGAAACATAAATTAACAAGTTCACCTTATAAACCATGTTTTTTGGGGAAAACCTGGTCAGCATTAAACTACTTTCCAAAAAATAAAATATATACTTTTATTTACTAAAACACATTTAAAGGAAGAATATTTCTTAGACTCTTAACATGTGGAGGGGGAAATCTTTTATTTTTTAGGAGCCATATGCATGGATTTTTGCTCTAACAAATTAAGTAATTTATTAATTCTCTTTGCTCAGCATTATCATCTTCTAGGTCTGAAAGGGGTTGAAATGTGAGGGAAAACGATTCTCAGAGAGAGCCTTGGACCTGAATAAGCACCAGTTTATTCACTCCTGCTGAGGAAAGATTAGAAATTTGACAGAGTTTCTTCGTGAGGAGAATGAAAACCCCATACAGAGGATTAACTTGATATAACAGCAGTTTCATCAAACTAAGTATAAAATACTTGTGAGAGAAAAGCAAAACCCAACTACAATCTAACAAGCTGAGCAAAGGAGATAGACATTATATACTGAAGCTGTGAAAACTGGCCATATTCTCCCCTAATTAATGCTATTGGATCAAGTTCAAGTACACTCATGACATCATGCTGTCTGCTAAATTTGTGACCGAAAAATTGTGACCAAAAAATTGGCTCCTATAGGTCAGGTATGGTGCTTAGCCATCAAAACAATCATGTGAGAAATATTATTATCCTTATTTTTATAATTAGGAAAGCAGTGATACAGAAATAACTTATTCAGTTTTTAAAAACAGTGCTGCAGATAGGGTTCAATTCTATTGAGAAAGTCAAGCCTTTTTTATTTTCTCTACTACTCACACAATAAAAATGGAAGAGATGAATAGACATGTAATAATGTTTTAAATAATAGTTTTCTATGCACTGCCTCTTCCTAAGAGTATTTTCTGTGAATTGCCTACAAGTAATCAGTCTAATGGTATTTTGCCAAATGGATGAGAGCTCCTTTCCTAACACTCCTAGGAATTTCTACATTATATGACTCCCCCATCACAGTAAATATGTATAATTGACATAAATCAATATATAAGATATACATACAGATTACAAGTTAGCTCTATTATAGAAAATGATCATTTCTGGGTCATGTTTCATTGAATCAGTTACCTTATCATAATATTAGCTAATATTCTGTTGTCTTAAACTGTTTATGCTGCTATAAAGTAATATCTGAGGCTGAGTAATTTATAAAAAAAAAAAAAGGGTAAAGATTTGGCCCACAGTCCTACAGACTGAACCAGAAGCATGATGCCAATATCTGCTTCTGATAAGGGCCTCAGGAGAATTCCAACTTTGGTGGAAGGTGAAAGGGAGGGGGCATCACAGAGCGAGAGAGGGAGAAAGAGAGAAAGACATGCCAGGTTCTTTTTAACAATCAGCTCCCATGGGAACTAATAGCGTGAGAACTCACTCATTACCATAAGGATGGCATCAAGACATTCTTGAGAGATCTGCCCCCATGACCTAAACACTCCTCTTTAGGCCTACAATATTTGGGAGGAAATTTTAACGTGAGATTTGAAGGGTATAAATATCCAAACTATGTCACCTAACCACAGTAATTTCATATGTTAAACACAAGGATGTGCTACTTCTTATAAGTAGGGCATTTATAGATTTCCATCTAGTGGGAAATTTCATCAGCTGCAGTTGTGTCTTCTTCCGTCTACAAACCCAAAAAGGACGCTTATTAATCAGGGTCTATTACAAACCCCTGTCTCAGAAATGCTACCCTCGCTCTAGCAAAACACATGTCATCCAGGAGCTGGCAGAAAAATCCTTTTGGTCCAAGAACCTCCAGAGATTTACTTTCTGCTGACTGCCCAGCCTTGTACCTCAACCCTAGAAACCACATTACAAAAGAAAGCAGTTCATTTTGTTCCCCTGAAGTACTCAGGTTCCATTGCTTCGACTGCTCCACGTCATTCCTCTGCCCCATAGTGTCATTTTCATCCCTTTGGGGCTCATTTTGTTTCTCAGCCTGGCTTTTAATGCCCGCCTTCTTGCTCCCCTTCCTATTGATACATTTTTGAAAAAAGGAGGAACAATACAAAGCAGTTTTTTTCAAACAAACATATCTGCACATATGATAAAACCACACTTTGATAGATGAGCTTAAGAGTAGAATATAGGACAGAAGAAAGATGCCATGAACTTGAAGATAGCATAGGAGAAATTATTCAATCTGAAGAACACAGAGCAAAAGTTTTTTTAAAGAAATGAACAGAGATCGGGCAACCTGTGTGACAATATTCAGTTTTCTAATGTATGTGAAATTTAAGTCCTGGAAACATACAACAGAAAGCATCGTGTAGAAAAAAGTTTTTTTAAAATAGAGAGACCAAAATTTTTCCCCAAGTTTGAGCAAATATGTAAATTTTTCAGATTCAAGAAACTCAGTGAATTAAAAGGGAAATAAATATTTTAAAAAATTATGCATAGGCCCACAGTAGTAAACTGCTGGAAAACAAAGAGACTTTTTGAAAGCAGCCAAAGAAAAACATGTATGTGTGGAAACAATAATTCAAATGAGCAGTAACTTCCAATCAGAAACTACAGAGGCCAGATATAACAGCAGGAAAGTACCCTTAAAGCACAGAAAGAATAAAACAACAAAGAGTAAACTCCAAGTTCTATTCACAGTGAAAACATTATTTAAAAATAAAACAAAAGTAAAATCATCTTAAATAAAGGAATGTTAAGAAAATTTGTGACCAGCAGATCTGGATAAAAGGGAATACTATTATAAGTTCTTCTAGTTAAAGGAAAATTTCTTATAAAATGCATGGAAAATAATAAATTTCTTAAAAATATATAGATTTTTAAAGTAAATGGTTTTAAACTTGCTTTGTAGGGCTTGAAATATGTATAAATATCATACACATGACAAGAACAGTACAATGTATGGGGCAGTAAATGGATTAATATTTTGCAAGGTTTCCTCATTATATGAGATGAGATTCAATATAAATATAAGCAGAGTATACAAAGGTGTGAGATATATTTTATATCCCTAGTAAAACCACTAAAATTAATGCCCAGGAATATAGTTTAAAATCCAATAGACAAAAAGTAAGTCTTCTAAAATTTCAAGTTATCCAATAGATGCTAAAAAAAAAAAAAAAAAAAAAAGATTGAGAGAAACAAAAAGCAAAGAGGAAAAAACAAAAAAATAAAATGGTAGACCTAAATCTATCTATGAGATCACTTTAAACATAAAGAAACAGACAGCTTGAAAGTTAATGGATGAAAAATCATATACCATGCAAATAACAAAGTTATTTGCAGGGATTGTCTATATTAAAATCAGATAAAATAAACTCCAAAACAAAGAGTATTAACAGAGACAAATAAGCATATTTCATAAGGAAAAATGTCAATTTATCAGAAAGACACAAAAATCATAAATGTATTTTCAAGAAAGGAACAGTGAAAGTGTAAGATTTTGCCCTACTGGAAAGGTAGTAGGCTCGCCTGTCACAGTCTGATAGATAACAGCAGAAACCCAAGGCTTTTGGTTCAGACAAATGGAAATGTATTACTCACAGCACTAACAGTAGACAGAGTGACATCCCATGCCATTTTGCCAAGCCCGGATTCCACAAGGTGATGTGATGAGAGCTAAGTGTTGTCCCTGCAGTGAGATGAATAACAGGAGAGGAACCCTGAGGTTGGGCATCCCTAATCTCTTATGCCCATTCTTATCACTGTTTCCTGAGTGACATTATCTTTATTTCCACGTAATGTAAGTAAATATGGAATGTGGAGAGGAAGGAGACATCCCTATCATTACTATTCTGGAACATAAACAAATCTACTCTGGGGAGAAAGATGTAGGCATCTATAGCTCTATTCCCTGGAATATGAGGCATCTCTATCTTTCCAATTCTGCCTGATTACATTAACATTTTAGTGAAGATAGCCTGGAACAAGTTGGTTATTAATGCCTAAATTTGCAGAGATGTGAGAGACTCACTGAGAATTGTTTTCCAACAATTCCACTCTTCATTCCTACAGGCTTAGATTCTAGAAAATCTTCCCATGTGTATGCTACACTATTGGCCACTCTGAGTAATCTGACTGACAAAGGTTGGGATTATATTCATTCAAGTTGTTTCATGCATCATTTAATTAAAGCTTCTATAAACAGAATTCCAGACAGCAGAATGTGGCCAACCTATAGTACTGACTCCAGTCAGGCCCTGCAGGGACCCAGTTCTAGACAGCTAAAGAAATTCGAAAAACAATAAGGGTGGCTTTCTCCTTAAATTTCTCTAAAGAACCTTCCACTGGGCCAATGGCATTGATCCATTTATAGCAGGATGCGTTACCAATTGTACAAAGTCTGCATTCATCCTCAAAGAGGAAGTTTGGGGCAATTCAATCATCAATAACAGCACTTGCTAATGTGTTGAGGCTGATCTGAATGCCTACCAGGGTCAAGGTGCTGTCACCGATCGCTTCAGTTAAATTCAGAGGCAAATTTCATACCATCTTTCTTAGTCCACTCAGGCTACTATCATAAAATACCATAAACAGCATGGCTTATAAACAACAGAAATTTATTTCTCACAGTTCTGGATGCTGGGAAGTCCAAGATGAAGGTGCCAGCATATTCAGTGACTGGTGAAGGTCTACTTTCTGGTTCATAGATGGTCATCTTTGCACTGTGCCCTCACATGGCTGAATGGGTGAGAGAGCTCTCTGAGGTCTCCTTTATAAAGCGCACTAAAATACCCTTGTTATTGCCCTTGTACTTAATACCTTTGTATGAGGGCTCACCTTTATGACTTAATCAATTCCCAAAAGACCCACTTCTGAGTAACATCACATTGGAAATTGGATTTCAATATATAAATTTTTAGGGGGAAACAAACATTCAGTCTGAAGCACCATCTTTTCTAATCGAATGACTCCCATTGTAAGTTAAACAGATCAAAGGATGTGCAGGAATAATCAGTTCATTATCACTTCAGAAAACGCCCCCACATAATAAGGTATTACCTCATTTGTGGAGATCTATGCACTCATCTGAAGCTACATGACCTACAGCTGTTGTTTCCTTAAATACATGAAGATCTCATGTGGCCATTGCTAAAGTGAAAGTTACTATATTTTCAGGAGAATGACAAGGTTAATGAAAGGCTTCCACACAAAAAGTGCAACCCCAGGTGTGTACATGGTGACCCTGGAAATAAAATGTGGCTAACAATATTTGGGGCTTTCATGCGAGACCTACATTACTTGAGGGCCGTAGATTGATAGTACCTCCCTCACTATCCACAACATGGCCTCTCACATGTGAATTCAAGCACAAAGAGAAAAATCCAAATCAAAAATTAAATTCAAGCACGTGATGTTAGAGAAGAAATGACTGAAGATAAGCATCACAAACTATTTTGAAAAATATTAAAGTTTTTCTTAAGATGACTAACTAGGAACGTTGGATGCCAATTCTCCTCAAAAGAACATCAAAGTTACACATGAATGGTCATGATCCTAATGGAAAGCTGAGGAAAGAGAGCCAGGACCTGTCAGCAGATGCACAGGAAGAAGCTGAAGTGCAGAAAAGGAACACAGCAAGAGTCTGGCAGAGATTGATTCCCTAGGAACTCAGAACCCTGCAAAAAGGGTATGTGGGGGTGCTTATCTGCTCCCCTCACTTCTGCAACAATCTGCTCATCTCTAAAGTGTTGGGCAGCCCCTTTGCCCTTGCGACCCTGGGCAATGCTGTCAGTGGAGATTTGGGAGACAATCTCTGTCTGTGGAGACAGAGAGCTGGGTGGCCAATTTGTGCAGAGATGTCCCACTTCCCTCAGGCCCAAACCTAGACAGTGGACATTATTCTGGTTGTGGACCTATTGTGGGCCACTATCCTTCAAGGAACCTCAGCCCTTGAGTCACATCACTAGATCCCCTGCAAACATAGCCTACAACCAGTTTTGACTTTGGCAACCACAGGGAACCAGCAAGTCCCCAGGGAGCTGTGGGATTCCCAGAGGTCAAGCCCTTGGTGCAGGCTCCCTCACCCCAGGTCGGGGGAACACAGCCCTGCAAACGACATCTTGGGACAAAAGTAATGCAGGTGCAGAACCGATTGCTGAATGGGTGGCACCAGCAGCTGGGAATGGATGTGGAGATGGGGTCATCCCTCTCTCCCCTCATCTACTGTTGCCAACACAGCAGAAGCTCTCCCCAGTGGAGGCCGACATATATGCACTTGGATAAAGGCTTTCCAGAGCTTTTGGTGGTGGCTACACCCCTGTTGAAAGTGAGCTTGTACCTCCCATGAAGGGTGAAGCCCATCCCTCCCTACTTACACAGAGTGGTAGTGTCCCAGCAATGGAGGGAAGACAAGCCATAGAGCTGTCTGCTCTGAGCTGGGAAAAGAAGTTCTGTCCTGAGCCCATTTTGGTGGTAGCCTCCAGAGGGGCATTTCCAGTGTCCCCAGCCACAGCCAGGAGCCAAAGGATAATGTCTAAATGAACTGAAAGTCATGAGCCCTGTGACGGGGTGTAATAGGGAAGTGGATCATGTTACTGCTTTCCCAGGAGAAGAAACTGGTACACTACCCACCCCCTACCCCGAGACCTCAGCACACCCTCACATGATCTCCTCCCACCTACCACATGAGGCCAGGTGTCTCCACTCATTATCAGGCTTCCTGAGGGTGAGCTGGCTTTTAATCTTAAGTGCCACCTACTGGAAGGGAGACTAAACTGCAGCACCAAATAAAAGATCTACGGTCAGAAGGGCATAGTGCCAGTGCACACAAGATAAGGTTCCTGAGACCTCTGCACTCTTCGCCCCAGAGGAATTAGTGTGTTGGCTTATACATCCAATATATTGCTACAACAAGCAGTATTTGAGAAAACCACCACACAAAATCCATCCGCAACTAAGGAACACATACAGAGCCTTGACCCCAATAAGCACCCAGAAAAAAAGCCAAATGATAATACAAAAAATAGACCATAGTCATACCTTCAGGGGAAGAAAGAATAAAAAATGAAAAAGTCCCTTCCAAATGATAGCGGATTAAGAAATAAAAAGTGATGGCTCCCTCAGGTGAGAAGGAATCAGTACAAGGACTCCGTACAAGGACTCCAGCAGTACAGAAAAGAAAGAAAGAGGCCAGGCGCGGAGGCTCACGCCTGTAATCCCAGCAGTTTGGGAGGCTGAGGTGGGCAGATCACGAGGTCAAGAGATGGAGACCATCCTGGCCAACATGGTGAAACCTATCTCTACTAAAAATAAAAAAAATAGCTGGGCGTGGTGGCGGGAGCCTGTAGTCCCAGCTACTCGGGAGACAGAGGCAGGAGAACTACTTGAGCCTGGGAGGCGGAGGTAGCAGTGAGCCGAGAGCGCACCACTGCACTGCAGCCTGGCGACAGAGCAAGACTCCGGAAAAAAAAAAAGAAAATGTTTTGACACCTCCAAGAACACACTTGTTCTGTAGCAATGTATCCTAACCAAAATGAAAATTCTGAAAAAAAGCAAGACCCAACCATCTGCTGCCTTCAAAAAACTCAGCTAATGAGTAATGATATCTGCAAGCTCAAATTAGAGAAAGGTATATCATACAAATGGAAAACAAAAAGAGAAAGGGCCTCCATTCTCGTTTCAGGTAAAGTAGACTTTAAAACAAGAACTGTAAAAGAAAAAAAGACAAAGACCATTGTATAACGATACAGCTCAATTCAACAAGAATATTTAACGATCGTAAATATATTCACACCCAACACCAGAGCACGAAGATTTATAAAATAAAAACTAACAGATATAAGAAAAGAGATAGATGGCTATACAATAATAGTTGGGTGACTTCAGCATCCCATTGGCAACACTAGATAAATTATTGAGGCAGAAAACTAACAAAGACATTCTGGACATTAATTGGATTCTTGAGTAAATGGACCCATTAGGCATCTACAGAATATTGTACCCAACAACTAAAGAATATATATTGTTCTCATCTGCACATGGAACATTCTCCGAAACTGACCATATTTTGGTGACAAAACAAGTCTCAATAAATTTTAAAAAGTCAAAATAATATCTAGTATTTTCTCAGACCACAGAGTGGAATAAGATTGGAAATAATTTTAATAATACTAAGAGGAACTCTCAAAACTACATAAGTACATGAAAATGAAACAATTTGCTTCTGAATGACTTTTGGGTTAACGAAAAAAAATAAAGAAATCAAAAAAATTATTTGAAACAAATAAAAATAGAGAACAACATACCAAAACCTTTGGGACATAAGAGGAAAATGTATAGGGCTAAATATATACATCAAGAATATAAAAGGCTGGTTGCAGTGGTCCATGCCTGTAATCCTAGCACTTTGGGAGACTGAGGCGAGCAGATCACTTGAGCCCAGGAGTTTGAGACCAGCCTGGGCAACATGGCAAAACCCCATCTCTCCAAATAAATCCCCAAGGATTAGTTGGGCATGGTGCCATGTGCCTGTAGTCTCAGCTGGTTGGAAGGCTGAGGTGGGAGAATAGCTTGAGCCCAGGAGGTTGAGGTTGCAGTGAGTCATGATCACACCACTGCCCTCCAGCCTGGGTGACAGAGTGAGACCCTATATCGGAAAAAAAAGAAAAATACATGAATAAAGAAAGATCTCAAATGAATAATCTAATTTCACACCTCATGGAACTAGAAAAATAAGAAGCTAATTCTAGCAGAAGAAAAGAAATGACAAAGATCCCAGCATGATTAAATAAAATTGAGACCAAGTAAATTATACAAAAGGTCAACAAAATGAAAAGTTGGCTTGTTGAAAGGATAATCAAAATTGATAGACCACTAGCTAGATTAACCAAGAAAAGAGAGAAGATTCAAATAAGTCCAATTAGAAATAATAACACAAAATACAAAACATCATTATAGGCTACTATGAACATCTCTGTGCACAGAAACGAGAAAATCTAGAGGAAATGAATAAATTCCTGGAAACATACAACTTCCCAAGATTGAACCAAGAAGGAATTTAAATCCTGGTTAGACCAATAATCAGCTGTAATATTTAATCAGTAATAAAAAAGTCTCCCAACCAAAAAAAAGCTTCAGACAAGATGGATTCACAGCTAAACTCTACTGAACATAGAAGAGGTAATACCAATCTTACTGAAAATATTCCAAAAATAGAGGACAAGGAAAACCTCTCTAACTTATTCTACAAAATTGGTGCCATCCTTACACAAAAATCTAGCAAGAACACAACAAAAACAGAAAAATACAGATTAATATCCCTGAAGAAAATAGATGCAAAATTCCTCAACAAAATGCTAGCAAATTGAATCCAGCAGCACATCAAAAAGTTAATTCACCACAATCAAGTATGCTTTATTCCTGAGATGCAAGGTTGGCTCAACATATGAAAATCAATAAATGTGATTCACCAGATAAACAGAATTAAAAATAAAAAGCATATGATCATCTCAATAGATGCAGAAAAAGCATTTGATAAAATCCAACACTCCTTCATGATAAAAACCATCAACAAATGAGATATTGAAGGAATATACCTAAACATAATAGGAGCCATCTGTGACAAACCTACTGCCAACATCATGTGAATGGGGAACAGTTGAAAGCATTCCCCCTAATAACTGGAACAATATGAGGATGTCCAGTGTCACCACTTCTATTCAACATAAGACTAGAAGTCATGGCTGGAGCAATCAGGCAAGAGAAAGAAATAAAAAGCATTCAAATTGGAAAACGGGAAGTAAAATTATCTCTGAATGCTGATGATATGATTCTATACCTAGAAAACCCTAAAGATTCCTCCAAAAGACTGCTAGCCCTGATTAATAACCTCACTAGCATATAATGATATACAATTGATGCATGAAAATCAGTTGCATTTCCACCAACAATGCAAAACCAAGAACTCAATCCCATTTACAATAACTATAAAAAATAAAATACCTAGCAATACATTTAAACAAGGGGATGTAAGATCTCTACAGGGAGAACTTTACAACACTAATGAAACCAATCATACGTGACACAAACAAATGGAAAAACATCCAATGCTCATGGATAGGAAGAATTAATATTATTAAAACAACCACAATGTGCAAAGCAATGTACAGATTCAATGTAATTTCTATCAAATTACCAACATCAGTTTTTACAGATTTAGAAAAAGAAAACTATTCTAAATTCATATGGACCCAAAAAACAGCCTGAAAAGCCAAAGCAACTGTAAGCACAAAGAACAAATCTGGAGGCATCACATTGTCTGACTTCAAATTATACTACAAGGCTACAATAAATAAAACAGCATGGTACTGGTACAAATATAGATGCATAGACTGATGGAACAGAATAAAAAATCCAGAAACAAAGCCACATACCTACAACAAACTCATCTTCAAGCAAACCCCCCACCAACCAAAAAAAAATGTAAAATATTGGAGAGAGGACACCAAATTCAAAAAATGGTGCTGGGAAAACTGGCTACCCACAAGCATAAAAACGGAGCCCTATTTCTCATCATATACAAAACTTAACTCAAGATGGAATAAAGATTTAAATGTAAGGCCTCAAATTATAAAAATCCTAGAAGAAAACCTGTTCTGGACATTGGCCTAGGCAAATAATTTCTGACTAAGACCTCATATGACTAAAACTTCAAAAGTAAAAGCAACAAAAACAAAAATAGACAACTGGGGTTCAATTAACCTAAAGTGCTTCTGCACAGCAAAATAAACTGTCAATGAACAGAAAATCTACAAAATGGGAGAAAATATTTGCAAACTATGCATCCAACTAAGGACTAATATCCAGAATCTATAAGGAACTTAAATCATCAAGAAAATAAAAAAACAAATAACCCTCTTAAAATGTCAGCAAAGGACATGAGCAGACACTTCTCTAAAGAAGACATACAAGCAAGCAACAAACATATGAAAAAATTATCTACATCACTAATCATCAGACAAATTCAAATCAAAACCACCATGAGATACCATCTCACACCAGTCAGCATGGCTGATTTTTAAAAGTTAAAAAAATAAGAGATGCTGATGAGGAGATGAAGAAAAGGGAATGCTTATACACTATAGGTGGGGAGGTATATTAGTTCAATCCCTATGGAAAACCGTGTAGATATTTCTCAAAGAACTAAAAATAGAACTGTCATTAGGCCCAGCAATCCCACCACTGGGTATCTACACAAGAAAAAGAGATTGTCTTATTGAAAAGACACCTACACTCGTATGTTTACTATAGCACTATTTATAATAGCAAAGACATGGAATCAACTTAAGTGTTCATCAGTGGTGGATTGGTTAAAAAAAAATGTGGTATATATACACCATGGAATACTGTCCAGCCGTAAAGAAGAATGAATACATATTCTTTGCAGCAACATAAATGGAACTGGAGGCCATTATCCTCAATGAAATAATGCAGAAACAGAAAGTCAAATATTGCATGTTCTCACAAGTAGGAGCCAAACAATGGGTTCACATAAACATAAAGATGGAGATAATAGACAAAGGGGACTGTGAGGAGGTTGGGAGGTGGGTGAAGGTCGAAATACTACCTATTGTGTAACTGAATCTAAAAACAATAATAATAATAAAGTAAAATAAATATTACAGAAGTAAATACAATTATAGATTCCCAAGTAAAAATAAAATGTGATGTCAATGTGCCAAAATAATTATTTTAAACATTTCAAAATTTTATGTATAATTAAATGAAAAAAGCACCTTAGGTTTAACATTATTATTTGAATCATTGGCCTTTGAAACCATAATAAGTTTATGGAAACCTAGAAAATGAGAGGAAAGAAAGCTTGAAGTAGAAATAATTCAATTATTTTTCACACGAGTTAGCATTAAAAGTTAATATTTTAATTTTTATGTAAATTATTACATGAGTATTGATTTGAAATAAAAATTTCCACTGAAATTAGGAAGTTATTAGATATGTGGAATTAATTTTGGAAAATTGTAAGAGTGACTAAGAAAAATTTTTAAATATTTAATGGTGAGATAAAAGATAAAAACAATCTACATTTCCTTCAAATCATGTAGATGATAAAAGTATGCAAAACACAATTTATATTACCAAAAAAAAGTAGAAAGGCATCCAAAATGACTACGAAAGGAAAAAAGAGAACTACAACAAAACGCACTGTCAGATGTCATAATTAACACAATGTTTTGAAAAATAAATCAACACAATAGTTCTTAAATTTAAAGAGTTTTAGCTTGAATTCAGAATAATAATCAAATTGGCATAACAAGCAAAATAGGGTACAATAGAATTATAGAAAAAGAAACACAAAAATTAAGCCTAAATTGGCAACACTAAGACCAGGGCATTGAATTGAAGCAAAGGAAACCTTAGTAGAACAAGAACAGCTATGTTAACATGAATGTGGAAATTTGAAAACATAAGTGAATGGTGTAGACTTGGTAGGGTTTTAATGAATTTTGGATATTTTTTAAATGTCCTGAGAATATTTATTAAAATTGATAATGTAATGGATCACAAAGTGTATTTCAATAACACTCAAGAAATAGTATATTGCTCAAGCTACACTTTCCTAATAAACATATTTTTAAGGTCCCAATTATATTTAATGTCAAATAGGTTCTGTTCATAGATTAAGAAAGTTTTAAATAATTTATTAAAAGACAAATAATAACATCAGATCAAATCCAGGACTGAGGAATTCATGTCTAAAAATGTTAGAAATAAATTAAATAAATAATTTTAGATAATATGAAAATAAGAGAGGCGTTTCTTTTTAAAATGCCTTTACAAACCTATCTTAAATGTAGAGCACACAAATGTACACAAATCAAAAACATTAGTCAGTGAATTTTCACAAAGTGAACAAACTTAGCATCTGCTGAACCAGATGATGAAAGAGAACGTTACCAGCAAGCCAGATGTCCACCTGACACTCCCATAGTTACAACTTATCTTAAAGGGAATAACTATCTCAAATATTCACTTCTACCCATCCTTTTCACTCAACATCATGTTTTTGGTAATCTATGTACATCTATGATGTAACATGTAACAGTGGTAGGTTCATTTTCATTGCTGCATAATATCCTATTACATGAATACATCAAAAATACTTGTAGGTGGTTTGGTTTCAGATTTGGCTATCACAAATAATGCTACTATGAAAAGTTATAAACACACATACATACAAACACCATGCACACATTCTTTAATTCATATATATATAATCACTTAATTATGGGGGAGCATATACCTAGGAGTAGAATTGCTGGTTCAAGAGTATATGAATGCTCAGCTTTAATAATAGCTACCAAGAACTTTCCAAAGTAATTGTACCAACCTTGATTCCTACCTACACAGTGTAAGAATTTTAGTTATTCTACATTCTTGTCCACAACAGGGTTTGTCAGACTTCTTAATTTTTAACTACCTGAGTAAACAGTGTTACCTGACTATGATTTTAATTTGCAATATCAAGTTTGAGCACATTTTCACAGGACTACTGGTCAAATGGATATCCTTTTCATAAAGTGCCTATTTAAGTCCTTTTCACCTGTTTCTATTTAGTTGTCTGCCTTTTTCTTATCATTTGAGGGAATTCTTTTTATATTATTTACATATTTGTTGAGTAAACTTATTGAAAATAAATTATCCAGTCTGAAGGTTGCCTTTTCACTGTCTTATATTTTTTAATTAAAAGAAGTTCCTGATTTTTATATATTCCAATGCATCAATCTTTTCATTTATGGCTAATGCTCTTTAATAATCTTAGTCTATTTAATAAATCTATGCCTATCCCAAGATCATGAAGATATTTACCTGTGGAGTATCCCAGAAAAATTATTTTACCTTACATATTTTGAGCTATGATCTGCTTTTTTCCCTGCATGTTTTCCTGGCATCTTGATGTATTCAAGAATCTTTTCATTTCTCTGTATAGTTATCCAGTTCTCCCTCTCCTTTGCCACTGCTCCACAGAGCTTTTTGATAAATCAGGTGTTTCTATAAATCATGTATGTTTGAGTCTATTTCTTGATTTTATATTCTGTCTAATTGCTCTTTCCTTCTGAACATCCTTGGATCAATAGCACACTGCCTTAATTATTATAACTTTACAATATATATTGATATTAGTGTAAGTCCAATTTTGTTGTTCTTCAAGGTGATCTAGAGTTATCTCTTTGCATTTTCCCTATATATTTTAGAATTAGCTTGAAATTTTCCACCAAAATGTCCCTCTGGGATTTTAATTGTGGTTCTGGGTAAACTATAGATCAAATAGAAGAGACTCATGGCTGGGTGCGGTGGCTCATGCCTGTAATCCCAGAACTTTGGGAGGCAGAGGAGAGTAGATCACGAGGTCAGGAGTTCCAGACCAGCCTGGTGAAGATGGTGAAACCTCATCTCTACTAAAAATACAAAAATTAGCCAGGCATGGTGGTGGGCACCTGTAATCCCAGCTACTCGGGAGACTGAGGCAGATAATCGCTTAAACCAGGGATGCAGAAGTTGCAGTGAGCTGAGATCGTGCCACTGCACTGCAGCCTAGGGGACACAGCGTGATTCCGTCTCAAATAAATAAATAAATAAAATAATAATAAAAGAGACTCATTTGCCAGCCTTAGAATATTGGGTCCTTGAAATGAGAAACATGGTAGAGTCATCATTTATTTAGTTCTTTATTAATTTCTTTCAATAATGTTTTATAGTTTTCTGCACAGGTGTCTTTCATGCCTTTAATTTGATTAAGTCCTAGGTACTTGCTATGTGTTATATTATTGTAAATTGTATCATTTCAAAGTTTCACCTTCTTGTTAATTGATATTTACAGGAATACAGTTAATCTGTATATGTTGACATATCCAGTGATATTTTCCTATGTTCAGCTAGTTTGTACATTCTTGGATTTGCTACATTCAAAATCATGTTGTCAGAAAATATTTGTCATTCTTATATTTCCTGCATGTGTCTCTCCCTTATTATTTTGGCTAGGATCTCCAATACAATATTGACTATATGTAGGACTAGTGGGCCTTTTTGTCTTGTTAACAGAGTCAGAGACAAAACTATCAATATTTCTTTATAAAATACAATGTTTGCTGTAAATTTTTGTTGATGCCAAATTACCAAATTAAAAAGGTATTCCTAATCCATTACCAGTTGTGTTAGTCCATTCTCACACTGCTATAAAGAACTACTTATGACTGGGTAATTTATGAAAAAAAAAAGAGGTTTAATTGACTTACAGTTCTGTAGTCTGTACAGGAAGCATGGTTGGGGAGGCCATAGAAAACTTACAATCATGACAGAAGGGCAAAAGGGAAGCAAGCATCTTCTTCATATGATGGAGCAGGAGGAAGAGAGAACAAAGGGGGAACTGCCACACACTTTCAAACAACCAGATCTCATGAGAACTCCCTCATTATCACAAGAACAGCAAGGGAAAAAATCTGCCCCCATGATCCAATAACCTCCCACCAGTCCCCTTCTCCAACATTTGGAATTACAATTCAACATGAGATTTGGGTGGAGACACACAGCCAAACCATATCATTCCATTCCTGGCTTCTCCCAAATTTCATGTCCTTCTCACGTTGTAAAATACAATCATGCTTTCTCAACCATCCCTCAAGTCTTAACTTATTCTAGCATTAACTCACAAGTCCAAGTCCAAAGTCTTATCTGAGACAAGGTAAGTCCCTTCCACCTATAAGCCTGTAAAATCAAAAACAAGTTAGTTACTTCCAAGACACAAAGGGGGTACAAGCATTGGGTAAATATTCCCTTCCAAAAAAAGAGAAATTGGCCAAAACAAAGGTGCTAAAGTCCCCATGCAAGTCCAAAACCCAGCAGGGCAGTCATTAAATCTTATGTCTCCAAAATAATCTCCTTTGACCCTATGTCTCATATCCAGGCCACACTGATGCAAGGGTTGGGCTCCCAAAGCGTTGGGCAGCTCAGCCCCTTTAGCTCTGTGGGACTCAGCTCCCACGGCTGTTCTCAAGGGCTGGTGTTTAGTGCCTGCAGCTTTTCCAGGTGCATGGTGCAAGCTATTGGTGGATCTACTATTCTGGGGTCTGGAGGATCATGGCCCTCTTCTTACAGCTCTACTAGGCAGTGCCCCAGTGGGAATTCTGTGTGGGGGCTGCAACCCCATATTTCCCTTCCACACTGCCCTAGGAGAGGTTCTCCATGAGGGCTCTGCCCCTGAAGCAGACTTCTGCCTGGACATCAAGGCATTTCTCTACAGCCTCTGAAACCTAGGTGAAGGCTCCCAAGCCTTAACTCTTTCCCTCTGTGCAATCATAGGCCTAACACCACATGCAAGCCACCAAAGCCTTGGGGCTTTCACTGTCTGAAACAAGGGCCTGACCTGTGGCTCCTTTTGGCCACAGCTGGAGCTGGAGATGCTGTAATGCAGGATGCCATGTCCTGAGACTGCACAGAGCAACGGAGCCCCGGGCTGGCCCATGAAACCATTTTTACCCCAGGCCTCTAGGCCTGAGATGATAGGAGCTACTACAAAGGTCTCCAGAATGCCCTGGAGGCATTTTCTCCATTGTCTTGGCTATTAACATGCAGCTCCTCACTTATGCAAATTTCTGCACCTGGTTTGAATTTCTCCTGAGCAAATGGGTTTTTCTTTTCTACCACATGACCAGGCTGCAAATTTCCCAAACTTTTATGTTCTGCTTCCCTTTTAAGTATAAGTTTGAGTTTCAGGCCATTTATTTGTTTATGCAAATGAGCATTGGCTTTTAGAAGCAGCCAAGCTACATCCTGAATGCTTTGCTGCTTACAAATTTCTTCGGACAGATACCCTATATCATTTCTCTCAGGTTCAAAGTTCTACAGATCTCTAGAGCAGGGGCAAAATGCTGCCAGTCTCTTTGCTAAAGCATAGCAAGAGTGACCTTTATGCCAGTTCCCAATAAGTTTGTCATCTCCATATGCCAGTTCCCAATAAGTTCGTCATCTCCATCTGAGACCTCCTCAGCCTAGGAGGTCTAGGCTGTTCATATCTCTATCACCATTTTGGTCATGACCATTCAACAAGTCTCTAGGAAGTTTCAAATTTTTCCACATCTTCCTATCTTCTTCTGAGCCCTCCAAACTGTTCAACCTCTGCCAGTTACTTAGTTCCAAAGTCACTTCCACATTTTCAGATATCTTCACAGCAATGCCCTGCTGCTCAGTACCAATTTTCTGTATTAGTCTGTTCTTGCTTTGCTATAAAGAAAGACCTATAAAGAACGAGGCTGGGTAATTTATGAAGAAAAGAGGTTTAACTGACTCACAATTCCACAGGCTGTACAGGAAGCACAGTTGGGAAGTCTTCAGGAAACTTACAGTCATGGTGGAAGGGCGAAGAGGAAGCAAGTACCTTCTTCCTGGAGAAGGAGGAAGTGCTACACACTTTCAAACAACCAGATCCCATGAGATCTCACTCACTATCAAGAGAACAGCAAGCGGAAATCTGCCCCAATGATCCAATCACTGTCCACCAGGTCCCTCCTTCAACACTGGGAATTACAATTTGACATGAGATTTGGTTGGGGACACAGAGCCAAACCATACACCAGTTAACTAAGGATTAATGGGAGTTGAATTTTACTATTTTTTTCTGCAACAATTGATTGACCAAATGATTTCTCTCCTTTATCACTTAATGAGGTGAACTCCATTGATTTACCTTGAACTACATTAATTGTAGCAAGTCAGAAACTGTTCCCTCTTTTTCTATTCTCTATAAGAGTTTGTGTAAGATTGACACTATTTCTTCCTAAAATTTTTGTAAGAACTCACCAATGAAGCCACCTATGCTTTTGTGAGAATGGTTTTAATTTCAAGTTCAAATTACCTTTGTCAGCAAAGGAATATTTCTAGTTCTGTTTCTTACTGCGCTAGCTGTGGTAAGTTGTTTTTTTTTTCCTAGAAAGTTGCCCATTGTTATTCCAACTGACAAATATATTGACCTAAAGTTAATAGTATTGTGTTATAAACATCTGTAAGATTTATAATTATGTAACTATTTTCAATTCTGAAAGCGGTTCCTTTTTTTCTCCTTTTTTCTCATAGAAGTGTTGTAGATATAGATTCATAGAACTGAAATGTGGCTCCTATCAGGTAGGACTTTGTTTACACTGAAGTTTGGAAAATTCATGTCTGATTTTCCCTTCATGTCTGGTAATGACGATATTTCACTCATCTCAAAGATAGAAACTAAAACCTAATGCTCACAGAGCTCACACTGGCTAATGTGTGTGAGAAAGGAAAAAGCAAACATCCTGGTTTTGGAAACAGGCTCTGAGAATTATTTTAAATTAATGCTTTAGGGAACTGATGTGGTATTACCTTGCTGTGATGGATACACACAGTTAATAAGAAGATGGGCAAATAAAGCATACTCCATGCCCAAAGACTATAAGGCTCTGGTATATGCAGGATTCTGTGATCTTCAGACCACAAAGAAGTATCATTCAATAACAGTATTCCTCAAATATAGGATCCTCAAAAAATGTAACATCCTCTTGGGCATGATTGTTCCACCTTCTCTTGTTTTTCTATGGACTCATCATAAGTGGGTGATTAAAATTATTATATCAATTGCAAAGAATTACTTAAGTTTTAACATCACATACAGAGGTTAATTTGAGAGAGGCTAGATTTGGTAGACTTATAACCAGCTTTCAAGCATTAAAGCACAGTATCATGAGTTGTACATGATATAAAGAAAAAAAATAGTTCCTGTTATTACTGAAAACTTGAATAAAAACAATGCTTGGCTTCAAAAGACAAACAAGATATTAGATGAAATTGAAGCCTGGCAAAGAGAATAAACCTGCCCAGCCAATCTTGAGTGGTAGAGAAAGTGAGAGTGATGTTAGAATTCATTTAAGAAGGACCACAGAATAAAACCTTCTATTGTCTTAAAGAATAAAAGATTACAGGAGCCAAAGTATACATGCATAATTAGAGGTGGGCAGGCACAATCTGAAAAGCAAGTGTGAAAGGTGGAGATGTAAAGGTTCAGATATACTAAGTGAATATGATTCTTTAGAACCAAAGGGAGAATAATGACAAGCAAAGAAAGAGGAAGAAAATATGGTCACTTAAGGAATTAAGTTTACAGCAGAGGGTAACTGGGGAGACAGGTTGGGAAAGGCACAAAACATCCTTTTTAAGTGAAGATGGCTGATTATTATCTAATTCAGAACAAATACATAAACCTGACTTGTTGCTTATATGGAATAGCTAAAAGCCTTCTCTTCTCACATATTTATATGATTTCTACGTGGAAGGCAGTGAGTTAATATCACTGAGCTGGTGAATTATACAAACGCTACTCAGCCATGGATCCTGCAATCAACAACTAAAATTTAATGGTTAAGGTTGAACAAAAGCTTTATTTGAGTGATACTTTTAAGAACTAGTCTCTCACAAGCATGTCTCTCAAATGTTGCTGATTTATTTTTATAAAAATTTTTAATTGATTGATTTGTTTGTTTTAAAATTTTCTCATCTGGGTTATATTCCTAATTGGTGACCCTTAACCTTTCTCCTCGCTGAAAGTCCACCATGCCTAACTCATTAGGAGCCTTTTGTTATAGCTTTGCTACAATTCTAATATACTTGTGGAAAAAATGTATGATCATAAATGGCATGTGAGATTTACTGTATAGCTAAAAATCATTGGTAGGACACAGGAAAAAGGGATTCTTTCCCAGTAGAGGAATCAGAAAAGTCTCCATGAGGCCTAACTTGTGTCTTTAAGATTGAATAGCTTCAGGGCAATTAAAGACAGAAAGAAGGTGTTCAAAGCACAGAGAACACTTCAGCCAAGAGAAGGACACACACAAAAGCCCTGAAGTGAGAGGAGGCACAGCTAGCCATGAGGGTCTGACAGAGGCCCCTGGACCAGAATACAAACACAGAACTCAGTCCATGATGAGGATGCTGGGATAGGCAGGCATCACACCATGCCTGGCCTCTCAGAATGGTGGAAAACAGCCTCCATGTAGCTTCAAACCAATGAGAAGACACCCCCTGGGTTTTAAGGAAGGCTGGTGGCTTATTCATATTTGTGTTCTGAAAATACCATTTAATGTAAAAATGTAATGTAGAAAACAGGAAGGGATTGAGAGTGAACTACTAGAACTACTAGAAAAAGCAAAGCAAATTACATATGCAATTTAATTATTCAAGATTTATTTGAATATGTACCAAGGCCAAGTCATGTGCTAGGTGTTACCAGAGTTATAAAAGAAGGAATGTATTTACACATACATGTGTGTGTATGTGTGTTTATATTAACATATATGTGGATATACACATATACACATACTTAAATATACTTACACAAAGGAAACAACTTACACAATACTTAAAGGAAATAGCTTACAAAAATGAAATCTTTAAAATGATATGTATATTTGTGAGTGAATAACAAAAAGAGTAGTATAGATCACAAAGACTATGAGAATATAGTAAAAGGGAGCATCAGAGTGTGCTAAAATATTTGGCCAATGCTTTATCAAAGAGATGGGATTTAAGAGTGAACTTCAAGAGGTTAGCAAATGTTCCAGTTACCTATTATTGCATAACAAGCCACTCCAGAACAATATCAATCATTTCTTGTACTCATGATTCTGCAATCTGGGCAAGGCTCAATAAAGCTGGTTTATCTTCCACTGGGGAGGGTCCACTAGGCCTGGAAAATCAACCTCCATAATAGCTTAATCACATGGCGGGCAAGTGGCTGTGCACTGTCAGCTGGGGACACAGATGGGATATTGGACAATAGTCTTGTTCCTTTCCTCATGGACCTCCATACTTGGTTTCTTCATCCTCCCCAGAGTATGTTGGCTTCAGAATAGTCAGTTCTGTCACATGGTGACTCAGTCATTCAAGAGCAAGTATCTGAAGTAGTTAGGTGTCTTAAGGTTAACCCAGAAATTTATGTGGCATTATTTCTGTCATATTTTATCAGTTAAACAGTCACAGAGGCCATTTCTAGTTCAAATGGAAGAAACAAATCCCCACCTCCCAATGGAAGGAGCATCAAAGAATTTGCAGCCATCTCTAATCTACCATAAGAGAATGCACACAGATTAGGTGGATATAGAAACTATTCAAGGTCAGGGCACAGGAGATGATTTCCACAATCAGCAATAATAACTGAGATCCAAGGAGTAATTAATATTTGCCAGACATGGTAAAATATGCTTTGTAGGAATTATACAATTTATTCATTACCACCATCTTACGAGGTAAGAATTAGCATACTCATGTCACAGATGGAGAAACTATAGCTTAGACAGAAGAAGGAACTTGTCCACCATCACAGACCTGATAAGGAGCAGAGCCTGTGTTTGAAATGAGAGTCTGACTTAGAGTTTTAATGATTTAGTCACTATGACATGCTGATTGGTTAAAATGGAACAAAAATTTGAAATCTTTTGTGAGATAGGTAAATATTTTCACCTATTAACTACATACTTAAATTGAAATCACTGCATGTGTCAGCATTTGGGGAAGTAATAAGACTCTCTTATCAATGTAGAATTGCCTCTGACAATTTCATTTTTTGATAGTTAGAAGCTTATTGATTTCAATATACAAGTTCATTGAATTGTAAATAGATGTTTATAACCAGCATTGCCATATCAATAATTCCATTATAAGTTCATAGTTTAACTTCATATTTGAATATGAAGTTGAATATGAAGCTTGCAGTGAGCGGAGATAGCGCCATTGCACTCCAGGCTGGGCGACAGAGGAAAACTCTGTTTAAAAAAAAAAAAAAAGACTGGGTATCTTTCTGTCACAGGAGCTGTAGTGCAGTGGTGCGATCATAGCTCACTGCAGCCTCAAAATCCTGGGCTTAAGCTATCCTTCCTTACACCTCAGCCTTTCCAGTCCCTGGGACTACAGACACACAACACTGTGCTTTATTTTTATATCAGTTTGAATGTTGGATCTTTAAAAAGATGAGGTAGGTACATGAGAATTAGCTTATTTTGGCCAACGGCTATACGTAATAAACATGTTAATCAACTAAATGGCTGTTAGCCAAAAATATATTTCCCTTACTTCCAGAGGATTCTAGGTCATGCTTGGCAGTGTGTCCTCAAATTGGAGTTTGTATGAGTGTTTCACATGCAGACTGAAGGAAATGAAAGAGACTCAAATTTGCCCTACCAGAGTTGTTTCCTAAACCATTCATATGAATATGAATATGAATTTGAGTTCTTAAGCTTAACTAAATTAGATTTAATGTTAGTATTCATGTGACTCAAACTCTTTTGAATACAAATTACACATGACACAGACAAAAACATTATCTTTTTACTCTTTATCATTGATTATTTCAACACAAATGTGGTAACTTCAGGATAGTTCTCCAGGTAGCCTTAGACTGGCCCAGCTCTCCCCAATTTCTCACTTGTAGTTCTCAAAAATAACTAAAATAGAATATTTTAGTTAGTAATATTCTAAAGTAGAATATTCTAAAGTAGAATATTCTAAAAATCCCACATCCTGAGATAAGGAAAAACTGGCTAGAAGAGCTCAGGCTCTGTTCTAGTACCCTCTCCCCATGCCCCACTCCCAGATACAGGATTTCTTTCAGTGCTTTAGTCCAGAGTGTCTTATTGCCCCAGGATATAAAACCCGGGGCAGGTTGCTTTTCTGGGTCCTTCAGTTGCAGTGCAAGTGTCACGTGCGCAGAGGAGATTCCATCTGCCGTGGGCAGGTTTCCTGAGCCTTGGACTGGCTGGCAATGAATCCTAGGCTCCTGTGTCCCTTGTTACCTATCTGTAAGGAAACTGCTTCATGCAGCTTGTTATGTGTGTAGGTGTTCTGTCTTAACAAACTCAAACAACTTGGTAACCAGCACACAATACTGGTTTATAGTAACCACTAATTTCCTCAGAAGCAGTAAACTTTTAGAATTTTTCAATTTAATTATGGTAAGAATAGACATGTAAAAACAAAATGTAATAATAAAAATATGACTAAAATATAATACATGTATAGTGTTTGAATTGTATATTCTTAACATAAAAATATTATTTGTTAGCTAAATGTGACATGGGAGCTAAAAATGTTTCTAATAGCTATCAACTCACTTTTTTGTTGTCTTTATCATTATGGCTTATCTGAGGGACCCTAAGAAATTTAATCCAAAATAGAAGTATATAATTTTAGACTGAGATTTGTATTCTATTCTATTTATTAATACTAAAGCACCTTCTGATTCACTTCAGAGGATAGTAACATTTTGATGGGAAATTCATATAGCATGATTCTTAACTTCACTCTGTATTTTATCTATTTGGTGATATTAATATTTTGTAATAAAATGGCATTTCTAACACTAAGATAAATCATATTTCCAGCTAATCCTCAGAACACTCATTGGAGCCAGCTTTCTGATAAATATAGGCTTTCAATTTCTAAAAGAAAAGAACAGAGAATTTAAGCCATTGAACAAAGATGGTGACTAATACCTGTTCTGTTCTTAGGGCATCAGATAAACTATTCCAAAGGTGAGGAAATGGAACCTTCAGGATGGTTTAGGAAACAACTCTGGTAGGGCAAATTTGAGTCTCTTTCATTTCCTTCAGTCTGCCTGTGAAACACTCATACAAACTCCAATTTGAGGACACACTGCCAAGCATGACCTAGAATCCTCTGGAAGTAAGGGAAATATATTTTTGGCTAACAGCCATTTAGTTGATTAACATGTTTATTACGTATAGCCGTTGCCCAAAATAAGCTAATTCTCATGTACCTACCTCATCTTTTTAAAGATCCAACATTCAAACTGATATAAAAATAAAGCACAGTGGTGTGTGTCTGTAGTCCCAGGGACTGGAAAGGCTGAGGTGTAAGGAAGGATAGCTTAAGCCCAGGATTTTGAGGCTGCAGTGAGCTATGATCGCACCACTGCACTACAGCTCCTGTGACAGAACGAGACCCTGTCTTTTTTTTTTTTTTTTTAACAGAGTTTTCCTCTGTCGCCCAGCCTGGAGTGCAATGGCGCTATCTCCGCTCACTGCAAGCTCCGCCTCCTGGGTTCAAGCGGTTCTCTTGCCTCAACCTCCCGAGTAGCTGGGAAATTTTTGTATTTTTAGTAGAGATGGGGTTTCCCCATGTTGGCCAGGCTGGTCTCGAACTCCCGACCTTAGGTGATCCACCCACCTCAGCCTCCCAAAGTGCTGAGATTACAGGCATGAGCCACAGTGCCCGGTTATGAGAGAGAGAGAGAGAGAGAAAGAGAGAGAGGAAGAGAAGAGGAGGAGGAGAGGAGGGGAGGGGAGCGGAGGGGAGGAGAGGAGAGGAGAAGAGAAGAGAAATTCCACCATATGAAACCTGTAAGCTCCAATACAAGTAACTCCCACAGATGTGATACTTGTGGGCAGCCATCACTGCAGTGGTCTTGGTACAACTAAAAGCAGCCATAATAAAGACTACAACAAAAAGTAATAACTCAAGTGAGAATAGGGACCTGTCCCTAAGTCTTTATGAAGGATTATTAGCGATGGTGTCTATACAGATATGAGTATAGACACAGTGCTGTTGCAGCTTAATATATCATTGGCGTCAGTGGAGCCTTTAGCATCTGCCACACTGGGTTAACTCAATAGGAAAAGAAGGTAATTTAGAAAGCAGTAGAAATCTCTATATTGTTGCTGTGTATTCTCCCTTTCACCCCCCAAAATCACACAGACTATGAAGTCATGTGTGGCTACCTAGATTCTGCCAAATTCTTCTTTAACTCATTTATTGCTAAAGAGGAGCTAATCTAATTGCAACTCAGATGACTTGGAAAGAGAAGCAAGAGTCATTCTGCATCCAGGAGATGGTAAATAAGAAGATCACAAAGGAGAAATTAAGTGATGAGAAAATAAATGTATACTCATGCAAAACAATGCATAAGAACAATGAATTAGCCAGTCTTTTATGGTATACTAGATGGTACACAGGCTTTGAATTTAACGTTATTTATTTTTGTAAAAATCATATGATGTCCTGGACTAGGCATGCAGGAGCATTAGCTTCAGTGAGACAAAACAAGTGAAAGAGCTTCTTTCCTAGGAGATGTTTGTGGTGTTGTTGTTTGCTTAAGTCTGTGTTTATCTCAGAGGCTCCAGCGGGAGAGAGGAGAGCAAGCACGAAAGGGAGAATGATACGTGAGGAATTCCTTGCATTTGAGGAAGATGAGGTGGCCAAAGAGACCTGCGCAAAGAGCAGGTTAGTCACCTTGAATCAAAAACTTCTATTCCAGTCAGGCGTGGTGGCTCACGCCTGGAATTCCAGCACTGTGGGAGGCTGCGGCAGGAGGACCGCCTGAGCCCAGGAGGTGAAGGCTGCAGTGAGCCGTGAGTGTGTGATGCACTCCAGAGCCTGGGCAACAGGGAACAGGGCGAGACCTTGACTAAAAAAATAAAAATAGTAAAATAAAAAGCAAGCCCTCTACTCCTAGAAAAACCAAAACATAATAGAAACAAGCTTTTCCTATTCTTTTTCTTCCTTCTTTTTTCCCCCCATATATTGGACTTAAATTTCAAATTCTCTCTACTTTCCTTGATCCCCACAGAGCTTAACACAGCCCCACAGACCCACAGGTGGAAGACTTACAATGTACACTGAGAGATGAGTAGAGATTTTTGTTTCATGGAAAGTTATCATGTAGGTTTCAATTAAAAAATAATAAGCGGCCGGGCGCGGTGGCTCACGGCTGTAATCCCAGCACTTTGGGAGGCCGAGGCGGGCGGATCATGAGTTCAGGAGATCCAGACCATACTGGCTAACACGGTGAAACCCCGTCTCTACTGAAAATACAAAAAAATTAGCCGGGCGCGGTGGCGGGCGCCTGTAGTCCCAGCTACTCGGGAGGCTGAGGCAGGAGAATGGCGCGAACCTGGGAGGCGGAGCTTGCAGTGAGCCGAGATCGCACCACTGCACTCCAGCCTGGGCGACAAAGCGAGACTCCGTCTCAAAAAAAAAAAAAAAATAAGCCTACGTTCCTCATAATCTCATTCAATTATGTCTTACGGTTTCCTTTCATGGAGAAGACATCTTCTGTGGCACCTCTTGGTGTTATGAATTAATGTAATTCACTCTCTGTTAAATATGGTAGCTTCCTTTCAAGTTGAAAATGTCTCTCTAATGGCATATAATTTAGTCTCTCAAAGCCTTTGAAATACCAAAGAGGGGGAAACTGACCCTATGCCCTGCTATTGAAGAAAATGCACATTATTTGATCAGCCAGAGGAGAGTGCAGCATTTATTTAGTGACCTGTGAACCTCTCTATTATCTGCTTTATTTTAAGGTGGAAAACCCACAGCTTACTTTGGAGTTCTTTATAGCTAGAGTTGGCCTGCCCTAAAGCACTAAAGTTCCTCTGAACTCACTGTCCTTATATGTCAAATGGAATAGACTGCAGGGTTGATTATAAATATAATAATGTATCTGGAATACAGAGAACCATGTAACATGGTGAGCATTTGATAGATTTTTGTGGTTGGCATTATTTCTCTTTTATTAGTTAACTACAATGTTATTAGGGAAATGAAAGAAAGATAATCTTATTTGTATCTCTTTGTTTCTTCTACTCAATAATTTTGTATGTGTGTGTCTGTACATGACACGTCCTTCCACCCTACTCTACCACCAGCCTGCACCCCATACGTGTCTCTTGTTAAAAATTAGTATTCAGAGCAAAGTGGACACACTCATTTATCAAGAACCACAGTTCACACTCCAAAATAAATAGAAGAGTAAAGTCTGTAGGGAGAAAGGGAAGAAATGAGGGTTTCAATCCATCTCCCCTGAGCAATAAAATTTCATCTATTAAAAAAAAATATTTACTACACCATGTTGTCAGGAAGATCTAGCTATGTTATTTTTCCCATGACATATGCATCAAATCTGGTGAAACAAACATTTTTATATAAAGTAAACGTATCAGTAAAGTACACTAAGTATATTGCCATTGGTATTAGTCAAGATCCTTGACCCATTCTTTACCTACTGAAGAAATGTTTTCAAGATAATATTCAACTACTTTCAAGATGTCTGACAAAAATCTATTGAATTAAATTCTCCCAGTTATGTTCATTGAGGTCCTTATCTTAATCTTAGTGCTTTATTATAATTGTATAGCTATAAATCTGACTACAAGTATAGTTTCAGACAGACTATTTCATTTTGGGAAAGCAAATGATAAAATTTATACGATTTTATTTTTAAGTGCTTCTGCTTATAGATTTACAATATATTAGCTTTCCATGAGTTTGTAGAAAACACTTAATTATGTATATAGTTCCCTGAGAAAGTTCGTTGTGATTTTTCGTTCATTTTGGGTAGGTTATATGATTTTTATTTCTCCATGAAATGGACTGGGATCCTCCCACTCAGATGTCCATGATTTATTACTGACTGAAGCAGCTTAGATTGGTAAGTTCACAAGCTGGTTCTCTTTAATATCCTATTGTGCATGCCATATGGGCCTGCTGTTTTCCATGCAGTCCAGTTTTTCAAATATTCCCTCACCTATTTTTTTAAAAGATATGCTGCTATTTTAGTAAGCTCTTCATTAACCTCTGATTATTGTTTTTGTGTTTTATTTTCCTTGTTATAAGATATAGAGTAGAAAAATAAAAAGTCTAAATCAATATCCTAGACATTTTCAAGCAGTATCATTAGTTTCATTGATTTATGTTTAGGGACTAGTTTATTTCCTTCCACGAAACTACATCTCTAGAAATACTTTGATAGCATCCATGGAAGTTACCTTCCTACCTTCTTGTTCTAACACAATTAGAAATAACAAATGGTGTTTTCTATTTTCTATGTCTAATGCAAACTACTTTTTGCTTATAGGCTAATGGACACAGGGCTCAGTTCTTGAGTCAAAAGATAATACTCCATGTTCTCACACTCTCATTTGTCATAGTGGCTAGTCTATGTTGCTCACAAGAAAGCTGAATATAGTCTCACAATGCCCCAGCCAAGTTCCATTTCCAGAGCAGTGAATCATTTCTATTCCTTTCACTATTACCTTGAAATATATAATAAATAGAACAGAATAATATAATACTTCTGAAGCCGTGACCTATATGATACAGTCTGAAATCAGTATCAAATTTAAAGAATTATACCTCCCCAAATACAAGTCTACCCTTTAATTTACATTTCACCAGCAGATGTTTCACAGCTACACATATTAAAAATGGTCTAACTTTTTGATTACCTAATATCCCCACAGTCTGTGGAAGCATCCCATTCTGTTTACAACACTATTCTGTCTCACCATTGTGCACTCTTGGGCTGTACCTTCTTGCCTAATAACACCCTAAAACATCAAACCCTCTCTTCCCCTGCATACCTGCGGCATGTAGATATTCTAGTTCATCTTTAACTCTTATCAATTATTTCATGAAAATAAAACTGTTCTCTCTACTCTTTGCACCATCAAAAAATAGGTAAAGTAGTGACATCAGCAAGATGGCATAATAGGACTTTTCAGCACTCCTCTCCGTGCAGAAACATCAATTTGAACAGCTATTCATGTACAACAATACCTTCACAGAGCTAAGAAACCAGGTAAGAGATTACAGCACCTGGGTATAGCACAGAAATAAGAAAAGGCACACTGAAGAGGGTAGGAAGGACAGTTGCACATTACACACGTCAACCCTTCTCCAACCTTTGCAGCATAGTACAGAGAGAAATACCTACTTTGCAGGAAAGAGGAAGGAAGTGAGCACCCAGTTTTGCTCACACCATAACACTAGGCTCACACCAGTGAAATCCAGAGCCAGTCAGGCCCTCATGGCCCAGGTTCCTGGTTAGCACTTGTAGACTGAGTGACCAGGCCCCTACAATGCCAGGCCAGAACCTGGATAGCTATTTCTCCAAAGAAGACTTAGGGAACATCACACACCCGGGCCTGTTGGGGGGTGGGGGGCAAGGGGAGGGATAACATTAGGACAAATACCTAATGCATACAGAACTTAAAACCTAGATGACGGGTTGATGGGTGCAGCAAGCCACCATGGCACATGTATACCTATGTAACAAACCTGCACGTTCTGCACGTGTATTCCAGGACTTAAAGTATAAAAAAAAAAAAAGAAGACTTAGAAATGGCCAACAGGTATATAACAAAATGCTCAACATCACTAATCATCAGGGAAATGCAAATTAAAACCACAATGAGATGTCACCTCACACATGTTGGAATGGCTATTATCAAATTATCAAAAAGACAAAAGATAACAAGTGTTGATGAGGATGTGAAGAAAAGGGACCCCTTGTACACTGTTGGTGGAAATGTAAATTAGTATAGCCATTGTGAAAAACAATACAGAGATTCCTCAAAAGATTAAAAATAGAACCACCACATGATCTCACAATACCACTACTTGGTATCTATTCAAAGTAAAAGAAATCAGTATATCAAAGGGATCCTTGCACCCTGATGTTTATTGCAGCACTATTCACAATATCCAAGATATTGAATCCACTTAAGAGTCCATCAATGAATAAACAGATAAAGAAAATTTGTTATATACCCACAATGGAATATTCAGCCTTACAACATAGCCTCCCTTTCCTTCCCAGTTCTTACACCCTCTCTTATTTACAGGACCTCATTCCTAGCCATTTGTCAGCAAATCCCAATTTATCTGTTTGCTGATAAGATTTAAGATGTTAGGGGCAGGGTGTGGTGGCTCACGCCTGTAATCCCAGCACTTTGGGAGGCCGAGGCAGGCAGATCACGAGGTCAGGAGATTGAGACCATCCTGGCTAACATGGTGAAACCCCGTCTCTACTAAAAATACAAAAAATTAGCCGGGCGTAGTGGTGGGTGCCTGTAGTCCCAGCTACTCAGGAGGCTGAGGCAAGAGAACGGCGTGAACCCGGGAGGCGGAGCTTGCAGTGAGCCGAGATCCCACCACCGCACTCCAGCCTGGGCGACAGAGCAAGACTTCGTTGTAAAAAAAAAGAAAAAAAAAAAAGATTTAAGATATTATCATCCCAACATAATATGAAACTCTTAAAGTTCATGGAGACCCCTTCAGGACCCAAAGATGTTCATTTTTGATGGTGGGATATTAAAAATCATAGGTATGAAGGGAATATGGAATTTCAAAGCTGGTCTGTTTCACGACCCTCTTTTGATGCATTAGAAAAATTAAGATCCAGAGAGAGGAAGAGGCTTGATCAGATCCACGCAATAAGTCAGTGACTGACCAAGGCCACTACACATGTCAGATCCAAGGGCTCCTTGCCCATTCAGATCATAACTTATAGATGCCCATGCAGTCAGCTTGAAAGTTATCCTTGACCCCAGAGGTCTTTGTGATGCTTGGCAAACATACTGGCTTGCCCTCTAAGCTGAGGGGATAGGAAGCAGGTGTCGGTTTTGTTAATATTGTGAGGGATCCCAAAGGTTATATGAACCAATTCCATAATATAACAACTTTCTGAGAGGAAGTGGTATGAGAAAGAGAGGAAGGTTAAAGATACTTGTTCCTAAATTTGTATTTAAAACCAGTGAGTTTCAAATCTGGGCTATGACTCAGAAACACCTGTAACTATATTCACAAACTAGGGTAACTAGGGGAATTAATTTAAGGTGGGTTATAAACATAAAAGCTAAAACTATAAAGTCTCTAGAAGAAAACACAGGACAAAATCTTTGCCATCTGGGGTTGGCAAAGATTTCTTAATAGAATGCAGAAAGAGGCAGCTCTATAAAAAAAGAGAAAACGTCGACTTAATTGTACTCATCAAAAACACTATTAGGAACGTCAACTGGCAAGCTACAGAGTAGGAGAACATATTTGCAAAACATACATTTGACAAAGGACATATCCAAGATGTACAGTGAACTCATAAAACTCGAAAATATAAAGAACAGTCTAACTGAAACATGGACAAAAGACTTGAGGAGACGTCTCACAAAAGAAGGTTGCCCAGTAAGCACATGACCAGGTGCTCAACATCATTAAATATCAGGAAAATGCAACCAAATTCTCTTATATAATTAGTGGGAGTGTAAGGAAAATAGCACAACCGTTTTGGACAAAGGCTTGGCAGTTTCTTGTTTAACAGCAAACAAATAAATAAAAAACTACCCTAAAATCCAGCAGTTCCACTCCTAGGTATTTGTCTAAGAGAAATGAAAACACATGTCCTCAAAAAGACTTGCACAGAAACGTTTCGGGTTTTGTTAGTTTTTTATTAATTGAAAAATACATGTAAGGAATAGAAGTCACTCAATTTATTCCACTGACATTTTATCCCATAAATCTAATCTTTTTTTTTTTTTTTTTTTGAGACAGAGTCTCACTCTGTCACCCAGGCTGGAGTGCAGTGGCTCGATCTTGGCTCACTGCAAGCTCCGCCTCCCGGGTTGACACCATTCTCCTGCCCTTAGCCTTCCCAGTAGCTGGGACTACAGGCGCCTGCCACCACACCTGGCTAATTTTGGGTTTTTTTTTTTTTTTATTAAAGTCTTAGGGTACATGTGCACAACATGCAGGTTAGTTACATATGTATACATGTACCATGCTGGTGTGCTGCACCCATTAACTCGTCATTTAGCATTAGGTATATCTCCTAATGCTATCGCTCCCCCCTCCCCCCAACCCACAACAGTTCCCAGAGTGTGATGTTCCCCTTCCTGTGTCCATGTGTTCTCATTGTTCAATTCCCATCTATGAGTGAGAACATGCGGTTTTTGGTTTTTTGTCCTTGCGATAGTTTGCTGAGAATGATGATTTCCAATTTCATCCATGTCCCTACAAAGGACATGAACTCATCATTTTTTACGGCTGCATAGTATTCCATGGTGTATAAGTGCCACATTTTCTTAATCCAGTCTATCATTGTTGGACATTTGGGTTGGTTCCAAGTCTTTGCTATTGTGAATAGTGCCGCAATAAACATACGTGTGCATCTGTCTTTATAGCAGCATGATTTATAGTCCTTTGGGTATACACCCAGTAATGGGATGGCTGGGTCAAATGATATTTCTAGTTCTAGATCCCTGAGGAATCGCCACACTGACTTCCACAATGGTTGAACTAGTTTACAGTCCCACCAACAGTGTCAAAGTGTTCCTATTTCTCCACATCCTCTCCAGCACCTGTTGTTTCCTGACTTTTTAATGATTGCCATTCTAACTGGTGTGAGATGGTATCTCATTGCAGTTTTGATTTGCATTTCTCTGATGGCCAGTGATGATGAGCATTTTTTCATGTGTTTTTTGGCTGCATAAATGTCCTCTTTTGAGAAGTGTCTGTTCATATCCTTTGCCCACTTTTTGATGGGGTTGTTTACTTTTTTCTTGTAAATTTGTTTGAGTTCATTGTAGATTCTGGATATTAGCCCTTTGTCAGATGAGTAGGTTGCGAAAATTTTCTCCCATTTTGTAGGTTGCCTGTTCACTCTGATGGTAGTTTCTTTTGCTGTGCAGAAGCTCTTTAGTTTAATCAGATCCCATTTGTCAATTTTGTCTTTTGTTGCCATTGCTTTTGGTGTTTTAGACATGAAGTCCTTGCCCATGCCTATGTCCTGAATGGTATTGCCTAGGTTTTCTTCCATGGTTTTTATGGTTTTAGGTCTAATGTTTAAGTCTTTAATCCATCTTGAATTAATTTTTGTATAAGGTGTAAGGAAGGGATCCAGTTTCAGCTTTCTACATATGGCTAGCCAGTTTTCCCAGCACCATTTATTAAATAGGGAATCCTTTCCCCATTGTTTGTTTTTCTCAGGTTTGTCAAAGATCAGATAGTTGTAGATATGCGGCATTATTTCTGAGGGCTCTGTTCTGTTCCATTGATCTATATCTCTGTTTTGGTACCAGTACCATGCTGTTTTGGTTACCGTAGCCTTGTAGTATAGTTTGAAGTCAGGTAGTGTGATGCCTCCAGCTTTGTTCTTTTGGCTTAGGATTGACTTGGCAATGCGGGCTCTTTTTTGGTTCCATATGAACTTTAAAGTGGTTTTTTCCAATTCTGTGAAGAAAGTCATTGGTAGCTTGATGGGGATGGCATTGAATCTATAAATTACCTTGGGCAGTATGGCCATTTTCACAATATTGATTCTTCCTACCCGTGAGTTTTTGTATTTTTAGTAGAGACGGGGTTTCACTGTGTTAGTCAGGATGGTCTCGATCTCCTGACCTCCTAATCCGCCCGTCTTGGCCTCCCAAAGTGCTAGGATTACAGGCGTGAGCCACCGCGCCTGGCCCCATAAATCTAATTTTTTAAAAATTAACTATCAGTGAATATTTTCTCACAAGAACTAGCAGATAAAATATGAATTAATGAGTAGCAAATTAATGTTAATATTAATCTAGAAGTAGTTGATCATACTAAGATGCTTCTTCTTTTTCTGGACATATGTTTTTATTAATATAATTTAATGTTATATACATATAACACAAATATATAATATATAATATAGTTATGCCATCAAATATATAATATAGTGATGCCATCAGATTTGTTTTGGTCCAAATTTGTTTTGGTCCAACATTAAATATGTCAATAATGAAAATGGATTTGCAGAAATTCTAATTCCACAGTTTATCCCTGAGTTTCAGCTCTTGTGTAGGATCAGATTTTTACTATATTATTTTAATTATATGTAACTAAAATGGAACATGGGACTTAACAGAATACGCAGGAAGAGGTTATCAAAAATCAGAGACAAGACCCTAAACTGAACTCAAGGACTCCTGGCTGCACTGGGGCTCAATAGATGGCTCTAGGAGCCACTCCAGACCATCACGGTAAGGGTGGAACCAGCCCAATGAGACACAACCGGCATTAATGATGAGCTCAGGCAGGAAGCCTGTTGATGCCCAGCAAGGTATGCAGAATTAGAAAAGATAAGGTACTGCTGTTGATCACTTCCCAAAGAGTGCAACAGATAACGCAGAACACCTGAGGCAACACCAAAGGCTACACAGTAGCCATTTAAAATTAAGTAGATGAGTTGCTTTGGCTTCAGTGTATTGGTCAACAAGCTGGGATAATTATATTAATATTTTCTGTGCCGAAAACAAATGGTTGTCATAAAGATGAAATAACCCAATGAATTTGAAATTTTTAATATTTTTTACGAAATTGATAATAATAGGAAGAATAAGAATAAATGGGACTGCCTAACAAAGAAGAGTAACTAAGCTGGAAAGCAAGGAAGAGATTCTATGTAAAGCTATGAATTATTCTTTATGCATTGAATACCCATGATTGTGTACCTATCTCAAGATTATTTTAGGAATCACTCTCTCTTAGGGTGTATTCTCATGAGCAAGGGTATTTAGAAGTAGGAATATGATATTTTATCTTTACATACAATCTATAGCCCTTGAAAAAAATATGTTAAAGGATTTTGTTTCTTTCTAATGAAGAGTAGACTAATGACTCTGAAGTAGGTTTGTGGCATGATGAAAGAGGGAATACAAATCTTTAAGATGAGCAGTGTAAAAAACGCAAGAGTAAATAATGACTAGTTTTGTGTAAGAAGAAAAAAAGAGAGATTAATAATTTACTTCATTTTGTTTGGTTTAATAAGAAAAATATCAAAACATCACATCAAAGTAGTCGTTTCAAATCCAACTTCACTTCAAGCACTGATAATAATTTATAGGCCAGAGGAAGAGTTATGAACTGCATGGATTATTTAAAAGGCATAATATTTTCTCTTTGCTTTCCTACTCAAAAACAAGGACAGTTTTCAAAGAGAAGAGAGAAAGAGTTGTAGAAAATGCTATAACAAGACAAATTGTAAAACAAAAACAAAACAAGTTCTACTCAGTTATTAAATAAAATTTAAACCAACCAAAAAAAATATTTAAAATGACCTAACTCCCCACCCTCGACCACTGGTTTTATAAAATTATATAGCCTACATTTCTTTGACAGTTCATCAAATGAATAAAAATATGCCTCATTTTAGCAGAAGAAAATTCGAAAGCAGTACATAATGGCATTTCACTGCATGAATTAAGTAGGATTATAAAGTCTTTACACTTTAGGGAAAGCCCTTAAACACGTGGGATTCCCTCAGTTAACAGGAAAACTAATCTCAGGGTCTATGCATGAAATCGCCTTACTAATCTCAGCTGGCCCTTTCTCATTGTTCCTAAACCAAAAATATTTAAATGTGCCTTGTTTTACAATCAAGTTTTGGCTCTGCTTCTACTGGGTTATTTGCTCCCAGCTTAGCTGCTGCTGTTCTCTTGCCGCAGTAATAATGCTTGTAAAATTTGTAGAAAGAAAACAGGACCACAATTTATAAGATTTAGTTGATAATTTCTATCTACTAGTAAGGCTGTATGTTGTAGCAGAAAGAATAAATTTAAATTATGGTTAGACTATTTATTATCTGCATGAACTTGGGAATTTACTTAAATTCTCTGAAGTTCATTTCCACATCTGAGAGTTGCTGGAAGAATTAGAAACAGTATGTTCAAATTGTCTTATGCAATGCCTGGTGCATTTTAGGTATAAAATAAATGGTTTCATTATATTTTATTGTATTTCTACAATTAAGTTAAAAACTCACAGTTTGGAACTATTACGTCTAATTAAAATTATGAAATCTTCAAACTTTCTAATAGAGCATACTAAAATATTTTCACATTCATTATCACTATTGCTTCTCACAAAACAACCTACAAGGCAGACAAGATGGGTGTTATTTAATTAACTTATTTATGTTTAGAATTGTCGTTAAAAATTTCAACTTTTATTTTAGATTTAGAGGGCACATGTGCAGCTTTGTTATATGGGTGTATTTCATGATATGGAGGTATGGGATATGAATGATACCATCACACATAGAATGAACATAGTACCCAACAGTTAGCGTTTCAACCCTTGCTTCCCTTCCTCCCTTCCCCATCTAGTAGTCCCCAGTGTCTACTGTCACCATCTTTATGTCCAAAAGTACCCAAAGTTTAGCTCCCACTTATAAGTGCGAACATGCAGTATTTGGTTTTCTGTTTCTGAGTTATTTTGCTTAGAATAATGGCCTCCAGCTGCATTCATGTTGCTGCAAAGTACATGATTTAATTCTTTTTAATGGCTGCATAGTATTCCACAGTGTATATATACCACATTTTATTTATCCAATTCATTGTTGATGGATACCTAGGTTAATTCCATGTCTTTGCTATTGTGAATAGTGATGTGATGAACATATAAGTGCATGTCATTTTGGTAAAATTATTTATTTTCTTTTGGATATAACCTAGTAATGGGATTGCTGGGTTGACTTATAACTCTATTTTAACTTCTCTGAGAAATCTCTAAACTGCTTTCCATAGTGGCCAAACCAATTTACATTCCCATCCCTTTTCTCTGCAGCCTCCCCAGCATCTGTCCTTTTGTTGACTTTTTAATAATTGCCATTCTGGCTGGTGTGACATGGTACTGCATTATGGTTTTGATTTGCATTTCTCTGATGACTAATAATGTTGAGCATTTGTTCATGTTTGTTGGTTGCATGTTTGTCTTCTTTTGAGAAGTGTCTGTTTGTGTCCTTTGCCTACTTGTTATTGGGTTGTCTGTTGTTTACTTATTTAATTGTTTAAGTCTTTATAAATTCTGCATATTAGACCTATTTGGCTCTTTTTTGGTTCCATATGAATGTTAGAATAGTTTTTTCTAATTCTATGAAAAATGATGTTGGTAGTCTGATAGGAATACCGTTGAATCTGTAGATTGCTTTGGGTAGTATGGCCATTTTAATGATATTGATTCTTCCAATCCATAAGCATGGAATGTTTTTCCTTTTGTTTGTATAATTTATGATTTCTTGTGTTGCTCTTATAAATGGGAATACACTCTTGATTTCGCTCTCAGCTTGAACATTATTGGTGTATAAAAATGCTGTGGATTTTTACATCTTGACTTTGTATCCTGAAACTTTACTGAAGTCATTTATCAGTTCCAGGAATGTTTTGGTAGAGTATTTATCATCATATCATCAGTGAAGAGAGACAGTGTGACTTCCTCTTTTCCTATTTGGATGTCTTATATTTCTTTCTCTTGCCTGATTGCTCTGCATGGATTTCCAGTATTATGTTGAATAGGAGTGGTGAAAGTGAGCATACTTGTCTTGTTCTAGTTCTCAAAAGGAATGTTCCCAGCTTTTGCCTGTTCAGTGTGATGTTGTTATTTCATTTTAAGAATAAGGAAACGAGGATTCAATGAGTTGTTCAAATAGCTGGTATATAGTGGATCAAGGAAGTAAATCTATATGTATGGCATTGAGCTTACTGTATTATGTTGCTGGGAATAGGAGAAAGCTAAGGGTTTTATGGTCTTCTCCCCTAAAATTGTCCTCATGTTAGTTGATGGCAACTCTGTCCTTTCATGTAGCCAAGGTCAAAACTTTTGGAGTTTTTATTCTTCTCTATCATACTACCTTATCTCACATTATCTCAATCAATAATTTTGGGGGGTTTTCTTCACAATATATTCAGATTTGTACTAATTCTTACCACCAACACTGGTCATCTTTCTCCTGAATAACTCTCACATTTCTACTACCCTATACCCTCAACCACAGTCAATTATCAACACAGCAGCCAGAATGACTCCTTGATAATATAAGATGATGTAACTCTTCTCTCAAAATCCTCTGATGACTTTCCATTTGCCTCAGAGTAAACAGCAAAGTCTTTATAACAGTCCACAAGACTACACGTCCTGACTCCAGATAATTATTTGCTCTCCCTCTCATGTTCTCCACTATAGTCCCACACCAATTGAACTTACCCTGAGAGCTCACATGAGGCACTCCTGGGATACACTTTCCCCAAACAGTATCATGGTCAATTTCCTTACCTTCCTCAAGTCTTTGCTAAAATGTCACCCCTCAATGAGGCTTATCCCCGACCTCCCAATTTAACATTAGAAATTATCTCCCAGTACTTCAGATCTTCTTACCCTGATCTATTAATCTTTCTTTCCATCATCTTTTTTCTTCTAATACTCTGTATAATTTGTTTATTAATTGAGTCCATTACATTCTTGCTCCCCCTGCCATTAAAATTTAGGTTCCATGAGATTAAGGAATTTTTGCCTAACAAGTGCAAACAGCATAGACAAGTGCCTATCACATAAATATGTGTTGTCTAAATGAATCCTGCCTTCTGCCTGCCATCTCACTTTAGAACAAAACCTTGACCACTTCCTCCCTAAACACACCACATGTACACATATACATGCACATATACATACAAATGCACATGCACACACACACATGCATATACACATACACCTATGCATACACATACACACATGCACGCTCACACACAAATGCACACACACATCCACATGCACATGTTTGATTGCTTTTAACAGATCTACTCTTCCTGGCCAGTACACCATGGCTCAGTGTTTCTCAAAATATTGTCCATGTATCATGAGAATGAAATTTACAAAGGATTGTTGATTAATAGCATAGATCCCGAGCTCTCTCCTAGAAATGCAAAGTTAGAATTTCTGGGGCTGGGTCATATTAGTAGGATCCCTTTGCAGACTAGAATTGAAGAAAATTGGCTAGTCTTTTCTTTTTTCCCCTTTTTCTTTCCTCCGTCTGAGCTGTAGTTTTCCTTGAAAAAAGAAAAAAAATCTGTGAAAACAAACATCCCCTAAAGGGCCAGTAATTGGAACAGGGGAATGTGTTCTCACCTTCTGTAGGCCACTCTGGAAAAGAAAAAGCACTGATATGAGTCAGTGTCAAGATGTTAAAGTTGAAATATTTTGTTTCATGACAGAGGTTAAAAATGCAGCCACCATGTCACATGGCCTTTTAAAGTAATTTGTTTGCATTTCTCTTGTTTTCTGTCCTGCTTGTTTGGAGTAATTCTGTCTCATGGAACAGATAGAGTTATCTGACCTCCTCTATCCCTCCCTATTGTCATAATCACCGAGGAAAACCTACAAGGGGATTTTTAGGCTAGCTCTGCTCTAGACATTGGGAATAAGCCTTCTCTTTGCTTGGCATTGATACTCCTCGCTTCATCTCACTACTATCCTGGTGAGACATGATAATATGATTAGGAGCTTGGCCTGGGTGAAAGGAACCAAAGATTAACTTAGTTTTAGACCAGAAGCATACTTGTGGTCTGATCTAGCTTACCTGTTCTGGTGGTGCCATATAGGAAAAGAGGTCTTTAGCTCACACCAATGGAAGAGCTTTAGAGGGTCCAAGAATTCCCTAAAATTATTTGCAAAATTCATTTTTGGTATTCAATATTTTTATAGAAATAAAGTACTAAACTCTCCTTAAATTCTCAAAACTTTCTGAGCATCAAAGGAGATTAAAAGCCTCTTCCCTTAGGATTCAAGGTTTCATTAGAATTAATGTCGTCATAGAAAATTCTCTTTGTATAAACACATAAGTAAATTATCTGTTTACATTTGCCTTGCAATAGTGTGGTACCAAATATATTTAATTCTAATTCTGTTCATTGTTAACATCCATCACTACTCTAAGAAAACATGCATGCTTTTAAACATTTTTAGGAGGAGGATCTCTCTATGTTATCCAGACTGGCTTAGAATTCCCAGGCTCGAGGGCTTCTCCTACTTCAGCTTCCAAAGTATCTGGGACTATAGACTTGAGCCACCATGTCCTGCAATGCATACATTTTAACTTGTCCTTTCTGTGACTTACTCCTAAGGTATGAACAACCAGAGAATCCCAATGTCTTTGAACAGGGATTGAGCTATGCCCATAATGAGCAATGCTTTGGTTTGGATCCCAGAATCTATCATCAAATCTTCAAACAGCATCTATCCTAGAAATGGTCTTTTAAACTTAATTCAGTAATGAGAAAACACAAGACATAATTTTTCAAAATCAAAATCTAACTTAAATATATACATCCACACTTCAATTCTTAAAGGAAATTTGAGTATTTTACTTCATATTCGTTTATTGTTAGGACATAAGATTTAAAGTATTCTGGGATTTATATTAGAATTAAAATATTTTCATTTGAACAGGAATTTGCAATTCACTTCATTTTCCTCTTGCTTTAATTTAAAGTCAAATACATTTTTATCATATTTGAACATTTAGAATAAATCCAATAACAAATTATCATTTTTCTTTTTTGTTTCATTTATTGGGAAATGTCTTTTAAGCTCCTATATTGTTCAAGATATGGTGTGGGTTATTTAGAAATATTTAAAAATGTGAAGATGTATATAATCTCAGTCTGGCACTCCATAGGCTTATAATCTTAAAAGACTGATGAGATGCACACACCTACAGCTACAGAGCAAAGCACTAAAGTGTGTACATACGTTATAGATAGTAAGTCATACGGGAGTTCAGCTGAGACAGTACTCTGTGTTGGGGTGTGTTAAAGAAATGTACCACCAGTTATTTACATGAAAGACAAATGTTAGCCTATTATAATCATAGAGTTCAATATTCAATTTTATCATTCAGTATTGATCAGAATCATTTTAAAAATATGGGTAAATTCAAAATATACTTTCAGAATGCATTATGTATACCATAGCAAATAGATGCTAAAGGTTTTCAGTAATGATTCAGTCAATTAATCCACTCATAGAGTTGAAACACCAGCCCTCTGCACAACTGAGAAATGAATGCTAAGAAATGAATGAGGGACGAAGGCCAATAATTTGACATAGATCGCTCAAATGGTTCAGTGTCCACTCATAAAGAAATAGTTCCAGGAAAAAAGAAGAAAGTTTCAAATGAGTTTAACACAAAGGCAAATACTTACAACTTGTATTTCTTAGTCAGTATCTGCCATGATGACAAAAATTTCAGAGTCCTTTGAGTCTCCTCCAAAATGTTGATCATGAACTTTGGGCATGAGATAGTGGACTGAATAGCTTCTTCATTTATTAGCCCCAAACTATTGAATATTAGATAATTCACCTCTGTCTCTAACTCTTATCTCTGTGTGTGTATGTATACATATATAATATATACTTTTATATAGTGTGTATATATTACATATATATGTTCTCAATTTCTTTGAAAAAGTAAGACATATAACTTTATATTTACCATTTAATAGTCACAGTTTACCTTGAGGTTCCAAAAGGACTATCCTTATTAAGCTTATTCTACCTGAAAGATAAACAGTGTTAAATATTATTTTACTCAATGTAAAATTCAGGTACTCAAATTTCCCCCATGTGTTTATCTGACACAACATTATCTATTAACTTTTTGAGATTAGGAACCATGATAAAATATTGCATATTTCCATGGACAACTGATTAACCACTTTGTTTTTCATTGACAAACATTTTTAGAGAGCAAGATTTTCTGATGTATCCTTTCTTTAGCATGACTAAATTTTTTTTTATTATTATACTTTAAGTTTTAGGGTACATGTGCACATCGTGCAGGTTAGTTACATATGTATACATGTGCCCTGCTGGTGCGCTGCACCCACTAACTCGTCATCTAGCATTAGGTATATCTCCCAATGCTATCCCTCCCCCCTCCCCCCACCCCACAACAGTCCCCAGAGTGTGATATTCCCCTTCCTGTGTCCATGTGATCTCATTGTTCAATTCCCACCTATGAGTGAGAATATGTGGTGTTTGGTTTTTTGTTCTTGCGATACTTTACTGAGAATGATGATTTCCAGTTTCATCCATGTCCCTACAAAGGACATGAACTCATCATTTTTTACGGCTGCACAGTATTCCATGGTGTATATGTGCCACATTTTCTTAATCCAGTCTATCATTGTTGGACATTTGGGTTGGTTCCAAGTCTTTGCTATTGTGAATAGTGCCGCAATAAACATACGTGTGCATCTGTCTTTATAGCAGCATGATTTATAGTCCTTTGGGTATATACCCAGTAATGGGATGGCTGGGTCAAATGGTATTTCCAGTTCTAGATCCCTGAGGAATCGCCACACTGACTTCCACAATGGTTGAACTAGTTTACAGTCCCACCAACAGTGTCAAAGTGTTCCTATTTCTCCACATCCTCTCCAGCACCTGTTGTTTCCTGACTTTTTAATGATTGCCATTCTAACTGGTGTGAGATGGTATCTCATTGCAGTTTTGATTTGCATTTCTCTGATGGCCAGTGATGATGAGCATTTTTTCATGTGTTTTTTGGCTGCATAAATGTCTTCTTTTGAGAAGTGTCTGTTCATGTCCTTCACCCACTTTTTGATGGGGTTGTTTACTTTTTTCTTGTAAATTTGTTTGAGTTCATTGTAGATTCTGGATATTAGCCCTTTGTCAGATGAGTAGGTTGTGAAAATTTTCTCCCATTTTGTAGGTTGCCTGTTCACTCTGATGGTAGTTTCTTTTGCTGTGCAGAAGCTCTTTAGTTTAATCAAATCCCATTTGTCAATTTTGTCTTTTGTTGCCATTCCTTTTGGTGTTTTAGACATGAAGTCCTTGCCCATGCCTGTGTCCTGAATGGTAATGCCTAGGTTTTCTTCTAGGGTTTTTATGGTTTTAGGTCTAACGTTTAACTCTTTAATCCATCTTGAATTGATTTTTGTATAAGGTGTAAGGAAGGGATCCAGTTTCAGCTTTCTCCATATGGCTAGCCAGTTTTCCCAGCACCATTTATTAAATAGGGAATCCTTTCCCCATTGCTTGTTTTTCTCAGGTTTGTCAAAGATCAGATAGTTGTAGATATGTGGCATTATTTCTGAGGGCTCTGTTCTGTTCCATTGATCTATATCTCTGTTTTGGTACCAGTACCATGCTGTTTTGGTTACTGTAGCCTTGTAGTATAGTTTGAAGTCAGGTAGTGTGATGCCTCCAGCTTTGTTCTTTTGGCTTAGGATTGACTTGGCGATGTGGGCTCTTTTTTGGTTCCATATGAACTTTAAAGTAGTTTTTTCCAATTCTGTGAAGAAAGGCATTGGTAGCTTGATGGGGATGGCATTGAATCTGTAAATTACCTTGGGCAGTATGGCCATTTTCACGATATTGATTCTTCCTACCCATGAGCATGGAATATTCTTCCATTTCTTTGTATCCTCTTTTATTTCCTTGAGCAGTGGTTTGTAGTTCTCCTTGAAGAGGTCCTTCACATCCCTTATAAGTTGGATTCCTAGGTATTTTATTCTCTTTGAAGAATAAATTGGAATGGGAGTTCACTCATGATTTGGCTGTTTGTCTGTTGTTGGTGTATAAGAATGCTTGTGATTTTTGTACATTGATTTTGTATCCTGAGACTTTGCCAAAGTTGCTTATTAGCTTAAGGAGATTTTGGGCTGAGACAATGGGGTTTTCTAGATATACAATCATGTCATCTGCAAACAGGGACAATTTGATTTCCTCTTTTCCTAATTGAATACCCTTTATTTCCTCCTCCTGCCTAATTGCCCTGGCCAGAACTTCCAACACTACGTTGAATAGGAGTGGTGAGAGAGGGCATCCCTGACTTGTGCCAGTTTTCAAAGGGAATGCTTCCAGTTTTTGCCCATTCACTATGATATTGGCTGTGGGTTTGTCATAGATAGCTCTTATTATTTTGAAATACGTCCCATCTATACCTAATTTATTGAGAGTTTTTAGCATGAAGGGTTGTTGAATTTTGTCAAAGGCTTTTTCTGCATCTATTGAGATAATCATGTGGTTTTTGTCTTTGGCTCTGTTTATATGCTGGATTACATTTATTGATTTGCGTATATTGAACCAGCCTTGCATCCCAGGGATGAAGCCCACTTGATCATGGTGGATAAGCTTTTTGATGTGCTGCTGGATTCAGTTTGCCAGTATTTTATTGAGGATTTTTGCATCAATGTTCATCAAGGATATTGGTCTAAAATTCTCTTTTTTGGTTGTGTCTCTGCCTGGCTTTGGTATCAGAATGATGCTGGCCTCATAAAATGAGTTAGGGAGGATTCCCTCTTTTTCTATTGATTGGAATAGTTTCAGAAGGAATGGTACCAGTTCCTCCTTGTACCTCTGGTAGAATTCGGCTGTGAATCCATCTGGCCCTGGACTCTTTTTGGTTGGTAAGCTATTGATTATTGCCACAATTTCAGATCCTGTTATTGGTCTATTCAGAGATTCAATTTCTTCCTGGTTTAGTCTTGGGACAGTGTATGTGTCGAGGAATTTATCCATTTCTTCTAGATTTTCTAGTTTATTTGCGTAGAGGTGTTTGTAGTATTCTCTGATGGTAGTTTGTATTTCTGTGGGATCGGTGGTGATATCCCCTTTATCATTTTTTATTGCGTCTATTTGATTCTTCTCTCTTGTTTTCTTTAGTAGTCTTGCTAGCGGTCTATCCATTTTGTTGATCCTTTCAAAAAACCAGCTCCTGGATTCATTGATTTTTTGAAGGGTTTTTTGTGTCTCTATTTCCTTCAGTTCTGCTCTGATTTTAGTTATTTCTTGCCTTCTGCTAGCTTTTGAATGTGTTTGCTCTTGCTTTTCTAGTTCTTTTAATTGTGATGTTAGGGTGTCAATTTTGGATCTTTCCTGCTTTCTCTTGTGGGCATTTAGTGCTATAAATTTCCCAATTAAAAGACACAGACTGGCAAATTGGATAAAGAGTCAAGACCCATCAGTGTGCTGTATTCAGGAAACCCATCTCACGTGCAGAGACACACATAGGCTCAAAATAAAAGGATGGAGGAAGATCTACCAAGCAAATGGAAAACAAAAAAAGGCAGGGGTTGCAATCCTAGTCTCTGATAAAACAGACTTTAAACCAACAAAGATTGAAAGAGACAAAGAAGGCCATTACATAATGGTAAAGGGATCAATTCAACAAGAAGAGCTAACTATCCTAAATATATATGCACCCAACACAGGAGCACCCAGATTCATAAAGCAAGTCCTGAGTGACCTACAAAGAGACTTAGACTCCCACACATTAATAATGGGAGAGTTTAACACCCCACTATCAACATTAGACAGATCAACGAGACAGAAAGTCAACAAGGATACCCAGGAATTGAACTCAGCTCTGCACCAAGCGGACCTAATAGACATCTACAGAACTCTCCACCCCAAATCAACAGAATATACATTTTTTTCAGCACCACACCACACCTATTCCAAAATTGACCACATACTTGGAAGTAAAGCTCTCCTCAGCAAATGTAAAAGAACACAAATTATAACAAACTATCTCTCAGACCACAGTGCAATCAAACTAGAACTCAGGATTTAAGAATCTCACTCAAAACCGCTCAACTTCATGGAAACTAAACAACCTGCTCCTGAGTGACTACTGGGTACATAACGAAATGAAGGCAGAAATAAAGATGTTCTTTGAAACCAACGAGAACAAAGACACAACATATCAGAATCTCTGGGACTCATTCAAAGCAGTGTGTAGCATGACTAAATTTTACACTGATTCACAGAAAAGAATAGGACACTTTTTGTTGAGAATTGTTTAAGCCCCCAAATCTGAAAGGAATATCAAATATCACACTTTCAACCAAGACTGTAATAGTCATGAGCATTGTGAGTCAGGAGCTCTGGGAAATCCATTATTACGCAAATTACTCAGTCTTCTTCAGTTCCATAAAGGTTAATCTCTTGGTTCAGAAATTAAAATTCCATGAGAAGTCTACTGATGAATATTGAATAAAAGTACATCTTATTTTTCTGATAAGTTATTGTAGTTTTTTAGATCTCCTATTTGGGGGGAATAGAACAAACATTTTTATTTGGAAAGTGTGCAACCACACAGTAAAATTTTAATCAACTGTAACATAAAAACAGCAAAACATTAAATTCTAAATAAGTAGAAAGTATTCACTTATTCCAGCATAAAAATGTCTTCACCTCAAAACAATTCTAGGGATCAGTAATTCTGTATAGCAACATTCTTGAGAACAATCTATAATCAGTAAAATGTACATTTTAATCTTTATAAATATTTACAAATCTTAAAGTTATCAATTAAATAAGATAACAGTACTTCCAAACATATTTTTGAATATAGTTATTTTTCTGTCTATATGCTCTGTATCTAAACACTTAGCAATTGTTTCATAACAAGTAAGAAAAGATAACACAACTCAGCAGAAAACAAATATTCTGACAATAATGTACTTAGTGGTACTTGACACATTTTAGCCAGCTCTTAAATGCTCTTTCCGAGCATTAAATCAATACAAGAGAGCCAGTCATCAGGCAACCATAATGTTGTCCCTTTAAATGTCCAGCATTCTGTTGGTAAAGAATAATCAACCATTATGCTATTATAACTCTATCTATACTATATGGTGTTTGCTAAACATTTTAAGGGAAGTTTCAAAAGACTCACTGTTGCTGGTTCTCTGTAATGGAAATATAATGCTCCCCGGTCAGCCTTTCTGGCCACCCTCCTTCCCTGGCTTCCAGTGCCTGACCCATCTTCTTATCGTGCTCATACTGATCTCTTCAGTAGCATTGATTAGAACCTACAGGAATCCTTTATTCCATGGAGTGAAGTCCTTTACCCACTATCACATAATGAATTATTGATGTTAAAAGCACATGGAATAAAATATTTTATTTTATGAACTAATAACACAAAATTCCAGAAAAATTTTTTTAGTGTCCTTCAGAACCTCTTGATCCTATAAGACTTTACCTCAGTTTTATTGAGAGCTTATAACTTGCCAGGAAATGAGTTACGGATGTATAGTCATTTAGTCCTCATCAGAAACTTTTAAGATAAGAGACAATACTGATGTAACTGAAGGTTAAGAAAGCTAAGTACCTTGCTCAAAGTCACTAGCAAATCAGAGGTGCAATTTGAACACAAGCAGTGTGACATCAGAGCCTATGAATTTAAGTACCTATACTATATTCCTTCTCATAGGTAGAAGGAAAGATTCTGTGACTTATAAATTGGTTAGTACTGCACACGATAGCTCTGGCAGTAGATTAACAGTGTTCACTGGTATTTAGAATGCATTTTAGTAATTTCTATGTTCTGTGAAGCCCTATGGTTTAATTTTTTGGTGCACTATATGAAGTCCACCTCTCTGTGGGACCATCTATCTGCCCTACTCTACCCTACCTGTCTCAAGGCTGGGCCATGAAAAGATGTGATGAATGAAAGATGAGCAGAAGTGATATGTGCCACTTCTACACAGAGGCTTTAAGAGTCTGTGGGTGCTGTGCATGGTGCATGCTCAATTCAATCTTTGCAACAGCAACATACATGACGCCACATGTGGCTTCTCTGTCCAACTGGCTCCTAGAGTCAGGTCAAGAGCAGTGACACAGAGCCGAGGCTGCAGCTAACCCACAATGGGTGGGAAATAAGTTTTATTTGTTTTAAGCTACTAAGATGTATTGATTATTACCTAGCTTATCCTGGTTAATTTTTTACCATATATATTTTTTTACCCTAGACCCTGTCTTTCACAGAACACCTATTAATATCTAATGAGATACTAGTTTAACACAGCAGACGGCTGGAGAAATTCTTCCCCCATACAATATTATCGAAAGATGAAAACAGAATTATTTTGGAGACAATGAGAAAGCCTTGCTCTTGTCACAGCGTGACTAAAGGCTGAGGGAAAAAATGCTTAAAACTGACAGTTCTTTTTATTATGTTCTCCCCAGCAACAACTTCACAAAAGTACTTGTGCCTGATACAGCTGTCCCCCAAGATTCTGTTTCACTCAAATCTATTAATTGGTTCATTCAACAATTATTTTCTAAATGCTTGCTAGGTGCTGCTGGTCGGTATCAGGTGCCTACCCCCAACCCAACATATGGCTGTGTCCTTAAAGTGCCCAGTGATGATGTAGAAAACTCTGACTTCCCAATCTGACTGATAGAAGGTTTGAATATGTTATTAATCTTGTAAAAATCTCATGATGTTTTTGAGATGTCAGTTTGGCTAGGATAGAGTTCCCAGTTAGTCAATGGAATATTTGTCTGAGTGGGTGTGCTGTGAAGGGATGTTGCAGATGTAGGAGTCCCTAGTCAGTAGACTCTAAGCAAGGGAGATTATCTGGATCTCCTCTGGATGGGCCTAACTTAATCAGTTGGAAGTATTGAAAAGCTGAGGTTTCCCTAACAGAAAAAATTCCACTGTGGCTTTTGTCCGATGGCCAAATGTTACATGTTGTTCTGCAACTTCTTTCAATCAAAATAATATTTTGTGAAAATGCATGCATATTGATATAGATAATTTTAGTTTAATTTTATCCTTTTGATGATCTCCCATTATATGCACATATCACAAATAATTTACTCTCCTGTGTACAGATATTTATGTTTTTTCAATAATATTGCCTTCACATAAAAAGCTGCCATTCTTATGCATATCTCCACATGAGCTATCTCTATCTATTCCATTCTTATGCATATCGCCACACAAACATGTGCAAGAGATGCTTTAAAGTACACATCTAGCGGTAGAAACAGAGTACCATGTGGTGAAAGTTTCTGCAGCTTTACCAGCTATCACCAGGACACTCTACAAGATTATTCACAAGTTTAAAGTACCACCAGCAGCGTACAAGTGGTACCCTTATTCCAGACCCTCAACCACACAGCATTTTCAGGTCTTGTCATCTTGTTCAAGTTGATGGGCCTGAAATAAAATCTCATTTTCATTTTCTTTCTTTCCAATGGAGTTGAACATCTTATTTTTATTAGATATTTGGTTTTCTTCTTCTGCCAACTACCTGCTCATTTCCTTTCTATGCTTATCTATTATTTTGTACTTTTCTTACTGATTTTAAAAATTCTTAATATATTCTGAATAATTTATTTTCAATTATGATAACTTGATATATTTGCTTCTGAATCTCAACATTTTTTCTACGTGTTAAAAGTAATATTTTTGTAGACATTTCTAATTTTAATGTATTCAAAATTATCACTGGAATTTTTTACAGTTTGCTGCTTGATGCCTACTCAGCCTGGTCCTCTAGGTTCCCACCAGTGCTGTGATCCCTACATGTCATTTCAATTTCAATACATGTCTGCTGGTTACAATTGGCCAGAGACATTCTCTGCTGCTTTCAAACTAACTGATGTAACCTTAAAATCATATTATGACTTTATCTAAATGGAAACTAAATTTTAGGCAGAAAGATCAATGCACAATAACACAAAATGTCTTGTTCCCTGAGCAAATTTCTTATCACCTCTTGAAAATTTGAGATCAGATAGTAGACATAACACATGGGTGAGGCTCACAGTGTATTTATACTTCTGTTTTATATAAGCTCATACACAACCATAAAAGACATCCATGTGCATACAGAGTATTGAAAAAAAATCAATTTAGATTGTTAAATATAGTGTGGAGAGGTTTTCACGTTACTTCTCATTAACATGGAACTTTCTGCAAGTTTCTGGGCATCCTTGCCTTTTGTAAAGTTGACTTTAACTAAGGAAACCAGGTATGATTAAAAGAGAACAGAATATAATAAAAAATTCTAGTTATGATTTTCAAGTCATCCTCGAAATTAGACAAACTAAAATCACTTGCAAAATGATTAGAATAAACATAGGAATGTAAAAATCTCAGAGGCTCATGAGAACTAGGATGTTTCATCCACTAGGATTTGCCCTTAGTCATCCAGCATTAAAAATAATGGCTATTCTTGGAATCTCTCAAAGGTCAAGAGATGAAACCAAAACATTTTTCTGAGACACCTAGAAAACACTAAGGAGGTATGACCCATCAATTTAAAGTTCCATCTTACTGAAAAGTTCATCAGGAAAATTACAGAAAAATTAGACAAGATATTTAAATAGTTGTGCTCACAATCTTGAGATAGATATATACATATATATATATATATACATACATACATATATATACATATATAAAACCTTGAGAGAGAGATATATATATTTCTAAGTGATACTGAAGATTGTTTTCTTTTTTCCTGTCCCAATATCAATCAGTGCTATGATAACTAATTCCATGAAACTGAATTTCTGTGATCTCAACTTCAAGACATGTATTTAGCATCTATACACCAATCAATGAATATATTAGTCATGTGTGTGTGTGTGTGTGTGTGTATATGTGTGTGTGTGTATGAAAATATATGTTTAGCCATGACCCAAATTCAGGATACAATATAATATAACAAGAAATCCCAAGATATACGATTACCATTTGGCCTTTTCACTCAGTCCTTTTGGAGACTTGTTTCTTCTGATCCATGTCCCAAAAAGTTCCGATAAAATTAATGATTTGAAGAAGGAAGTTTAGAAGCAGAGAAGTAGAAACCAACCAAACCATGGCCTAAGGCTTAGTTTGCCAAAGCTCAAGCTGAGATGTAGTCTTAGGCATGCTATTACTAGCACAATTGCCTCTTTCTTTGCCTATTGGCCTTATTGTACTTGTTTGGATTTACAACTGAAAGGAACCCTAAATGCCAAGCCAGAAGTCAAGAGGAATAACTGTTAAATTAAAGACAAATTTGAGTGAGTTAGGAAAAACATGTGAATCTTCATTAAGCAGATTTTGGGAGTCATTGACATCTACTGCTGTTTAATGGCTGGGGAGGGAGCAGTAACTTCCACACCTTCCACACCTGGATCATGAGTTGCCTAAATTATCAAAGGCCTCCTTTGTTCACTCATTCATTCTCTGAGCAAACAGGCATTCTACCTCTACTGTATGGTAGCTCTGACATACAGTAGAAAGAGACACAGCACAGACTATACCCTCAAAGAGCAATACAGTTTAGTGAAGAGCATCAACAAGCAGTAAGAACACTCTGGCAGAAGAGGGACAACCATTCCAAGGAAAGGTTTGAAGACGAGGGAAAAGTAGAAGTTATTAAGCAAGAGAAGGTGTGAGTGGGGAGGAGACCCGTAGAGTCAAAAGAAGAAGGAGCAAGAGGCATAAAAGCAGGGAAGCTGAAGAAAGCGTGGAACATTTGGAGAAAGCAAGTGGTTCAGTGTGGCTGGAGCTCAGGCTCTGCAGGTGGGAATATTCAAAGACGAAATGTAGCCAGGATCCAGGAGTCAGAGAAAGAAAGTCCAGAGTCTGGGGTAAATGTCAACACAGAAGTTTATCATCACAATAAAGAGATGAGATGGAAGCATAGCCAGAAATTATGGAACTCAAAGAAGGTCTTGTCTTTAATTTTGAATTATTTTCTTCCCTTAAGGTGAAGGAAGAATAATCTGAGCTTGAAATAAAGACTTAGAATATAGACCACCGCCTGCAACCTTCTCACTCAAAATTAGAAGACATTATTGGATAGTTTCAAGGGAAGTTATTAACTTGAGAAAAACCCAGAAATAAGGTAAGGCCAATGATAGGGTTTGAATCTGTGTCCCCACCCAAATCTCATGTCGAAATGTAATCCCCAATGCTGGAGGTGGGGGCTGGTGGGAAGTGATTGGATCATGGGGGTGGTTTCTAATGCTTTAGCACCATTCCCCTAGTGCTGGTCTTGTGATAGAGTTTTCGCAAGTTCTGGTTGTTTACAAGTATGTAGCAACGTTCCCCTCTCTTTCTTCCTCCTTCTCCAGCCATGGAAGATGTGCCTGCTTCCCCTTCACCTTCCACCACGACTGAAAATTTCCTGAGACCTCCCCAGAAGCCGAGCAGGTGCCAGCTTCATGCTTCCTTTACAGCCTGTGGAAGCGTGAGCCAATTAAACCTCTTCTCTTTATAAATTACCCAGTCTCATGTATTTCTTTATAGCAATACAAAAACAGACTAATACAGCCAAGATACAGCATTTTGTGTGGAATTTCATAATTAAAGAGAATTTTTTTTTCTTTGTTCCTGCTTTTGGCATAGTCGGACTCTAGAGGGCATAGTGGAAAGAGATGAAACAGAAAATTGGAAGGAATGAGTCATGAAAGGGAAAATACAGAGTGACACAGGGAAGATAAGAAAAGGCTTGCCAGAGTGACAGTTTCCAGAGATGACAGCAGAGATGTTCTGTTCTCACTAGCCCCATCATTTAGAGTGACGTTCTCTACACATTACATGGGGATTGTAAGAATCTGGCTGGACCCCTGACAGTCAGGGCAGGCATTCCATAGAGTGACCTCTGATAATTGACAACATCCATGGGGTAGAGCCATTTCTTTATATGTGAGGGTCATGAGGTACCATATATTCCAGGGATCAAGGATCAACATCAACTTTCATTATCACTGAAAACTCACCAACCTTCCTTGGATTCATTTGTACTTTCCTATAACACCTTTCCTAAGTGGCTTCTAATCTAATTTGGATAAAACACCATTGGTGTTTTTAATACTTATTTGGTTGCCTGGATGTGTTTTGTTTGTGTATGTCTGAAGTAACTAATCCAAAAGGAAGAGTCTTTCTCTTGTTGCTCTCATTTGGTTTTCATTTTCTTGATAGTGTTCCTTTGCATAAAGAATGATCACCTTACCGAAAAATGTCATCTTAATCTCACAAGTGGTAGGAATTCTGTAAAAATACTCAATAATAGATCATACCTAATGGATGGTACCTAATGTTCTTTCATAGCCAGTGTATTTGCTGTTTATACATAGTAAAAAAGAAAGAACAATATTAACAAAGATGAAAAATAGCCCTCTCACAAATCCCCCAAATCATTTTATCTGTAATTAATCTGTAGTGAGAACAGGCAGTTGACATAAAAAGATCGTCCTGACAAGACCTCTTAGTTCAGTAAGAGTCTTTTAATTAAAATGAGGGATTTCTGAGTATGTGTTGTTTCCAAGCAGTGGGAAATTATGTTAGCATGCAACATTATTGAGGAATCTAAAAGCAGACTGGAAAGAAATAGGAGAAACTGACAAATGTAAGGTCCCTGGTTGCACTCACTCTCATTGTAAATGTTGTAACTTCCCACAGTGTATACTGCAGCAAATTTTCAATCTCACTGGAAAAAGCAAAGCCATTGAAACTTTTTAAACCATTTTACACCAGTTTTGAGTGCTCATATTTTAGGGTCTTTAAAAATAGTACATATATTAGATTGTTGGTATGGATATATTAAATAGATTTTTCATTTTTATTTTATAGTCCACACTTTAGAATAGTCTTACCCCCCAGTGGAATTTTCGGGCTGCATATTTGGCAAAATAGGTATCGGTGCCTCGTTATAGGAAACACACTTCTAACAGAGTTAGTTACATACATAATTAAGAAAAGAAAGATCTGTTCATTATTTCCTTCCTTAGGGTGGAGCACATAAGGCTTTGCAATCAAATAAAGCTGTACTGGGACAGCAGAAAGTGAAATATTTTCACAATAACCAGGATAGTAAATATTTGCCTTTTTTTTTTTTTTAAGAAAAGAGAAAGCACCCATCTTCGTTGGCAGCATAGCGTAGTGAAAGTGACATGCGTCATTTGCCCTCTTACTTACAGGAAGTCTGTCACTCTATCTTTAATACCAGGACAGGCAGTGACAACTCAGTCTTTCTGTCTTGGCATAACTGCATGCCCCAGAAAGCTTCCATAATTTCAACTGCTCTTTTCAAATGATTCCAGAACAAATTTGGGTTTTGAGAGGTGACTGTTAGAGTAAGGGAAGGGAGGAACATGACTGACCAGAGGCCAGCACTCGCCTCCACCACAAAACAGCCAGCTCAGCCAAGACTGGCTCAGAGCCAGGAGGAACTCCCTATTTCGGGGAAAAAGTGAGAGATCCTCAGCAATCCACATTCCCCCACAGACTCCTGGAATCCTAGTCACGGGAGAGCCCCTCAGCATTCCTGGGCCCTGAGACTAACATTGGGAGCTGCCTGGAGTCCACGTGATGGCACTGTTGCAAGTTACCATCAAGTTGGTGCTGGGTCCCATGTATTCCACAGGACACAAGCAGCTGCATCTGACCACACCATTATGGGAGCCCAACTCCTACCAGACAACATGCTATCCTAGGGCCCAGCAGCTCCTGAATCCCAACATCCTTGAAGCCCAGCTGACATCCCCCCATGTCCACCTAGAAGGTTGCAGCATTGTGATGCCAGCTGGACCCAGCAGTGAGCCTAGGTGCCTAGCACTCTAGTGTGCCACACAGTATGCTGCACCCCTGGGGAATAGGCAGTGTGGCATACCAGGGAAGCTTTCTTCAAAAGAAAGGCAGCCAAAGTTTGTGCTCCTCAGAGCCTGAGAGCTGCCTGACAGGACTGCTGCCTTTAACAGCAATTCCTCCCCGCCCAGCAGCAGCAAGGATGCCACATACTCATACCTGCCTTCAGCGGGACTGAGGATCAGCCTGCCAGTGCACCATCCTGGGGTCTGAGAATAGGCCTGTCCTACCCATTGCCACGACTATCAGCCCATGCCTTTAAGGGCCTGAGGACGTTCCTGACCTGCTTACAACCATCATTCATGGTGCCTGAGCTCACTGTATGGGGGCCCAGAGATTGACGTGCTCCACCCACAACTAGTGGTACCTATAGTCCAGGGGCCTGAGGAGATACCCTCCCTGACCGCCACTGCCAGAGCCCTTGCACACTTTTTGACAGCCTGAAGTTGGGCATGGTCTGCCTGCCACTGCTGTCAGTGCACACTATTCAGGAGCATGGGGACCAACCCACCCTGCCTACCATCAGCAGTGCATGCACATACCATCCAGGGGCAAAGCGACAAGCCTACCTTGCCCACTGCTGGTGCCTACATGTGCTTCCCAGCAGCCCAAAGACTGGCCTGCCCCAGACTGCCACCACCTTGCTGGTGCCCACCCCTACACACCACTCGGGAGCCTGGGGAACAGCCTGCTATCACCACTGCTGGTGTCTGCATATGCTACTCAAGGGCCTGAGGGTTGAGCTGCCACCACTACTGCCACCACCAATGCCATGCTGCAAGGATCCGAAAGACCTGCCTGCCTAGCCCTCTGCTGATACCACAGCACCTGAGCATGCTGCCAGGAGGTCTGAGGACTGACTCACTCAGATCCACCACTGCTGGTGCCCGTGTCCACTGCACAGGAGCCCAAGGACCAGCATGCCCTGACTGCTGCTGCCACCACTGGTGCCTAAGGACCAGCCCACCTTGCATTTCCATACCCAACAGAGCCTTGCTACAGTCTCTACTAACAACTGAAGTTAAGGCTGTAAGGAATGAACAGACACTACTGACATTGATTACAGCCAGAGAAATCATATAAAGACTACACTCCCGCACCCACCAAAAATCAAAGGCAAAGCACCCTACCCAACCAACACTATAAATACATCTATTAAATAAGGAAATTTTTAAAACTCTGTGCTACAAGAGAACACAGAAAAACAACAGAAAGAAATCAGAAATAAAAGTCATGATTTGATGAGAAATTTAACAAAGAGGTAAATATAATTTTAAAAGAACCAAACAGGAATCCCAGAACTTAAGAATTCAAAAAATAAATTTAAAGAACACAGTCATGAGCTTCAACAAGAGACTAGATCAAGCAGAAGAAAGAATTTCTGAACTTGAAGACAGGTCTTTTCAAATAACCCATTTAGAAAAAGAAAACTAAATAAAGGAAAAAAGCTTATGTGACATATAGAACACCATAAAACAACTATATATATATTTTTTAATTTGGGAGTTTCAGATGCAGAAGAAATGGACAAAGGCATAGAAAACCCATTTAATGAAATAATAACTGAAAACTTCTCAAGTCATGCAAGAGATGTAGAAACACAGATACAATAAGCTTAAAGACCCCAGATAGATTCAATCTAAAGAGGTCTTCTCCAAGGCATATTGCACTCAAACTATCAAAAGCCAAAGACAAAGAGCAAATTCTAAAAACATCAAAAGTATCAAACCACATACAAAGGAATCCCTATCAGAATAACGGGTATTTCTCAGCAGAAACCTTATAGGCCACAAGAAAATAGAATGATACATTTAAAATGTAGAAAGAAAAAAACCAGCCAGCCAATATACCTTACCCAACAAAGCTATCTTCAAAAAATGAAGGAGAAATAAAGTCTTTTCCAAATAAGCAAAAACAGGAAATTCATCACCACGAGACAAGCCCTATAAAAATTCTTAGGGGAGTTCTACATCTGGAAGTAAAAGGAAGATATTTACCCTCATGAAAATACACAAAATATAAAGCTCACTTGGTAGACCAAATACAAAAATGAGAAAGAGACTGAAATCAAATGTTAACACTATACCAGATCACCAAATCATAGTGGTAAACAATAAAAGGGGAAGAAAGGAACAAAGGATATGAAAAACCAGAAAACAAACAAAATGCTGGGAGTAACTCCTCACCTATCAGTAACAATCTTGAATGTAAATAGCTGAAATTTCCCAATTAAAAGATGCAGACTGCCTGAATGGATTTTTTTTTCAAAGACAAATATTTGCTGTCTAAAAGAAACTTACTTTGGGCCGGGAATGGTGGCTCACGCTTGTAATCCCGGCACTTCGGAAGGCTGAGGCAGGCAGATCACAAGCTCAGGAGATAGAGACCATCCTGGCTAACACGGTGAAACCCCGTCTCTACTAAAAACGCAAAAAATTAGCCGGGCATGGTGGCAGGCGCCTGTAGTCTCAGCTACTCGGGAGGCTGACGCAGGAGAATGACGTGAAACCGGGAGGCGGAGCTTGCAATGAGCCGCGCGCCACTGCACTCCAGCCTGGGCGGAGGAGCGAGACTCCGTCTCAAAAAAAAAAAAAAAAAAAAAGAAACTTAATTTGCCTGTAAAGACGCACACAGACTGAAAGTGAAGAGATAGGAAAAGATATTCCACATTAACAGAAACCAAAAGTGTGCAGGAGTAGTTAAACTTAGATAAAATAAACATTAAGTCAAAAGACATAAAAAGAGGCAAGGAAGATTATTACATAATGATAAAGAGATCAATTTAGCACGAGGATGTAAGAAATTTGCATATATATATATTTATAGTCAGGGTTCTCTCGAGGGACAGGACTAATAGGATTGATGTATATATAAAGGGGAGTTTATGAAGGAGTATTGACTCACACGATCACAACGTGAACTCCCACAATACGCCATCTGCAAGCTGAGGAGCAAGGCAGCCAGTCCGAGTCCCAAAACCTCAAAAGTAGGGAAGCTGGCCGGGCACGGTGGCTCATGCCTGTAATCCCAGCATTTTGGGAGGCCAAGGCAGGTGGATCACGAGGTCAGGAGTTCAAGACCAGTCTGGCCAAGACGGTGAAACCCCGTCTCTGCCAAAAACTACAAAAATTAGCCGGGTGGGGTGGTGCACACCTGTAATCCCATCTACTCGGGAGGCTGAGGAAGGAGAATCGCTTGAACCCGGGCGGTGGAGGTTGCAGTGAGCGGAGATGGTGCCATTGTACTCCAGCCTGGGCAACAGAGTAAGACTCCGTCTCAAGAAAAAAAAAAAAAAAAAAAAGTAGCGAAGCCGACAGTGCAGTTTTCAGTCTGTGGCCAAAAGCCCAAGAGGCCCTGGCAAACCACTGGTGTAGGTCCAAGGGTCCAAAAGCCAAAGAACTTCGAGTTCAATGCTCAAGGGCAGGAAGCATCCAGCACGGGAGAAAGATGGAGGCTGGAGGACTCAGCCAGTCTAGTCCTTCCATGTTCCTCTGCCTGCTTTTATCCCAGCAGGTGATTAGATGGTGCCCACCCAGATTGAGGGCAGTTTTTCCTCTCCCAGTCCACTGACTCAAATGTTAATCTCCTTTGGTAATACCCTCACAGACACACCCAGGAACAATATTTTGCATCCTTCAATCCAATCAAGTTGACACTCAGTATTAACCATCATATACAGGTTTGAGCATTATACCAACATCTGAGCATTATACCAACATCTGAATACTTACCTCTTTAGGTTCTAATTCTATAATCTTAAATGAAAGGTCCAGAGAGTCCTGTTGATTAATATTTTGTCTGACCTGGCATAAATTCCAGGTTTTGAAAGATTATAAATTATGAAAATTAAATTATGCCTAGAGACAGTTTTGTCCATAACATCACAAACTCCAAAAATTAGCTGCACAGGGAGTAACAGGAAACACCAAATACAGTTTACTGGATGTGAAGCCATCCAAAATTATTTTGGTTTTCAGAAATGTAATTGCTGCAAGAAGTAGCTTGAAATATAAATTGGAATTCATTTTTTGTTTTCCTATTACTGTCATGGGAGGGAGGGATAAGGAGGGGTGAGAAGGGGTGACTGAAGGTTCTTGAAAGTAATTCTCATATTTGACTTCTCAGGTTAATTTCTTCCTATTGTTTATGTCTTGTTGAAGTGTAATACTTTCAATTCTGAAGCTAGAGGGCCACAAGAAAGACATGTTTATCAAGTCCATATCAAAAGAAAATAGTATCCCGTGATGATCTCTTTGTCTTTCAATATCTAACTGCTGGTAAATTGTGGAGTAAGCGACCTGTCACATACATTAGTCCTGTGAGCTATGGACCATTAGACTAGAGCAGTACTTGATGTAGCTTTATCTTCTAAGATGGTTGTTAATTTCTTTAAAGTAGTTTTGGGACTTGAAAATCTTTGGCACAGTTTGGGGAGCAGAAATAAATTTGTTGCCTTTCTATGTATTACTGAAAATTGCTTAGGGTGGTACAAATTTTCATTTTATCAGGCCATATTACAGTCTGAATTATGTCCTTTTGACAATGAACTACCACATACTTATGAAAATAACTTCGTAAATATTAATAAAGCCTTTCCCCTCAGGCTAGCCTATGGGCGTTGCTATGAATAAACAGAAGTGGACTGACCGGAATGCTACCCGATTAGGAATTATCAATGTTGAGAAATGACCTCTTAAATTTTGGTTTGGAGGTTTCTGCTAAGACTCTACCTTATTTTTTATTATAATGTGGTTTTCCTGTATATCATATTCTAAATTATTTATTAATTGGAGTGGAGCCTAACCACAGTATCATTAATAATTAATTCTTCTTTTGGATCTGTGTGCATTCATGTGATTAAATGCCTGTGCTTTAGCTTATGGAACCCACAATCTGCTATTTTGCATTGATTAGAAGAAATGCACAAATAGCAAGCACCCATTATGGAATTCCCAAAGATATTCACTGTAACCTTCTCCTGAGTGTTTCTAACCTCTGATGCACCATTATGTGAAAAGGGAAAATCAAAGTCTTCTACCCACAGTTTGTTGCATTTGAAACAGTGCATTTGTGGGTAGGTAGAGTTTTGTGCCTGCTTCTTCACCATTGTTCTTTTAATACTTATTTTTCCTCAAGAGCAAAGAGATGGGTGAATAGGATGGGTAAGCTACATGAAGTGTCCTCAGCAATATGTAGGAAAATGAAATAACATTTAAAAAGATATGCTTTATACAGAATTTTCAGCTTTACCAAACATAACTGATTTCATCTTGATAAGCTAGATCCTTGTTTTAGGGGAAAAAACACTCCTCCCAGCCCAGACCTCAGACGCTTAACATAACAAGGGTTTACTTTTTACTGTGGGTTCACACCCCATGCAGTTTGGCAGAAGGCACTGTTTCACACTCCCTTTCAGAAATCAAGCCTGGCAGAGGGCTCTCCTCCTATTACTTGTTGGTCTGGAATAAAAGGCATGTTTGGTCTGCACACCAGGGAGAGAGAGGCTGCAGACCACACCTGGGCTTTTCATGATCTCAGAGTGAGACATTCAATGATAAATTGAGTCATGGAGGTGATACATTGCTCCCACTCAGAGTTCATTGGCCATGACCAGTCACATGAGTGGGAATTCGGGGAAATATAGAAATTTGGGGGAGCATTACTGTCTATGGCCCTGTCTATCCTTGTAGTCACCAAATATCCTTTTGTTATTTTCTCCCAATATATGGCTCACATTTAATAGCTTCCCAAAGGAGGACCCAAAAAAATTCCATCCAGTCACAAACTCAACTTCAAGTCCAGGGTCCCTGGGTGATGTGCAGTCATCTCTATGTTAAACCCAAATATGACTCCAGCAGCTCTAGGTCCAGAAACCTGGAGACTAAAAGGACCTGATACCGCCCTGTCTAATGAAAAAACAAAAGAGAAAAATCGGGACTGACAGTAGTGACTTATTTGTATCAATTCCCAAATTCCACTGAACAGATGTTATTAAGGACACTCTCTTTGGTGGAAACGGATCTTGATTCCTTAATTCTGACTCTCCTTGGCCACACTGATTCAGGCATTGAAGGGTATAACCTTCTTCCAGGCTATGCAACTTTCTGAGCTCAATCCCTTCCAATAGAACATTAGTACCCTGTCATAAGCCTCATTATTATCAATATTCACTTCCTCTCCTTGCAAGAGGATTGTATGTCCCACTCTATGTTAATCTCCGAGTGTTATATGATTTTTTCCAAAAAGCAAAATCATATAAGCAATGGAATGTATTATGTCTAGGGTAGCACGTGTTCTCCATGATGTCTTTGCCCTCTGCCATGCTAATTTGCAATGTCAGATAGGACCTAGAGAAAAGGAAACGTGGAGGAGAGCCACAGCCAACCTGTGATGGCCATGGCCCTGTGGCGCAAAGAAGAAATGAGCTTTGCCTGCTGTAAGCTACTGACATTTCACAGTTGTTTGTTGCTGCAGCATGAACTAATAAGTCCATTCAAAGGCCGCATCTCTTTTAGTCTAGTGGCTTTTTTGGCAATATAACTGTTTCAGAAACTTTACAGAGCTTCTTAAATAGTCTATGCAAGTTAGTCTGATGTGCTAATAAATGTATCTAACATTCTCTTTGAGGCATGATTCTCATCTATGAAATGTGGGTTTGCTTTCTTACTCTTACAAGTCTCACTCTCTCTAAACTTAATATATATATTATATATTTATATATATAATAAAATACATTATATATAACATAATAATATATTTTATATATATATGTGTATATATATATGTTGCTCCTATCCTTAGTTTAGTTTTGCCCTTAAGCATTTAAATTACTTGAAAGGTTGTACTGAGTATTTTTCTCAAAAAGGCTTTCTTAAGCCTGTTACTGCCAGGTATCAAAGCAGTTGACTCTTCTAACTCAAAGGACTAACTGTCCTAATTCCCTTTTATTAAGCTGCAAATTGACAATTTCTTTACTGAAAGTATCTGTTTCTTGCAACGCCTTGTAAATACAACTAAGTAGAAATAAAAATACTATAAGTGCTCCATTTTTCAACCTCTTCCCATAGATACGCTACATGATCTACTTTGCAAATTACCACAGGCTCCAGTTTCACAAAATATTTTAGCTCTGCAAAAAGAGATTGCTAACGTAAATCTAAAAACACTTCTAAAATTTAAAAGTTTACTTAAAAACTAGGTTGTTATCTTTTTAGCTTGATAACCATTTCCTCAGTGGCCACTAAACCATTGACATGTACTTTAGTGTTTTGGTTTGTCTGTTACAGGAGCATATCTCTCCTGGTACCAGTTTCTGTATCAGTAAGGAAAGGTTAGGTTACACTGGGGCAATCAATAATTTCCAAATCCTTGTGGCTTCGCATACCAAAGATGTATTGGTCAGTCTCAGTACATGTTCCCGGGAGATGGTCACAGCTTCTGCTCTAGACAGCCCAGTGGAGGGCCCACTATCTGGCATTTGTACTAGTTGGCCTGGCAGCAAGCCTTTACAAAACCTCATCCTGGAAATGACACATGGCTTTGCTGTGGCCAATGTATTGACCAGAACTGGTCTCCAGGACCCCACCCAACTTTTGTAAAAGTACTAGAAAAATGTAGAGAAGTAAATGAAATCTTTGGGGGATATTGCTATCTCTACAAAAATTATGTAATATACCATTCAAATTAAAAAGAAGGAAGCGACTGTAAATATGAACAAAATGACAGGAAAAAGAAAAAATTTATAATAATATCCAGGCACGGTAATTATGGAATAAATCAGATTTCTGGCATGCCTGTTTGTATGACAGCAAAAAAAAAAAAAAAAACCACAATCATTTCTGACTTATTGAGAAAATGACTGTCTAATTTGTATTTTTTTATCTCTTCCTTGCTTATCTTTCCCCCTTTGGTAATTACTATTCCTTAATACAAGATGAAAAACCCAAACTAGGATATTTTATATCTTACAGTTGCTATGGCAAAAGGTATTAACAAATAACAGTAACGAGTATTATCTGTACAACTTGCAATCTTAATCAATTGTGTGGCCATATAATGTGTTGCTCAAACAAGAACATTTTGAGAGTGAAAATGGGTGATATTAAATATACAGAGAGATAACTCAAACAATTTTATTTTTCAAAATGTAAAGATGTGTAAAATAGTTGCACAAAGATTAAGAAACTTATTTGAGGTTGTAAAATTAAAAAGCAGGAGAAGCATGCTTAAATTTGAGCTGCCTAATTCCCATATCTCAACTCTTATTCACTGGGCTGTCTCAATTACCTCCTCCCTTCTCACTAGAGAGTCATTAATAATAAATTTCTCAAACTGGGATAAATATATAAAGAACTTCAGAGGACATAGGAAGCTTTGTGTCATATTTACTTGTGATGATTCCACATTAATCAGGAAAGAGCAAGGGAACCGTTGGGAAATATTAAATAAAAAGAGCCCAGTTCTGCCATAATTTTTGCTTAAATATGGAGGGAGGTGAAATTGGTTGAGAGGTCATGGCAAAGTCTTAAGGGACTCCAGAAGACTGGCTCAGTAGTTTGAATAATAGTGTATTAATGTCTATTATTATTATAATTATTTGAACAATAATGTATATTAAAATTATTCAGAAAATAATAAAATGGGTAATATCCAGTTCAGTGTAAATGACTAGTATTTACTCAGATATACAGCACATTTTCCTTTCTTTCTCTGTATCCTTCAAAAGTCATAAGAATATCTGCACATAATCATATATATGGTGTTAAATTACTCCACGGAAGTTGCTAGACAGCATAAACTGATGGGAGAAACAGAAAACGTAATAGAAGTGAAATCAGTAGAGAAGTTAACAGAACTTAGAAGCAATGATGCATTTCATTTTCACAGTATGCCCTATGGTTTTTCATTTTATTTTGTTTTGAGCATTGTAGCTTTTAAGACCATGAAACTATTTGTTAATTTCCATGCCCACTGCCAATCAAAGTTCATGGATATATTTTGCAGGAATATGTAGCACCCGTCAAGCATAGTGTAAGTAGTGATTAAAGGGGCAGATAAAGAAACAAGGTAAAGAGAATGAATGAATGAATGATACAAGGTTTAAAATAGATAATTTTGTCCCACGACAGCCTCTACTCCTCAAGGATATGCACTGAAAACTAGACAGGCCATTCTCTCTTTTCTACTCCATATGTGATGTTGGCCCCAAAGACTAATACAGTTTCACAGTGGGCAAGACAGTTACACTCATATAAAGTGGTTATTGAGCATTTTATGACATCCCAAAACATTTTCAAAAATAACATTTGCCTGTAAAATTGACAGTCTCCACTCACCTTTACCAAAGTTTCCCTTAGAAAGTCCCTTATTGATTAGGTATGGATTAGGATAGCCTTAGTTGATAATTAACAAGGTCATTTGCAGGTTGCCCAGTCTGGCTTAAATTTAAATTTAATTTTTGGATTGATATTGGACATTTGATGTCCCTTAGGGAGATAGTATTTCTTGTGTTAGCCAATTTATATACTTTTTGCTTTGGAAAATTGTTTTAAATGACCCATAAACTGCCAGAAATCAATTTAGATTTTGCTATAGTGTTTCAACCAGACAATGAACACAATTCAATTAATCCTTAATAGTAAGTTCTCTGAATATACCTTAGTTATTTTTTATTGCACGTGGGATGATTATTCATGATTGTATGTGGCACTACCAGCAAAAGGAAAATTGACCATATTCAGAGATAAACTACATGTAATTATGTAATTACACTTGACATAAATTTAAGGATATTGAATGCACCAGGAAATCTGTAATCTGGAAGTTTTATTGTCTAATTCAAAGATCTAGCCAATAAGCTGTGTAGATTTTTCTTTTAAGAAGCTAACCACAAATGAGCTAATGACTGATGGTTTTATAGTTGCAATATCAGTGTACATACGACCAAAAATTGCTAATGGATTTAGTTTATATATCTATTTGAGAGAAACAGATACTCTGGATCTTAGCGAACAGTTAGCCTCTGTTATTTCTTTGCTTTGAGAATAATTTAGAGCCCTAGTCTTCTAGCAGGATTCTTAATAGGTCTGGAGTCCCAGAAATGCTGAACGGGGACCTGAACCCTCATTAGGCATATCCAGACACAGCTCAGCAATTGCTGGTCTTTACAATCCCAACTGGTCAGTGGCCCTGAAGCCCTAACTCTTCTGCTGGTCTCCTCACTCATTCCCAAGGCTGTAGGTACCCAGTAAAATATTAGCACAGCTTCCCTGTCCCCACTCCTCACCATTACCCTCCTTATTGAAACTCGTCTTTTCAGCTTCTATCATCAGACTAGTCCCAAGTCTCCTGGCCTCCAAATTCAATGTATTTATAAGATGCTGCCCAAAATAGTATTCCCATGGCATAGCTCCTGAGAAGAAAGTATCACATCCTAGGCTCCACCTAGGATTTTGGAATGCCTCACTCTGACCCTACCTTCTGTGCCCAGAAGTAAGCACTGGATTCCTTACAAAAGGTAAACCCAGGAAATAGGGTTTACCAATAATTGAAACACAGCCAGCAACAAGGCAAAAGTATTTAACAATAAGTGGTCAAAAGAGACACGGAGACATAATTGAGCATCTCCCTCATGAGAATCAGCATGTTCTGAACTAAGATCCTTCAACATCTAAACATTCCCAAAGTGTTAGTTCTGCTTCCAAATGCTAGCCAAAGGGAGAGAAAGCTAGTGTTATGTAATAGTGATACAGGGTTATTATTGTAAATTATCTTTTTTTAGAAAAAAAAAGTTCTCATTCTGTCACCCAGGCTGGACTGTAGTTGTATGATCTCAGCTTACTGCAACCTCCACCTACAGAGTTCAATCAATTCTCTTGCCTCAGCCTCCCGAGTAACTGGGATTACAAGTGCTTGTGACCATGCCTGGCTAATTTTTGTATTTTTAGTAGAGACAGAGTTTCACCATACTGGCCATGCTGGTCTTGAACTCCAAGTCTCAAGTGATCCACCCACTTCAGCCCCCCAAAATGCTAGGATTACAGGCATGAGCTACTGTGCCTGGCCTGTAAATCATCTTTTATGGTTCGAAGGAGATGGTCCATTTTTTGTCATGATCCTGTGGCTAGTCAAGATCACTGCAGAGCTGCAGTGATGCCTCACATTTTTGTTTCAAGTTTATAGTTCTGAATGTATTTAGCCCATGCTTCCATAGGTTGGCCACCCCACCAAGATGGCAGAAGCAGGAGAAACTTGCATCCTCAGCCAAATAATGTTCAGCCACCTGATGCAGCCCTCCATGTGAACTCCGGTGCCCTTCTCTTACTCAGGTTTATCAGCAAAGGGTCTCGCATCTGTTGGGAGAAATTTTCCTCCTCGGGGACCTCAAAGCTTTTTTCAGTATGTGAACTTCTGTCTGAAGTATCTCATTAACCTAGTTGGATCGAGGAAGTTCTAGCAGCATTTAACCTCAGAAAGGCAGGTATAATTTCTGCAAAATCAAGATCCCTGGGGTATAACAGCTCAAAAACCTTCCTATGGTAAATATATTGAGACTATTTTATAAGACTGTGCCCTATTAAAAAGTCACACATGCAAAACCCCTCATAAAAGTGAATGGATAGGATACAGATTGCAAAATGCAGTAAACATCTAGTTGGTCTATCAGATTTCCTTCCAATCTGCATCCATTTTCCATAGGTATTCAATCCAGCTCTCTCGATTATTGTTAGTTTCCAGTATATGCAAAATACCACCTCAACTACATTTACATTATATTTTATATTTTTATAGCCATGTTGCATTTCTTATTTTGAATTCTATATAACAACTGAATATTTTAAATCAGAGAATATAATATGTCCTTGTATATTTTTAAAACATGACCATAAATACAGTTTGCAAAAATATTTATTGAAGTAACAATATTCTTTATGATGTGTTTGAATTGTTTTACCCTATCACAATTTAAACATAAGTTGAGGAACAAATATGACCTCTAGGTGGCATCTAACAATTATTGAAATCAAAAGTTTCCTACAATGCTCTGAAGGTTTGAGAGCCAATTCCTGCCTTGGCTACCATTATCTCAGCACTTCCTGTAGCTGACACATTTTTAAGGAGGTTCACAACCCTAACAGGCCCACAATCTCTCAGTACTAGTATGCCCTGTGGTGAAAGTTAATGGCAAACAGTAACAACCCAATTCTGGAAGGACTGCTAATGGTCCATACTCTTCAGTACTGAAGGTTTGAGTCACTCTACCAGGTACAAAACCAAGACCTGCTGAGGTCCTTGCTGGGGGTAAAGGAAATAAGGAATAGATAGTGAAAGAAGGTAGTTATAAATACAGCTATGACCACATGACCCATCGCAGAAATAGACTGTAATTATTATAATATATCCTTATTATGAATATGTTTGCATATACGTATTTGTACATAGAAAGTGTCCTTGTTTTCTTCTCTCTTATTTCTTTGTCATGTAACATGAGATAAATTAACTTTATACCACAGTATTTTAAGCATTGTGAACTTTTCATCATAGTATATAAGTAACAGAATATCAAGGAGAAAAGTAAACATTACTGAAGGATTTTGCATCCTCTTCTGGGGAAAGGGTAAGTGCATTTCCAGTTGTATATAGGATAGTAGTATCATGTTTGGCAGAAATGATACTTTGTTTTTGTCTTTATTTGGATATTAAGTATGGTTTATAAAAATGTGTATAGGTATCAAGTTGACAAGCAGTGGACTCTGATGATTAATTTATTGTTCAACTTGGCAAGGTTGTTGTCCCCAGTTACCTGGTAAAACACTAGTCTAGATGTGGTTGTGAAGGTATTTTTATATATAATTGACATTTAAATTGGTTGACTCTAAGCAAGCAGATTACTCTCCATAATATGGGCAGGCATCATCTAATCAGTTGCAAGTCTTGAGTAAAGACTGAGGTTCCCCAAAGGAAAAGGAATTCTTCCTCGAGACTGCAATGTAGAAACTCTGCTCAGGTTTCTAGCCTGCTGGTTGGCCCTAACAATTTTGAACTCAAGATTGCAACATCAACTGTTATCTGAATTTTCACACTGCCTGTCTCCCTTATAGCTTTTAGACTTGCCAGGAACCATAATTATTATGTGAGCCAATTCCTTAAATAACTAAATTTCTCTGTCTCTATCTGGAGAACTCTGGCTAATACACGTACCTTTGTTTCTCTTCAATTTGTTTCTTTAAGCCTGCAGCTTCATAAATCATTTAAGCCAAACAAAATCAATGAAGAAAGTATTGATTTGAAGCTTTTGCTCTTAACTTACTATCCAATACAATAAAAATTTAATAAATCATATTGAAACATTTCTAACTTACAAAGCCAAAAGTTACACAAAGTGTAAAGAATTCAACAGTGACTTTTTGAAGTAAACTAGCAAAGCCTAATACAACCTTTTCTCCTCCACACAGACTAGACCCATCCTTGGAAACAGAACACACCTAATTTCCAACTGCTCTGGATGAAAATACTGTGAATTAAAATTCTATTTTTTTTATTTCAAAATGGCTGGCTATGGACATTGGATGCCAGGTCTCCTCAGAAAGAAGATCAGAATTACCAGCGAATACACAAGTTCCAAATGGAAAACTGAGAAAAGAGAGCCAGGACCTGTCAGAGTGTCCATGGTAAGAAGCCAGGGTACAGAAAAGGAAAGCAGCAAGAGTCTGGCAAAGATCAGCCCCCAAGGAACTCAGAGCCCTCTGGGAAAAGTAGGTGGAAGTGCATCTCTGCTCCCCTCACCCCTGTGACGATCTGCTGACTACCAAAATCTTGGAAACCCTCTGCCCTTGTGACCCAGGGCAATTCTATCAGTGGTGATTTGGAGACTACCCAAGAACAGAGAACTGGGTGGCCACCTCATGCAGGTGTGCCCGCACTTCCCTCAGACCCAAACTGAGACAGCAGCCACCATACTGGTTGTGGGCCACTGCTTTGCCCTGAAATTCTCTGCCCATGTGTCAGCACACCACCAAGTTCCCCACAAACATACCCCACAGACCTACTCCGACTTTAACAAGTAAAGGAAATGGGTCCCTGAGGAGCTGTTGGGACCCCAGTAAGTATAACCCTTGGCATGGGCCATCTCTAAGGGAGGGGGGAGCACAGCCAGCCAAAAACTCCTTGGGACAAAGGAAATATGGGTGCCGCGGCAATCACTGAAGGAGGCAGCACTAATGCCTGGGAAGACACATGTAGAGGGGGTCATCTTCTGCTCACTCATCCACTATTGTGAACAAAGCAGTGTTTCTTTGGAGGAAGCATATTTGCAATTTTTGCAATGGCCCCACCTATACTGAAAGTGAGCCCAGCCACTTGACTGTACACAAAAGCTGGATGGCAAATACCTCTCCCTAAACAGGGTGGCAGCATCCCAGCAACAGAGAATGGACAAGCTGCAGAACTGCCTGCTCCGAACTGGGAAAGAGGCTATGCCCTAAGTGCCTATTTTGGTGGTAGCCATGAGAAGACTGTATCTCTGGCCCACAGCCACACTGAAGCCAGGAACCAAAGGACAAAGTGTTTATGAACTGAAGGTCATGAGCCCTGTGACAAGGGCACGATAGGGGAACGGATCAGTTCCTGCCAGCTCAGGATGAGGAGCTGTGCATCACCTCCCACTCCTTCCTTCAAGACCTTGGTGCATCCTAACATGATCTCTTCCCTCTACCCGCTCTCAGAACAAGTTCTTTCACAGCTCATCAGCCCGCCTGAGGGCAAGCCTGCTCTTACTTTTAAGGGCTACTACTTAATTGCAGCCTGAAGTGCACCATCAAACAAAACAAAACAAAAATTGCTGCTAGAAGGGCTTAGCGCTGGTCCCAGAGACAAGCTTCATGAGACCTCCACACCCTCAGCCTTGCAGGGGATAGTGTGTCAGCTCAAAGACTTAATACATCGTTGCAACAAGCAGCGACTAAGAAAGCTGCAGATGCTATCCACAACCATGGAACCCATAAAGAGCCTTGGCTCCCTGAATGCACACAGAAACAAAACAAAATGATCATACACATATATCACAGTCATACACTCAAGGGAAATATAAAAATACTAAAAAGTCCTATCCAAATGATAGCGAATTCAAAAAATTACAAGTGGCACCTCTCTAAGATCAGAAGGAATCACTACCAGAAATCTGGCAGTACAAAAAGCCAGAGTGTCATGACACCTCTAAAGGATGGCACAGCTCTCCAGCATTGGATACTAACCAAGCTGAAAATTCTGAAATGACAGATGAAGAATTCAAAATACAGGTTTCAAGGAAACTAAATGAGATCAAAGAGAAAGTTGGAATCCAATACAAATAAACCATAAAAACGGTTCAGGACATGAAACACAAGATAGCTACTTTAAGAAAAAACCATATAGAACTTCTGGAACTGAAAAAGTTGCTAAAGGAATTTTAAAATAAGTTGGAAGCTTTAACAGTAGCCTAGGCCAAGCAGAAGAAAAATTTCATAACCTTAAGACCAGACATTTGAATTAACCCAATCAGACAAAAATAAAGGAAAAAGGATTTCTAAACTGAACAAGGCCTTTAAGAATATGGGATTATATAAGAACAACAAAATCTCCAGCTTATTGGCATTCCTGAGAGAGAAGAAGAAAAAGTAAGCAACTTGTAAAACATATTAAGAGGAACAATTCAGGAAAATCTCCCTAATCATGCTAGAGAAGTCAACATTCTGATACAAAAAAATTGAGAACACATGCAAGATACTATACAACATGACCGTCCCCAAGGAATATAGTCATCAGATTAACCAAAGTCAATGCAAAAGAAAAAAATCTTAAAGGCAGTTAGAAAAAAGGGCCAAATTACCTAGAAGGGAAATCACATCAGACTGACAGCGGACTTCTCAGTGGAAACCTTACAATTAACAGGCAATAGAAGCCTATTTTTAGCCATTCTGAAGAAAAAAAATCTGCCAGCCAAAAATGTTATATCCTATCACACTAAGCTTCATAAAAGAAAAATAAAGTCTTTCCCAGACAAGTAAACACCAAAGGAATTCTTCAACAGAGCAGTCATAGAAGAAATGCTCGAAGAAGTTCTGAACATGTAAACAAAAGAGTGATACTTACTACCATAAAAGCACACATAAGTACAAACTTCACAGAATCTATGAAGTAATTAGACAATTGAGACTAGAAAGCAACTCGCTAATGACACTAAGACGGGAACAAAACCTCACATACTAATATTAACCTTGAAAGTAAACACTCTAAATACTTCACTTAAAAGACATAGAGTGGCAAATTGACTAAAAAAAAGTAAGACCCAACTTTCTGATGCCTTCAAAGACTCATCTGATGCCTAATTACACCCACAGGCTCAAAGTAGAGGGATGGAGAAAGATCTATTATGCAATAGAAAACACAAAAAGAGCAGGGGTAACTATTCTTGTATCAGATAAAACAGTCTTTAAACTACCAATAGTTAAAAAAAAAAAAAAAAAGGCAAAGAAGCCAGGCCCACTGGCTCGCACCTGTAATCCCAGCACTTTGGGAGGGAGGCTGAGGTGGGCAGATCACCTAAGGTCAGGAGTTTGAGACCAGCCTGGCCAACATGGTGAAAACCCATCTCTACTAAAAATACAAAAATTAGCCCGGCGTGGTGGCAGGTGCTTCTAATCCCAGCTACTTTGGAGGCTGATGCAGGAGAATAGCTTGAACCCAGGAGGCAGAGATTGCAGTGAGCCGAGATCGCACCATTGCACTCCAGCCTGGACAACAGAGTGAGACTCCATCTCAAAAAAAAAAAAAAGACAAAGAAGGCTATTATAAAAATTAGAGAACCCAGACTCATAAATACCACTAGACCTAACAAAAGGGATAGACAGCCATTTGATAGTGGGGGACTTCAACACTCCACTGAAAGAACTAGACAAATAATTGAGGGAGAAAACTAACAAAAAATTTCTGGACTTCAATTGAACCTAATATACATTTACAGAATACTTCACCCAACAACCACAGAATATACACTTTTTCTCATCTATATGTGGAAAATTCTCTAAAATTGATCACATGCTTAGTCATGAAACAAGTCTCAATATAATCAAAATAACCAAAATCATATCAAGCATTGCCTCAGACCACAGTGAAGTGAAATTAGAAATCAATACCAAAAGGAACTCCCCAAACCACATAAGCACATGGAAACTAAACAACTTGCTCCTGAATGACTTTTGGGTAAACAATGAAATTAAGGCAGAAATCAAATAAGTTATTTGGAAAAAAAAGATAGAAAGCTCCCAAATCAACAGCCTAATGTCTCACCCAAAAGAACTAGAAAAACCCAAACCAAACCCAAAGCTAGCAGAAGAAAAGAAATGACAAAGATCACAGCAGAACTAAATGACACTGAGACCAAAAAGACCCATACAACTTTTCATTTTGTTGATTATACAATCAAATTATTGATTATTATATCAATAATTTATATAATTTATTTGGATAATAACAAATTATATGAAAATAGTCAGCAAAATGAAAAGTTGGTTATTTGTGTCCAGGTGCAATAGTTCATACCTGTAATCCCAGGACTTTGGGAGGCCAAGGTTGAAAGATCACTTCAGCCCAGGAGTTCAACACCAGCCTGGGCAACATGGTGAAACCCCATCTCTATTTTTTTTTAAGTTGCTTTTTTGAAAGAATAAACAAAACTGATAGACCACTAGCTAGATTAACCAAGAAAAAAAGAGAGGCAATTCAAATAAGCACAATCAGAAATGACAAAAGTGGCATTACAACTGATACCGCAGAAGTATGAAAGATTCTCACGAACTACTATGAACATCTCTATGCACACAAACTAGAAAACTAGAGGAAATGGATAAATTCCTGGAAACATACAACCTCCCCAGAGTGAGCCAGAAAGAAATGAAAATCCTGAACAGACTGATAATGAGTTATGAAATTGAATTCGTAATAAATAATCTACCAAACAAAAAAACCCAGGGCCAGACTGATTCACAGCCAAATTCTACAAGACATACAAAGAAGAGATTCTACCAATCTTACTGAAATTATTCAGAAAATCTAGGAAAACATGTTCCTCCCTAATTCACACAACAAAACCTGTATCATCCTGATACCAAAATATGGCAAAGACAAGAAGAAGAAAGAAAACTGCAGGCCAATATCCTTGATGAATATAGTTGCAAAAAATATATAAAAATATTAAAAGATAATTCATCATGAACAATTGGGTTTTATTCCTGGGATGTGAGGATCAACACATGCAAATCAATAAATGTGATTCATCACATAAACAAACTAAAAAGAAACCCATATGCTTATCTCAATAGATGCAGAAAAATCATTCAATAAAATGCAACATCTCTTCATGATAAAAACCTTCAACAAACTAGTCATTGGAAGAACATACCTAAAAATAGTAAGAGTCGTGTATGGCAAAACCACAGCCAACATCACGATGATGGGCAAAAGTTGAAAGCATTCCCCTGAGAATTAGAACAAGACAAGGATGTCCACTCACCACTTCCATTTATCATAGTACTGGAAGTCAAAGCTACGGTAATTAGCCAACAGAAATAAAAGTCATCCAAATAGGAAAAAAGGAAGTCAAATCATTTGTTTGCTCATGACATGATTCTATACCTCGAAAACCCTAAAAATTTCTCCAAAAGACTCCTAGATCTGATACAGCACTTCAATAAAGTTTCAGTATATAAAATCAATGCAAATATCAGTAGCATTTCTAAACACTAGTAATATTCACACTGATAACCCAATCAAGAACCTTATTTCATTTACGATGGCCACAAAAAGGTAAATCACAGGTGCAACAAATAAATGGAAAAACACTTCATGCTCATGGATTGAAAGAATCAATATCATGAAAATGACCATACTGCCCAAAGCAATCTATAGATTCCATGTAATTCCTATCAAATTCCCAGTCTCATTTTTCACAAGATTAGACAAACAATCCCAAAATTCATTTAGAACCAAAAAATATCCTGAATAGTCAAAGCAATCCTAAGCAAAAATAACAAAGCTTTAGGCATCACATTATCTCACTTCAGACAATACTACAAGGCTTTGGTAACCAAAACAACATGGTACTGATACAAAAATAGACAGATCAATGGAACAGAATAGAGAACCCAGAAATAAAGCCACACATCTACAATGAAGTTAACTTAAACAAAGTTGACAAAAGTAAACAATGGGAAAAGAATACTTTATTCCATAAATGATGCTGGGAAAACTGGCTATTCATAGGGAGAAGAATGAAACTGGACCACTGCTTCTCGCCATATACAAAAATTAACTCAAGATGGATTAAAGGCTTCAATGTAATACCTGAAGCTATAAAATTCCTAAAAAGAAAACCTACAAAAAACTCTTCTAGACATTGGCTTAGGCATAGAATTTATGACTAAGACCTTAAAAGCAAATGCAACAAAAACAAAAATAGACAAATGGAACTTAATTAAACTAAAAAGCTTCTACACAGCAAAAATGTTTTAAAAATCAACAGAGTAAACAGATAATATATAGAATGGGAGAGAATATTTGCAATATGCATTCAACAAAGGACTAATATCCAGAATTTATAAGGAATTTAACTCAACAAATAAAAAAACCATTAAACCGTGGGCAAAGGAGATGAACAGACACTTTTCAAAAGAAGACACACACACAGCCAACAAATGTGAAAAAATGCTCACCATCACTAATCATCACAGAAATGCAACTCAAAACTACAATGAGATACCATCTCATACCAGTCAGCCAGGCTGTTATTAAAAAGTCAAAAAAAAAAAACCCCAAAAAACAACAACAACAGATGCTGATGAGGATGTGGAGAAAAGGAAGCGCTTATACGCTGTTGGTACGATTGTAAATTAGTTAAACCCCTATGGAAAACAGTATGGAGATTTGTTAGAGTACTAAAAATAGAACTACCATTCCACCCAGTAATCTCACTACTGGGTATCTACCAAAATGGAAAGAGATAGTTTTATCAAAACAAACAAAAAAACCCACTTGTATTCATAAGTTTATTAAATCACTATTCACAATAGCAAAGTCATGGAATCAACCTAAATATCCATCAACAGTGGATTGGATAAAGAAAATGTGGTTAATATACACTGTGAAATACTACGCAGCCATAAAAAAGAATAAATCATGTCCTTTAAGCAGCAACATGAACAAAGCTGGAGGCCATTATCCTAAGTGAAATAACACAGAAACAGAAAATCAAATACTACATGTTCTCACTTATAAGTGAGAGCTAAACAGTCAGTACACATGGACATAAAGATGGAAACAATAGACATTGAGAACTCCAAAAGAGGGGAAGGAGAAATGGGGTAAGGGTTGAAAAACTACCTATTGGGTACAATGTTCACTACTTGGGGTATGGGTTTGCTAGAGGTCCAAACCCCATTATTACACAATATATCCATATAACAAACATACACATGTACCCCCTGAACCTGTAATAATATAAAAATAAATAAATTATCAGTTATAAAATAAAAAATTTCTACATTAAAAATACATTGATTGCACAACTCAGTTCAAATGCTTACAAAAGGTATACTATACTGAGGAAAGGTCCTTGCTCTAGAAGAAATTATAAACACAAATCTTTTCACCTAAGTTTTTCTCTGTTACAATGAATTAATATTCTCTGCTGTCAGGTATCTTAAGCATAAGCCCCATAGGCAGTTATCAATTATCCAGGAGCCTGGGGAAAGACATAAGGCAGCACTATGACTATAGGAATAACAGACATTGGCCTCCCTCATTCCCACCCTCGAGTTCTAGCTCCAGCTCCCCTAATAACAGTGCAAGTGATAGATTAAGCTTGGAGGGCAAGAGTCTTTAGGGCTTTGTAAGATATTATAGCTCTTAAAGTATACATTGAAATTCTTTGAGGGCAAAGGATTTGAGTCACCTAGCTGACCCCTATAGTACTTTTTATATAATAAATTCTGATAATATCCATGAATAGAGGTCCAGTTTTGTGAAGCCACTCTCATTCTGAGAAGTAATAATATTTACTTCCATTTACTTTTGTGAACACTATATATATTACTTTAACATAATTTGTGTTCTGCAAAAAGATTTGCTTAGCAAAACTTTTAAAGCACTACATATATATTCCAGAAAATGATCTTGTCCTTCCTGTGTCCATGTGTTCTCATTGTTCAATTCCCACCTATGAGTGAGAACATGTGGTGTTTGTTTTTTTGTCCTTGCGAGCACATATACCCTAAAACTTAAAGTATAATTAAAAAAATAAAAATAAAAAATAAAAAAATTTAAAAAATGATCTTGTCAAAAAAAGGGAAAGAAGAACTCTTAAAGTCTAAAGACACATTGCTTTCTGCATTCAATAACTTGTATGAACAGAAAAATTAAAAAAAGAGACAATAACTACCTTCTCACTCATACTATATTTTAAAGAAAATAAAAAAAAAGAAGGGGCACTACTTCCACAATACAATCTACAGCTATAATTAAAACTCCATCACTTTTGAATTTTTCTAAATTTTGTGGTTAGAGTCCTTTCCTCCATGGTTGAAATTACTTTCTTGACTTAAGTTTCATTATGCAGCTTGCTTGCTCAAAACTTTTCTTAAACTTTTCATTTTCTGCCACTACCCTTTTCTCATTATTAAAATCTTACCTGCAATCCTTCTTTAATCATATGAATTCTTGTAGAATAACTAATGTATAGGGGAATGTAAGAGGAAAAGTGGGCGTGCGAAGAGTCCCAAGCAGGCTGGAAACTATGACACTATGTAATGTATGAAAGATTAAGGTCCAAGCACTTCGAGAGGCTAAAGTAGGGGGAATACTTGAGGCCTGCAGTTTGAGACCAACATGGTGAGACCCTATCTCTACAATAAATACATAAAAAATAAATAAGAATTAGCCAGGTGTTGTGGCATGCACTTGTAGTCTCAACCATTCAGGAGGCTAAAGTGGGAGGATTGCTTGAGCCCGGGGGTCCAAGGTTACAGTGAGCTATGATCATGGCACTGCACTCCAGGCTGGATGACAGAGCAAGACCCTGTCCCTAAAAAAAAAAAAAAAAAAAAAAAAAAAAAAACCCATAAAATGCTTTAAAAATTTAAAAACAAAAAGACAAGAAATAGTAAAAGAAGAGGCCAAGTGACTGCCAAGGTGAACAGCACCTGGAAACTCACCTTCACCACTGAGATCTCAATTGCTTGTTCAGAAACTCGGTGGCATCAGTTCACCCAGGGATAGTTAAATTTCAGTGATGTCTACCCAATTCACGAAATGAAATTGGCAGGGAGCCAGCTATTGGATAAGGTGCCAAAATGATTACCTCAGTGGGGATCCAGCTGACTGGAATAAAAGGCTAAATCAAGCCAGGTTCAGCTAACACATAATAGTAGTGTTGAATGAACAAGCAACAAAGCATACTGGGTCATGGAGACAAGTCAAGGTAAACAGCACGGTTGAAGTCAAGAGTGGGTATACAGTGCAAGTGCCAAGCATGAAATGAAATCAGATCCCACTGGATTAAGGAACTTTCCAGTAAGGGTAAAACCAAAAGGGGCACTTACAGGCTCCTCTGTAAAGTTAGTTAAATAGCACATGACTTTAGCACAGTGATTTTGAGGTTTAAAAACACTTTGCCTATGACTGTAACTTGTCTACCTCAAGCAGCCATATTCATTGCTAACATGTGCCTGTCTTAGTTTCCTATTGATGCTGTAACAAATTACCACAAATTTGTGGCATAAAACAGCACAAGTTTGTTGTCTCATAGACTGCAGTTAGAAGTTTGGTTTGGGTCACAGGTTTCTCTGCTTCAGGTCTCATAGGCTGAAGCCTACGGGCTCTGGGAAGAACAGCATCCAAGCTCATCCAGGTTGTTGATAGAATCCCATGCTTAACTGTTGTAGGACTCAGGTCTCCGTTCCCTTGCTGACTGACAGCTAGGGGCCCCCACAGCTTTAAGAGGCCTCTCTCTAGTTCTCACACATGGCCCCTGCATCTCAGGACTTCCCTTTCTTCCGCATCTATCTTCTGCTTCCTCTTCCACACTATCTCTGACTCCAGCCAGAAAATGTTCTGTGGTTTAAGGACTCATGGGTTTAGATTAGGCCCAACCAAATAACAAGGATTTCTCTCTATTTTGAGGTCCTTAACCTTAATTACACTTAGTAAAGTCCCTTTGCCTTTTAAGGTACTGTATTCCCATATCCTCCGTGGCTTCAGTGGCCGCCACTCCCTCTGCCACTACCTCCAGGGAAGGAAAGGCTCTGCCATTTGGGAAGGTGGTTTCTATGTCACTGGACATCAGTTCTGAGAGTCGATTTGAGAACTCATTCCCGAACGTGCTTTGCTCCCTCTCCCCTGCCCACCGCACCTTACATTTAATAAATATGGTTGTACTTTTCTTAGGGTGTGGATATTAGGGGGGCATTATTCTCCCTACCACATACTCATACTTTATTATTATTTTCCTGGCCAGATTGCCCATTTTGTAATATTTACTGTTGCATATGCCTGAGAAGCTCACAGTTACCCTGTTTCTTAGGAAATATTAAGACTAGAGGTTTGCTGAGCAAAAATGTATGGTCAGAATACACACAGGTCTTCAGGCATATTATCAGTGAGTTTTGGTAGTGTGATGAAATAACCTTGTTTCTTGAGATTATTCCTATGAAGGTTACTAAATACTACTGTAACCCTGTCATTGCCACCATGTGCATTTGTACAGGTTGTGCCCTGCATAAGCATGCTCAGCGGAGGGAGTGGAATCTGGCCAGCATTCCACCTAGGGCTCTGTGTCCTGCTATCACCCAGAGAAAGCAGTGCCGACAGGTTCCCTCCAGCCCTGGAACTTTCTCTGCTCAATAGTGTTGAATGACCGTCTGACACATTCTTATTCTCCAACTTTCTCTTTGCTCAGCCTTGAGATGCCCATGTCTCTTCTCTTTCCTCTTGTCATTCAATTATTGTCTTTCTCATTTCACCAAGAAGCTGTAAAATATATCAATTCCCCACAGTAGAGCATTTTGTTTTCACTGGTTACATTCTAGGTTGGCTTTTTCCTGATACCATCTAAGTAGTCACTGTGACTGTAACAGTAATATTTCTTCACACCGCACTTTAGGGTAGACTCTTTCTGGGAAGATATCTTCAAGAGAGTTCATTTTTTCCATCCTGTGAGAATTCCTATAAAGCTCAATCAAAGAGCGGGGCTATTCTTGGTCAAAATACCTTACCCATTTCCTTTCTGGACTTTTTAAAAACTGTTTGTCACAGTCCAGCTTAGTTTTTAAAGCTGTGTATTGCTAGTAAATGTAATTTTAGTTCTCCAATGTTTATTCGTGTGATCTCGGGCAATCGTGGGTAAGTTCACCTCATATTAACTAAACATTAGGAGAAGTCATTTATAAATGCAGAGTATAAATAAAATTAGTAATTCCTTTTTCAGCATTGGCCATTTTATTTTTGTCTTACTGTCAAAAATGTTCTTTTTTTTGTAAAATTTTTAAAGATTAATCATAGATCAGCAAGACTGGGGGAAAAAGGTTGGCACAAATCTTTTTAGTAATTTTGAAATCTAGAACCTTGAGACTTTGACTAGAGTAAAATTTCATTCCCTACTCTCCACACCTGAGCTGCTCTTCCTACACAAAATGTAGCTTTCGCCACCTGCATGTTTGTGTCATTCTTGCAATCTAAAATGCACAGCCACCACCACTTTTCCTTACCTTGTCAATTTTTCACCTCTTTACTATTGCAATTGAAAACATTTCTCAAAATCTGGCTGCAATTCCATTCTCTCTCTGAAGCTTTCCTCACTCACTCCACCTAAAAGTGAGCTCTCACTCCTCTGTACTCCTTTTACTCCTTGTTCTTTCACTTTTATAGTGTTGATTATAGACAAAATTGTATCTTTTTTTTCTGAGCATATTGTATGTGGGTTTCTCCAGATAACAGATAGAAATACCTGCGGTAGTTTTTCATGACTACATGAAAGATTTAAGAGACTCATCGACAGATCTATGTGAGTATACAGGTTGTCAGTGGCAGATTTCAGTGTGACTACATGAAAAATTGACTTTAGGTTACAAGTTCTTTAAGGCCTAGAATTAAATCTTGTTTATCATTTTTCTGTACAATGGTCAGGATATTGTCATTTACTTGGTGGGTGTGCAACAAACATTTGCAAGGGATTAATAATACAAAATATTTTTAATTTATTTTGAAACACATTTTCAGAGGGGAGAGATTAACGTACTCACAATATATTACTATTAATAGAACAAAATTATAATTGTGTTCAGTGTCCTTAAATGATAGCAGTAATGCCCTACTATTAGTATTACTACTAGTTACAGTGAGAGCAAATGCTTATACAGTGCAGGCAATGTGCAAGGCACTGTTCCCAGTTAATATGTATTAATATTAATATATTAAAATATAATGTTATATATTAACATTAATATATAATGTATTTTATATATTAATTCATTCAAACCTCATATAAATCCTAGGAAGGTGTTGTATTTGTTATCCTAATTTTAAAAAGATAAAACTAAAAAAAGAGACATTAGGTACCTTGCTAGAGGTCAAGCAGCTAGCAAATGACAGAGCTAGTTAGTATTTGAACCAGTCTGTTTCCAGATACTATGCTCTTAAAAACTAGACTATATACTAAGTGGAAATACTTTTTTTGATGTATGGAACATTTTTAGCATTCAGGTACCATGGACTGGATCTACATTTAACAATGAGTTTTGGTGTTGAAAGTAAATTCTGAGTAGCTGAGAGCTTTACATACCCAAGAGGTTCTGTGGTCTGATACTTTTGGGAAAGTCTACACTAAATAAATACTTTTCTCATACACCCTGTGATGAAGGGAATACAAGTTGAGAAACATTGATATGGACTAATGCAGTTGCTCCCTAAACTGGCTGCCCTCATTTATCTCCTATGATAAATAGTATTTGAAGCAGATAGTCTGTTTCCAGATACTATGTAATCTGGAAATTCACATGCAATATGCTCAGAAAAAAGTATGATACAATTACTTCCATTATTAATACTATAAAAGTGAAAGAACCAAGGAGTAAAAGGAGTCCAGGTGAGTGAGAGCTCACTTTTAGGTGGAGTCAGTGAGGAAAGCTTCAGCGAGGGAATGGAATTTCCAGATTCCACTTCAAATACTATTAAAGTGCGCGTGCATGCACACATGCACACACACACACATACACACACACACACACACATTTCAGTCCCGGCTAAGAACTGCTGCATTTGAATCCTGGGGATTGGGTGGTCAGTCAATAGGTCCAATTATAGCAATAGATTTCAGAGCTATACTGGTAGAATTCTAAAGATTAGGAAAAATTTAGGTGTTAATATAAGTTCTTCACTACATTCTGCATGCAGATTTTATAGTAAAAAGAAAGAAAAATAATAACGTAATTTCACATCGATAACAATTAATTTCAGTTATTTCAAAATTCAACTACTTTTTATGCTTATTACGTTATTATACTGTGGGTATTTCTAATCAGGGACCTAAAACAGTAAGTACAATTGAAATCATTTAGAAGAAAACTGAGCAAAAGGCAATACTATATAAAATAAGACCAATACTTGTATTAGTGTTAGTTTTATATACTATACAGCACATTTATTAATTGTTAGCGCTATATATTTGTTATATGTCTAATTCCTATAAGAACGTATTGGAATGCAACTTTCATTTCAGTCAGTCTACTCTCTCTTTGGGTTTTAGAAATAGCAAGCATGAAAGAAAGTGGTACATTGCACATATCTATATTTTAAGGAATTTTTTCTTCTAAAAAGCACATAATACTTTGTAAGCATCAGAAATGCCACATTAAAATGAACTAGCAATCTTTTTGTTTTAAGGAAATGGAAAAGTTTATTAGCAAAAGCAATCAAAATGCTATTATTGCCCTACTTTTGTGTCTACTTTGCTTATATGCTTGTGGTTGGATCTCATTTCTCCAGACAGTGAATATAAGCCTTTTCAGTGTTTTTCCATTGCTTCACAAAAGATTCATGAGAATATTTTATCAATATTATTGGCAAACCCATACATGTATATATCTATATATACAGACTTTAATCTGGATCAGTAAATGATTGATTTCAGTCTTGAATCCTGAGGCATTAAAACAAACAAGAAAAAATGTGATAATCCAATTTAATATGGAAAAGGACTAATATGCTTCATTAAATGCACTCTTTACAAAAACCTACTTTTAAAAGAGATATTTTCCTGGGGTAGTTTTTCACAACTTTTGGACACATTCTCTCATTCATATTGCCTGTAAGTTTCACTCTCTTTGATGGAAAGTTTATTCAAATAAAGATATAACCCGTGTGTGTGTGTGTGTGTGTGTGTGTGTGTGTGTGTGTGTGTGTTAAACTTTCAGCATAGTTAATTGCACATTACGTTTTCATGTTCTGCTCCCTCACAGGTGTGTGTGTGTGTGTGTGTTTGTGTATTAATCTTTCAGAATTGTTAATTGAGCATCATGTTCTGCTCCCTCACAGGTGTGTGTGTGTGTGCGTGTGTGTGTATGTGTGTGTGTGTATGCATACACACATAGAAGTGCCTTTAATCATTTTTGTAATTGTTACAAAAAGAGGGGAAAGAAACTTCAGAAGATCCATCGACATTCAGTGGCTGGAAAAACTGCAGTAATTCAGATTTCACTGTTAAATCAAAAGTTTGCTTTAGATTTGAGGGCAGCGTTTATGGTGCTTTTTCTTTGTCTAAAGAAAAAGTATAAAGAAACTTTCAAGCCAGTTGTGCAATAAAGTCATTGAGAACTACCGGAACTTATACATAAAGCCTACCATCTGACAAAGTCTCTGCCAGTAGTGAGTCATTGTCTCAAAAGTGTGTCTCATGCCAAGAGGACATAACAGAGAAAAACAGTTATTCAACATGACAGAAAGCATGTCTTGTTTATTTCCACCACCTCTCAAGTGTTCTATAGTACCCCCCACACAGTATGTGATTAACACATTGTTGTCTAATTTGATGGCAACTCCAACCACTCAGTTGCTCATTGTAGAAACTTCGATTAACTAAACTCCTCTCTCATATCTTTTCACATTCAATCAGTAAACTGGTGCCATCAGTTTTAGCTCCTAATTAGTGCTAAGCTAACTCTCCCATCTTATGTTTGCTCTGCCATTTCCTTTGTTCATGCCAAACAGTTTATGTTGTGGACTCATTGGCAGTCTACACTCCAAGTCTCTCCAATTCATCTCCTTCACTGACAAATGATTTCTTCACCTAAACTACAGAAAGGATGATACAAAATCCTGCTTTGAACTTTCAATAAGCCTCATAGACTACAGGATTAAGCCCCAAATCTTGTTATACTATACAAGGTCCTCCTTTGCCCAACTCTAGCAGCCTCATCGCCCCCTATTCTGTATCACCCAGATTATACTCAGATCAAACCAGACTTTGCACGTGCTCCCAGAAGCACCATGACCTTTGACTGCTCAGAACCATTGTAATGTTTCCTCTGGTTGAAATGATCCTTCTTCAGTCCTGGTCCATGTCCTGGAAATAACATTTATTCTTTTGATTGAAATGTTTTGTTTTTTAATTGTAGAAATAAGATTATAAATCATTTAGAGATCAAAGTTGTAAAATATAAACAGGAATATTGTGTTTTTTAGAAACCAGTTCTCCTCCAGAAGTCTTTGTTTTCTTTTACTTCATAAAAAACAACAAATACACATGCAGGTAAAACTATCAAAAATACAGTTTTATTCACGTGTTTATTTTTATGTATTTATTCATTTTTGTGTCCACTTTCTTTGGCCAGACAGTTGCATTAACATGATTTACAAAAATATATAACTGAACTTATTTAATGCCACTGATTCTAAAAAACACATATTATTCTAAAGCATATAACAAAACATTATTCTAAAGCAAATAAAGCAATCTGCATGACTAGATGAACAGACGGAGAAGGATTAATTTCTTTTCCTTGGGTTATTCAAAAGGACGTCTTTTTTAATTAGTTTGACACAATCAGATATTTCACAATAAATGGCAGTTTTGTACACTGCAGCTAACAGCCTTCTTTCTCAGAAATATGCCAGAGAAAGCAAACAACATTGGAACACTGGGTATGTGGAGGAGTGTGTTGGAGGTAAGAAAATTTTAGGAAGAAGACCACGGAGGACCTTAAATATCCTGCTGGAGAGCTTAAAATATATTCTCTAGGTGCCATCAAATGCTTTTGAATGATGTATTTAGAGTTTCATGAAGAGCTTATTGAATCTTGGACATGGAAAAGAATGGTTTGAATTGGGTAGAGCTGGTAGAAGAAAAACCCAAAATTAGAAGGACACTGAAATATATCAATATTAACAACAATGATAAAGGTTGTTACTGGACCATAATTAAAATGGAATTGAATCTAAGCCACTGCCTTTGGGCAGCATGGCTTAATAGAAATATAGAAAAAGCAAATAATGATCAGTCCAGGAGACCACGAATAATGGAAAGAATACAGTCATTTGGGTCAATTATAGTGGCTTCTCCAGCCCAGTTGTTACCATTAAGTAGGACTGTGGTTTATAGTCATGGTTCACTCCTCCCAGAGCTGTGTGCATCAGTGGGACCTGGAGTCTGATATCCTCCATCTTTTAGGCTCTGTCTCAATGAAATATTTACATTTTATTTGTAGTACAGTGGCTGTCACATGAATCTTCAATTCAAAGCATTATCCTTTGTGATGCAGCTTTTATTCACTTTCAAGGCACTTAGATAAAGTCATTGCTGTTGATTGCATGACTTGGATGTGGAGGTAAATAGTAAATTTGTACCATCCTAACCATTATTCAGGAAAGAACTAATTGGACTCACTGACTCAGATTCTGTAAATCTTTTTGCCACAATAACTACATTAGCACAGATAGCTTAACATAGCTTAATACCACAATATAGGGCATCTATTAGCTTTTTCACTACAAAAGGAACTTTGGCTTGAGCTTCAAATTTACATAAAATTTGTTGTTTTTTTTAATATGGAAAAACAAAGTCACCATCTAGTTGACAAAAATTATTTACATCACATTTGTAAAATATATAAAAATGAAACATGTTGAGATTATCAAAGTAGTAAAAAACGATAGAAAATTATGTCTTCAATGTTCGTCTTTGTTTTAAAGGACTGTTGTACTATAACTTAAGTATGGATAGTCATCTTGTGGTCATGTCTAGGTTTCACATTTTCTATATCTATTCATCCATTGATAGGCAATTAGGTTGATTCCATATTTTGGCCACTGTGAGTAGCGCAGCAATAAACATGGGAGTGCAGCCATCTCTTCGATTTACCGATTTTCATTCTTTTGGATATATACCCAGCAGGAGGATTGTTGGTTCATATGGTAATTCTATTTTTAGTTTTTGGAGGAAGCTCTATATTGTTTTCCACAGTGGCTGCATTAATTTACATTCTCATCAACAGTGTATGAGTGTTCCCCTTTCTTTATATCCTCACTAGCATTTGTTATTTTCTGTCTTTTGGATAATAGCCATTTCAACTAGGGTGAGATAATATTGCATTGTGTTTTTTATTTGCATTTCCATGACAATTAGTGAATATTATGCACTTGAATATGTGAATATAGTGTACATAATAACATTGGTAGCACATTCAATTATAATGTTTATTACTTCATATTATGTTGTAAGTGTATACTCAAGTTGATTTAATTGCTAAACACTATCCATACACAAATAGAGTAAACACATTTTATTCAAAGTCCATGGAATGATTTAAAATTTTGATCTTGTTGATAGGGTTTGGCTCTGTGTTCCCACCCAAATCTTATCTCAAATTGTAATCCCCATAATCCCCAGGTGTCAAGGCCAGGACCTGGTGGGAGGTGATTACATCATTGGGGTGGTTCCCCCATGCCGTTCTCACGATTGTGAGTGAGTTATCACAAGATCTGATGGTTTTATAGGTGTTTGAGAGTTCCTCCTACACACTCTCTCTCTTGCCTGCTGCCATGTAAAATGTGGCTGCTTCTCTTCTGCCATGATTGTAAGTTTCCTGAAGCCTTCCCAGACATGTGGAACTATGAGTCAATTAAATCTCTTTTCTTTATAAATTACCCAGTCTTGGGTAGTATCTTTATAGCAGTGTGAAAACGAACCAATACACTTGTAATCCCCCCAAGAAACTTTCATTAAATCCACCCAAGTAGAAAGTTTCTATGAAGAACCTGCAATAAAACAGAAAATAAAAAAGGACAAAATTTCAATCAATAAAACTGCAACCAATTAATTGTTAAACTTATATAGTAATTATTGGATGATGTGCATAGTCAAAACTTCAATGATATGATATTTAAAAAATGCTAACAACGTGATGTACAGCAAAACTGTACTTATGGTCATTTTTTCCTGTCATAAATTCTTGAGTTATTTGAAAAATAAAAATCAGCGCAAATAAGTTTTGTAAGCCTAAGGAAATTGTGCAAATTCTAATGAGTGAATTAGAAAACATTTTTTTAAAAGAAGAGTAGAACTAATATACAGGAGCTAGTTCTTTGAGGAAAAATAAAAAATAAGTATAGGTCTAATAAATAAAACAGAAACATTTAATGGGCAAAATTACAAATCAGAAGAGTTTAACGGATTTCAAATTTTTAATTAGAATAAAATATTGTTTATAATGCTATACTAAAGAACTTAAAAATTTCAAATGGATGTTTCTGTGATTGATTCAACGGGGAGTAGAAAACCTGAATAGCTTAATAATAATGGACAAAGAAACTTAAAACTTCTCCATGTGTCCAACACTTTTTTCTAAAATATGCTTAGGGGCCAAATGACTTACAGATACGTTCTTTCAAATTTTGAAGAAGTTTCCAGTTTCCATAGCGTTTAAATTCTTTCAAAACATATAAAAAGATAGAATGCTTCACAAATCATTTTACAGAGATTGTACAATTGAGACAGTAAATCTTGATGATGATCTCATAGCACTTGATCTTGGCCATAAAATTAAATGTAAATTAAATTACAAAATTAAACCTGCAAAACAACCTCCCGTTATAAGTACAAAACTGGAATACTAACAAAAGAATGGGATTTGAGGAAAGGGGTTTGTTAGAAGAAGGATATGACACTAAGATTAATATGGGAAACCAAAGTGGGAAAATGGCCATACTTAATTATAAATTTTAAAGAAGAGAAGTAAGACAGACACTTTCTTTCATGGAAATAGACATACCCTGGCAAAAGAAGTTAACCTGGGGTTGAATCTGGGCTTCACCAACGAGATTTTCATCATTTGGCAAGTCTCTTAACATGTCTTTCTCTCATTTCATCTTTCAAAGGAGAATAATAAACACCTCAAATGTGCCTTGTGTAAATTGAATCATATAAAAGATATAAAGCTTTTTATATGACCCCAGTGTATAGCAAGTGCTTGTAAGTGTTAGCAACTTTTATAATGAATGTAAGTAGCATTAATCTCAGGAATCAAATTGATATAACATTGGCACAAGAATCAAAAGATCAATCATGAATCAGGAAGCTAAGAAATATGAATTATTTGAAATTATTTCATTTATTACGGACACATTAGCAGAAATTATTAAAGAAAAATGAGGATTATTTAAAAACAGCTCTGTGGTAATGTCTAGCTGATTGTCCCATCATCAATTATTGAATAGTTTGTCTTCATGGAATACAAGTCTCATAGTGCAGGCATGATTCAGGGCAAGCTAAACATTTCTAACTTTTCTAATTTTTCTTATCCAATTTCTTAACATAACACTAGTGTCAGGTTTAACAATTTGGCACAATGACTCACAGAACTCAGAAGAGCACTTTACTTACTATTACCACTTTATTATAAAGGATATAACTCAGAAACACCGAACAGGGTCTCTTAATAAAATATTTTATTTTATTCTGTCTGCACAATTTGTATTTTTTTATTTTTGCCATTAATATTTTGCTCGAAAAAATAAAAAAAAATTATTTTATTTTATTTATTATTATTATTATACTTTAAGTTTTAGGGTACATGTGCACAACGTGCAGGTTAGTTACATATGTATACATGTGCCATGCTGGTGCGCTGCACCCACTAACTCGTCATCTAGCATTAGGTATATCTCCCAATGCTATCCTTCCCCACTCCCTCCACCGCACAACAGTCCCCAGAGTGTGATGTTCCCCTTCCTGTGTCCATGTGTTCTCATTGTTCAATTCCCACCTATGAGTGAGAATATGCGGTGTTTGGTTTTTTGTTCTTGCGATAGTTTACTGAGAATGATGATTTCCAATTTCATCCATGTCCCTACAAAGGACATGAACTCATCATTTTTATAAATAATAAAGTTTCACTAGATATTGTCCTCAATAGATATTTTGAAATGAGTTTTCAGTAGAATAAAATTCATTATACGCTAAATATTTTTGTATTTAATTAAGTGTATGTATTCTTAAGAAGAGGTCTATAACTTTCAGCTGATCCTCATAAAGGTTAAGACTGATGAAAGAGTAAAACCACATTTCTATAATTTTGATGTGAAGATCTTTAGAAAGATTTCTCAGCCAGGCGCGGTGGCTCACTCCTGTAATCCCAAGCCCTTTGGCAGGCTGAGGCGGGCGGATCACCTGAGGTCGGGATTTCGAGACCAGTCTGACCAACATGGAGAAACCCCGTCTCTACTAAAAAAATAAAAAATAAAAAAAAAACAATACGAAATTAGCCAGGCGTGGTGGTAGTACTAAGTGGTACTTACTAAGGAGGTACTTACTAAGTGGTACTTACTAAGGTGGTAGCTACTAAGGAGGCTGAGGCAGGAGAATCGCTTGAGCCCGGGCGGTAGAGGTTGTGGTGACTGGAGATCGCACCATTACACGAAACTCTTTCCCCCCCCCCAAAAAAAAGACTTCTCTAACAAATAGAAAACAGTAAAAAAAAAAAAAAAAAATCAAAATTCAAGTTAGAAAATTATCAACATTTTATTCATTATCATATGCATATTTAAAGAATCACTATCATATGCACATTTAAATATGAATTTGATGAAACTTCCATTTTCTGAGGCTTCTCCAGAAGTTCCTTAATCACAACTGATAATACAGATAATATATTTCAATTCTTTTTTTCTAAACCACATGGCTTTCTGATTGTCAAGCTTTCCTTTTATTTAAAAATATCTAGATGTTTGCCAGTATCTTAAATCTACATGTTTAATATCTTATAAAGAATTGATAGTATTGGGAGTGTTTTGGAGTTCAAACTCTTCGTCATTAATCCTCACAACTACAATGTCCAAAAAATATGTATGACAATGTATATGAAAAGTTCTGGCTAATTCTCCTTAAACGTTGCTGTCACACCACTCGGTTTTATTTCTTCCAGCAGTGCTACTTTAATCCAGTATTTTACTTAAACTAAATCGAATTTTTGGCAGTGGATGTTTTTTAATCCTTTTTAAATTGGTTCTAAAAAGATTGAATTTCACTGGTACATCAATGAAATAAAAAATCATTTTTATTAAAATAATCTTCGGTATACTCTGAAACATCTGATATGAATTTCATGAGCAGTTGTCTTATTATTCAGTTGAGAACGTGGTTACAATCACCAGATTTTGTAACATTGAGATCGTTATTGTTCCATTGATTGACTTCTGAATTTTCATACATTTGTAGGACTCAATTGTGAACTATAAAATAGACTTACTTAGCTCAATCTCTGATTTCTAACAGCATCAGAAAACTCATAGATGTATAATTATAGATGTAATAAATTTATCATGCTCTCTACACTGAGAATATCATTTTCTAAGTTATAAAAATATATTTAATAATGAATTTCACATGTATTCCCTATCCTTCAACCTGTTTCAGTGAGCTGTAATTTTTTTTATTCAGTTTTGTCACAAATTCACCATTCTGTCTAAAATTAGAATGACTTCAATACATATCACATTTTCTTAATTTTCTACCACCAGAAGCACCTTCTCTACCACAGAATTTTCATTTATCATGTAACTTTTTTCTTGTCAGAAAAATTAGCACCACTGTTACAGTAGATAGGTAGGCAGTCAGAAATGAGCAGGGAAGGAGAAGCCCCCCTTCACCCCAACGCCCACCAGGAATGTCAGCAACCATCAGGTGATGGTCAGGCGGTTGCTAAACTGCCTCTCTAAAATAATGATAGGTCACAGCTGGCGCCAGAGAACGGCAGTCTCTCAGTAGATAGGAAAACCTCAAACTGGTGATCAGCAGCTTCCCAATAAGATCTCAGGAGTTGGGCAAGTGAGCTCAAGCATGCGCACTAAGAGGCAAAATGGCAGAGTTTAACCAGTATATGACCATCTAGGAACACTGGGCTAGTAAGGGAAGACTGCCTCAAGTGAGCATGGGTACAGCTCCAGTAAACACACTGGGCATGCTGCACCCCCCAAGAACTAACAGGCCACTGTGCATATGGACAGGCCACCCTGAGGGAAGAATCAGGGGAGAAGTAATGCAAGACCCCGGAAGGATGCCAACATATAAAACCCTAAGTCAAAAGTTAAACAATGCCCTTGATCTCTCAAGTTGCCTGCTTGACCGTCTTCCAAGGATACTTTACTTCCTTTCATTCCTGCTTTAAAGCTTTTGAATAAACTTTCACTCCTGCTCAAAAACTTGTCTCAGTCTCTTACTCTGCCTTATGCCCCTAGGTCAAATTCTTTCTTCTGAGGAGGTGAGAATTGAGCTTGCTGCAGACCCTTAGGGATATGCCACCAGTAACCTTACTAATAGAATTCTACCTCCTTTCTAATCTTGTATCCAACTTTTATAAGTCTATAAAACAGGACTATTTAAAATGTCACAATTTAACTACATCTTCTTGTACTTTAAATCTAAATTTTAGTTACATGTTTCATCATATCTAATAAATTTCATAAAGTGAAGAGTCCTAAATTAAAGCTGTCCTGTATGTATCATCTTGTATTCATAGATTGGCCCCTGATGAAAATTCAGTTGTGCAATGCTACAATCTCAATTGATATCATCAATTGACTCAATTGGTGAAATCTTACAAATATTTGCAAATAATCTTAATATTTGTTTTGGTAACAATTTTAAATTATTACTGTTACTAACATGAGTTATAATAAAACACAGATTTAAAATTAAATTGTTAAAAAACAGTAAAAAACATATGCAGCATGTGTATAGAACTGTTATTGATATATGGTAGGATATTCATCTGGTAGATGTGGTACTTTTAAGGTAACCTGATCACTTTGCATACAAACGCCATCACTTACTTCACTGATATTTTGTAGCTATTTTCTATTTTGAATTTCGATTTAAAATTTGTTGATAATGTTCAATGACAATTTGCAATTTTTAAACAATAACTCAACAAATAGGACAACGATTTATTTCCTATCAGTTGATACACTTTTAAAAGCTTTATAACTTTTAATACAATAGCAAATAAAAGGTTTTACCTTCTGGGAAGTTGGGAAGAATTATAAAATATTTCATTGTAACTTGCTACTCAAAAAGTGGTCCACAGACCGGCAACATTAGCATCCCCTAGAAAGGCAATAGAAATGCAGGTTCCCAGGCCCCTCCCCAGACCTACTGAATCCAAACTGGCATTTTAAGAAGATAAGAGTCCCAGGTGATTCATATGTGTATTTAAGTATAATTCAAATAAATTATGAATTATCAAAATATATGTGTATTTAAGTATAATTCAAATAAATTATGAATTATCAAAATATATCTTTTGACTTTCATAAAAATAGTATTTTCAAAAGAGTTGCATGTGTTAGAAATAGAATGTTCACCTTAATAAACCCAGACTACATTTTACATATCTATATTATCCTCAAGTGAATGGGTTCAGAATTTGTCAACATACCAAATAATGCAAATTCTTTTTATTTTACATCTTCCTTCATTCAGATTCTTACAGAAGGATTGAGTTATTGTAACTGAAAACTTGAAAACTAACCAGCAAAAAGTGCTCTGAGATTATGTTTGGTTGGAAGTGAACCCAGATGGCTCTGTGAGTCTCCAACAGTTTGTATGCTTAGGTATGGCTAACTCCTCCAAGCTGTTCTGCAATGTGGTACCTCCACTATCTGGAGAACAATAGCAGAGAGCTGTCATAGGCCCTTAAATAACTGCCAGGTAAGACCTACACTAAATATGTATGCAGGACAGGGCAGGAAGGTGGGGGAAGGTGGACCAAAATTTCAAAATGAAGGATCTAGGATAAATTCCTGAAAAAAAGATTGAAATTGTGTAACAGTAGGAGATGTGAAATAAGGAACCATCAGTGCTTTTCTCAGGGTAATTAAGAATAAGATTATTCTTTAATCTGCATCAATATATTAAGTTCTTCCTTCAGGTTTGTATTATGCACACTGCTCTGCATTATACTTACTGTATATTTGCATATTGATAATTTATAGGGGATAAGAGAAAGTTGCTTCCCAGTAGACTAATTTTATCTCAATGACAGTATCCAAATGTTTAAAAAATGATAGTACAACCAATTCAATGTTTACCTAATATAAAAATATTTTAAATCTAAAATGCAGGTTTTATTTATGTTACAACATCTGAAAATGCCTCCCAAATCCCTATGAGTTTCTGAGATCTCTACTTTGTTAACCATGAGCTAGAATTGGCTAGTGATTTGGCAATGACGGCTGTAGGAAAACTTACAGCAAATAAATAGACCTGATTTTTGCACGTTGGATTCTCCTCAGATCTCACCTCTAATTCACAGCTCGTTGACAATTAAGAATCAGTTTTTCAATGTAAAAAAAGTAGACCAATTACTTCATAATTAGACAATTTTAATAAGTGAAAGAGTCTGATAAATAAATCTGTATTTCTACAAAAATCACTACGGCATTCAAAGTTTTTGTTGATATTGCACACTGTTACGGACTAAAGGTTTGTGCCTCCCCCAAATTCACATGTTGAAGCTCTAACCCCCAGTGTGATGGTAATTGCAGATGGAGTTTTGGAGATGAGGTCTTAAGAGTGGGGCCCTAATCTGATGAGATTGGTGTCATTATAAAAAGAAGAGACATAAGAGTGTTCTCTTTCTTCTCTCTCTCTCCCCCCTCCTTTCTCCCTTTTGCCCTTCCTCTCTCCCTTCCCACTCTCTGCAAGTACCCACCAAGAAGAAATCATGTGAGGGACACAGTGAGACAGTGAAGTAGCAGCAGCCTATAAGCCAGGAGAAGAGGCCTTAGAATGAAACCAACCCTCTCAGCACCTTGATCTTGGACCTCCCCACCTCCATAATTGTGAGAAACAAATTTCTGTTTTTTATGTCACTGAGTCTATGGCATTGTGTAACAGGAGCCCAAGCAGACTAATACATACTTCAAATAATTTCTGTTCCAAATTATTTGGTAGTAGGCGTAGACAAAGGAAAAGGTAATTTGACTATTACATCATAAGATTTCAATTATAATCATTATTTAAAGGCAAAGATGAGAAAACTGACCTAGAAATGCAACTTACTAGATGTCAGAGAAATGTGGAATGCTTCCTTTTGTGCTTTATTGAATCAAGTAAATCTAAAATATATTTTAAAAATAGTAATGGCAAACCATGCCCTGATTTTTGAAAACAGGCAATGTAAAAACAGTGCTATATAGAACTTAATAAACATATCAAAAAAGTTAAATGCATACACAATACATATTGTTTTCACATACAATTCTAACATTGGCCCGAAATTACTGGTAAGAATAAAGAAAAAAGTGCATAGATTAAAAACCAGAGACATATAATGAAGATTATTAGATATAATGAAGCTATGTAGCCGAGAATAAAAGCCCCAAATCGCTCTTGATACTTGAATCTAAGAATCCTTAAGGTAATGTACTAGGAAAGTCTTGTTTAAAAGTGTCTGTACATAACTAACAATTCTATGTTACAAATAGAATCTTAGAACAAATCTGTGTGAGCGTTTTCTTCAAGGAATAAATAAAACAGTATATTCTGAAAGTTACATTTTATACACATATATAAAATTGTCTTTCTCATATAATTTGCATTGTGCTGAGATTCCAGGAAGATATTTTCTAATGTGTCTGTAGAATGCTATGAAAATCATCCAGAATAAAAAGGTTATATCTGATTAAAATCCACGTGAGCCATTTGTTTTCATCATTCTCGTATTCCTTGTGCTGAGAACATAGCAGACACTAAATAAATGGCACACAGCAGAGACTTAATAAACATGGAATGAGTGAATGAATTGACAGGAATCAGAATATGCTACCCTGAAACATCATACCTTGGCATCATACCTATTGGATACTTTAAGCTAAAGGAATTTGAGTAACAGCAGGTTCAGGAAACGCTCTCTGACCTCCCCCTTCATAAGACCCTCATGTGAGAGATGCCGTTTTTATAGCCAAAAGAAACATCCTTATGTCCAAAGACAGAGGGATGCCAAAAGGAATCTGAATGAACAGACCTTGTTGAGTTTCCCCCAGCTTTCTACCCTTAGCTCGTACACCTTTGTCCTATCACATTTTTCCATGATCTTCCATTCTTCATCAAACTCAGTATAAAAACACTCAGGTTTAATTATTTCTTCAGGTCTTCATTTCTTTACAACTGACATTAAGTAAATTAGTATGTCTTTCTCTTGTTCATAGGTCTTTCATCAATCTAATTTAGAGGGTCCCAGCAAATGAATCTAAGATGGGTAAGATATTTTTTTTCTTCCCTAAAGAATGAATGTATTGGCCAGGGTTCTCTAAAGAGACAGAACTAACAGGATAGATGCATATATGAAGGGGAGTTTATGAAGGAGTATTGGCTCACGTGATCACAAGGTGAACTCCCACAATAGGCCATCTGCAAGCTGGACAGGGAAGCCAGTCCGAGTCCCAAAACCTCAAAAGCAGGGTAGCTGACAGTGCAACCTTCAGTCTGTGGCCAAAGGCCCCGAGAGGTCCTAGCAAATTACTGGTGAAAGTTTAGTCCAAAAGCTGAAGAACTTGGAGTCTGATGTTCGAGGGCAGGAAGCATCCAGCACAGGAGAAAAATGAAGGCCAGAAGACTCAGCCAGTCAAGTCCTTCCAGGTTCTTCTGCCTGCTTTATTCTAGCCACACTGGCAGCTGGTACCCACCCAGAATGAGGGTGGGTCTGCCTCTCCCAGTCCACCGACTCAAATGTTAATCTCCTTTGGCAACACCCTCACAGACACACCCAGGAACAGTACTTTGCATCCTCCAATCCAATCAAGTTGACAGTCAATGTTAACCATCATCATGAGTGAACAATGTTGTAAATTGTAAGATTATCTTCATTAAAACTACTCCTGTGGTGTTTAACAATATTAATTATAAGTACTTATAAATAACAGAAAAAGAGATTAAGTAGACATTTAATGTTATTATTTAATATATTTGATAGTTAATGAAGAATGAAATTTCCATGTAGGTTTTCACACATATCACTACTTAAACTCTTCATTTGCTTGTATACTAGTTTCTAGTTGCCTGACCCATTAGGATGAAAGCTCTATAACAGCAATGGCTTTGTTTTCTAAACACCTGTACTAATGGTGCTGAAAACAGTGCTCGTCAAACAGCAAGTGCTCAAAAATTGTTTGCTAAATGAAATAATAAAAATGTAAAGTACAGATTCTCAAGCCAGTTTAGATGGTGAGGCATCTAGAAATTATGCTTGATGTACTTTAAAAAATACTGTAATAGGCAGGGGATGGTGGCTCACACTTGTAATCCCAACATTTTGGGAATCTGAGGAAGGAGGATTCCTTGAAGGCAGGTGTTTGAAACCAGCCTGGGAAACAAGTGATATGGTTTGGCTGTGTCCCCACCCAAATCTCAACTTGAATTGTATCTTCAGAATTCTCACATGTTGTGGGAGGGACCCAGGAGGAGGTAACTGAACCATGGAGTCTGGTCATTCCTGTGCTATACTTGTGATAGTGAATAAGCCTCATGAGATCTGATGGGTTTATCAGAGGTTTCCACTTTTGCTTCTTCCTCGTTTTCTCTTGCCACTGCCATGTAAGAAGTGCCTTTCACCTCCCACCATAATTCTGAGGCCTCCCCAACCATGTGGAACTGTAAGTCTAATTAAACCTCTTTTTCTTCCCAGTCTCAGGTATGTCTTTATCAGAAGCATGAAAACAGACTAATACACAAAGCAAGACCCCATTTCTACCAGAAATAAAAAAAAGTTTAACCAGGCATGACTGTGCACAACTGTAGTCCCAGATACTCAGAAGGCAGAAGCAGGAGGATCATTTGAGCCCAAGAGTTTGAGGCTACAGTAAGCTATGATCATGCCACTGTACTCCAGCCTGCATGACAGAGTACAGAGTGAAACCCCATCTTTTAAAGGAATAAAGAAAAAAATAGAGAGAGAGTAAGATATTCAAATATTAAGCTTAAAAGCATTAAGCTTGTAATTGGATAAAAATCATGCAATACTATCTGTAGTTGTAAATTATAGAATAGATAATGTATGTTAATTTTTTCATTCCCACTTTTAACTCTCCCACTCAAAATTTCAAATATGATAGAGTGTGGAGTATCTACCAAGTGTCTTGAACATAATATTTGTACTTCAAATGTTAATAAATTTATATTATAATTGCAAGTCATTTAAACTCAGAGCACCAGAATTGCATATGTAAAATGGATTCGCTATGCTAATACATGTCCCTCTTCTGTCTTGTGCAATGTTAAGGTCAATAAAAATAGATTTTTAAAAATACCAGCAGGTTATAAAGGTGACACAACTCCTTTCATTAAAATAATGATATTATTATTATCTGAATGCTAACATCAACTTCTAGAATCTAAAGGTGAATTCTGTAGAATCTCTGTACTTTTGTCTTAATCTGTTTGGTTGCTATAACAGAGTACCATAAACGGGATGACTTATAAACAACAGAAATTTATTTCTTATAGTTCTGAAAGCTGGAAATGTAACCGCCCAATGGGTTCACCTTGCCTGCTGCTTAGAGTGGATTTATCAAGACAGGGGAATTGCAATAGAGAAAGTGTAATTCTCACAGAGCCGGCTGTGTGGAAGACCGAAGTTTTACTACTACTCAAATCAGTCTCCCTGAGCATTCGGGGATCAGAGTTTTTCAGGACAATTTTGTGGGTGGGGGAATGACAGTGTGTCAAGAGGGCTGATTGGTTGGGTCAGAGATGAAATAATAGGGAATTAAAGCTGTCTTTTTGTGCTTAGTTCCTGAGTGGGGGCCACAGATCAGATGAGCCAGTTTATCTACCTGGGTGGTGCCAGCTGATCCATCAAGTGCAGGGTCAGCAAAATATTTCAAGCACTGATCTTAGGAGCAGTTTAGGGAGGGTCAGAATCTTGTAACCTCCAGCTGCACGACTCTTAAACCATAATTTCTAATCTTGTGCCTAAAATTTGTTAGTCCTACAAGGGCAGTCTAGTCTCCAGGCAAGAAGGAGGTTTGCTTTGGGAAAGGGCTGTTACCATCTTTGTTTTAAACTATAAACTAAGTTCCTCCAAAGTTAGTTCAGCCTATGCCCCGAAATGAACAAGGACAGCTTGGAGGTTAGAAGCAAGATGGAGTTGGTTAAGTCAGATCTCTTTCACTGTCTCAGTTATAATTTTGAAATAGCGGTTTCAGAAAGAACAAGATCAAGGCACTGGCACTGGCAAATTTGGAGTCTGGTGAGGACATGCTTCTTAGTTCACAGACAGTTGTTTTCTCACTGTGTCCTCACATGGTGGAAGGGACAAGGGAGCTTTCAGGGATCTCTTTAATAAGGCAAATAATCCCACTCATGAAGACTCCAGTCTCGTGATGAAATCACCTCCCAAATGCTCTACCACCTAGTACCAAGACATTGGGTGGTAGGATTTCAACATAAGAATTTAGTGGGGACACAAATATTCAGTCTATAGCAACTATCATTCCAAACACCATAACATCATAGCATAATTCAGCAATAACCTAAATTGAGAAGAATCGCAAAGAAAAGATAATGTAATATTAGATAAGTAGCTATTCCTGAAAAAGTTTAATATTCAATAAGGATGACTATGCAGGTATTCAAGTTACCTGAGGATTCTATTTCTACATATTGGCCTAGGAAATAGGGAAATTAGTTGACCAAATAATTACTGGGCAAATAAATACATTAGGGGAAAAAAATCCACATCAACGATACTTTGAGAAACAAGGTAGGGGCATCAATTTAACGTTGCTTAAGGTTTACCATAAATTTTGTAATGAAAGGAACATATACTCAACTGCCTCAAACACACTATTTCTAGAATGCCTGGCCTCTTTCGACAACAACATCTTCATCTCTAAAAGTACTCCTGAAGCTAGCTAAGGGCATCAGACTGTGAGCTCCTTGGAGGCAAGGATAGCATCATGGTTATCATTGTAACTGAGACACAATGCTTAGTAAATGTCTGTAGAGCAAATATGACTGTGCTGAATGTGCCAACCATATATAATTATTTGAAATACACTGCACCACTGTTTGTCATAAACCATTGAAATATCCAGTAATTGTTCTGTGCATCCAAAACCTATCTCGAGGCTGCCTGTCACATCCAGGAGAGGCAGAAAATCCATTGTCAGTTCACATTAGAAAAACTGCTAGGAATGTTCAATTCAATTCACTAAAGATTTGTTAGTCTCCTGCTATGTGTCTTTTTATTATACTAGATGCTTTAAGAAAAAAAAAAAAACATAAATGTCATGATCCTTGCACTTACAAGGGACTTGTCTATTTCTATCCCTGTATATAAGTGTCACTACAACTATTTTCCAAAGAAACATATCCCTCAATCTTTCACAGTAAGTCACCATAGCATTTTTATTAGGAAACTCAAGTAATAAAAAGGGCAGTTCTCATAAATGTTAAATCTGAACAAACAAACAAGGTGCTATAAAGGAACTAGGGGAGTCATAATACTAGGTGAGCAAAGGAAGAAAGCTACAAGTTAAGTAGTGCTGTAACTAAAATAATAGCTGAGACTGAAACTATCTCATAGGGAAATATGATAAAAAGACAAACACTGCCTGAGAAAAATATCATCTGTATCTTATGGGTAGTGGACTCCATTTTTTCTTTCCTTTTAATCTTTTAATGTTAATTTAGAAGACACCAAATAAAAAAGATAAAGATAGACATTTTGAAGACATGAGGTGCTACTTGTGACTGGTCAACCAGAAGGGTACACGATAAACAGGATAAAAGAAAATATATTGGTGAAGCCAAGACATCTGCTCCCAATCCTAATTTCATTGAACAGTTTGATTAAAGGGAAAGAAAATTCATTTAAATTAATGGCTAGTATTTGCATTTTAATGGAACTTTTTGGAAGATGTAGTCACCAAATATTTCAGCCATTTCCTCAGGGAAGGCAATAGGAGTTCAATTCATTTCAGAATTCTAAAGCAAGTAAAAATATGATCCCATTCTCATAAGACCAAGTGAAGCAAACCTTTTGAATGTGTTTGAACAAATCAATTCAATGGCAAATCAATAAATATTTTAAAAAGAGAATATTCTTGACTCCTCAATTATTTTACCATAATCCAGAGAGAGAAATTGGACCCAGATTTACAAACAAATCAGGAAGTTTGAATATCTTTAATTGAAACTAGACCACATCCAAGTGATAACTGATTGGCAAGTTCAAAACTCTATCCAGGGAAGTTGGATATGCTGACGGATTCAGCTGACTTATAATAAGCTATTGGTGCTCTGTAGTTGTCAATGTGTCAGTTTACTTTTTTATTTTTAGGAATGCCCATGAGAAAAAAGCGTTTTTGCTGTTTGTACAGCTTCGCATTTACTGAATTGAAGAAATGGGAGAGGTTTTAAGAAGCATGTTATCCTGAGTGTTAAGATATTTCTCTTGCATATGAATGGCTACTTAACATTAATATTTCCTAACTAGTAATTTTTATAAGATGAAATAATAATACTACTAAATTCTTATAGGAAGTCAAGTATTTTGAAAACATGTTATGTGTTCTTATGACTTTTTTTCTGAGAAGCAAAAATAAGAAATATATTTATCCCTTTTCCACTAATTGCGCAAACTGCTCGCAGATGCCAAATAATCCTTCATGTTTTTCTCAGTGAGTCAGGTCCCGGACTCATGGAGACTGCAATAAACAGAGAATAGATTTACGTATAAGATAGCTTATTACATCAAAGTGAACATGCTTTCAGTATTAATAAATTTTTAAAAATCTGCATTTCCATTGGTAGTTTCTACCTTGTCAATATATTTTTCCCCTTAAAATTTTAATACCAACTCAAATATTTCAGAAAGAGGAAAAAAATCTACTTGGATTGATACAGAACCCTAAAGTCATAGATTTATTATATATAAAGGCATAAATCCTAGAAAGCAAATTAAAATTTGTCTTCCTTTTTGCAGATGAGAGAATTGAAAAGCAGATTCTTTAGCTAGAGGAATTATCCAATACAAGAGGGAGCACAGTGAGGCCCTCAAGCTGAATGGTTCATTAGGCAGTGCAGATGCAGCTCTTAGTCACCCATACCTCTTGAGTTTCCATAATGCCATAGTTTACTAAAGATTTGAAACAAATAAAATTCACTTTAAATTGATCCTCAATTTTCTGGTCTAAAGCCAAACTGTGAAGTAAGGGTAGATAAAGACTCCTCTAATGAGCATAGAAAAGAATCACAGTGGGGCGCGGTGGCTCACACCTGTCCTTGTAGTCCCAGCACTTTGGGAGGCCAAGGTGAGTGGATCACTTGAGCCCAGGAGTTTGAGACCAGCCTGGGCAACATGGCAAAACCCCATCTGTACAAAAATACAAGAATTAGCCAAGCATGGTGGCATGCCCCTGTAGTCTCAGCTACTCAGGAGGCTAAGATGGTAGGATCATTTGAGCCCAGGAGGTCAAGGCTGCAGTGAGTTGTGATTGTGCCACTGCACTCCAGCCTGGGAGACACAGGGGGACTCTGTCTCAAAGAAGAAGAAGAAGGAGGAGAAGGAGAAGGAGGAGAAAGAGAAGGAGAAGGAGAAGAAGGAGGAGGAGAAGAAGAAGGAGAAGAAGAAGAAGAAGAAGAAGAAGAAGAAGAAGAAGAAGAAGAAGAAGAAGAAGAAGAAGAAGAAGAAGAAGAAGAAGAAGAGGAAGAAGAAGAAGAAGACGGAGAAGAAGAAGAAGAAGAAGAAGAGAGAAGGAGAAGAAGAAGAAGAAAGGAGAAGGAGAAGGTGAGTCACAAAAGGAAAATGGGAGCAACAAGTTTTTCTTGTGACTGCTTTCCTTCCTTCTTTTTGAAGACAGTTGTGATTTATTGCTTGTTTTCTAATAAGTGGTGGAACTCCGTGCATTAGCAAAGGTATTACATAGATGCCCAAGCTGGGCACCTGTCTCTCTAGATGAAGCCAACAATTATTACTGGAAAATTCACAGAGGTGGGGAGGTGGCAAATACAGGATTATTAGAATGATAGAGAGCATAAAACATTGTTACTGAATAGTCTGCAAAGTTCCATTAGAAAGATGGTGGACAAAATGTCCTATGGCCAGGATGTAAGAAAACAATGTTTGAAATAACAAAAGTCTAAAAGTGCCACTTTCTGCTTACAAACCAGAGTCAAGATATGGATGAAGCTATTATAGACTTAAAAAAATACTGCTGCAATTCAAGTGAAACCTCTAACTTCTGGGAGTCCCAAACAGGAAGAACAGTCATGCTAATCTGATGAGATTACAGAGGATCTGTCACCCAATCTAACGGCTGCATTTATGCACACTCTCCTGCAGTGTGTTTGCAAAAGAAACACTGTTGGCTCTGTCATAACTGAGGAGGAACAAACTGTGCCCACCCTTAACCTGAGGCAGTTAATGTCTTGGTTAGAAAAATAACAAGATGAGTGGCTTTCCATTGATTATTTTTATAGCACTCGACACCATATCACATATGCTTGTTAGCCTAATGACCACCACTAATACTTTGAGGACATGTGGGTGGCTAACAATATATCAGGCTATATACACTCGGCTATGAAGCCACAGATAAAATGCAGGCAGAGAAAGAAAATAAGTTAACAAACATGCAAAACAAATCTGGCAAAGGAAAGACAAAATGTTTCTACTATGATCTGGGTTGGAAAGGGTTAGAAAAGGTCAGGGGAACACTAGAAACCTACAATTGCTGGTCATTTGTGGAGCCAGAGACATCCACTGGAAGATTGCACTTCATATTTAGACAGAAATACGTCTTATTAAAATAACATTATGAAATGGTCGCAGTTTTTACCCGATTTCCCCAATGCTGACTTCAGAATGTTTAGATAAACATCATGGAAACTCCATCCATCATGCAGCATGTAAAAGACAGAGAAGCTTCCAAATTCCATGAAGACAACCAAAGGATTAGCTGAAAATTCTTGAACTCAAATTTTAGAGTGAAAGTTATATATTCAGTTTTCTGTATACCTTAAGTTCAATGACAAACTTCAGAAATTGTAGAGTGAGGATCTGATATAATTCTAATAATTTTAATTTCAATGCTCTCCTCACCACGCAATTCTTAAAAACCCATAAATATCAAATTATTCTAGGACACAAAACATACTATGTTCATTTATTACTCAATAATAGTGTTTCACAGAGCATTTTCTGTGGAACATTTGTTTCAAAATACTCAAGACAATAGAATTTCATTTTAAAACAACTTGAATGCTTGAATCTACCTAAAGATTCACAATGATCATGAGCATATTAAAAGTTGTGAGCAGTCCTGCAACTTAAAAAACAAAAAGTTTTCACCAGACCAAAAAAAAAAAAAAAACCCAAGAACAGACAGCTACAGACCATTATTTCTTACGAATATAGATGCAAAAATTCTCAACAAAATTTAGCAACACAAATGAAATCAGTAAGGCAAAGAGATATGTGTACTCACATGCTCATCACAGCACTATTCATAATAGACAAGGAATGGAATTAACCTAAGTATCCATCAACAAATGAATGGATAAAGAAAATACAATTCTAGCTATTTATACAATGGAATTCTATTCAGCCTTAAAAAGAAGAAAATTCTGCCATTTGCAATGACGTGGATGAACCTGGAGGACATTCTGCCAAGTGAAATAAAACCAACACTGAAAAATACTACATGATCTCACTTATATGTGGAATCTTAAAAAGTTGAACTCATAGAAACAGAGAGTAGAATGATGGTTGCCAGGGCTTGTGGGAGGAGTTTGGTCAAAAGGTACTAAGTTTCAGTTAGAATGAATAATTTCTGGAGATATATTACACAGCATGGTAACTATAGTTAACAATTTATCATATACTTGAAAAGTGCTAAGAAAGTGGATCTTAAATGTTTTCTACACACACACACACACATATATATAAATATGTGAGATGATGGATATGTTACTTAGCTTCATTTAATTATTTTACAATAATAGATGCATCTATCAAAACACCATGTGGTAAACATAATTTGTCAATTATACCTTAATAAAACTTGGGGGAAAGAATACAGCAACATATAAAAAGCATTATACATCATGATGAAGTGGAATTTATTTCAGAAACGCAAGGTAAATTTCACATCTGAAAATCAATTAATGTTATCACGCAATCCATTTACGCGAAATGTTCAAAACCGGCAAATCTGTAGAGACAGAATATAAACTGGTAGTTGCCTAAGGCTGAGGCAGGATGCAGAGAACGGCAGGAATGAGGGGTGGTGACTGCTACATAGTCTGCAATTTGAAAAATATTATCAAAACTAAATTGAGCTTATATTGTACATTTTAACATAAACATCAATTTGCGACAGTGAATATTCTTACCTTGGATTCGTGTTATAGGATGTTATAGTCATTGTCCATATTCTGCATTAATCTCCTTTTTGAATATTAAGAGTTCTGCTATTCTTTCCTGAGTATCGTAATCCTGACCTACACAGGTAAGTAATTTTTTTATGCCAAGGAATTATTTCTCTTTTTTTTTTTTTTTTTTTTGAGACGGAGTCTCTCTCTGTCGCCCAGGCTGGAGTGCAGTGGCGCGATCTCGGCTCACTGCAAGCTCCGCCTCCCAGGTTCACGCCATTCTCCTGCCTCAGCCTCCCGTGTAGCGGGACTACAGGCGCCTGCAACCGCGCCCGGCTAATTTTTTGCATTTTTAGTAGAGACAGGGTTTCACCGTGGTCTCGATCTCCTGACCTCGTGATCCGCCCGCCTCGGCCTCCCAGAGTGCTGGGATTACGGGTGTGAGCGCCCGGCCAAGGAATTATTTCTATTTAAAGAAAAGACTTGATCACTTACTTTAAAATGATGCTTAATTCCTAATTTCCTGCTGTATTAGCTAGAAAATTGTTTTTTCCTCCAATATACTCTACAAAGTGGTGGCTGACTGTTTTACTTCCTCTTCTGGTAGTGGCTTCTGAGCTGTAACTCTGTCTTATATTCTGAGTTTTATATGCTCTCCACAAGCTCCTTTGTGTTCTGCTCTATGTTCTCCTTTTAACAAGGGCAGATTGGAAACATAGTGAAAGCAATTTCACCATGAGCAGAGATATGGGTACAAACGACCCTTACTGCACCATGCAAATAATTGCATCCTATGAATGTGTACCACAAGTAATTTTATAATTGAAGTAAGCCATGCCCAGTGACGAGTAGGTTATCTAAACAACATGATTTCAGATTTTCATTTTTCCTTTTGTCATGTTTACTTATGATTATTTTTGTTTTTATTTCTGTGTCCATTGTAAAACATTACATCCAGTCTTTAGATAAATAATCTGTATGGAGTGGGAGTGATAGGAAGTAGGTATCGAGTCTGGTAATCACTTCTTTGATATAGGGCTAGAACAATATTGGATATAGGTACCTGCAAGTTTATTCTACATATGGCATTCGAATTTATTTTTTCTACAAATCCCCATTTAGGAAACTGCATGTGTGTGTGTGTGTGTGTGTGTGTGTGTGTGTGTGTGTGTGTGTGTGTGAGAGAGAGAGAGAGAGAGTTTCAAAAGGACCAGGGTATATTTATGCATGATAAGTCACATAGCCTGGGTATCAGTAATTCTCTCCTTCAGAAATAATTCCAAAGAAGATGTCCATCAGGAAACACCACAAAAACAGTAATAGGCGTAGGGTTTTAGAAGAAGTGGCCTTTATTTAAATCCCAGACTGGATCCTAGTAGTCATCTTCTCTCTGCAAATACTGACTCCATTCTTACATGTACATATCTTGTGTACCATCTATCTAGATACGGCCTGTGCCATATTTTCTTTAAGCTAGAATTTTATGTCTCAGAGCCTCATATAGTTGTTTTTAAGCATTCTCTTGCCTCATTCAGTTACTCACATACCTTGGCAAATGTCTGTAAACATCCCATCTTCATTCTAGATCCTTGGAATAGGCCTGACAGACCACAAACTTAAAGAGCACATTATTGACTTTTGTATGTACTGCAGATTCTTTATAAGGTCACCAACCTCAAGGGACATGAAATCCAGTGGCAGAGACAAAATAATGATGATTAATCAATAAAGAACAAGAATGAGAATGTGTGGGGCATATCATAAGTGCTACAGGAATTTCGAAGAAGTTCCGAGAATTCTAATAGTCAACGAAGGATTCTCTTGAAGACTTACACTGTACGTAAATAGGCAGAAAAGGGAGTATGTTCCAGGCAAAGAAATACATTTAGGAGGCTGTGGCCTATAGTGTCATGGGTCTGTTGGTTTTAACTTCAAGTCTAAAATATATCCTTTCCACTTATGTTGTTTTTGAAAAGCTGATGAGTATTTCTTAGCCAATAGTATTCTTACCTCTAGAATTAAGATGAAATACCTGCAGTGCTTGGCAACAGTAAGCAATCAATACAAATTTATTGTCACCTTTTTCCAAAAAAACATGAATAGAAGTACAGTCGAAAATTAGAAACATGTTATTTTATGAATTTGGGGTAAGAAATATGTTTGTTTAGAGTTCATTGCAATCATGAATCCCATACATGTAACAGGTAGCACAGTAACAAAACTGAGAGCTTTTTAAAATTCTAAACGCCTTGGACATTTATATTCAAATGAAATGACATATGGCAGGATAGCATCTCTTGCCCCTTTGCTCCTTGTTACTCATGGCATCCTCATTACTTATGGGGAGGAGACTTGTTGGCATAATAAAGTTATCAAACTCTTGCTGTGAAAAGCAATTGATCTTAGAAAGTAGATACTCCATTCAGAAAAATGTGACAATTCATAATATACAGAAGTTAACAGGAATGTCAGACAAACTGCAGGGAAGAAAGACAAAAAATAAAGAAGGGAGAAAATTCACAGTGAAAAGATCTCAGACTGACGAGAAGGTCATCTGAAAGACGAATAAAAATGCCTGCGCCCTCCTGAGACTCGGAATATATTCCTAGCTGCCTAGTGTAATATTGGGTCTCCAGTGGTGGACAATTGATTTTGTGACCTTTCCAACTGTCACTGAGATTGAAGGCAGGGTTTCCTGAAAACCCAACTGAAGATTAAATGGAAGTCGTATGGATTACCCAATTTGGGATTCCAATGCTACTTCCCTCTTCACCTTCCCATCTCCCAGTCACAGCATCAATGATTTCTGCCTTTTAAGGATGAAACAAACAAACAAACAAAAACTACACTGTCAAAAGATCAATGCTTAAACAAAACCTGTGTAGAAAATGAACATTAAGTTTCAGCTGGGCAATATGGCTTTCACAGGACTTAGAGTGTGGCTCCTTTAGCCTGGTCTATCTTTCTTTGTTGCCTGAACATAGCAATTTTGTCATGCTTTTGTGAAGGAACTTTGCATCTGAGAATTTCTGTTGATTTCCCACATTTTGCAGGGATAAATGCCCTGTAGTACAATTCTTGAGTCATATGAGAGTTGCATGTCTAGTTGTTGTTGTTTTTAACCTGCCAAACTGTTATCGAGATTGGCTATAACATTTTACAGTCCAACCAGCAATGTAAGAGTGTGATCCACTTTCTCTGCATCCTTGTCAGCATTTGGTTCTAGCTGTGTTTTATTTTAGCCATTCAGTTACGTATATCGTGATATCTCCTTGTGATTTTAATTTGCACATCCCTAATAACTAATGATATTGAACATATTTTCCTGTGCTTATTTGTTATTTGTACATACTCTTTATGTGTTTTGCACATTTTTATTTGGATTATTTGATTTTTTACTGTTGAGTTTTGAGAGCTCTTTATAAATTATAGTGTTTTGTTGCATATGTGGTTTACAAATAGTATTGCTCTTTCTACAGCTCTTATTTTCCATTTCCTAGGGCCAAATTTTTAATAAGGCCAAGTTATCAATTTTCCCTTTTATGGATTATAATTTTTATGGCATGTCTTAGGAAATCTTTGCTCAGGCCTATATCCTGATTTTTTTTCTTTTTTAAAAATATCTTTCAATTTTTAAAATTTTTAAATTTTAATTCTTGTGTTTACATAGTAGATATATATATTTATGGGGCACATGTTATTTTTTTGTACAGGCATGCGATGAGCGATAATCACATCATGTAAACTAGGGTCTCCATCCCCTCTAGAATTTATATTTTGTGTCACAAATAATCCAATTATAGTCTTTTAGTTATTTTTAAATGTACAATTAAATTATTGTTGACTATAGTCACCCTGTTGTGCTATCAAATACTAGGTCTTATTCATTCTTTCTCACTATTTTTTGTACCCATTAACCATCTTCACCTCCCCTCAACCCCAGCCCCTCATTACCCTTCCCAACCTCTGGTAACGATTTTTCTACTCTCTATATCCATGAGTTCAATTGTTTTGATTTTTAGATCCCACAAATAAGTGAGAGCATGTGATGTTTATCTTTCTGTGCCTGGCTTATTTCACTTAATGTAATGACCTCCAGTTCCATCTATGTTGTTGCAAGAGATAGGATCTCATTCTTTTTTATAGATGAATAGTACTCCATTGTGTATATCTGCCATATTTTCTTTATCCATTCATCTATTGATGCACACTTAGGTTGCTTCCAAATTTTGGCTATTCCAAACAGTGCTACAACAAACATGGGAGTGCAGATATCTCTTTGAAATGCTGATTTCCTTTATTTTGGGTATACACCCATCAGTAGAATTGCTGGATCCTATAGCAGCTCTATTTTTAGTTTTTTAAAGAACCTCCAAACTGTTCCCCATAGCAGTGGTACTAATTTACATTCCCACAAACAGTGTGTGAAGTTGCCTTTTCTCCACATCCTCACAAACATTTGTTATTGCTTTCTTTTGGATATAAGCTGTTTTAACTGGAGTGAGATAATATCTCATTACAGTTTGGATTTGCATTTCTCTGATGATCAGCGATGTTGAGCACCTTTTCATATGCCTGTTTGCCATTTGTATGTCTTCTCTTGAGAAATGTCTATTCAAATCCTTTGCCTACTTTTATTGGATTATTAGATTCTTTTTCCTATAGAGTTGTTTGAGCTCTTTATATATTTTAATTATTAATCTTTTGTCAGGTGAATAGTTTCCAAATATTTTCTCCCATTCTGTGGGTTGTCTCTTCACTTTGTAGATTGTTTGATTAGCTGTACAGAAGCTTTTTAACTTGATATAATCCTATTTGTCTATTTTTGCTTTGGTTGTCTGTGCTTATGCAGTATTACTCAAGAAATTTTTGCCCAGACCAATGTCCTGGAGAGATTCCCTGGCGTTTTCTTGTAGTGGTTTCAGAGTTTAAGGTCCTAGATTTAAGTATTTGATTTTATTTTTGTGTATAGTGAGTGTTAGGGGTCTAGTTTCATTCTTCTGCATATGGATTTTCCATTTTCCCAGCACCATTTCTTGAAGAGATTGTCTTTTCCCCAGTGTATGTTCTTGACACCTTCATTGAAAATGAGTTCACTGTAGGTGTGTGAATTCATTTCTGGGTTCTCTATCTTGTTTCATTGGTCTATGTGACTGTTTTTATGCCAGTACCATGTTGTTTTGGTCACGATAGTGGTGTAGAATAATTTGAAGTCAGATAATGTAATTCCTCCCGTTTTGTTCATTTTGCTTAGGATAGCTTTAGCTATTCTAGGTCTTCTGTGGTTCCTTATAAATTTTAGGATTTTTTCTCTATTTTTTTTTGAAAAATGTCATTGGTATTTTGGTAGAGATTGTAGTGAATTTGTAGATTGCTTTGGGTAGTATGGACATTTTAACAATATTGATCTTTCCAATCCATGAGCATGGAATATCGTTCCATATTTTGGCATCCTCAAAAACTTCTTTCACCAGCATTTTACAGTTTTCGTTACAGAGAACTTTCACGTCTTTGGTTAAGTCAATTCCTAGGTATTTAATTTAATTTGTGGCTATTTCAATGAGACTACTTTTTTTATTTCTTTTTCAGATTGTTCACTTTTGGCATACAGAAATACTATCAATTTTTTATGTTGATTTTGCATCTTGCAATTTTACTGAATTTGCTTATCAATTCTACTAGGTTTTTTTGTGTGTGGAGTCTTTAGCATTTTCCAAACATAAGATTGCATTATCTGCAAACAAACATCATTTGACTTTTTCCTTTCCAATTTGAACCCCCCTTATTTCTTTCTTTTGTCTGATTGGTCTAGCTAGGACTTCCAGTCTTATATTGAATAACAACGGTGAAAGTGGGCATTTTTGTCCTGTTCCAGATCATACAGAAAAAGCTTTCAGTTTTTCCCCATTAAGTATCATACTTGCTGTGGGTCTGTGGTAAATGGTTTTTCTTATGTTGAGGTATGTTTCTTCTATACCCAGTATAAGGGGTTTTATTACAAAGAGATGCTGAATTTTATGAAATGCTTTTTTTTGCATCAATTGAAATAATCATATAGTTATTATCCTTCATTTTGTTGTCATGATATATCACACTGATTGATTCGTGTATGTTGAACCATCCTTGCATCCCAGGGATAAATCCCACTTGGTCATAATAAATGCTTTTTCTAATGTATTGTTCAAATTTGTTAGCCAGCATTTTGCTGAGAATTTTTGCATCAATATTCAACAGAGATATTGGCCTGCCTGTAGTTTTCTGTTTTTGATGTGTCTTTCTCTGGCTTTGGTATCAGGGTAATACTGGCCTCATAGAATGCGTTTGGAAGCATTCCCTCCTCCTCTATTTTTCAGAATAGTTTGAGCAGGATTGGTATTAGTTCTTCTTTAGATGGTTTGTAATATTCAGCAGTGAAGCCATCAGGTCCTGGGCTTTTCTTTACTGGAAGACTCATTACTTGCTATTGGTGTGTTCAGGTTTTGGATTTCTTCCTTACTCAATCTTGATAGGTTGTATGTACATAGGAATTTGTCAATTTCTTCTAGATTTTTCCAATTTATTGGCATACAGTTGCTCATAGTAGCCACTGACAATCCTTTGAATTTCTTCAGTATCAGTTGTATGTCTTCGTTTTCATTTCTGATTTTATTTATTTGAATCTTCTCTCTTTTTTTCTTAGTCTGGCTAAAGGTTTGTCAATTTTGTTTATCTTTTCAAACAACCAACTTCTTATTTTCATTAATCTTTTGTTTTTATTTCAATTTCATTTATTTCTGCTCTGATAATTATTATTTCTTTTCTTACTAATTTGGCGTTTGGCTTGCTTTTGCTTTTCTAGTTCTTTTAGCTGAATTATTAGATTGTTTATTTGAGGTTTTTCCTCTTTTTGATGTAGGCACTGAGAGCTATAAACTTCCTTCTTAGTACTGCTTTTGCTGTATCCCATAAGTTTTGGTATGTTGTGTTTGCATTATCATTTGTTTGAAAAAAAATTGTCAATTTCTTTCTTAATTTTTTCATTCGTCCACTGGTCATTCTGGAGCATACTGCTTAATTTTCATATATTTGTATAGTTACAAAAATTCCTCTTGCCATTAATTGCTAGCTTTATCTATTGTGATCAGAGAAAATGCTTGATATTATTTCAAATTTTTTGCATATTCTAAGACTTGTTTCGTGACCTAACATATGGTCTAAATAACCCACGTGCACAGGAAAAGAATGTGTATTCTGTAGCTGTTGGATGAAACGTTCTGTAACTATTTATTAGCTCTATTTGGTTTACAGTACAGATTAAGTCTGACATTTCTTTGCTGATTTTCTATCTGGAAGACCTGTCCCATATGAAAGTGGGGTGTCAAAGTCTCCAGCTATTATTATACTGGGGCCTATCTCTATATATAGCTCTAATAATATTTCCTTTATGTATCTGGGTGTTTCAGTGTTGGGTGCATATATATTTAAAATTGTTATATTCTGTTGCTGAATTGACCCTTTTGTGATTATGCAGTATACTTCTGTGTCTCTCCTTAGAGTTTTTGTCTTAAAATGTATTTTGTCTGATGTAAGTATAGTGACCTGTGCTCTTTTTTGGTTTCTGTTGACATGAAATATCGTTTTCTCTCCCTTTATTTTCAGTCTACATGTATCTTTATAGGTTAAGTATGTTTCTTGCAGGCAACAGATCAATAGGTCTTGTCTTTTCATTTATTCAGCTAGCCTATGTCTTTTGATTGGCAAGGTTAGTTCATTTACATTCAATGTTATTATTGATAAGTAAGGACTTACATCTGCCATTTTGTTATTTGATTTCTGGTTGTTTTGTGGCCTTCTTTCTTTTATTTCTGTCTTCCTGCAGTGAAGATAATTTTCTCTTGTGATATGATTTAGTTTCTTGCTTTTTGTTATGTATCCATTGTATGTTTATTAGTTTGAGGTTGCCATGAGGCTTGCAAATACTATCTTATAACCCTTTGTTTTAACCTGATAACAACTTAACACTATTTTCATAAACAAGCACAAAGAAAACTAATAAAAATTCACCATAACTTCTTCCCTCTCTTTTTAACTTTTTGTTGTTTCTTTTTATATGTTATTGTGCTGACTGTGCCTTGAAAAGTTTCCATAATTATTATTTTTGATTGGTTTATAGTTTGGCCTTTCTACTTAGGATAAGAGTAGTTTCCACACCACAGTTACAGTGTTATAGTATTCTGTGTTTTTATGTATACTTACTATTACCAGTAAGTTTTGTACATTCAGGTGATTATTTATTTCTCATTAATATGCTTTTTCTTTCTGGTTGAAATACTTCCTTTAGTATTTCTTGTAGGATGGCTCTGATATTTGTTAAATCCCTCAGTTTTCGTTTGTCTGAGGTCTTTATTTCTCCTTCATGTTTGAAGGATATTTTCACCAAATTTACTACTCCAGAGTAAAAAGATTTTTTCCTTCAGCACTTAAATATGTTGTGCCACTCTCTCCTGGACTTTAAGGTTTCCACTGAAAAGTGTGCTGCCAGACATATTGGAGTTCCATTGTATGTTATTTGTTTCTTTTCTTTTGCTACTTTTAGGATCCTTTCTTTATCCTTGACATTTGCGAGTCTGATTACTAAATGCCTTGAGGTAGTCTTGTTTGGGTTAAATATATTTGGTGTTCTATGACCTTGTACTTGGTTACGATATCTTTCTCTAGGTTTGGGAATTTCTGTTAGTATTCCTTTGAATAAACTTTCTACTCCTTTCTGTTTCTATCCCTCCTCTTTAAGGGCAATAACTCTTAGATTTGCCCTTCCGAGACTATTTCCTAGATCCTGTAGGTGTGCATCATTGTTTTTTGGTTCTTTTTTCTTTTGTCTCCTCTCACTGTGTATTTTCAAATAGCCTGTCTTTTAGCTCACTAATTCTTTCTTCTGCGTGACCTGTTCCACTGTTAAAGAACTCTGATGCATTCTTTAGTATGCTTATTATATTTTTCAGCTCAAGACTTTCTGCTTGATTCTTTTAAATTATTTCAATCTCTTTGTTAAGTTTATTTGATAGAATTCTGAATTTCTTCTCTGTGTTATCTTGATTTTTTTTTTTTTTTTTAGTTTCTCAGCACAGCTATTTTAAAATCTCTGTCTGAAAGGTCGCATATCTCTGTTTCTCTAGGAGTAATTCCTGGTGGCTTATTTAGTTCATTTGGTGATGTAATGTATTCCTGGATGGTGCTTATTTTAGTAGATGGTCGTTGGTGTCTGGGCATTGAAAAATTAAGTATTTATTGTAGTGTTCACTCTGTGGGCTTATTTTTAGCCATCCTTCTTGGAAAGGCTTTCCAGTTATTTGAAAGGAATTGAGTGTTGTGATCTAAGCTGTTTCCACTTTAGGGGACACCCAAATCCCAGTAATGCTGTGGTTCTTGTAGACTCGTAGAGTTGCCATCTTAATGATCTTAGATAGGATCCTGGAGAATTCTCTGGATTACCAACCGGAGACTCTTGTTCTCTTCTCTTACTTTCTCCCAAACATACAGAATCTCTGTCTCTGTTGTGAGCCACCTAAAACTGGAGGTGGAGTGACACAAGCACCCCTGTGGCCATAACCACTATGACTGCACTGGGTCAAACCTGAAGCCAGCGCAACACTGGGTGTTGCCCAAGGCCTGCTGTAACCACTCCCTGGCTACTGCCCATGTTCACTCCAGGCCCTGGGCCTCTACAGTCAGGAGTTGTCAAAGCCAGTGAGGCCTGTGTCCTTCCTTTTAGGGCAGCGAGTTTCCCCAAGCCCCAGGTGGATCCAGAAGTGCTATCGGGGAGTCAGGACTAAAGTCAAAAACTTTAGAAGTCTACCTGGTATTCTATTACATTGCAGCTGAGCTAGCACTCAAGCCCCAAGATGCAGTCCTTCCCACTCTTCTGTCCCTTTTTCAAAGGTAGAGGAGCCTTACTCTGTAGCTACTACCACACCTGGTAATAAGGAGTGCTGCCAGACTACCACTGATATTTCCTTAAGAACCAAGTACTCTTACGTCAGCTTGTGATGAATGTTGCCTGGCCTTGGCAGGGCAATGAGCTGCCTTTTGACCCAAGGCAGGTCCAGAAATGCTGTTGAAGAGTCAAATTTTGGAATCAGGACCCCAAGAGCCTACTTGGTGCTCTACCCCGCTGTGGAGATGTTGATACCTAAGGTGCAAGACTAAGTCCCCTTTACTTTTCCCTCTGCTTTTCTCTAGCGGAAGGAGTTTTGTTCTATAGCCACCACTGCTAGTGATATGCTGAGTCTCACCTGAAGCCAGCAAGTCCCAGAGGCTCACCAAGGCCCTCAATGTAGTACTTGGGTATTGCTGCTGGTTATTCAGGGCCCAAGGGCTCTTCAGTTAACAGGTGATGCATGCTGGCAGGTCTGAGTCCTTCTCTTCAAGGCAACAGGTTCCTTTCTGGTCCAGGATGTATCTAGAAATGTGTAGGAGCTAGAGCCTGGAACAGGGTCCTCATGACTCTGACTGATGCTGCATTCTGCTGTGACTAAGAGCTGATATCCAAGATGCAAGACAAAGTCTTCCCCATTCTTCTCTATCCTCTTTTCAAGTGGAGAAAAGGGTTCTCTTTGGAGCTGTGGTCTGTGCAGCCTGAGGTTAGTGGAGAGGTGCAGCACTCCCTTGGCTGCCTCAGCTGGTGTCTCAGCATCTCGTGTTCCTCCCCAGTCCACTGTCTCTGGACCTAGTTCAGCCCTAGGATTAGTCTAACTGTTGAAGTCCTTGTGGCCTAGACTGCTTTTCAAGTTTACTTAGAGACCAAGAGCACTTTGGCTCTCAGTGGCAAGGTTTGCAGGGCACTCAAGTTTAAACTGCTGGGACCAGTAATTTCTCTCTGGCTAGGGCTGGTTTAAATGCTCTCCCTGTGGGTGGGCATTAGCTAAGTTTGGTCTGGTTTCTCTTCCTGCTCTAACAGGACAGCACTAAATTTAATTCCTCACAATTGCTGAATTCTCCCTTCCCCAGTGCTCAGAGATACTCTCTGCGCCATGGCAACATGCCGCTGCCTGTGGTGTGGGAGGGGTGGCATCAGCAACTCAGGACTGTTTTTTTCTGTTTTTTGTTTTTTCTGTCTCTTCAGTACCTTTTTCAGTGATAGGAAGTTAAAACCAGGTACTGCGAGTGCTCACCTGATTTTTGGTTCTTATGAAGGCATTTTTTTCTGTGTAGACGGTTGTTAACTTGGTGTCCTTATGCAAGGGCATGGTGATCTGTGGTGCTTTCTATTCCACCATCTTGCCCCACCTCCTCTCCACAAGACTTAATTACATGTTCTTTAACAGACTTAAACCTTAATTATAAAGATACAAGTAAGTTCACAGTAAAAGAGTGGGAAAACATAGCATACCAAAAATATAAGAAAGCTGGTGTGGCTATATTATTATCAAAAATCAACTTTAAGATAAGAAGTTAAGTGAGATAAGGAAAGATATTTCAAAATGATGGAAGTATATGTTTATAAGGAACACATATCAATCTTAATTTTTATGGACCTAACAACAGACTTCAAGGCGGGCGGATCATGGGGTCAGGAGTTCGAGACCAGCCTGGCCAACATAGTGAAACCCCATCTCTACTAAAAATACAAAAATTAGCCAGGTGTGGTGGTTCATGCCTGTAGTCCCAGCTACTCGGGAGGCTGAGGCAGGGGAATCACTTGAACCAGGGAGGCTGAGGTTGCAGTGAGCCAAGATCACTCCATGCTCCACTGCACTCCAGCTTGGGGATGACAGAGCAAGACATCATCTTAAAAAAAAAAAAAAAGTAAAAAAGAAGCAAAAAAATTGGCAGAACTAGAAAGGATATAGAAATTTTTAATACATTAGGAGATTGTAATATCTTTTTTTGTAATTGATAGAACAAGTTTAAAAAAAAGATAAAGATATTTGAACAGTGCTGTAAACCAACTTAACCTAATTGATATTTATAGTACATTACACTCAACAACTAAAGAATATACATTCTTTTCATGTTCCTATAAAACCTTGATCAAGATAGAGGATATCCTGAGCTATAAAACAAGGATTAGTAATTTTCAGAAGATTGAGGTCATATAAAAAATGCTATCTTACTACAACTATATTAAGATAAAAATAAGTAGTAAAATGTCTTCAAAATCCCCAATTGTGCATACATTAAGCAACACACTTATGGGTTAAAAAGGTAATAATGAGAATTAAAATGTTTGCACTCAAAAATTAAAATTTGTATGATGGAGTTAAGGAAGGTCTTAAAAGGACATTTATAGTTTTAAATGCTCCACGTTAAATAAGGAAGAAATACAATGAACTAATTTTCCAACTTCAGGAACTAGAAAGTAAAGAACACCAAGCCTCCAAAATAAAGAAATAAATAAAAAAATAAAGACGATAAATCAATAAAGTGGAAAACAGGCAAACAATGAAAAACATTAAGAAGCTATTAGTTCTTTAGAAAGATTGATAAAAATGATAAATCTCTAGCTTTGCTAAATAAAATAAAGAGATGAAACCCAAGTTACCAATATCAAGAATTAAAGGGATATTATTATTACAGATATTATAGACATTAAAAGAAAAATAAAGTTGTATTGTGAACATTATTCCAATAAAATAAAATATTCTTTGAAAAATTATTTGTAAACATTGACATAAAAAGTAACAAAAATTAAATTAGCCTAATTATTACAGAATTTAAATTTGTACCAAAGGCTCTTTCACAAAGCAAATTTCTACTTCAAATAGCTTCAATGATGAATTCTATGAAACATTTAATAAAGATATATTAACAATTTTACATAAACTTTCATACAAGAGGAGGGAATATATTATTTCAAAACTACTATGAAACCTAAACAAGAGAAAATATTATAAGAAAATAAAATTATTAACCAATATCCCTCAACATAATTTTTAAATGTCATGTTAGCAAACTGACCTAATTTGTCAATGCATTAAAAATCAATATAACATGATTAACTGGAGTCTATTCCAGGAATCCAAGATTTGTTCAACATCTGAAAATCAACAATATAGTTTACCTTGTTAGTAGAATAAAGGAGAAGAATCAGATAGTTATCTTAGTGGATGCCGAAAAATTATTTGACAAACTTCTATGCATGTACATGCTACATACTCATCATAAACTAGTAATGGGAAGGAACTTCCATAATGTAATAAATAGTATCTATTTAAAAATCTTATAATTCACATTATTTTAATAGTGAAAAACTAAGGGTTTTCCCCAAGTTAGCAAAAGTGTCTGCTCTCTCCATTTCCAGTTAATATTCTACTGGGGCTTCTGTCAGGACAGGCAAGAAAAATATGTGCAGGGTATAAAGACTGGGAAGTAGAAGGAAAATCTGTCTTTATGCACATCTGACAGAATGATTTACATAAAAATCCTAAATATTGTATCTTTAAAACTACTAGAATTTCTAAGTAAAATCAATAAGGTTACAAAATACTAACTTAACATAAAATCACTTTTATTTCTATATACTAAGAACAAACTATTGTATATTAATTTCTTGAGGCTGCTGCAGCAATTGTCACAGACTTGGCACCTTAAAAGAACAAAAAATTAGTTTCTCACAGGTCTGGAAGCCAGAATTACAAAATCAAGGTGTCAGTAGAGACACTCTCCCTCAAAAGACTAGAAGAGAATCCTTCCTTGTATCTTCCACATTCTGGCGGCTTCTGGCATGCTTTGGTTCATGGCAGTAGAAATTCATTCTGCTTTCATCTTCACAAGGATTCTTACCTCTGTGTCTTCTCTACTGCCGTCTCTTATAAATACATATGTCATTGGATTTAGAATCTATTCTAAATTGAGGATGACCTCATCTTGAGATCCTTAATTACATCTACAAAATCCCTTTATCCAAATAATATGATCTTTACAGGGTCCAGGAATTAGAGTTTGAACATATTTTTTGAGCCACTATTCAGCCAACTATGGTTGGTAAATGAAGTATTAAAAACATCACAAAAATATAAAATATTTGAAGTCAATTTAACAAAAAGATACAAATCTTTACACTGAAAACTAATGTACATTGCTGAGAGCAATTTCTATAAGATGAAAATAGAGATATATACCATATTCATGGACTAAAATACTCAATATTCTTAAGATGACAGCTTTCTCTAAATTTATCTAGAGATTCAACATGATAATAAAAATCCCAATAGGATTTTTTTTTTTTTTTTTTTACTGAAAAGATAAACCTAAAATTTGTATGGTCTTAGATTAGCCAGAATAATCTTAAAAGAGACTAAGAAACTTGGAAGAGTTACAGTATCTGATTTCAAGATTTATTATAAGATGACCATAATCAAAACAGTAATGTGTCAGTATAGGGAAAGACAGAAAGATCTGTAGAAAAGGATGAAGAGTTCAGAAATAGATCCACAGATATGCAGTCAACTGATTTTTTTTTTTTTACAAAGATACCAAGTTAATTCAATGGGTCAAGTTGCAGCAAATAGTGCTAGTAAAACAGAATATCTACAGGGAACAAAATGTATCTCAACCCTTATTTCACACAATACACAAAAATATATTTGAGATGTACCCTTAACTTAAATGTAAATTCTAAAATTATACAATGTCTATAAGAAAACAAGAGAATATCTTCACAACCCTGCAGTAGTCAAAGAATTTTTAGGGGACAAAAATCATTCATTATAAATGAAAATCTGATAAATTGGATTCTATCAATGTTTTTAAAAATTGTGTAACAAAATATACTGTTAAGAATATGTAAATGCAAGTCACAGACTGGGAGAAAATATTCTCAAGAAATATATGACAAAGTATATCAAGAATTTAGAAAGAATTCGTGTAAACTCAATAATTTTAAAAATAGCAGTCAAATAAAAAATACCAGGCAAATATCTTTAATGAACACTTCATAAAATAAGATGTAAAATTTGGCAATTAGCATGTGAAAAGTAGCTCTACAACATGCTTCATCAGCAAAATGAAAAATTCAATGACCTGCAACTTCATACCCCTAGAATGGATAAAACTAAATAGCTGATAATACCAAGTGTAGGCCAGTATATGGAGTGATTGGAATTCTCATAAATTGCTGGTATCAATGTAAAGTGGTAGAACCAATCTGGAAAATATTTTCAGCATATTTTTATGAAGTTAGATATATAATACACTTACCTTATCATCCATCAAATAAACTGTTGAATATTTACCCAAGGGATATGGAAATATGTATGCACATGAATAGTTGTACATAATTACTCCTAACCATTTTATTCATAATAGCTAAAAACTGGAAACAACTCAAATGTCCACTAACAGGTAAATGAATAAAATAAATAAAATAAAAATCAGGACATCATTTGCAATAGAATGCAGCAATAGAAAGGAAGGAATACTAATAAAAAATACAAAAATTTAAGCAAGACACAAATGGAATCCATACATTATGATTCTATTTATAGGACTCTCTAAAGAAGGCAAACCTCAGGTATGATGGACTGCAAAAGGCATGAAGAAATTCTTATGATGATAAAAAATCTTTTACATCTTATCAGGGTGAGGATTACATCAGTGAATAAAGTTGTTAAAACCCATTAATTTGTACATGTAAGTATTGTGGATTCTACTATATAAAAATTATATTTAATGAAGTTGACCTTTAAAAATATCCTGTTGCATTAAGAATAAGTTTGAGGATTGGAAATACAAAATGCTCTATCAAAGAATAATCAAAACCCCTAGGCTTTGCATCTGCATATAATATATTGATTGTACATTATTTTAGCTTGTTTATTGTCGGCCCTAAAGTATGTTTTTCTATACAGATATTGTCTGTCTTTGGCAGTAATTTAGGACAGGACAGGAAATGCATAAACAATTCTCTTAATTTATTATGATAATATATGTCCTCTTTATGCATAGACAAAGAAAATCTTGTGGTAAGATTAAGGTTAATCATAATTTTTTTTTTGCTAAAAATCTTACACACTCTTTAGGGGCTATGAAACAATAAAAAAAATAGATATTGGCATCTGTCCCCAGTTTTTGACACAGAGCTTCTAAAACTCTTGTAATTTCCTAAGCAGGAAGTTACTAGGAGCATCTTTTATTCTAATATTTGGTTTTTGACCCTGGTTCCTGACACAGAACCCCCAAATCCTTAGAATTTCCTTGGTGATAGGAGCATCTTTTGTCTAATGAGGCAACCCTTGGTGGCCTACTGAATGGGGGCTAGTCATCAGCAAAACCAAGGCATGATTAGAATTTTGAAACCTTCAGCCCCAGCCCTCATCCACCAGGAAGAGGAGAGAAGCTGAAGATTGAGTTAATCAATCATGCTTATGTGATAGAGACTCCATTAAAATCCCTGAAGTTCAGGATTGGAGAGCCTCCATGTTGGTGAACAGATGGAGGTGCTGGCAAGGTGGTGAGCATGGAGAGGGCCTGGAAGCTTTGCACCCCCTGCCCCATTCCTTGCTCTATGCATCTCTTCCATTTGGCTGTTTCTGAATTGTAGCCCTTGTAATAAACTGGTAAATGTAAGCAATGTTTCCCTGAGTTTCGAGTCATTCTAGCAAATTACTGAATCTGAGGAGGAAGTTGTGAGAGCCTCCAATTTATAGCTTGGTCAGAAGCACAGGTGACAACCTGGACTTAAAATTGACATCTGAATTGGGTTATGGGGATACTATTGTGTGACTGATCCCTTAACTTGTGGGCTCTGATGTTACCTGCAGGGAGACAGTGCCAAAATTGAAAAGAATTGTAGGACATCAAGTCCATGTCTCCAGAGAGTTGAAAAATTGCTTGGTGTGGGAAAAAACACACACACACATTTTGGTGTTGGGAGTGAGGTGTTGTACAATTATTGAGTGTTGTGAAAATGTAAGAAAAATAGTATATTTTTCTTATACAGGTGGCTTGAGTTGTAGCATTTAGACATTTGTTTTTTAATATTTCGTGTTATAAAATGTTAAAAAGTACAGAAGATAATCTAATGACAATCTGTGTATCCATCACTTGATTTTATCATTGTTCTATACTAATCTCAAATTGTTTTCAGTGGTAACACTAAGGGACTTTGTTTAAAGGTCCTGCATAAACCTCACTGATTCTATTTCCTTTTGCCCGTCTTTCATTATTCTGAATTTGGTGCTTATCATATAATTAGACTATGGATAATTTATATGTACATAAAAGTGGAACAAAATTGACTTATTTTTTGTTTTTGGTTTTGGTTTTTTTTTGAGAGTATTGGAATTTTTTTATTATTATACTTTAAGTTTTAGGTTACATGTGCACAACGTGCAGGTTTGTTACATATGTATACATGTGCCATGTTGGTGTGCTGCACCCATTAACTCATCATTTAACATTAGGTATGTCTCTTAATGCTATCCCTCCCCCCTCCCCCCACCCCACAACAGGCCCCGGTGTGTGATGTTCCCCTTCCTGTGTCCATGTGTTCTCATCGTTCAATTCCCACCTAGGAGCAGAAGAAACTACCATCAGAGTGAACAGGCAACCTACAGAATGGGAGAAAATTTTTGCAATCTACTCATCTGACAAAGGGCTAATATCCAGAATCCACAATGAACTCAAACAAATTTACAAGAAAAAAACAAACAACCCCATCAAAAAGTGGGCGAAGGATATGAACAGACACTTCTCAAAAGAAGACATTTATGCATCCAACAGACACATGAAAAAATGTTCATCATCACTGGCCATCAGAGAAATGCAAATCAAAACCACAATGAGATACCATCTCACACCAGTTAGAATGGCGATCATTAAAAAGTCAGGAAACAACAGGTGCTGGAGAGGATGTGGAGAAAATTGACTTATAAATTGTTTTTTAATTTATGTGTTTTGTAGCATACTATATATGTTGGTTGATTTTTTTTTGCACTCAACATTGTTTTTTATATTTGTCCACAATAATAGATATATCTCTAGTTTACTCATTTTTAGTAATATATATTATTTCATTGTATGACTATATCACAATCCACTTTTTTGTCTCCTATTACCTTGTAAGTTTTTGTATTACAAAAATGCTGGAATAAACATTTTTTAAGATATTATACAAACGTGCAAGAGGAACTCTACTGCAATAGTTATGAAATTGTAGCCTGGGGGCACGTGGGGCTCTGAGATCCTTTATGGGCTCTGCAAAAACAAAACTGCTTTTATAATAATATTAAGACATTATTTGCCTTTTTTTGTATTTTAATTATCTCCTGAATGTAGAGGGAGTTTTCCAGACACTGCGTGTGGAGTGGTAATGTCAACACTCTCACAGCTAATAGAATGTATGTTTGTGTATTCTTATGTTTTAAATTTTTCACAGCTTTAATTTTTAATGTGGTAAATATCTATAACCCACATGAAAATAGTTTCTTAGAGTCCTCATTAATGTTTCAGAGTGTAAAGAGATCATGATATCAAAATATTTGAAAATCATTGTACTAAATTATATAAGAAAAATGCATCTTCAGCTTTACTAGACGTTGTCAAATTTTCTCCAAAGTAGCTGTAATAACATAGATCTTCACAAATAATGGGGTAGCAAAAATTGGCCTCTGCTCAATCTGACTTCTACATCTTGTGTAAGGGGATCTGGTTAGCTGAATCTGATCACATTCATTATCCCAGTTGAAAAGTAGCCTGTGATTTGTAATTATCTTTCTAGGTTTTGTGAATCCAGAAGGCATAGTAGAAGATTTACATCTTCAACTGAGTTCCATATCAAACACAACCATCCTTCCATACATGCCTTTAAGTTTTAAATTTAATTCTAAAAACTGTGTGAGCTGTATATCAGGATTTTTCAGATACAGTATTGTTATTGCTATTCAGTTCTAAATATCAATACTACCTATTGTAATTTTTGTCCTTTACCCATAAATAATTTGCTACTGCATTTAAGCCTTAAAATTTACTTATTTTTAATTATTATTAATTTATTTATTTTGAGACTGGGTCTTGCTCTGTCACCCTGAAAGTGGTGCGATCATAGCTCACTGCTACCTCGAACTCCTGGGCTCAAGTGATTCTCCCGCCTTAGCCTTCTGAGTAGCTGGGACTACAGGCACATGCCACCATATCCATCTAAGCATTTTTAAGTCTTTAGGCATGTTATTAAACCTTCTATTGATTTTCTGTTTAATTGCATTATGGTTAGATGTTTCAGTTAAAGTAAGCTTGATTTTTTAAAAATGTGTTGCAGACTTCCTGAGAGATTTCTTGTATGGCCGTGTGGTCAGTCTTTATTTAGAAGCCATGTAAGAGTTCTACTTCATAGATACAAGGTTCAAAATGGATATTTTAAATCAAGCACACGAATTATATCTTCCAAATTTTTTGTAGACACGTATATAATTAAAATATATCTTAACACATAATTAATACAAGATGCATATGTTCAAAATATACTGACATATTACATATTAATATATTAGTATTACCATATTAATATATAAATATGTGTTAATTTTTTTCTATTTTTGGTCTATTAGATCTCTAATTTTTAAATAAAAATAAGTTAAACATCAACTTATGCTCATTTTTGCTTCTTGTAGCTCTAGATTATGTTGTTAGGTTCATATAAGGTCATGATCATGAATTTTTTTGGTGGATTGTTCTTTATAATATTGAGTTATCCCTCTTTATTTAACAGGTTTTGTCTTTGATTCTGAATTGTCTGATCTTAATATTGCTACCATCACTTTTGTTTTTATTGCATGTTTTCGTTGCTCATCTGTTATCCTTTAATCCAGTGTATGTGTATATGTCTAGTATGTGTGATTTGGGGAATATCTTTCTTAAGGAGTATATAATCTCTTTACTTACCTTTCATTCTTCTGGCTTTTCTCATTTGTGCCCTCAATAGCACTTATCATACTTTTGGTCATAACCGTTCTCTCTTGTGCATTTTCTGACGTAATATTTATTTCTATGATAATGTCCTCTTTTTCTTTAGTTTCCTTCCTGAATTTTGTCAGTTCCTGCTCTTTTTCCTTCTCTGAGCTTTTGCATTTCTGTTCCTTGTGTTATTTTGTAGCTAGAAATGCCTTTTTATTATACTTTAAGTTTTATAGAAATGCTTTTTAAATTACATATAATTCATATTGATATCATGTGTTACAGCTTTTAGCCACTGTTTGGTGTTGTTTCTTCTGCTAGAAAGTTTTGTTTATTGTTTTCTGTTCTGTGATCTGCCCTGCCCCATGTGGAATCTTTTATTCTATCTTGTTTCATTAAAGCCTTTATCATCTAAAATGTGTTTCTTTCCTTCACCATCAGCTGATTCTGTCAAACTGAAGATTCATAGAGCCTGGGACAAAGATTCTCAAATATTTTGGTATCATGATCTCTTTACACTCTAAAAAATTAATGATGACTCCAAGGAACTAGTTTCATGTGGGTTATATATATATTGATATTTACCACATTAAAAAATTAAAGCTGCGAAAAATTTTAAACATAAAAATACACAAGCATACATTCTATTAGCTCTCAGAGTGATGACATTACCACTCCACGTGTAGTGTTTGGAATGCCTCTTTCTTGTTTTCTTCCAGGAGCAATGACTTCCCAAGACCACTCCACCTTGTCCCATAGCTGGGCAAGCCCCTTTCTTTCTTCTTCTTTGCCAGTGCTCTGACTAGCCAAGTTTCAGAACTGTTCCCAGGAGTGCCCATGCATGTGGCACTTTCTCTTCCTGTTTTGTTTTTTTCACTACTAGTGCCTTCTACCCTCCCCAGCTCTGCTTCACTGCAGTCTTTATTTCCCATATCCTGGAAAATAGATGTTTGCAATCTTTCTTGCTTCCTAAGAATGCTGTGAGTATAGGTTGTAGACATGTGTATTTGCTTTCTTCTTTATCCGTTTGAATTTTAGAAAAAGGTGAGGGGTTATCAAAGTCCATAGGGCTACCATTATGCTACCTTCTATCATCTCCTGGGCTGGCTTATCTTAAAGTCTTCATCAGAATTTAACACAATTATAATACTGATAATAATTTCATATGGAATTACTCATTATTAGTTTTATCAACTGTCTTTCTTAACTTTAGATTTATTTACATATTTTGGGATCCTCATTTGTAGACTCATTTCATGTGGTAGGTTTTAATGTTTTTATATACCTTTTTTCCTATCTCCCCACAAACTGCCACGTGCACAGGTCTAGCAGTTTTGAGCTTCCTTCCGCTCAGATGTTCTTCTAACTCCAGAATAAGACTTTTTAATGGAATTTTGAGTTTCTTCTCCACAGTGATTTTTGGGAAATCACAGAGCCAGCAGAGAGTTTGATTCACATGCTGGTTACAGGGCCGCACCTGTGTCTTCTTGTCTCCCTGAGTTGACAGCCTGATGAAAGCTATATTTTAGACAGAGGCCAGTATACTCTTTTTTTTCTTTTTTTTTTTTGAGATGGAGTCTCGCTCTGTCACCAGCCTGGAGCGTAGTGGCGTGATCTCAGCTCACTGCAACCTCCGCCTCCCAGATTCAATCGATTCTCCTGCCTCAGCCTCCCAATTAGCTGGGATTACAGATGCCCACCACCATGCCCAGCTAATTTTTGCATTTTTAATGGAGATGGGGTTTCACCATGTTGGCCAGGATAGTCTCCATATCTTGACCTCGTGATCCACCCGCCTCAGCCTCCCAAAGTGCTGGGATTACAGGCGTGAGCCGCTGTACCCGGCCCAGCATACTTTTTATATTCACTCTCCTTCATACTTTTTATATTCACTCTCCTTTCATTTTGCAGAGAACCCCATCCCATCCTCACCCTGGCTTCTGTTGTGAGCCTAACTATGGACCTGTATGAAGTATTTGCATTCTCTTTTACCCACAGAAATAATCCAACTCTGGCTGCCCTTGTTGACTTACAGAACCAGAGCCTGGACAGCCACAGCCTCAGGCCTGACCACATCACATTTCTCGTCCCCAGAGTGCTTTTCTAGCTTTCAAGTCCGGGTACATACCTTTTCAGTTTTTATATTTTATCCAACTGTGGTACATACCTAGAGCAGATGACAGCATCAAACCATGATTTGATGGAGGCACTCTGGCCATAGATTTTTAGATTGAATTAACATAGAAGAAGTTGCAGATCTTTAGATGTTAAAGTCATAAAATCCTTCCTCTAGAGGATGATAAGATATCAGCATGCATCAATATTGGACTTACTATGTCCCAGCACTAGGCATGTTGTTTTATATATATTATTATTATCTATATTTTTGTAAGTGGGGAAATAATATGGGTAAGTAAATTACTCAGGACCTCTTGCCAGTATGTAACAGAAGTGGTATTAAAACCCAGTTCAGCCTCCTTGCCAAGTAGATACTTCAACCAACATACCAAGTATTTAATGTTTACTTCTTAAAATTTAGGAAATAATTCTAGGAGAAAAAAAAACATAGCCAAGTTCTTCACAGTTAAAGTTTCTGAATCTGCATCAAAAATCCACAGAGAGCTTTTTAAAATTGTTCATAAAATACTTGGAGATCTTCCGATGAAATTGCTATTAGCACAAAGCATTTTCCACACACTAATAGAACCACTTGTGCCGGCAGACATTAGTTTCCAGGCAGTCTCAGTGAAGTACAGTTCCAGATGTTCTCCTATCTTAACAGCATCTTCTGAGCCTTTTAATTTTCTTGATTTGCAGCATGAATAATGCTTATCAGCCCTCAGTGTTGGCTTCCCATTATCTGCTGACCCAGCCTGCTTAGAGCTTTGCATGCACAGTGCACCTCTGAAAGGAATGAAGGGACTGAAATTGGCACTGGTCTTGTGTCCCCACTAATCTCAAGCTGAGGCTGACAGGATGGAATGGAAAAGTGGCCACTGTAGGAATTTTCTCCTTTCTGCTATGGATATTTTATTTGCTTTATCAAGGATAATTCAGCTTTATGAGCATCAGTCTCTTACCTTCCATGGGCTCTTGATCTCTCCTGCAAATGTGCAGAGTTTGTGTTGGATTTTTTTAAAAAGACTCCTTGTAATTATCTTTCTTATAAATGCCTAAATTCTTTAACTTTTCACCGTTAATTTCTTACAATTGGCTGTACTGAAATCAGAGAGAGTACTGACTCTCTTATAACTGCTTTCTTTTTAAATTCAGCATCTTTCTTTTGGTCCTTATTCTCTTTAACCAGATTCTGTCACTTTGATTCTCTTCCCATCCTTCTTCTGGCTTCTCCATTTCTGTATGATGCAACAATGTCATTTTCCTGTAACTTTAAGCAACCTGCATGTTCCATTCTGACTGACGGCTCCTCTTGCTCTGCAGTCTCTTCCTTGCAGACCTCACCTCCGTGGATTCAGCTCTTCCCTGTGCAGATGACTCAGAGGTGTCATGCAGGCCTTCAGCTACTGTCCACAGCTCTACTGAACTCTCGGTTATTTTCTTGGAATTTCCAGCATTACCCCAAACCTATCTTGCCTAAAATGAAATGTTGCATCTTCCCATCAAAAAAACTCAAGTCTTCCTTCTTCCCTGATAGTTTCCCAATCACAGGAAATTGACTTAATTATTTAACAATAATCAGACTTCAGTCTTAATTAATTAGCCTTAGTTAATTAATTAGTCTAAATTATTCAGACAATTTTTAACATAATCAGTCTGATTTTTTTTCTTCAAAATCTGTCACACCTGCTGCTTCTTTTTTCCTGCTAACATCATCCTACTTCTCCTCTTTACACCAAAACATATTTCCATAGGCTTTTGGCTGGCCTCTGCTTCTGATCTTTCTCTAGGACATGAGCTAAGCTTTAATACAGAGTTGGGTTCATATGGCACCATTTCCCTTACATGACTTCTCTCAAAAATATAAGTGTAACACCATGGTCTCTCTATAAGTTTTCACTCTTTAATATGACACTAAGGCTTTCCACAACTGATATAGACTTGATTCTACTGTAAAAAGCACTCATTCATTGAACAAATACATGTGCCAGGCACCATGCTAGGTGCTTGAATGTCAGAGGAAAATAATAAAGAGAAAATCTCTCTGCCTCTATGGAGCTTTCTTTCTAGTGAGGGAAGACAGAGAATAAACAATAAACAATGAGAATAAACAGAGAATAACAAGGAATAAACAATGAGAATAAACAATAAACATTTTTTAAAACCTAGCAAATTTCCCAGAATGTTACAAGGTAAGGGCTAGGAACAAAAACAACAGAGAGGACAGATCTGTTGGACAGCATCCAGGATGCTGGATGACATGATGGCACTGGGTGAACTGCATTTCTATAGAGCCCAATCAGAGGAGTCTTCACCGAGAATGATACAATTTAAGCCAAAGTATAAATAAGTAAATCCTTTTCAAGTAAGGATCCCTGTATGGTTGCAGAGAAGTGAGAGGAGAAGGCTGTGGTAGGAATCAGGTGAGAGGCAACAGATACCAAACACTCAGGGCCTTTTAGGCCATTGTGAGAGCTTTAGCATTTACTCTGAGGGAAATCTGAGGGTGGTTGGGGTCAGTTGGAAAAATCATATAGACATCCTAGTGGCGATTCCTAGTGAGCAACTGGATACTCATGCCTCAAGTGGAGGAGAGAGGTCTGGACTGGGGATATATTTGGGGGATTGCCCGTGTTAGGAAATACTATCACTATAATCATTTACTTAGCTTCACCACAGCTTCTCTACTTTCTTCCCAAATCTTTGTATTTTCCTGTGTGTGTATACATTCTGCTTTATTTTCAATGCAGTATTCGCTTTCAGTCACAGCCTATCCTTCTATGGTTGAGTCTTGCATAATCATCTTTAACTTTATTCACTATTTACTGAGCATTTGATATGTGCCAAGCACTACGCTGGAAATTAGAGACCCAGTAACATACAATAATGTATATGAAAGACAGAACTTTTGCCCTCCTATAACTTACAGTCCAATGAGGGATAAGAACAATAAAACAGACACTTTCAACACGTGTGGCCACTCCTCCCTCCTCGATACTCTTTCTTCACCTTGTCATCAGCTTTAAGTTTTTATTTTATCTCAGTCGTGGCTCTTTTTCAGTTTCCTTTGCTGGTTCCAACTCTTCTCCCCATCCTCTTCATCTCAGAAGTCCCCAGGGCTGGCTCTTCCTTCCTTTTCTTTCCTCTATATGCCCTCTCACCCATCAACATCATGTCTAGGACTCAGACAGCCTCCTAATCGGGCTCTGTATTTCTCCTCTGACACTTACAGTCTTTTCTTAATGAGTCGCCAGAGTGATCCTTTTACACTGCCAGTCAGATCACGTCGTCTCTGTCCTCAACACTCTGCAGTGGTTCCCCATGTGTCCCGGGGTCAAAGTCCAAATCCAACCAAGACCTGCAAAGCCTTCCATGGTCTCACAGAAAGCCCCTCGTTACCACTGATCCCATCACTACTTTCCCTACTGTTCACTTTGCTCCCAGCAACCTGACCTCTGTGCCCTTCCTCAAATCCACTAAGTGCTCTGCTGTATGAGAATTTTCACTGGCCATTACTTCTGTCTGGAATACTCCTCCAGATATTGACATAGCAAACCTCTTAGATCCTTCAAATCTTTCTTCAAATATCACTCGGAACTCTCAATTATTTTACCTTGCTCCTTCACCCGCCCCCCTTTTTAAAATCAAAGTTTATAACATTCTAATATATTATATAACTTATTCATTTTGATATTTTTGAACACCTATCCCCTATAACAGAATATAAGCTCCGTGAAGATTTTTATGTGATTTGTTCCCTTTTAGAACCATGCCTGGAGAAGTGCCAGGGATGTAATAGCTGCTCAGTATGTATTTGTTAACTGAATGGGCAAAGGAAGAATACAAATAAATACATTTCAAATTAGATATTTTTATTAGTGCTATGAAATAAAGTACTGTGATAAAATGTAAGCATATCTATGAATGTATAGAATGACAGAACATAAGCAAAATATATAAGCATACTTACATATTTTAGAGAAGACGCAGCTCTAAAGATGATACTTAAGGCAATATGAGAAAGATGAGAGGCTAATGATTAGAAGTGTGGTAAGGCAGGTGTGGGGGTGGAGAAGGACATTGTAAGCAAAAGCAGAGGGAACAGCCAGGTGCAAAGGTGCTGGCTGGGAAGAATTTAGTATTTTCTCCGAGTGAGTGGAAAAGGATGAGAGAGAGAGACTAACACATGACAGGGAGATTAGCGTGAGATGAAACCAGAGGGGCAGCCTATAAATAAGATAAGGCCTTTACATCTTAGTAAAAGATCAAGGGGAAGTCATTACAGAATTTCAAGAAGAGAAATGACCTAATGTGATTTGTATTTGTAAAGGTCATTCTGAGTAATGCATGGCGAATAGATTATAGGAGAGAAAGAATGGAAACAGAAAGATCAACTAAGAGACACTGCACCAGTCACAGGGCTCTCCCTGATGGTAGCCAAGACTGGCTGGTGGCAGTGAAGTTGGAAAGAAGTAGGTGGATAGGTGAGATATTTTGGAAGTCAAACTGATTGTCTTAGGTATCAGTGCCATACATTCCAATTCTACCCCCTAGATGTTAAGATAATTTATTTGAAATATCTGACATTGAATATCAAATAGCAAATAAATGCTTTTATTCTGTTTAGAATTGACAGTGGTTTTGGCTGCTGGTGTGAAGAAAGTCTTAACCTCTGCACAGCATTACTGCTTATACCTAGTTAAGTTCTGCGATTTTACTGGGGGTCCCATTTTCTACTCCAACATTGTGATGGATGATTTAGAAAAGGTTCAAGACATTATTTGCGTTCAACCTAATTCCTTAAAAATTTATCTCTGACAAAAATATAGCTCCCCTTGAACTGGAATAATCAAGGATCAGAGTAATTTTTTTTTTTTTCAAGACAGAAGTTTCGCTCTTGTTGCCCGGACTGGAGTGCAATGACGTGATCTCGGCTCACTGCAACCTCCACCTCCCAGGTTCAAACAATTCTCCTGCCTCAGCTTCCCTAGTAGTTGGGATTACAGGTGCCAGCTACCACACCCAGCTAACTTTTTGTATTTTTAGTAGAGACAGGGTTTCACTATGTTGGCCAGGCTGGTCTCGAACTCCTGACCTCAGGCGATCCACTGGCTTCAGCCTCCCAAAGTGCTGGGATTTCAGGCACGAGCCACCGCATCCAGCCCAGGTAATTTTATATACTCTAATCCTTCAGCTAAAATAGCAATGTAAAATAATAAAAACTACAATATGTTATATGAAATAATGTTTTTTGGTATTCATGAAATCTCAGCAAACTATGTTTTGAAGACTTAGACCCTTCTGTTAGTTCTATATATACAAGTTTTGAGTATTTCTGAAATTTGTGGTGATAAAAATAGTAACTTAAAATTTGAGGAACACATCTGTATTTTTTTCTAGCCCATTATGTTTTAGTAACAGTAAGCTAAACTTCTTATTCACAGGTAACATGTATTTATTATTTCCTTCGATGTTAATATTATTTTATATTGTGTGCCCTTTTGTCTCCAGGGCCACCTCTTTCACAAAATGCTTGAGTGACTAACATAATGGTGCCGTGTACACAAATAGGGTGTGATATACTGAGTGTTCAGGTAGGAGTGAAAATAACAAGTTCAATTTGAAAGGTTACAGTGAATTTTAGATACTTTCATTTAGTTAACTGTTTTAACTTATCTTATCTTATTTATTTATTTTTGAGATGGAGTTTTACTTTTGTCGCCCAGGCTAGAGAGCAATGACATGATCTTGGCTCACTGCAACCTCCGCCTCCTGGGTTCAAGTGATTCTCCTGCTTCAGCCTCCCGAGTAGTTGGGATTTCAGGCATGTGCCGCCACGCCCGGCTAATTTTTGTATCTTTAGTAGAGATGGGGTTTCGCCATGTTGGCCAGGCTGGTCTCAAACTTCTGACCTCAGGTGATCCACCCGCCCTGAGGTAGAAGCTGCGTAGAATAAAAGCAGCCATGTTAAATATACAATTCCTTGAGTTTTGACATATGCGTTCACCTGTGAAAGCACCACCACAATCAGTATATAGAATTCCTTCCATCTCAGCCAAGTGTTCTTGTGACCTTCCCACGCAACAGTACCACTCACTGGGCCTAAGTAACCACTTACCTGCTATCTTACATTATAGATTAGATTTCTCTTTTCTAGTTTTTATGTGAAATAGAACAATACAATAGATATTCTTATCTGGCTTTTTTGGATCAAAATAATGTTTTTGAGACTCATCCATATCACTGCATATATTAGAAAATGCCTTTTAACTGCTGAGTAGTAGTCTATTGTATGAAATCACTTCAAGTTACTTATTTATTTCACTGTTTTTGGATAATTTAAGTATTTTTCCAGTTTTGGACCATTATGAATAAATTTTCTACTAACATTCATGAAAAATCTTTGTGGGATCATAGGTTATCATTGCTGTTTGGAAAATACCTATAATTGAATTGTTGGGCCAAACAGTAAATGTACATTTAATTTTATAAGAAACGATTCAACTTTTTTCCAAAGTGACTGTACTATTTTACGTAGTCCCAAGCAACATGTGAGAATTCCAATCAGTCCAGTTACTATAAACTTACAGCAATCTAAACAATGTGATTTTGCCTTAATGATAGAAAAATAGATCAATGGAACAGAATACAGAATCTGGAAATACACCCCAAACATAGGGTTGAATACTTTTTAACAAAGATGCCATGGTAATTACATGGAGAACAAAAAATATTTTCAACAAATATTGCTGGAATAGAAAAATAAATCCAGTCATGTGCCACGTAACAACAGTTTGAGTGACAAACCGCATATATGACAATGGTCCCATAAAATTACGATGAAGCTGAAAAATTGCAATCACCTAGTGTTGTCTTGATGATCCTGGCCCTGTATGGGCTTAAGCTAATCTGTATGTTTGTGTCATAGTTTTTAACAGAAAAAAAATAGTTTAGGAATTTTTTTTCTTTTTTTTTTTTTGAGACAGAGTCTCAGTCTGTCACCTAGGCTGGAGTGCAGTGGCATGATCTCAGCTCATTGCAATCTCTGCTTCCCGGGTTCAAGTGATTCTCCTGCCTCAGCCTCCCGAGCAGCTGGGACTATAGGCGCCTGCCACCCGCCCAGCTAATTCTTGTGTTTTTAGTTGAGACGAGGTTTCACCATATTGGCCAGGCTGGTCTTGAACTCCTGACCTTGTGATTCACCTGCCTCGGCCTCCCAAAGTGCTGGGATTACAGGTGTGAGCCACCACACACAGCCAGAAAGCTTTTTAAATTTACATAGAAAAAACATAAAATAAGGATGTAAAGAAAGAAAATATTTTTGTATAGCTGTGTATTTATGTCTTAAACTAAGTGTTATTACAAAAGAGTCAAAAAGAGAGAAAAATAAGTTTATAAAGTTAAAAATTACAGTAAGCTAAAGTTAATTTATTACTGAAGAAAGAATTGTTAAATAATTTGGTGTACAGTGTCTATAAAGTCTACAGTGGTGTTTGATAATATACTGGACCCTCACATTCACTCAACACTCACTGACTCAGAGCAATTTCCAGTCCTGTAAGCTCCATTTACTTGAAGAACTCTATAAAAGTATACTATTTTTATCTTTCATATGGTTTTTTTACTGTACCTTTTCTATGTTTAGATGTGTTCAGATACAGAAATACTTATTACTGTGTTACAACTGTGTACAGTACAGTAACATGCTGTATAGGTTTGTAGCCTAGGAGCAATAATAGGCTATACCATACAGCTTAGGTGTGTACTAGGCTATACCGTCTAGGTTTGTGTAAGTATACTCTATGATGTTCACACAACAAGAAAATTGCCTAATAACACATTTTGAAAAATATTCATGTCATTAAGCAATGTATGGCTATAAATCCTTACTCTTACACACCATACATAAAATTTAACTCGAAACAGATCATAGGCATAAAGGTAAAGGTCATGACTATAAAAGTCCTAAAAAAAAGCATAGGAGAAAATGTTTGCAACCTTGGGGTAGCAAAGATTTGTGGATAGAACAAAAAAAAAACATGAACCATAAAAAAAAGTTGATAATAGGACTTCAAAATTAAAACTTGGCTGCTCTTCAAAAAATACCTTAAGAAAATGAAAAGGAAAGTCATGTTACTGGGAGAAGATATTCACCATATATCTGACAAAAGACTTGTGTGCATTATATATAAAGAACTTTTCCCAAAACAACCCAATAAAAATTGGCTAAAAGATTTAAACAGAGATTTGACAAAAGAAATTCTGCAAATAGCCAGTATGCATAGAAAAATATTTTCAACATCTTTAAGGGATACCACTACATATCCACTAGAACCGTTTTAAAAATAATAAAAACAAACAAACCTGACAACATCTCACTTCTCTATTTTATAATTCATCATGATTATAAAATTGCCACATATTCATTTATTTTTAAAAACTCAGTCTTCAATGGCTTCCTCATCATCTATAAGAAAAAATTCAAACTGCATTATATGAGAACTTTTGCTCCATGTTTTCACCCCATTTTTTCTATATATCCCTATCATGAAACCTGCAGTCTAGTTCTAGCTAGCCATTCACCCTTACCTGATCTCGCCATGTGCTTCATGCCTCCACGCTTTTGAGAATGCGCTTCATTTATTCTAATCAATTTCCAGTCTTGCCCAACTGTTGAACCTGTTTTATTTTTGGAAATCAAAGATTTTGCCTTTTCACACCTCCATTTGATAAAATATTTATTTTTTAAGAAAAAAAAGTTCTTTTGCAGGCACATTGGCCCTTCTGTTTTTTAAACACATTGGTCATGCTTTCATTTTAGGGGCTTTGCATGACTTTCTGGAATGCTCTCCCATCCACTCCCATATCCCCATGTCTCCATGACTACCTCCTCTGGGTTTTGCTTTAAAGGTCACTTTCTCAATGAGACCCACCCTCATCATTTTATTTAAAATTTCGAACAAGTCTAAACCCCACCATTGCACTCCCCTCACATTGATCCTACTCTACTCTTTCTTCATTTCCTTAGCATTTAACACCTTCTAAGGTACCCTATAATTTATATGTTATTGTCAGTCTACGTGGGCAGGATCTGGCACATAGTTTGCAGTAACAAAACATTTGTTAATTACTGAAAAAGAACTTTTTGGCTTTCACAACTCTAATGCCCCCAGTGAACAGCTTTATTTTAGAGTCTTCTTTTCATTTTCTTAGACTCTGTGCTGTACATATAGTTGAATGGGCTTTCTACCCTTTTCAAGCCCGCTACTTGCCTTTCCTTTCATGTTCCTTTGTTAAAAACAAAGAAAAATCAGTCAATTAAATACTCATTCAGATTAAAAGACATATCTTCACAGGGTCCAGTTACCAATGATAGTGACACTATCTCACCCAGAACTTCAGTCCCAGGAGGGATAGGTAATTGACATTAAGCAAAAAAATTATTAGTATATTTTACCTTAGAATTATCTAAACTTTTGTCCCAGAGCTTCTAGCTAAATCCCATATTAGTCTTCTACAATGACTTTGCCAGTCCTTTTGGATTGCATTTCTCCACATATTCTAGTAAAAACAATATTCTGTCTTTTAGTGTCAGTTATTTGGGTCTTCATATTTTGGGAGCATAGCACATTTTATTTTTTGACTTATAGTGAATGCCAACCTTGCCCATTATTTGTCTATACAAATATTGATGTCAATCTTTATTTGTACTGCTTTAAATGTACACTCAGGGGTTTTTTTTAAAAATAATTTTTGGCATTTGTTGTCAACTTTAAATTGTCAAGACTTCATCAGAAATTCAGTGTTACTACAAAACTTTCATATTTAAATTTCCAGTAAAATGACTTTAATAAAATAAAATCTTCAAATTAAGTAAGAATTAGGACTTGACTTGATCACTAGTTGTTGATGACACTTGAGTACTTGGTATTCTATTTTCTTAGGAGAATGGTGCAGAGTTTTCCAGATGATTCAAAATAGCCACAGTTGCTGGTCTTATTTATAAGGCTCTAGCATAAACATGTCAAGCACTGTGTATGGGGGTAGAAAGGTTGAAATCCCTGTGCCAGTAGTATTTAATACACTTTATTCTTCTTGATTAGCTGCCTTCCATACTAGAATAGGGGCTCCTCAGACAGGAATTGTCTGTTTTGCTTGCTGCTCAATCTGTAATACCTTACACAGTGCTGGGCATTCAATAAGCCCTCAGTTGAATGAATGTGTGAAGTGAATGGTTTGAAAAGAACGGGGAAGGGAATTAAACCTACATTCTGGTACCAGCTATTTATTTCATTTATGTGATATCTCTGGACCTCATTTTCCTCATTTACAAAGAAAACAGTTTGGATTAGATGATGTTCATGGTTAATGTATCCCGTGTAACTCATGGGTCTCTTCCACCTCATTTATTTAAAAATTGAGTACACTGTCAAATGTCTCCTGAAAAGCTCAAGGTTTAAGAAAGCAAGGCAGTGGAATGGGGCAATTCTTCTCTTCCGGATAGTCATTTATTTTACAATTAAACAGTGTCCACAGGATCCTAATTAAGTTTTTGATCAGGGTATCAGTTTAAACCACTGGCTCTAGCACCAGAAAACCAGACCCAGTATTCTCATTTTTTCACTAACTTGCTGAACTGGACAGGGGTGGTGCCAAGTTTTGTGAGACCTAGAGATTATAATATTAGGGAAGGGGCTGTTAACACTTGAAGAAAAATACAAAATTAAAAATATCAAATTAATGTTTTAAATATTTACTTAAAATGAGAAAGGAAGTAACAAAAAATTACAAATTTTAAGTAGCTCACTGCCACAAATAACACCAAAACTGGGAAAAATAGCACAATGTGGTTCACTAATTGGCTTACTGACACATCTTGGTAATATTTTTACTACATATTTAGCTACATACCCCGTGAGAGCCTCTTCATATGACAACATGACATTTTGTAATCATTGTAATAATTGCTATATGTAGAATAAAAAGATAATTACCTTCCCCCTAGAAAGCCTCATTGAAGCTTTAAAAATTGATAATATAGGAGAGCTTTTTTCAGCTTTATTATTTATTATTGGTCACTTCATATAAACTTTTTCCAATGTTGCTAAATTTGAGAATGCCTATTGAGTTTCTTACATTTATAAACTAAGATTTTAGTACACTTCAAATTTGCTTGTGCAGTAATTAATTATATAGATTCATATAATTAGTATAAAATTATATAAAATTATATTGTATACAATTATATATGTTATATAAACAACCTATTCTTGTTAAATAATTGTATTACTACTAAATCAAGAGCTTATTCATTAATTTATGTGAAATTTTTCTTTTCTTTCTAATGAATCACTGTTTTGAGTACTATCTGAAAATTGTTTTCTTACCATTAATTTCTAGATTCTAGGATAATTTCTGTTGATTTTATCATTTATCTGAATTTTTCTTATATATTTAGTAAATCAGTTTTAAAATTACAATCATATACCTCAAAACCAGAAGTGTGTTCTCTTCTACTGTTTTTATAGAAACTTTCCAAAGATTCTTTTATATTTTCAGTTCAATGGTTTATTTGACCCTTAACAACTTTTTGAGTAACTGTGTCATCTCTTTCATATTCGTCTCTTCTCTGAAATTTTATTTAGAGACCTTGAAGGTGTGTTTTACTCATAATATAAACTTTGAACAGTCTTAAAATGTGCAATCTCATTACACTTGAAATTTAAAGAAAATCCACATTAATATGTGTATTTAAAGGATTCCATCTACGTGATAAACTTGAAATAAAAACATGTATCTATAAGAAAATGCTGAATTAGTCAGCCACTTGCAGAGTCACCTTTTGTCTTGAATGACGCCAAGGAAGAGCTGAGTGGGGCACACTTTCTGTACCTTGATTATTGTTTTAAAGGGTGCTTGCAGCCGCAACTGCCTATATAACATGTGCAGCCTTTTGTCCAAAAAGTATTAACAATTCTGATAAAGTGACGGCAGACAGTTAAGCTAGTGCAGGACCCTTCTAAGTGCCGGGAACTGTGTAAATCATACAGGTAACAAGACTGCAAAGCTGGCCCTGCACGGGGCCCCTGGCTCTTCTCCTTCATAACAGCAATACCATTATATGACTGCCCGACTGTTGTTCAGCGCCTCACAGAAGGAACTCCTAGCCACATGTATTCCACTAAAAGGCAACTAAATATTTCCCCAAGTCAATGTTTCTACAGATCCCTAAAACATTCATTGCTACTCCAATACCCCCTGAAATGAAGGAAAGGGTGAGGAAGGGAAAATTAGAAAGAAAATGGAATCTTAGCCAATTTCAGTTTGACTATTTTGTATTTGCAAATGTACCAGCACATATTATCCTGTAAACATTTCTACAGCCTCTACCAGAAGCTTAGATTGGGTTTCTGCAAGTGAAGAACATTGAGGCAAAGGCGTGTTGCAGCTGGGCATGGTGGCTCGTGTTTGTAATCCTGGCACTTTGGGAGGCTGAGGCAGATGGGTCGCTTGAGCCCAGGAGTTCGAGACCAGCCTAGGCAACATGGCAAAATCCCATCTCGACTAAAAATACAAAAATTAGCTGGGCATGGTGGTGCACACCTGTAGTCTCAGCTACTCAGGAGGCTGAAGTGGGAGGACTGCTTGAGCTTAGGAGTTGGAGGCTTCAGTGAGGCAAGATAGCACCTGCACTCCAGCCTGTGTGACAGAGTGAGACCCTGTCTCAAATAAATAAATAAATAAATAATAAAATTAAATTTAAGAAAGCATGTAACTTTATGGCAAATCCACATCCGGGCATGGGTCTGAGTCACTGCCACATGCCAAGATCCCCTGAACACAGGTGTTTCTGGTACAGAAGGGGTTTCCTTACTACCTACTTTGGGGCCAGTATTGTTTCCATATTGCTACCTGAGAAACCCAGTAAGTTAATTCTCCATCCATTGTTCTTTTGGGAGACAGAAAGAAAAAGAGAGAGGGAACAAAGTTGACGTGCTGGAGCAGGCTTCTCCATCCCATAATTTCCAGATTCTCTCTGGAAATCCTCAGATTTGTGTCTAAGCATCATAGGAGTTTGCTAGATCTTAATCCAATGGTCAACTGATGGCATATAACTATGTGTCCTGGTGTGGTTGTTTAAGTATCTTGCAGCCTAAAATACTTTTAGTAGCTTTCAGAATGAGTATGAAGAGGCTTTCTTACCACTTACCAGTTGCTTGTCACAGGATTTTCAATATTTGGCGTTGAACCTCTGAGTTGGGGATGGGCATGGATGTGTTGATGGTAATAATGGATGTGCAAAACTGATGGTTTGCTTAGAAGACATCAATCATTGATTTCAGCCCCATCCAGTCGTCATCAAGTTCAGCGTCTCTGATATCACATGGGCAAAAGGAGAAGGACTACTTGTAGAAGTCCTGAGAAATCCTATCTCCCCAAACTTAACCCCCATATTCACACACTGTTTTATGACCTTCCAACTAAAATAAGGACTCAGAAGTAAAGATTTTACACTCTTTTCTGCAAGGGCTCAATGGTGAAGAATCATAGTTAGTTTTGTATTTATCAAATCAGATCCTTAAAACACTTCTCACATACGCATCAAGAACACCCTGTTCACAGTTACGCTGCTAATAAACAATTGATTCCATTTCATTCTGGTGAGAATGAAACATTTTCCTGGAAGTGCTCTGATTATCCAGCTTAATCTCCTACATGTCCTTGGCAAATGGCTTTTCCTTAATTCTAATTTGAACAAGAACTCAATTTTTCATCGAAGCAAAATACTCAATAAGAAGCCCTCTTTTTAACTTCGCTAGAGAAAATAAAATCCTTGGCTACCACTTTTAATACATATGATTAATTATCTAATATATCTCATCAAGTTTTTGTGCTAAGCTAAATGCAATGGCTTTATTGGTTCCTAAATTGCAGGTTCTCTTTCTTTCTGCCACTCATCATTACCCTTTGTCACCTTATTTGTTCTAGCCAATTTAACTCATTGATTTTCATTGTAAAGGCTCCAATACTGCCAGCAATTTGGGACTTTCACAAGTTAGCCTAATTCATGTTAACTGGCATCACTGTCAGCTTTATCATCGAGAATGTAAGTTACAACCTTTTTATTCTGGGTATGTCTGTAAAGGAAGGGGCTAGACAAATGAACAGCAACAACAGCAAAAAGAACGAACAAGAAAAAATTTGAGATCCATACTTCATAAAGAAGCTAACATTCCAGAAATGTGCTCTTTTGTTTAAAAGGGATTTAGAAACATAGATTGAATTTCAGTACTAAACCAGCATTTGACCAACACATTTTGAGCCCCTAAGAGTCAAACCTCTTGCCTAAAATCAGCAGTGCTGATGACTAAATGCAGTTTAAAATAGTAAGTGCTCAAGTAGAGGCATGGATATACAGAGCCTTACATTACATTCCCAAGTACTGGTCATTTTCTTATATTAAAAAAATACTATTCTTTCCTTTAGAGCTAGACCTTATGTGAAAAATTACAGGGATTTCTTAACAATTCTTAATATTATTTTTCTCACCATAGCTTTTATTTAACACCAAAAATTAATTCTGTTTTCTTGACTCATGGAAATAGTGTTTAAAATCTAATGCCTTCAAGCTAGCAATGACACCTTGCTCATGCTTTTGGAAAATTATAGTAGAGGACTACTATAGACAGAGTGAAGACATTATTGATTTTTATGGATTATTTATTTAAATAATTTGTTTTAGATTAGGACAGTATGATAACAGTTATCTTCCTTAAATGAAGATGCAAATATTTTATATTTAATGGAAAAATATCTTTAATTTCATTTTTCAAAACTTCAAGTCTTTCAAAATTGTTATGAATTCACAAATGATAGAAGTTGTGGACCGTATACTGCCACAATGCAGTCACCACCTCCTCCTTTGTGTTGGCCAATCATTACTCTGCCACATACATAACCCTGAGGAAACCACAGTTTAATAAAAATTTGAAAGGAATTAGGTGAACCCAAATGTTAGCACAACTCAAGAAAACTATTTATTTTAGTCATCAGTGTATCTCATAAAAATAACTGCATTGGCACCATCAGTAATCACCTATTAAAAAGTAAGCTCCTTCAGGGAAAGAATTTGGCTTATGCATCTTTTTATTTTCAATACCTAACATGGCACCAGGTCTCAAACTAGAACTAGGCAAAATAGGTATGTGGACTGCGTGTCATTCTGGTACTCTGCCTGCATAATTTAAGAAAAGGATTCCCTGGGTGCCACCAAACTCTCTCTTGGTTAGGGCAATGCCCAGTAAATAGCAACATGTACTTTACTTGCATTTTCCTCTTTGGAAACTAGTTGAAGGAAGAATTGAGATATTCTCAGGGCTATGACCCAATTCCAACTTAATATAATTGTGGATTATCTGAACATGAAAATCATCCACATTGTCCATTCAGATCTTTACATGTAAAATGTCAGTGGATATTGTTTCTTCTTTGTATACATGGAAAATGTATACAGTGAGACACTATGACATCATTCCTCAAGTTCAAGATAGAATTAGTTTAAGAGAAAGCTGCAATTGAGAGCACTATAATCAGATTGGTAGTTTGGACTATGTCAATTACTGCAGCTTCTTCAGGTTCATGTCACAAATCATTATCCTCAGCAAACTGGACCTGACTTAAAAACAGAAAGTCATTTGTCTATATTGTTACTGTTTGTTACACTAATCCTAGGACCATAAATTTGAGTGAAAGTGAATGTTCAGAATTTGGAAGCACGTTTTGGCCTTAAAATTCCAAATAATTGACCATGACATATGGTAAGCACTTCTGCCTCTACTCCTTTTTCTAGAGTTAGAATAAACAGTCCAACCAAGGAATAACCTAAAGTTATAGGTCAAATTCTTCTGTCCATATTCCAATAAAACTACCAAATCTTCACTATTCCTACCTTTTCTCTTTGAAATATTGTTCCCACTCTGTGCTCTGCCATCCCCAACTAATCCAACTAAATAGCTAGAGAACAATTACAAAGCCCAAAGTTGTATTTAATGACTTAAAGAATGAAAAATATTCCCCAAATTGCTGTGCAAAAATATGTGCAGATATAAAATTAAACTCTCTCTTAGGCTTTCTTGTTATTTCCAAAATAATGAATCAAACTAAAAGTCCATCAACTAATGAATGGATAAAAAGAAAATGTGATATACATATATGTACATGGACACAATGGATAGTATCCATGTAATGAATGGTATAAATAGTATACGCACAATGAGTATTATCCATACAATGGCTACTATTCAGCCTTAAAAAAGAAGTAAATCCTATCATTTGCAACAACGAGGATGAATCTCAGAAGAAAAATTTGGACCCCAGTTTTACATTTAAGCTCTCATTACACTGTAGTCAATGGGTAGAAATAATGGTGATAGCTAATCGTTAACACTTGTCGAGTGCTACCATGTGCTAAGTAGTATTCCAAGTGCCTCAAGTGTGCTACCTCATTTATATTTAACCATCATGTGACGTAACTGGAATTGTCATCTCCATTTTACAGAGAAGGAAATTGAGAGACAGAGAGGTTAAGTAAAAGTCCAGTATTTCTTTCCTTTTTAAAAAATTTTTATTGTTTATTTGTATGAGTAGATAGTAAGTGTGCATATGAGAATTCTTACTGTCTTTCTGAAAGATAAGCAATAAGGCAGCCTTTCATCAGTTTCTTTCATCAGTTTATATAATAATTACGAATTGAGAAGACATTGAAAATAATTTATCTTGTAGAGTCTAACAATACAAGTAGCAAAACATGTTTTGCAACAACTATATCAGACATTCTCAAACTTTTTGGTCTCAGGATTCCTTTATATTCTTGAAAGTCACTGAGGATCCCCAAATGCTTTTATTTATGCAGGTTCTATCCATCTATCTATCTATCTATTATCTATCTATCTATCATCTATCTATCATTCTCTATCTATCTATCTATATATTGCATGTTAAAACAATGGAAAAGTTTAAGACACAAGAATACAGAAGCACAAATTCCATTCACTGTAAGGATGATGACATCATCACATATTATGTAGCTCTGGAAAATTACACTGTATACATATGACAGAAACAGTGAAGTGGGCAAATAACATTTTAGGATTATTGTAAAAATAGTTTTGATCTCATTGATCCCCTGAAAGTGCAACATTTTGAGAAACGCTGATTAAAAAGTGGTGATTCTTACCCTGACAATTCTCCTCAATAAATGATTTTAAGTTACTGATCAAAAAAAGTGAGAGATTCTACAAGACTATTTTTATGTTAGTAATGGGATTGAAGTTGATGTTCCAATTACCTTCTGTTCATTCTTTTAAGCCACAAATGTCTGACTGCAGCAGCTAGTTCTGGATGATATTTATTAGTTTACCACCAAACTTTAGAGACTACACAGACCCCTGAAGCCATACTTAGTGACTATTTACAAAGAGTTAACCTATCATATTAAAGTGCTAAGATGACATACAATAAATAATGATATATCTGAGTACGACTTCTGCAGACACCATGGCTGTACTTGAGTCAGGAGTTGAATTCAGATGACCCAAAACAGGGTGTTGCCACCTGAAGTCCTACCTGAAGGAGTCAAGGAAGACAAAAGCTGGCAGTCAAATCACCTCTGACCAAATGAAGCTGAGATCCAGATGCTATAGAGGGAGAAAGTTAACACTAAATTTTAAACATTAAATTAAAACATTAAACATAAAGTTAAATTCAGAACACTCATTTTCACTCCAATTTACAGTCCTAGGATTAGTGTTAAAAACAGTAACAATACAGAAGATATAATTTCATTCTTTTTGGGCTGAATAGTATTTCATTGTGGATATATACTATATTTTTTATCCATTACACAATCTATGCATGTAACAAAATTTCACATGTACCCCCATAAATTTGTACAAATGAAAAGAAAGAAATGAGAATGATACCACAAAAAACAGTAAATAATATAATTCATAGCCTAAAGGAGGGCTTAGAGGCAGCATTAAGCCGAGGGCAGAAAGCGAAGGTTTGAATTATTTAGAAATATGGTCAGAGAAGGCAAGTCTGGATGAAGTGAGGAAGATCTGAGGTGTTGGCTGCGAATAACTGTAGTGCATTATTCAATGACTTTTATCAGTCAACACATCTGTGCATGGGTGTGAGAGACTGGCTTAAAGGATAAGATTGTGCTATGGCTTGAGTGCAAATTCAGGTGTTGCCAGTATGATGTTATTAAGAGGTGAGGCCTTTAAGAGGTGGTCAGGCCATAAGGGCTCCTTCCTCCTTAATGACATTAAAGCCCTTATAAAAGAGGCTTCCTGCAGCTTTTGGTTAGCTTGCCCTTCTCTCTTCTGCCATGTGAGGATGCTGCAAGAAGACTTTCGCCAGACCAAATACCAGTGCCCTGATCTTGGACTTCTCAGCCTCTAGGACTGTGAGAATTAATGTCTGGGTTTTTCAATAAATTATCCAGTGCCAAGGATTCTGTTACAGTAGCACAAACAGATTAAGACTAGTTGGTTCCATAATGTTGAAAGTGAATGTTGGCTTATATGGATGCTATGTTGTCATCCTCCTATTACAAAACAAATAAAAGGCCAGACGCGGGGGCTCAAGCCTGTAATCCCAGCACTTTGGGAGGCTGAGGTAGACATATCACGAGGTCAGGAGATAGAGATCATCCTGGCTAACACAGTGAAATCCCGCTTCTACTAAACATACAAAAAATTAGCCAGGCATGGTGGCATGCACCTGTAGTCCCAACTACTCGGGGAGCTGAAGCAGGAGAATTGCTTGAACCCAAGAGGCGGAGGTTGCAGTAAGCTGAGATCATGCCACTGCACTCCAGCCTGGGCAACAGAGCAAGACTCCATCTCAAAAAAAAAAAGAAAAATAAAAAATAAAAACCCTCATAAAATGAGTATTTCCTACTTTGACCAAATCATCTTACCACTTATAACAATTAAAAATAACATCAAACAACATTATTTTCACTTCTAAATTATGTATATTACAGAATTAAAAGAGCTTTCATTTTTAAAAGATTTTTAAATTGTGCCTTCCTTTCAATCCAGACACACACACACAAACAAACACACACAGAATGAATGACGGCTAACATTCTAAAAGTTTGAAATTTTTGCATCAAAGTAAATTCGATAGTCGACTTAAAAAGTCCATCATTCTAAATTAGACCACTTAATTATACTCATTTTCTATTTTTATAGGTTTAGCTTTTGAAACCGGGCAGTACAAAAGAACAATGAAAGGAATGGTATTGATGCTTTCCGAGTTTCATTCCCAGCTCTGCATCAAATGCACGCAAATAAATGCATCTGTCTGAAACCGTCGTACTACCCTGCTCTTTCTCAAGCACTCACCTTGTAGTGAATGAAGCTCTGCAGACAAGAATTATGTGACAGCATGACCTTTATGAAACAGCAGATGCGCCATTATGTTAACAATTGGCAAATCCTAAAACAGCAGCAAACATGTTGATTCGATGTCTGTCATTTCCAAATGCCCCATTTGACAGTTTCCTGGAGTTCAGAGACAAATAATAAGGCATACACCACAATTTTACGTTAGAGATTTTACTGTAGCCACCTAGAGGAAGCAATTTACCTAAGGTAGCGAGTTTTGTCTCTTCTCTAGGACTGCCACATAGATGAAATTATTAATAAACCAACAGATTTTGAAGAGGCCACATGGGAATGGATAGACACTTCCCAGGTAAGGTCAGGTAGCAAACTCTACCTACTGCAACCCAGGGTTACTTCTGATTGAGGAGACTGCTTCAGATCCTCAATAGGGAAACACTCCTTTCTGTCTTTTGGGCATATGGCTGAGTTGGTCCCTGAATTGATCTCCTTGCCAAGATGAGGAACAATATCCTCAACTATCAAAACAACTGTCTGTCATCTGAAAACACTTCCAGTCAAATATATATATATATATATATATATATATATATATATATTTTTTTTTTTTTTTTTTTGAGGTGGAGTCTCACTCTGTCACCCAGGCTGGAGTGCAGTGGGAGATCTTGGCCCACTGCAGCCTCTACCTCCCGGGTTCAAGTGATTCTCCTGTCTCAGCCTCCCAAGTAGCTGGGATTATAGGTACTCACCACCATGCCTGGCTAATTTTTGTATTTTTAGTAGAGATGGGATTTCACTACGTTGGTCAGGCTGGTCTCGAAATCCTGACCTTAAGTGATCCACCCGCCTTGGCCTCCCAAAATGCTGGGATTACAGGTGTGAGCCGTCGTGCCTGGCCAGCCAAACATATTGAGAGTAAGATAAGAATCTGTCCACAAAGGACCCTCTGCATTTGGCAGTCCTTGGAGCTATGCACACTGATATGCAAGTTTTCACCTTACTTTAACTCTTCTAGTCCACATAAAAGATTTTAAAACACTGATAGATGTTTTTAAAGCTTTTAAAGCACCTCCACTCAGAGACCACTGCAGAAGGCGTGTGTGGTGGTGTTGGCAGTGGTCTTGATGATGACCTCACAGAAAGGTGGGCCTTGGGGTAGTGGGCAGCTCAGGCTGACCGCAAACACAGACTTTCTCTTTTGCCACTTTCGCCCTGGTGTTGAAATGTTTGAGAACTGCAGAGTTCTGTTAACAAGGTAGAAGCTGAGTTTCTATTCAAGTTTCCCTCCGTTTTAATAAGGTAACTCTAGAATGACTCGAAAAGGCAAAGACCACCGTGGCATCAGGGTTTCAGAAGCATCACTATAAACACCAGTAGACTAGAAGGACAAGCTGGAATTAATGTGGCAAAAATATTCCATTTCCATTGCAGCTAGAATCATGGAGCTGACACTACAATCTTTTTTAAAAAATTGCCATTCACCAGGGCACCTTCAGACAAAGAATATATTACTGCTTCCCATGACTGCTCCAGATACTCATATCTATATAAAACAGGAGCACTTATTTCACACTAGTTGTTCACTCGATCATTATCATCAATAACATAGATTTGTAATCAAGTACAGATAGAAGTGATAAGGAAAGGTAGGTGATAGACTGTGTTAATAAAAATACTACTCAACTAACAGCTGAATTCCAGCTGTTTCTTGAAATTTCTTTGTTCCTATGAAATATGTAATTCCTCGTTGTGTGAGTCTGTTTTTCACACTGCTGATAAAGATGTACCTGAAAGTGGGCAATTTACAAAAGAAAGAGGTTTATTGGACTTATAGTTCCATATGGCTGGGGAGGCCTCATGATCATGCTGGAAGGTGAAAGGCACGTCTCACATGGTGGCAGACAAGAGAAGAGAGCTTGTGTGGGGAAACTCCCATTTTTATATAACCATCAGATCTCCTGAGACTTATTCACTATCACGAGAACAGCACAGGAAAGACCTGCCCCAATGATTAAATCACTTCCCACAGGTTCCTCCCATGACATGTGAGAATTGTGGGAGTTACAATTCAAGATGAGATTTGGGTGGGGGCACACCTAAACCATATCACTCATATTTTAAAAATATCAGAAGAGTTTTCATTAAGCACAAATTAACCCTCTTGGCCCCCACATTCCACACCAGCTCCCTTCTCATTTCTCTGTTCACCTTTACAAAAAAAAATGAAAGAATATTTTATACACTCTGCTTCCTCTCTGTTTTCCATTCACATTTCTTGCATTCAATCCACACTTACCTGGGTTGCATCTCCCCATCTCCACTGAAATGATTCTTGTCTAGATAATCAATAGCTCCAGGTTGCTAAATCAGGGACACATTTGTCGGCATATTGTTCAACTATTTAGAGGCATTTGGAACAAACAGTATTGGTTTCTTGAAACATTCTCTGCTCTAAGAATTCCTTGGCTCTCCTCCTACCCTCTGGCCTCTCCTTCTCAGTTTTCTTTGTTGGCTTCTCCTCCTTTACCAAAATTCCACAGAGAGGGATGTCTTAGCACTCATTCTTAGACTGTTCACTTTTCCCTAATTCAGGTTGCTTCCAGCACCATCTGTACACTGACTTCTGGACTTATACTTTCAATCTAGGTTGTCTGAGTCCCAGACTTGTACATAAATAGGCAGGTAGATAGATAGATAGAGAATTATAATAGATCGATAAATAGGCTCACACCTCCACTTAGTTGTCTAATAGGCATCTCGAATATAGGAAGTCCAAAGTGGAAGTTTAAAACAAAACTTGTTCGTACCATCTAAACCTCGAGATCTGTTTCTCCCTCAGTAAATAGCCCTGTCAATAAAATTCAACCCAGGAAAACCTTCATTTGTACTTACTTACTTCTCTTTGCTTCCCATATCGCACAAACAATGAATCCTATCATGTCACCTCCAAAAATATTTCTCCTTTTTAGGTACTTCTCCCTTTTCCCATTACTACCACCCTAATCAAGCCATCAACACTTCTGATCACTTAAAAAAAAAAAGAAAAGGAGAAGAAAAAGCTAAAGACTTATCTTTGCTTCTACTTTTTACTTCCACTGATTCATTTTTTCCAACCAGAAATACGAAATCCTAAAATCACAAATCTAGTCAGGCCCTTCCTTTGTTTGAAATCTGTGTTGCTCTCCATTGCACCTAGAATAAAATCCCAGCTCCTCACGATGGATCAAGATGCTGCCTGGTTGAACCTCTATCTCATCTGTTGTCACTCTCTTACTACCTGCTAGCCATATTGGCCTCCTTCTGTGCTTTCTAGAATATGCCCCAAGACTTTTTCTGTTGCTACATGCTAGCCATATTGGCCTCCTTCTGTGCTTTCTATAATATGCCCCCAAGACTTTTTCTAAATACTGTGCACCTGATATAAACTTTGCCTGGAATGTTGTATCCACCACCATTTTATAAGAAGTATAACAGTGCATAGTAATTTTACCATGTATCTGTTTATGCATTGCAAATAGACAGTAAGTCCCATAAAGGAAGTAATAATGTCTATCTTGTTCTCACAGTATGGTCATCACCTATATAGTAGGTACTAGTGTCTGGCACAGCATAACCATTCAATAAATATTCACTTAATTCTTTAATAATTTAATTCAGTTAGCATAATCATTAGAGTATTGAAATTCTATACTAAGCTGAATGCACTTGTCCCATTATTCTTTTTCCTTCTCATATTATGGAATTGAAGTTATTTAATATATGTATTAATGAAGTAGTGAATGGGTAGACTATGAAGGGAAGTGTTCATTCTCCTCTAATTATGTTTTTAAGCAAGGTATAGAATTTCAGATGCTGGATAACTAATGAAAGAGAAAAGCCTTACTGAAAAGAATAAGACATTGTGGGAATAAAATCCAATCATCCAGAAGGCTTGAGAAGAGAAATGAACAGATGCTGCAGTTAAATAACTACCACAAGAAAAATAACAAGGAGGGCAATACTGAAGAGCAAATAATTCAATGAGAACAAAGACATGGACTGAGAGGGTCAAAATTTTTCTCTGACCTATGTGGCACAATAATCTATTACATAGTTAATAGTTTGAAAGACGTTTCCATCAGCCTGGGGCCCTCTCTCCGGTATCGAGACACAGTGATATTTTCTATGTCAAGACCATAGCTCCAGTCCACCAGATTAATGCCAGAAATATGTATACGCAGGGCCTACAAATCTAATGAGCATGTTGGCAGACCATAATTCTACACAGCTTCAATATCACTGTCCTACCTTAATATCATTGTCCATAATTCTACACAGCTTCAGTATCACTAGCCTACTCAGAGCCCCTCTCCATGCTTGTTGTGATCTGATTTTATTCCCCCAAAGTTAAAACAAATAACAAAATAGGCAAAAGCCTTAAGGTATCAAAAGGAAAATATAGAGAGAATTGGGATAATTAGTCATGGATTACTATCAACACTAAATTATTATTAACCCCAAATTACCACTACATTGGCTGTTGTCACTTCATGTTTCTGTTTTACCAGTCTACATATGCAATACTATGACATAATTCCACGGTTTTTCCAATAGTTTCAAAACCAAAATAAAAATAAAACAACAACTTCAAAAATTCCAACTGAAAAAATGTTTGTCATTCCAGTGGAATATACCAGTGGTATATTTTCCTGCGGTATTTATAAATTATATATAACTTTCCAGTGGAAAATTTAAATACATTTATAACTTGCATTGAAAGTATCAGAAAAAAAAGATACAGGTTTAATTAATATTGTTTCCTACTATCTCTTAGAAAACAGTCATTTAAAAAAGAAAAAGAAAAAGAAAAAACTTGTCAGTCCCTTATGGGACAGCTATAACAGCTCCTCTACGGTTCTGCATTGTTTTCCTTTTTGCTTAGAAAAATATAAATAGAATGTATTCATTCTCAATGAGACTCTGCTAGTGACTACAGTTATTTCATGAAAGAAAACACGAGCCATTTAAGTAAAATATACTATTTTGCACGGACCAGAACAGATTTTAATTTTCTTTATAACATTTGAGTGAGCATTCTTGTGCACAAGGTAGTCTAAAATCCTCAGATATCTTTTTCTTTACTGTTATTAACTTAACAAACATTGAGCTTTGACTCTGGCATTGAGCTGGGTGATAAGAATACAAAAATAAATATTCAGTTGCTACCTTAAGAAGCCCACAGTTCAGTTTCTTTCATTATTTTCAAAGGCAGCAATTATTTATTTAAGTAACTAATCTCATAACATAAAAATATAATTTGTTTCACTAAAATCTCCATACTTTGCATTTTAGTAGTGATTTTTAGAAATAATTCTATATTACCTACCAGAAGAAAATTTTAGCTCAGAAATTCCTAATAAATGTCTTATAAAGCACTAACTCTTCAGCATGTCAATCTTCATGGCAAAGGGGGAAAATTATGTATTTAAAAAAGTGAAACATACTCAAAAGAGTTTCTTGATTTTATCACATCCCAGAGGTTCTACCATGCAAACATGCATTATAAATTTCTTGGCCAGGCACAGTGGCTCAAGCCTGTAATCCCAGCACTTTGGGAGGCCGAGGCGGGCGGATCACCTGAGGCCGGGAGTTCGAGACCAGCCTGACCAACAAGGAGAAACCCTGTCTCTACTAATAATACAAAATTAGCCTGGCGTGGTGGCGCATGCCGGTAATCCCAGCTACTCGGGAAGCTGAGGCAGGAGAATTGCTTGAACCTGGCAGACAGAGTTTGCGGTGAGCCGAGATCACGCCATTGGACTCCAGCCTGGGCAACAAAAGTGAAACTCTGTCTCAAAAAATAAAATAAAAATAAAAATAACACAAAATAAATTTCTTAACAGGAAAATATATTATCTGGCATTCACTGAGTTTATTTTACAGGAAAACCGCATTTCATGGGGAAAACACAAAGAAATCAAGTCCAATAGAACATATTTATGAAACTCCAGATAAGGTACAATTTAATTGGGTCAGAGATGGGTCAACATGTAATCATGTCTAATTTACCCTATTGACCAATCTACAATTATTAAAGTACCTTAGAATTTTCCCTAAAAACTCTTAGCTTACGTAAAAAAATGACTCTTTACATATAATTTGAGTCTGCAAGAGAACCAATATCAACTTAAATAGATGCCTTCCAGGTCTCTTTTTCCTTTAAGAATCCATGTGCCAGACTCCCACTACTGAAGATAAAAATGAGCTATACAGAGAAAGATCAGTGAACAGGGAAAGAGGAATGTTTTGAAAACTGTAAGCTGTTATGCAGAGATAATTTCAATTTTTCAAGAGGATAATGCAAACCCCATTAAGAAAGAACTAGAATATTTTTCTCAATGAATAATCATTTCATAATAATATAATATAAATATCATATGTGAAAATAAAATGATGTGCAGAATTCGTTCCTTGTTAGAATATCAGGAAAAGGTCCCGAGGCCCAGGTACCACAGTGTCAGGTTTTTCCCTGTAATCTTAGGTAGGTCACTTCATTTCCCTGTGCCTAGACCTTTGCATTCACATAGAAGTCAGATGAATGAGAAAAAGTAAAAGCACTTGAATATCTAGGTTTTCTTTTATAATTTCTGAAGAAAAATTCACCTAAACCAATGGGAAAAGATGAAAACTGCTCTTGATAAATGGAAAATCTCAATAGATATAAATCAAATGTATTTCTCTAAAACGTCAACTTTTATCATTAAACACTAATCACAATTAGTTTGGGATTTTAGCATGAACTTAGAAATAGTTCACCTACACATGTTCTGAAAAGACAATCCAATGCACTTTATTCATGGCTAATGTGACAAATGCTCAGCATGTCTAACTGGGGAAAGTATCACAGTGACATCATACAAGTACATTCTGTTTTTATTCAAACGATTGGCAATACCCCCATCACATCGAGTTTTAAAACTAAGTCAAGGGGGAAAGATGGCTGCAGCGCAAACATAACCAGACAGAAACCAGATGGAAAAGAGACGTAACGCAGAGCATGACAGCACGTTCTTTCTAGCAACACAATTATAAAGGCATCTGTTCTGAAAGTACAGGTTTCCACTGCATTTCTGTTTTACCTGATGGATGAAAGAACAGAAGCATCTTAAATCATGTGAATGACAAAGCTATATATAACATGTTACTTATATGCAGGAGCTGTTAGTTTCATGATGTCATGGACAGCATTGATTAACAGCATTCTGTCCCAAAGGGTATAACTATAGCCATAAAAGTCGTCTTGCAACTAGGTGACTAACTGCTCCAGCTACAAGGCAGAAGGGCAAATCTGAACAGCATCATGATATCCCAGGCCTTGATGGGAGTTGGGGTTGCATAGAGCACAATTTTTCTTAGGTCCTGGCATATTTCTGCCAGTGGCAGAGTGATTTTACTGGCATGAATCAGAAAGCATGTGAGTCATCTGTATAATAAATGAGACAACTTTACTTCATTCAGCTTCTGCTCACTTCATTACAGAAACAAAAAGTAAGGAAAATTTCTGTTTTCTGTCAGGTTTTCCCAAAATGATCAGTCACTGATGGCTCACATGTCCCTATCAGAACTGTATGAGACTATGAAGCCACAGCTTGTATTGCCAGCCACCCAGGCAGGAATGTGGTTGCCAAGCACACTGGCTCCTGCAATGATTTACCACTTCCAAATGTTACATTTGACAACAAATCTGAGAAGTGCAGCTTTCTCAGCTAGAAGCTTCCTGAGTTAGATCTTCTGTCACTGCTGCTTGGCTTTGGTGTCTCCATGAAGGACCAGTTAGTTTTATGCACCTCTGCTTGCCAAAGCTCAATCCCATGACTTAGACTCTGCACTTCAGGTTGCCTTCATCTTTTGTGTTCCACTAACAGACCCAATCAAACCAAAGGTCTGATTGAATTAACTGGTTGAGTTAACTGGCAGCCCTGTTCAAGGAGGAGGGGAAGGGGAGAGCAAACTAAAAAAATACATTTGTTGAATACAAAAGAGACTAAATGAAAACCACTTCTCTGAGTATACGGAACGCTACACAAACAGGATGTCTGAAAGTTAGTATCTGCTATATGCAAGGAGAATGACTGTCACATATGCCCAGTTGAAACCAAATCATAACTTTCAAATTGAGAGGTAAGATAAAAATGTATATTTGTGAATTGTACAGGATATTAGAAATTACCTACTCCCCTCACCTATGTAATGCAGAAATAGTCTACAGGATAGCTTCAGAGCACTCATGCAGCCTTTGAATCATTTAAATCACTAGGAACCCACTTGCTCATGGGGCAGCCCATTTCTTTGCTAACCAATTCTGCTGACTAAAAGAGATTCTAACAGTGCACAGAAATATGCCTCTCAGAAGCTCCCATACACTAGAATTCTCATTGTGGCCATTTCACAGAGCTGGGTGAGAAATTTGCTTCATACTTTACACTCCATTCCACTCCGATTCTTGCACTTTGAATAATTCAGATTTGTTTGTAATTCTGGTCAGTATCCATTTGGTCCTAGTATTCCTGATCTTGGCTATACTCTTAATTTCGCTTTGCTCAACTACAGGTTCAGCTGATTGGATCATCGCCTTTGTTCAGAGAATAAGCAGAGATTTACCAGTTGGCTCTACTGCCCGTTTCCTTTTCCTAGGCACTGTTCTGTCGTAACAATCCTCCAGAGTATCCTTTGCTGGCACAGAGGGGCTCCCAGCCCTTAGTCTTATCTCCAGAGTATTCTAACCCACACTGTTGATTGTGTGTCCCAACTTGGGTTTTTCTACCTGCTTAGCCTTGAAAACTCTCTCCCACTTCCCTCTGATTCTCACTGCAGAAATAAGCTGAAGTAAGACTCTACCCAGATCTGGGAGAGTAATGAACAAGCAAAGATTTAAAATACAGGCAAACAAACAAACAAACAAACAAAAACCTGGTAACAGCCTGAACTCAAGCAAGGAAGATAGATAATGGATACAAACAATATTAAAAGCTAGCAATTATAGAATGTAATAACTGAATTGATGATATGCACTGAGGAACGTGTATGTGAGAAGCAGATTACAAGACCAAGAGTGGTACCATTCACCAAGATAGATGATACAGAATGAGTCTGATGGAAAGTAATGATTAAGTTTTCAAGATGATTGATTTGAAGTGCCTTTGGGCCTTTCAAATTGAAACATTTATTAGGTCATAGGAAATATAGGTCCAGAAATCAGAAGAGTTCTTGATTAGATTTGAGAATCATCAAAATGTAAAGGAAATGTTAGGAAAGGGGTTTTTTAAAGATATTTTAGGTATTATATTGAGAACAAAAAGCTCAGAGAGATGAAAATGGATCACTCTGGAATTATGACTTTGACTTTTAAAAATTGAGCAGGTAGATAAAGAACAGTTCTTGAAAGAAATCTAGAATGAATATCTAATGATAGTAAAAGAGGAGAAAAATTAAAAATTAGATAATGAAAATCAAAGGAGATAGTTTTAAGAAGAAAATGGTTAACAGTAACAAATGTTCATCAGAGCGTTCAATGCTTCTGCCAGATCACTTTGGAATCTGCCCCACTCAACTTCAAGTAGCACTTTAATCTTATTGACAAATGCACGAGACAAATAAAACAATACTTTCTTTTTGTTTGATTCAACTAACTAGCCTTCAAATTACAGAGTCACAATTTTACCCAAGAAGACATGAAAGATAAAGCCATCACTTCTATGGCTCCCATCTCAGTCCCTATAAATGTATTGCTTGCTTGGTGAGCTGGGAAAGACTGTCTCCTTGGGCCAAGTGCTGTAAGGTTTCTTATTTTAAGGACTTCTGCCTTTGTATTTTGGCACAAGAATGATTCTTGACATAAATCCATCTATTTTCCTAGGAAAAACATTTGGAACTTTCCCATTAAATTGTGAAATGAATTAATAAAATATGCACTTTCTCGTATTGGGAATTATGGCTTAATGTTGTCTAATGAAGTTGATTTAAAAATAATTATACAAAGAGGTGATGTTGAATCCAGCAGAGATACAGTTTGGATATTAAACTCAAATTAAAGATCAGACACGTATACGGTATTATTGAATGACTGGTGAATGCAACAAAAGCTAAGATGAGCAGAGAACATAAAGCATGCAATTATAATATCAAGTTTTATCAGTTATTAAAACCATATCTGAGAAAGAAACTGTCAGATATATTTTAAAATTCTATTACCTATTTTAAAACAGCCTATGTATTATTATAATTTTTGGCTTTTATTTTCTGTTTTTTTCCCCCAGAACTCTAGCACAGGTCAGTAAATAGAGCATTATCCACACGGAAGGTCCTCTCAGGTCGCGGCACTCCCAAAGATAACAACTTTCTACCTGTTAGCATTCTAATTTAATTTTCCCTTTCATTAAACTGTAGTAAATGGAATCACAAAGTATATACTTTTCTGTATCTGGCATCTTTCACTCAGCATTGAGTTTGCGAGTTTTATTCACGATGTTGAATATAAGTTGTCCTTTCTTATATCTGCAAAGTACTTCCTTATGTGAATATCCCACATACTATATATCCATTTTGTTATTTTTGGACACATATTGTTGTCAATTTGGGACTGTTAAGAATAAAGCTGTTATGTGCATTGCTATACATGTGTTTTGGTGATTATATGTAGATATTTCTGCTGGGTAGATACCTGGGAGTGGAATTTTTTAGTATGCATCAACAAATGATTGATTGTGTGTATCAACAATGACTGATTGATTCTAAATGATTGTACAATGTATGCTACTATTTGGTATTATAGAAGAGTTTTGGATGTTCCTTGTCTTCTTTAACACTTGTTACTCTCTTTTTCGTCTTAGTCATTCTGGTGTTTATATAACTTGTTGTGGTTTTAGTCTACATTTCCCTTTAATAATGTTTTGTGTACCTTTTATATGCGTATCAATCATTTGGAAATCTACTTTCTGTAAAGTCCCTTTTCAAGTCTTCTGTATATTCTTCTTTGGTAGTTTGCTACTGTTGAGTTGCAGCAGTTTTGTATGTGTGTGTTTTTTGTGTCCTGTTTCTGGCTTACATTTTCACATTCTTAATAGTGTCATTTGCTGAACAAAAATTTTTAATCTTAAACTAGTCAAAATTCTCATTTTTCAGTTATGGTTAGCACATTTAATGTCCTGATAAATAATTAATTGTCTACTCCTAAAACATTAAAGATGTTTTCCAATGTATTTTCCAAAGGGCCGTATTGTCTACTTTTTCCACCTAAATCTGAAGTCTCTTGTTTGGTTGTGTGTGTATGTGTACGTGTGTGCATGCGTGTGTGTGTCTGTGTGGGTGTGTATGGTGTAAGAAAATCTCAATGTTCTTTTTTTAATATCAATATTCAATTGACTCAATACAATGTATTGAAAAGACTATTGTTTCCATGGTTCCTTGCACAAAATGACTTTGTTAGAAATAAGATGATGCCTATCTTTGTACCAATAACATACTATCTTAATTACCACAACTTTTGAATAGATCCTCTTATTTGTTAGTGTAGGCCTTCAGTTTGATTCCTCTTCTGAAAATCACCTTGGCTATTTTTGGTCCTTTGTATTTCAAAAGAAGTCTTAGAATTAGCTTGTCAAGGTCAACGCAAAAAAAAGCAGGATATTTGTTGGTACTCATTGAAACTATAAACAAAATTGGAGAGAACTAACATCTTTTATAGAAAGTAAAAAAGGTCCACAAATTCCTTCCTTTATTATAATCATGCTTTTGCAATGAAATTTTACAAGGTTAGGCTTCAAGAAGCACTGTGTTTACTTTCTCTTTTGGAACTCAGCCAAGACACCATATGAACAAGCTTGGGATAGTCTGTTGATTATGGGAGACAAATGCCCCTATGTTACTATCATCTCTTGCCCAAATTAAAGCCAGACATCTGCCCAATATGTAAGTGAAGTAATTCTCCAATCAGATTTCAGTTGATCTACCAGATGACCATAGATGCATGTTAGTCAACACTTGTTACTCTCTTTTTCATCTTAGTCATTCTGGCAAGTAAAAATAAGCTGAGCATGACCTAGATCAGCAGAACTTCCCACATGACCAGACTCATGATCAATGATAAATGGTTGTTATTTTGTCTCTAAATGTGGAGGCAGTTTGCTATACAGTGATTTCTAAGTGACACAATGTATTCACAATATAGTGTCTTTCAATCCACGAACGGTATGTAACTTAATTTGTCTTTTTAATTTTTGTCAATTTTGTATTGTTCAGTGTAGAGATCATTTTAATTTCTATTGCTTGATAATTTTTAATACAACTGAAAATTACATGGTTTTTAAAATGTATTTTTCTAGTTATTTGTCTGGTTTAAATTATAAAATTGATTTTTACATATTTAATGTGTATCCTATTACTATGCTAAAACCATTTTATTAATTTTAATAATTTATAGAGTTTAAAATTTTTTATTTCACAATTCTATTTTCTGAGAATAATGACAGCTTGGATCCTTTATTTCTAATCCTTATTCCTTTGTCTTCTTTTATTTGCCATTTTGCACTGTGCTGAATACCCAGCACAATTCAGGGTAAAGTCTCAACAATTTACTATAAAATATGATGCCTCTGATAATTCTTTGTTATATCAAGAAGATTTTCTTCCATATGTACTTTGCCAAGAGTTGTGGTTTTTATTATGAATGCTTTCTGAATTTATCAAGTGCTGTTACTAAATTTATCGATATAATCATTCAATTTTTCTTCCTTTTTGTGTTAACATGATGAATTAGATTTTCTGTTTTGCAAATAATAAACAACTCTGGCATGCTTGAAATGTATTCCACTTTTATGTGATATATTTACCCTTTTAATATTCTTGAATTCTCTTTGCTAATATTGTATTTACAGTTTTTGTATCTTTGTTCAGGAAGGAGACTAATCTACAAGTTAGTTCCTGTCCTTGTCAGGACTTGACTTCAGAGTTACACTGGTCTCTCCCTTTCCATTCTCTGAAAGAGTTTATATAATATTGGTGTGTTGTGGGTTTTTTTTTTTAATTTAGCTAAATTTACTGTTGAAGTCGTTGAGCCTCATGTTTTCTTCAAAATATATATAAATACAGGACAATTTTTTTTTTTTTTTGAGACGAAGTCTCGCTGTCGCCCAGGCTGGAGTGCTGTGGCGCGATCTCGGCTCACTGCAGGCTCCGCCCCCCGGAGTTCACGCCATTCTCCTGCCTCAGCCTCCCGAGTAGCGGGGACTACAGGCGTCCGCCACCACGCCTGGCTAATTTTTTGCATTTTTAGTAGAGACGGGGTTTCACCATGTTAGCCAGGATGGTCTCATCTCCTGACCTCGTGATCCACCCGCCTAGGCCTCCCAAAGTGCTGGGATTACAGGCGTGAGCCACCGAGCCCGGCCTAATAAAGGACAATTTTTAATAGCCACTGGACTATTTAAATGATCTATTCTGTCAGTTTCTGTAAGTTGTATTTGTTAATGTCTATTTCATTTAAATTTCTAACATCGGTGTGTACTTGTTTAGAATATCTTATTGTTTTTAATTTCTGTAGAATATACAGTGATGTCCACTTTTTAACTGTTGATATTAATAACTTGTTAACTTGTATTTTTTCTTTTTTCTTGACAAAGTTATTCTGAGTTTATAAATCTTGTTATTCATTTTACAGTGCCGTTTTGATTGTTAATTTATGGTTAGAATTTTTTTCACTTATTAATTTCTATTTTTGTTTTTTTTATATTGTTTTGCTTTTCTTTTTCTAAATTCTTTAGGTTAAATACAAAATCATTGATTTTTCATCTTTTTTTCTTTTCTAGTGCATGGAAACATAACTACTTATGAATTTTTCACTTATCTTTTTTTTTTTTTTTTTTGAGACGGAGTCTCGCTCTGTCACCCAGGCTGGAGTGCGGTGGTGCGATCTCCGCTCACTGCAAACTCCACCTCCCGGGTTCACGCCATTCTCCTGCGTCAGACTCCCAAGTAGCTGGGACTACAGGTGCCCGCCACCACACCCGGCTAATTTTTTGTATTTTTAGTAGAGATGGGGTTTCATTGTGTTAGCCAGGTGGTTTCGATCTCCTGACCTCGTTATCCGCCCACCTCGGCCTCCGAAAGTGCTGGGATTACAGGCGTGAGCCACTGCTCCTGGCCCACTTATCTTTTTTATTACTGATATCCAACTAAATTTCTCTGTGGTAGTATAATATACTATATCAAACTATTTAATATTTGCGAAGACTTTCTATCCCGGTACACGGTCAGTTTTGGTCAATGTTTCATGTGCACTATACTGGTTACTTAGGTCAGTTTTGTTGACTTTGTTTTACAGATTTCTTCTGTCATAGAATTTTCGTCTACATTTTCTATTGCCTATTAAGAGAGCAATGTTAAAGCTTTCTACTATGATGTTATAATTATTTATTTATTTTTTTAGTTTGGTCAGTGTATGTATTATATATTTTGAAGTTATAATACCAAATGCATAAAAATTTAGAATTGTAGTATCTTCTCAGCAAATGTATCCCTTTATAATTTTTAAATATCCTTCTTTATCTCTAGTTACCTGTTTTGATTTAAATTATACTTTTTCTTGAATTAGAATGGGCTTAGTAGAGGAGCTTTTTTCTTTTTCTATTATTATATTACTATTATTTGCAAGGCATTCTTTTTTTCTTTTTTTTTTTTACTTTCAGCCTTTCTGTTAAAAGCAGTTTTTTGTATGTGGCATGGCGAACATAAGCTTTTGTTTAAAGTCCTTAGTACATCGACTGCTATCTTTTGTTGCTTAATTTCCATTGCCTTCAAAGCCAATGTTTCATATATTTTGTTCATTTATTGGTTGTTTCAGATAGAAGAATAAATCCTGTTCCTCCCTCTTGGTTAAAAGTGCACATCTGTCAATTATCTTTTAGAAAGATTTATAATAAAAACAAAAAAATCTTTAAATGTACTCAGGTAATTATTTCTGTGCTCTTCATTCCTTTATATTGATCTACAGTTCCATCTGGTATCATCTTCCTTTTGTTGGAAGGATTGACTTTACCATTTCTTTTATTCAGGACTACTGGCAATGAATACTTATAGCTTTTGTATATTTTACATTGGCTTTATTTTGCCTCCTTTTTTGAAAGACGTTCCCTGGATATATAATTCAAAATTGATTTTTTTTCTTTTAGTATCTTAAAGATATTGCTTCACTGTCTTTTGACTTGCACTGCTTACATTTTTTTCAACAAGAACTCTTCTTTCATACTTATCTTTTTTCCTTTATATATAGTGTGTCTTTTTTTCCCCCTCTGTGTTTAAGATTTTTCCTTCATCTCTAGTTGTGTTTTTACATGCCTTAGAATAGTTTTATTTATGTTTTCTTGTGATGGGGTTTGATAAGCTTCTGGAATCTTTGTGTATTTAAAACATTTCTCAAATTTGAACAACTTCAGCCATTCTTTTTACAGATTTTTTTTGCCTCACCCCTCCATGTCCTCTGTGTCTTCAAGTTCACCTATCTTTTCTTCTTCATTATCTAATCTGCTGATAATCACATGCAGTGCATTTTTTCATCTTAGAAATTGTAACTTACATATGTAGATATTCATTTTGGGTCTGCTTTTTATTTTATATGTGTCTATGTAACATTTATTCTTTCCTCTAGCTTCTTGAGTGTATGAAACACAATTATAATAATTTTTGCAATTTGCTTGTCTACTAATTCTATCATCCATGTAATTGCTACATCAGTTTCAAGTGAATGATTTTTCTTCTAATCATGGATTGTATTTTCTTGCTTCTTTGCATGGCTAGTAACTTTTAAATGAATGCTAAATGTGAATGTTACCTTATTAGTTGCTAGATATTCTTGTATGCCTATAAATATTATTGAGCTTCATTCTGGGATGCAAAAAAAGTTATTTGAAAACGGATTGACACCTGGGGGTCTTGCTTGTAAGCCTTGTTAGGTGGAGCATAGCAGTATTTAGTCAAGAATTAGTTTTTCCCAGTATTAAAGCAAGACACTTTATACTCTACTTAATGCTCAGTAAATTCTGAAGTTTTCTACTCTAGCTATTTGAAACAAGTGCTACTCCTGGTGTTATGTGAGCTTTGGACACTGTTTCCTTTATAATAAGTATCACCTAACTTTTTTGGGGGATGTTCAATGTCATGAGAGCCATTGTTCCACATTTTGGTTTCTTTTTCAGTTGATTCAGGCAATAGGTAAAGCTAGTCCCTGTTACTTCATCTTTGCTGGAAGCAGAACTATATAATTTGCACTTTAGATTATAACATTTAGTCACAAGTAAGATTGTGACTAAAAAGGTGAGAACTTGACAAAAGTCACATAGTAACACAGTGATGGGTGGGGCTTTGTGGCCACCTCACTTTGTGGCCATTGTGACCGTTCTTTTTTATAAGAAGGATGGTGGCAGTGAACATACGAAGGTTAAGAACAACTGACACGCAAAGAAGAGCATGCACAGACACTAAACAACCAGGGGTGAATTTTGCCAGACATTGCCTGTTAGTACTTAGCACTACTCCTTCCCTTCTAAGCTTTTCCTCTTTTCACATGCTGGAAGACTCTCTTGTCAGCAAAGTCCCACTGTAAGTTCTGACAATTAGGCATTTGCATAAAATTAGAAAAGAAAAAGAAACTATAATTTAATATTCTTCTTCAGATTCCAGCAGTAATCTAGTGTGCACTCTTACTGAATAAATGGCATTGAAGGAAAAGAGAATTATGATCCGAATATAGACAGAAAACAATGTGTGCTTCTTTGCAGCTGTGTGGCAACAAGAGGCATATTAAAACAGGCTCCTGTGGACACAAAAATAGCCTCATTTCAGTTCCTAATCTTTCAGTAATACCATCTTCCTCCCATTTGTTCCTCCAGTAATTACAAATTTCCACCCTGATAATTTATATTAAATATGTCTTTTATCAAAAGATCTACAATGCTATCTTTTACTGACTTAATTCTGTTATGGTATTCCACTAATGTATGAAGAATTACTGAATGAATAAGTTAATGAGAAATAAAATAAGGAGAAAGAGGTTGAAAGGAGAGAAAGCATTACAAGAAAAGTTGAAAAAAAGAAGGAGATGAAGGAATTTGTCTTATACTGTTGATTTTTGGCATATTTTGCAAAAACCTTTTCTGATAATGCCCATTTTCGTATTGGATAGCATACTAAGGTATTGACAATTCTATAATAGTTTAAGTTTCTCTTTTTTATTTTAAACATATTCAGTTTTTAAGAATATCTCATTTATCATTTTGTAACTCTCTATTGCTCCACAATCAATCATGAAAAATTATTTCGCAAATGAAAACAATAATACTGTATTATTTTATTCATATCATTCATATGGTTGATGACATGCATGATGTCAGTATACTGCATGATGACAGTATACATTTTGGTTTACATCCCCCAATTATTCTACAGCTTTTAAAGTTATCTGCAGTAACTAGCACACACAAAATATCGCATCTATCAAAAAACAACATCAGAAACATTTCTATTTACCATTTCAATGTGTGGTTTCTTCATGAAGAGGCAAAGTATCTTGTAACAATTATAAATGTTAAATGTAGCCAGTTCTAGTTCTACATTCTTTCCTGCTGCCTTATGTTTGATGTCCTATGTTCATTCCATTGGCCTTTACAAAACACAGGTTTTTATGTATTTTCAAAGGGTTTTGATTTTTGCAGTGTTTCCTTCATTATGAAATGAACTAACAGTAAAACATGCAGATATATAAATATAATTAAATGTAAGGTTTCAGCAGCACCTACTGCCACTTCATTTAGCATGGTCAGGCCTCTTTGCCAAGGACACATTTAATTTATACTTGAGATTATCATTTAAGCTAAATCAAGACTATCTCCCTCTCCTTCTTGACCTCTCCTCTTCTTCTCCTTGCTTGACCTCTCCTCATCCTTTTTTTCCTTCTTTATTTTGCAAAATAATTTTTAAAATAAATGAAAATATGCACATTGCAAAAAATTTAAACTTTGTCTTTACCATCTAGATACTTGACAGAGAGAAGAGAGAATTAAAACTCTACTCCTCTTTGCTTCTCTACTTCTAGTGGAGACTGTAGTGTGTCAATCAAACCTTTTTCAGGACTGAGGCACTCATTCCCCCCGTTGCTGATAGTGTTGAGTGCTGAGGACTCACAACCTAGGCTCTCCCCAAGAAACGCCCTTGGACAAAGAGAACTGCCAAATGTTAACTCCTTCCAAAGGGCCGTTCACGTGCAATGATTGCTCAGGGTGGATGGGAGAGTATGAAGTCCCAGACTTTTTGCTTCATTTCAGTATTTCTGAATGGTCATCTCAACAACAGAGATTTCCAGAAGGTTGACTGAAGTCTCTTTTGCAGCTGCATCACAGCTCAGCTCTGCCTTTTGCCTTCACCTACTTCACTCACTCCTTTATCAGTGTTACTTCTGAGGGCACACCCCCAACAAATCACTGGCATGCAAATTTTCATTTTATAATCTGTTCTCTAGGGAAACAAAGCTATGAAGGTTAATACCAGAAGTAGTACACAGGAACAGACTCTGAAATGGAATTTTGAAACTGGGTCATTCATTGGCTGGCAATGAGGACACTGTCACTGGTGAACAGTGAAGTCCTGATAGCACCTGGCTTCCTGTAGTGGATCACTAAACTGAGATGACAGGTATTATGTCCTCTAAACCAATGGTAAACTGAGTGAGTTTCTGATAAAGGGAAATATATCTCGGGAACATTCAAGGTGCTGGATGGGGAAGGGGAGTAGTAATTATAAGATCTATGAAATACTGCTGGCAGGTATTGACACATTGAATTAATCACAAATTTAGGCAAAATGTGGAAGCTAGAGGACCTCCTAGGCAGCATCTGAAGGCTCTCATATCCTGTAGTCAAAGGGCAGAAAAAGGTGAAATACTTAATTACAAGGGTGAAAGAGAAGATTGAATTCTCAACCCCTACAAGTCTGCTACTCCAAGACAATAGGCCTGATGGGGACCTGAGTGGTCTGGACATTCTATAGAACATCTCATTGATTCGTTCTATCGATGACATCATGTTAATTCGATGAGCTGAATAAAAGGAGGCAAGTAAGTTAAACAGTGATGTTCTTAGTCGTCTAGTAGCCTCAAACATGCTGGGACTTCCCCCCTAACATAAGGACAAATTATTGAGTCTCGCTTATCACTAAAATGGGAGCATAATGACCAGTAGGGACATATTCTACACTTGGGAATGCTCTTCTGACCCATTCAAGAGTGTCAAGGAAGGCCGCTAGGTCTGAGTGGAACTTAAAGGAAAAATAGATCTCTACACAGGTCCCAGATATGCTATAGGCCACTTGCTACTTAGGTCGTGTAATCCTACAGACCTAGTGGATCAGAGGTAAATGTGATGGGAAAAGATGCCATGGGAAGATGATGGTAAATCCTAGTAGGTGCATAAAAACATACAATTTAAAATATATTCTCAGAAGGTCTGCAGCAGAGATTCATATCAATGAAATTGTTAGAGCAACTTATATGTGCTTTACCATTTTTATATCAACTATGAAATATTTATTAATATGAGGATATTAACTATAACAAAATGAAACCCTACACCTATCCCTACTTCAAAAACTCCTTGAGTACCTCTTTCTGAATGTATCCCCTCTCTACCCAAGACAGAAAATCAATTTTTTAAATAACATTTGCCATTTCAATGAACTTCTTTATATTTTCACTAAATATCCCTAAAAATAAACAGTATTTTTAATTATTTTATATTTCATACAAATGGTGTAATGGCATTGGTTCATCATCAACTTCTATTTTGTAGAAAATTCTGTTTGTGATATTCAATTATGTTGACCTATAGCTGCAGTTTCTTTTTTTATTTTTTACTTTTAACACCTTGTACTATTCTATTGTGTTAAAATACCACAATTGATTTAACTATCCTATTGATGGAAATATCAGTGGTTTCATTTTTTCCCTGTGGCACTAAACCCTTTTATGAATACTCTTAATGTACATAGATGTTCATCTTTTATAGTCAGTATCACATTGTCCTCCAAAGTCAGACAAATTTGGAAAGCATAGCATCTTTTTGCTAATTTATTTTTAATTTTTAATGATATATAATAGTTCTACATATTGATAGGGTAGATGTGATATTTTAATACAAGCATACAATGTGTAATGATCAAAGAGGTGATGGGTGTCCCAATTACCCAGATTGATCATCACCTTTAAAATTTTAACATGCATATTTTACTTTACAAAGTATCTAACTTCTGTCTGAACTATACTTAGCTGGGTATATAATTCTAAGTTAATGGTGATTTTCTCTCAAGACTTTGAAGAGATTTAGCTCTTCAGATTCCTTTGTTCATTGTTTGGAAGTCTGTATTCTTTCTAGTTGTCTCAGTCCTGTGGCCCATTTTAAGAAGAGAACTCATCTTAAGAACTTCTTAAGAAGAGAACTCTTCTGCTTTAATGTTTCAGAGTTTTACTAACAGTATATTTAAAGGCGAATTTATTTCTATTTTTCTGCTTGGGTTTTATTGAATTTACTGAAGGTGAAGATTTGAGTCTTTCATCGATACTAGAACATTCTCTGTTATTACTTCTTCAAACATTCCTTCTCCCTTATTCTTTCAATTATCTTCCTCTGAAACACCAAAAGAATGTTGCATCTTCTCATCCTAACCACCATGTTGCCTGACCTCTTATGTTATCTTTTCTTTTGTCTCTGTATCATATTTTGTGTAATTGTTCTTAAATCTGTGCTTCGGTTTACAAATCTATTTTTTTTCTAATCTGCTGCTTAACATTCTTGAGCATTTATGGCAGTGTTTATATTTTTTTTTACCTAGAAGCTATATTTAGTTCTTTATCAAGCGTTTTTGTTAAATACAACCATATCTTTTGCGTTCATGTTTTTAATTATTATTTTTTCCTCCTTTAAACTTACTAAACAAATTTATTTTGTCTTTATTTGTAATTCTTATATCCGGTGCCCTTCAGGGTCTAATTCTGCCCTTTTTTCTTTCTGCTTACCATATGGCAGCTTGTATCTTGGTCCTTTTAGATTATAAAACCAAGCTCAAGTGGGCTTTACATGTGGGAGGTTTTTTTGCGGCCTTATCTCAGAGAGATTTTTCTCTGCTAGAGTCATGCACCCAAAAGTATTACCAAACTGAAGCTACTTTAAAGTAAATTCTCAGATTGGGATTTTCTAGATTGCCCAAGTAGCACAAATTTGGATCCCAAACCTATGTGATGGCAGGCTTGTCAATACAAATTCTTAAAATAAATTTTTTGTTGATAGTGTTACTTTTTGTTGTTGTTTTGTTTGCACTGAGGGCACAGGACAAGACTGTCAAGTTCCCTTGTCTTCTTCATTTTTTTTTGTTTCTTTTTTTTTTTTTTGGAAGTTTTCTAGTCCATTCTTTCCCCAACATTGAAAGGCCCCAGTTTATGCAGAAATCTCAAGCCCCATTCCCCTCCTATATTGACACAAAGCCCCAGCCACAGTCCCTCGCATAGCCATGGAACCTAAAACTCTAGAGTATTGAGATTGGCAGACTCCTTCAGGACAACCTTCAGAATCACCACGTTAGCTTTCTGCTCCCCCTTTGTATCTGATTACTGAGCATTTCCATTTCATTTTTCATATTCCAACTGTTCATTTTAAAGGACTTTAATTATAGTTTATTTGGCATTTATAGATGCTTTGCAGTGGGACAGCTTTCAGCATACCTAATACGCCATATTGATAGATGTATGCATGTCGATTTTAAATGTGAGGAGATGATAATAATTTGTTTTCCAAGTGGTTGTTCCTAATTAATGATCTTCCAACGGAATGTGTCTGCTTTAGTCAGCATCAAGCTTATACTCTTAATCTGTTAGGGAAAAATGTACCTGGAGTACATTTTGCATTTCTTTAATTATAAGAAAGTTGACCACCTTTTCATAGGTTTATGAGAAACTTTTCTTTTACTGTAAATTGCCTATTCAAATCTTTGCCCACTTATTGGGGTGACTTTTTCTATGGTTTCATATAAGAAGAAATTAGGTTTTGACTGTTCCATGTTGTTTAACTTTTTATTGAGATAAAAATGACATATGATATATGTCCCATATTTATTGTATACAATTTAATAAATTTTCACATATGTATACAACCCTGAAATCATTACCACATTCAAGACAATGAACATTCCCTTCACCCCCATAAATTTGACTTATTGCAAATATTGTCTCTATTTTTATAATGTGGGTTTCTTTTTAAATTTAGATTTAAGGGTTTTTTACTAAATTTCTCTGCAGTCAAATTTGTCAATCATTTACTCTAGGGCTTCTTTTTTATTTTTAATGCGCTGTTCAGAAATCCTATTCCAGGATTATTTACAAACTCACCCACATTTTCTTCCTCTATTTTCTTATGATTTCATTTTTATACATTTAAATTTTTGAGACTGCTTCTTTCTTGGGTAGCAGCCCAAAATATTCTATATAATGGCAAATTAGATATTTAAGTCAGTCAGATATCAGAATGAACAGTTTCATTTGATACAAATTACTGAATTTCAAATCAAATGAATTGCATCTATTGTGGTATTGGCTATCATACCATAGAAGAAGTTACAGAGGGTCCTATTTCTCCTAGCAACTCTGTGAGGAACATATTATTTTGGGTCTAATTTGAGATCCATGTTGGAAAGCCTTCCTTTTTAATATGCCCATTCATAAAATTTGATATAGCATCTTATTTTATTAATCACCTAATTAATTGCTATTTTGTTTCTTAAATGACAGCTAAGCTCAATCAAGACCACAGAAAAACCCAGGCAAAAATAATAAAGGGGAACAAAATAATAAATTAAAAACTTATCACTTTTTAAAGTGCAGTAGGCCCTTCCTATCCGTGGGTTTCACATCAGTGAATTCAACCAAACAGGAAAAGAAAATATTTAGGAAAAAAAAAAAAACACAAAATAACAATAAAAATAATGCAATTTTTAAAAATACAGCATAAAAACTATTTGCACAGCATTTACATTGTATTAGGTATTATAAGTAATCTAGAGATTATTTAAAGGATATGAGAGGATCTGTATGAGTTATATGCAAATACTACACAATTTTATATCAGAGACTTAGCATCTTCAATTTTGGTATCCTTGAGAGATCCTAGAATGGATTCTCCACAGATGCCAAAGAACGGCTGTATATCAACTAAGCAGTGATATATGAGAAAACACACCTCTTGGTTTCTAGCTTTTGATTAGAAGGTGGTATTTCCAAAATGATTCGTTTTAGCATTTCCTTTAAATTTCTTTTAAACCCTGAGTGTTACTTGTTCTGGCATAGGTAGCAACTTTGCCATGTCATATTTCATTTTGACAGAAGTAGTGATTTTAAAGAGGTAGTAGGTCTGACCAGTTAAATGTTCTCATCTTTAGTTTAATAAGTCTATGGGTACATTTAAACTGATTACTACACTCAGACATATTTGTGGGTTTTTGTTTCTCTTTTCTTTTGGCTGGGGGTTGGGGGACAGTCATTGGGTATTGGTCAAGTTATGTGCAGCTAGTGAAAAGTTATTGTTTAGGAGAAAATATGTGGACAGTTGTAAAATTCAATTACACTAGAGCAGCAAAGGGTTTTAACCAATTGACATGTGCAAGGAAAAGTGTTTCCTCCTTCTAGTGAGACCAGAGGTGAGAGAGAGAGGCAGCAGAGGAAATGGAAAGGGGAAAAAGTAAATTGAGGAAGAAATGACTAAACAGGTAATGAAATAAAATATAAAACACACGTGAGAGGGGATCTTTTGAAACAAGAAAAAATAAAAACAAGATATGTGGGAAGTAAGAAAAGAGAAGTTAATGGGAGAGCTGAGAAGTATAAAGATCAAAGAGAAAAGAAAGAAAAAGACAAGAAGAATCAGAGAAAAAGAAAAAAGAATTGGAAGAAATATAAATGGCAAAGACAAATTAAGTGAAGGTAAGAGGAATAGAAAACTGAAAAAAGGAAAAGAGAGAAAGGATGTGTAGCAAATAGTGTCGCAAATACTGACACAGATTGATAACTCATCTGTGTAATTCTCCCTAGTCCATGGATTTTACCTTTGCTCACAGACAAATGCAAACACAGAAGTGGTTAAGTTAATAGAGCACTTATAGGCAGTGTCTTTGAAGGAGAAAAGTTACAAGACAGTACTCATGAAGTAATTTTTTTAATTACAGCAAATAATTAGTAATTTCTGTTGTTTTTACTTGACCTTAAAATCTATTTTTTCATTAGGGAGACTTTAAATTTTCAATAGTACCTGAGTTTTGTTTAGCCTCACAACCGCACTCATGCAAACGAAATGAAAAATGTTTTCCTGTGAATTGCCCATTCAAATCTTTTGCATGTTTTACCTAGTGATAGAAGAGAAGATTGTGTGTTTCTAACACAGGAGAGAAGATATTAAAGTAACGCATAAGAAAATGAACATTTTTGTTCTGTTAGATTTCTGGTAAAAGACTATTTTTTGCCCCAGCAAATATATTTTATTGTGAACAGCTATGAAGAAAGGTACACCCCTGTGGCCTCTGTATGCTCTAGGTGTGCTTGCTTTACAAAAGAGGTATATGTGAGCAAAATAGGCTGTAAATAAAAATCACAAAAAATAAGCCCCATTTCTTCATAAATTTCATAACAAACATCAGAAATATGTTCTCTTCAGGGAGGGATAGGAATCTAACTTCTAATTTTGGATAGCACATAGATACACGGATATTTTGCCTCATTGCCTGTGTTATTGAGTTTTAAGCCATATGTTCCTGGCTTTCATTCACAATATTTACACCACTGGTGAGATGATAAAATTTGAGCACAGTGAGTCCTATTCAGACTTCATTTAATAACTCATCTTTATCTTAGAATATATTCATCAGACTAAATCGTATGATTCAAGGAAACTTTTCTTAAACCAGGCAGAAAGACCATTCTGAGCCAATATTACAGAAACAAAGTTTCCTCTTCTATTTGTGTAAAGAGGAATCAAAATGATAGTATCAAGAATAGAAGTAACATTTATGTATTAATATATTTTTGTCTTTCCTAAAGTGTAGGATTTGAATATATTTCCTATTCTAGGTGCTGGCATCTGAATTATTTCCTCTCTAACGCGTTTCCATATCCCACACACATCCTCTACCCCTCATGTTCCACTTGATTGAAAGGGATATCACATGAAAACCAAATGACGTCCTTACATCAGTATGCCCCTCTACTACCAGCTCCAGAAAGAGACGCAGATGCCCTGACAGCCTTCTGGCCCAGTCCTCTCCATTCATTCACTGCAATATGGTAGATGAGCAATTGCTCTGTTTCAGATCCCAGAAACTGAATTATCTTTGAAATTAACAAGCAGCATTGCCTCCCCACTACTAATTTTTCCACCATTACCTAACTTGCAAACTTCTAAACATATAAGCCTATAGATGACGTTAGTAACAACGTGAAATCTTACAATTTCAATCAATCCCCTGCAGCCTGCCTTTTAAAAACCTAAATAAATGCCGCACATGGTGACAAAGATTCTTTACTTGTCCAAACTTTAGTCAGGCTCCTGAACCTTCTCCTAGTCCCATCCGTGCTCTTCCTTGTAAAATCCAGTTTTATAAAGAATCTTGCTAAATCAGTTTAGCAAGAACCCCTCCACCCTTAATATATGACCAACTTCCTCATCCTCCACCATCCCCCATGTGATGTCTGGTCATCCTGGCCTGTCTTCAGCAAGAATCTTGTTAGATCAGTTTAGCCTGAATCCCTCCTACTCCTAATGGTACCTCTGAGTAACTTTCCATGCACTGACCCCCACCCTGCTTTTGGCTATAAATTCCCACTTGCCCATGCCGTACTCAGAGTTGAGCCCAATCTTTCTCCTTCATTTCAAAAATTCCATTGTGATGGTCCTGAATAATGTCTTCCTTACCTTGTTTCATCAAGTATCATTGAAGACCATTTTCTCTAACAATAATTTAATTTGATTTTTTAATATCATCAGAGGCTGTATATGAAATCACACTGGCTTCTATGAGAAGCACTAAATAAATTAATAGTATTCACAAGCCAGATAATATTAGGTTGGAGATGAAAATGACCTCACAAGTTTTGAAAATCAGGTTTCAAAAGAAAACTTACTTGTCAGGCTCTTTGGTAACTGAAATGGATTCAAATCCGAGACTTCGGATTCTTATTCCAGTATTCTTTCCACTGTGCCACATGGCCTTTTTAAGACTATGCAGAAGGCAAACCATTTAGAATATGAATCATTAATGACTGTCGATTTTATTTGACTCAGTGTTAGTAAGACACTTAAAAACCCTTAGTAAGTTTTAACAAATTATTGTAATTCTTGTTAGCTAGTAGCTTAAAACAATCTTCTGCGTCACTTTTAGAGCTGTCACTTAAATCAGGTCTCTGACCAAGCAGTTCTCATCTTAATTCAAGTATTTGCAAGTTAGCGACCTCAATAAAGAAAACAGGGAGAATAAGGAGAGGTAAGAAGTTAAGAACAATTGGAAAGAACAGATAATAGAGTTATTCATCAAAGTCACAAAGTCTGGAGACTAGTCAGTTTTGTGTTCTAGTCCTGGTTCTTCTACTTACTGGTTGCACCAGATTAGCCAAATTGCTTAACATCTCTGAACCTCAGCTCCCTCCTGTCTGACTGCAGGCAATAATAGTATGCATCTCATAGAAGTTTTGTGGATTCTAAACATGAAAATGTACCTATTCTGTAGCATATTTATACTATAGTACCTGACACTTAACGCCCAAGAAAAGCTGGCCAAATCCCAATATCTCTATGGGTAATTTTTTAAATGGTCACATCTGGAAACTATTATGCAATCTCTCATCCAGGTGTATTCCAAAATCAAGGCTTTTGTAGAGTAGCCATAAGGAGCTTTACGGGGAGTGTGCATCATTTACCCATTCCAGAGGTCATCAGCTTCCAGTGAGTGAATCACTTCTCTGCTAGGTTCAATGGAGAGAATGTTGGGAAAAGCATTTTCTTTGTCACTGCAAGGCTGAAAGCAGATTGTGATGTATCCCACAGCTCAAGAGAGAAGCCAAGATGGGAAAGTGCTCAATTTGGTTAAGCTTATTTACTGACTCATCCCAGAACGGTTGTGCCTATATTAAAATTTTATATATGAAATGTACATAAAAACGCACACAGATGGGATGAGCATATGCAGGCGTGCGTACACACACGTGCACACACAGAGTCAACCTTTTTTAATGATAATGAAGAAAATCTAGATAAGCCTAGAAAAAAAACAAAAGTGCCCTTTACTCTTTGGAATTGACTTTCAGGTTTGGGAAGAAAGATTTACTTTCCAAATTATGTTTTGCTTTGGCAAATATTAGCTTTCCCCAGACACACAATGATTAACAACACAGTAAATCATGCTGGATAGCAGGAAGAAGACAATTTGAATTAAATATTTAGGACTGCCTCTAAACTCTCGATGGCAGGGACAACAGACTGTCACTGTTGCATCTATACCTAGCATAATGACAGGCACATAGTCTGTCATTATTAAACACTTGTTTTTTAAGTGAATAAAGAGAAATAAGTCCTCATGTGAAACTCAATATATACTAATCTTGAGACAGTAAGGCATCAATTATCACCTCAATGCCCTAAGTCAATATTAAAAAATTCTTTTTTCTTAACAAAACTAATAATTATATTCATAACTGAAATAACTTTGATTTTTAGGTTTTTATAAGCTTTGAGAAAGTGGCTCATTGCACATTTATTGAGTTCTTACTAAATTTCAGCACTGTCCTGGGCACTAGATATACAAAAATGAATAAGATGTTATCTTTCCTTATCATCTTTTCTTTTTTCTCACAGCCTATTATGAGGGTAAAATCCCTAGTGTGATTTTTAAAGTAAAACCCAGTGTGAATGTAATGTTATAAAAAAGTGGGCATGAGAGTCAATCTGGCTCAAAGAAGTTGTGCTGGAGACTCTTTTCTCCTCCAGAGCCTTTCTCCTCACTTTTCCACCCTGTTCTGTGCTCCAGGAGCTGGAGGGACTACATCACAGTCTTCCTTTATCCCTGATTTCAGTTTCATTCGGCCAATAGGAGGCACTGGCAGGAGATCAAAGGGCAGGAGGACTGTCAGGCTAGGGTATTTTTAGCATAGCTCCTTCCCTTTGGAAGTTGTACAGGTTGGCTGCATGCCTCTACTGAAGGCTACTCTTCTTATCAAGTGCCATCTTCTCCATGCTCTTGACCCTTGCCCCTTCAGACCTATGGATGGTAATAACCTGCCCACACCTAGGTAAGTATTATAATCGTAACTCAACTCAAATTATCCAATTTGAGTGCACCATCTATTTCTTCTCAGGAACCTGGGTAGTAGACTGTTTTTGGTGCTTTTACTGTAAAATTAAGGAGCATTAGATGATCTCTGAGGTCTGTTTCAACTTGAAAATTTCACACACCTAAAATTCTACTCAAATTTAAAATACTTTGAAACTACTGAAACATCTTTCAGTTATTATTTTGTTCAGGAAGACAGAACCCGTTCTAGATATTTTGAACAGGAAAGGATTTAATATTGGAGATTAGAACATTACAAAAACATTGGAGGGGCTAAGGGAATGAAGGTAAGGAAAAGTTACCTCTAGAATTCAGGAAATTAGGAAGTGCAGAAATTGCAGACAAGCACTATTGATGATCTTAACTGCCTGCAGCATGGAAATAAATTATTTGCAGTGGATGCCCTGAAGCTGCTGGCAAAACCTCATACTTGCTACAGCCTCCCACTGGCACAGAGTACTACTGGCTTCTACTTCTCTCCCATTTTCAAATTCTTGCATGAATTCCTCTCTTGATCAAATCTAATATCCAACTCTGTGGCAATAATTCTTGGAAATATTACATCCCAGGCAGCTAGTCTCTGCATGCATGCAAAAAAAAAAATGTTTAACAGAGAGAAAATAATGCTTAGCTCCTTTGAATCTGGCATAACACATTAAATTATATTTGTAATAAAGTTTGATTGCATTATTTTATTATAAAAGTAATACATGAGCATTATTTTAAAAATCAAACAATTAAAAGGGGTATGAGTTGATAAGCAAAAGTTGTTCATGTATCTATAGATGTGGTTCTGAGAAGTAATTCTCTTTATTGTTTCATTTTTTAGTGCTTCTAATAGTCTCTTTCATACCTCCAAATACTATGCTTACATCTCTATTTGTTCCTCTGTCAATCCCAAAAAGTATCTACTGCCTCCCTTAATAAAAGTTTAGGAAATTAGCTCACTTACATTATTACTCTAACACTCCTCTCCCTAAATTTGTCACTTATATTTTTTGTTTACTGATTACAATTATTCATTTATATGGTAAAACTAAAGCTTTATTTCTTGGTCCTTCTACCTGAGCAATATCTCTTCATTTGACATTGTTTAAAATTGTCAGATAACTATAATAATGCTCTTCATGAGTTCTCTCAGTATTTATGTGAAAATATATATATAATACAATATTATGATTGTGTAATAACATTTATTGAGGAAATAAGTAGTGTGAATGGATCCACAAAAAAGGATACGAAATCCAAACTCATCAAATTTGTTTTGTTACAGAGAGTATGTACAAAGAAAATTAGCAAATGGATTTTTATTTATTTATTTATTTATTTTTGAGACGGAGTCTTGCTCTGTCGCCCAGGCTGGAGTGCAGTGATGCCATCTCGGCTCACTGCAAGCTCCGCCTCCCAGGTTCACGCCATTCTCCTGCCTCAGCCTCCCGAGTAGCTGGGACTACAGGCGCCCGCCACCACGCCCGGCTAATTTTTTGTATTTTTAGTAGAGACGGGGTTTCACCGTGTTAGCCAGGATGGTCTCGATCTCCTGACCTCGTGATCCGCCCGCCTTGGCCTTCCAAAGTGCTGGGATTACAGGCGTAAGCCTCCACGCCCGGCCGCAAATGGATTATTTTAAACTCTATCACCACAGTTCAATCAATTCATTATTAAACCACAACTTCATACTAAACTTTTTATAGATATTTTTGCTTTTGAAGGAACCTCTGGTTACCCTTGTTTTTGAAAGAATAATGCCTTCAACTTATTGCTAAGATGATCAGCTGATGAAATCATATTTTTAAAAGTGAATCCACATTTGAATCAGGTAGAAAGAGGTTCTGACCAATGAAACTGAAAACCAACCACTAGTATCAACCACCAGCAATAGATAGGGGTCTATTAGCATCACATATTAAGACTTCTGGGGTGAGCTGGCTGCAGCTTAGTGCAGCAGCATAATGATGCCGTAATTTACCCAGAACTTTTCACCCTTCTTCTCTGCTATTCTTAACACCATCCAAGCCTCAACATCTTCTTGGTCCTCTTATTCACAAGATGGTAGCTTCACTTCCTGGTAGGAAGAGAACACATTAAAAATTAAATGAATTGTCTTCTAGCAAGGCGTCGCTGTTTTATTAGGGGGAAAAAGTTGAATAAAGGTAATTTAGCCTTTTTCTCACTGGCTAGAATTGTATTTTAGGGTCATCCCTAGAATTGCCTGGAGGTAGGGAGTTGGTGAGGAAGAAGAGGTATCTGGGTGCATTTGGATCAACTAGTCCATTGCATCTGTAATACTGTTTTTCTTTAAAACATTTTTCTCCAATCACTCTGACCTTCTATTTGGGTTTACACCAATCCATTACTAAGCTATCTTATTTAGTTTTCTTATCATTTCATTCTTGGGTTAAGCCCACTGTTTTTTGCATTTTGTTCTTTTTTCTTTCCATATTCCTTCATTATTTTGCCACAATATATATATTCAATAATCTTCCTGAGGAAGGTGGAGTGGAGATAAACTTTCAGAGTCCTATAGTATCTAATAATATATGGAAATTACTCTCACAATTGATGAACATTTTTTAAATTTAACTTTTATTTTACATTAAGGGGTACATGTGCAGGTTTGTTTTATAAACTTGTGTCCTGGGAGTTTTTTGTGCAGATTATTTTGTCACCCATGTATTAAGCCTAGTACCCATTAGTTATTTTTCCTGATCCTCTTCCTCCTCCCAACCTCCACCCTCTGAAAAGCCCATGTTACCCTCTATGTGTCCATGTATTCTCATCATTTAGTGCCCATTTGTAAATGAGAACATGCAGTATTTGGTTTTCTGTTCCTGCATTAGTTTGCTAAGGATAATGGCCCCCAGATCCACCCATGTTCCTGCAAAGGACATGATCTTGTTCTTTTTATGGCTGCATAGTATTTCATAGTGTATATGTACCACATTTTTTGTATCTAGTCTATCATTGACAGGCATGTAGATTGATTCCATGTCATTGCTGTTGTGACTAGCGCTGCAATGGGTATACGCATGTATGTGTCTTTATGATAGAATGCTTTATATTCCTTTGGGTATATACCCAAAAATGGGATTGCTGAGTCAAATGGTAGTTCTGTTTTCAGCTCTTTAAGGGATTGCTATATTGTCTTCCACAATGGTTGAACTAATTTACACTCCCACCAGCAGTGTATAAGTGTTCCTTTTTCTCCACAACCAGCATCTGTTATTTTTTGGCTTTTTAAAAATAGCCATTCTGACTGGTGTGAGATGGTTCTCATTGTGGTTTTGACATCCATTTCTCTAATAATGATGTGTAGCCTTTTTCATACAATTGTTGGCCTCATGTATGTCCTCTTTTAAAAAAATGTCTGTTCATGGCTTTTGCCCACTTTTTAATGGGGTTGTTTTTTTCTTGCAAATTTAAGTTCCTTATAGATGCGAGATATTAGATCTTTGTCAGATGCACAGTTTGCAAAACTTTTCTCCCATTCTGTAGGTTGTCTGTTTACTCTGCTGATAGTTTCTTTTGCTGTGCAGAAGCTCTTTAGTTTTATTAGATCCCATTTGTCTATTTTTCCTTTTGTTGCAGTTGCTTTTGGCATCTTCATCATAAAATCTTTGCCCATGCCTATGTCCAGAATGGTATTGCCTAGGTTGTCTTCTGTGGTTTTTATACTTTTAGGGTTTATATTTGTCTTTAATCCATTTTGAGTTATTTTTTGTACATTGTGTAAGGAAAGGGTCCAGTTTCAATCTTCTGAACATGGCTAGCCAGTTATCCCAGCACACTTTGGTTAATCCTAAATGGATTCCCAATAAGGAATCCTTTCCCCATTGCTTGTTTTTGTCAGGTTTGTCAAAGATCAGATAGTTGAAGGTGTGTGGTCTTATTTCCTGGTTCTCTATTCTGTTCCATTGGTCTATGTGTCTGTTCTTGTACTAGCACCATGCTGCTTTGGTTACTGTAGTCCTGTAGTATAGTTTGAATTAAAGTCAGGTAGTGCGATGCCACCACCTTTGTTCGTTTTGCTTAGGATAGCCTTGCATATTTGTGGGGTATTTTTGTTTTGTTTTCATGTGAATTTTAAAATAGTTTTTTCTAGTTCTGTGAAGAATGTCAATGTCAGTTTAATAGGAATAGCATTGAATCTATAAATTGCTTTCATCAGTGTGGCCATTTCAACAATATTGATTTTTTCCATCCAAGAGCACGGAATGCTTTTCCATTCATTTGTGTCATCTCTAATTTATTTGAACAGTGTTTTGTAGTTCTCCTTGTAGATCTCTCACTTCCCTGGTTAGCTTTATTCCTATATTGTTTGTGTGTGCGTGTATGTGTGTGTGTGTAGCAATTGTGAATGGGATTGCATTCCTGATTTGGCTCTTGGTTTGACTGTTGTTGGTGTATAAGGGTGTTAGTGATTTTTCTACATTGATTTTGTATCCTGAGGCTTTGCTGAAATTGTTTATCTGCTGAAGGAACTTTTGGTTTGAGATGGGGTTTCCTAATATAGGATTATATCATCTACAAAGAGATAATTTGACTTTCTTCCTGTTTGGATGCCCTTTACTTCCTTCTTGCCTGATTGCTCTGGCCAGAACCCAACACTATGTTGAATAGGAGTGGTGAGAGAGGGTGTCCTGGTCTTGTGCTGATTTTCAAGGTGAATGTTTCCATATTTTGCCCATTTATTCTAATGTTGGCTGTGGGTTTGTCATATAGGGCTCTTATTATTTTGAAGTAGGTTCCTTCAATACCTAGCTTATTGAGAGTTTTTAACATGAAGGGATGTTTAATTTTATTGAAAGCCTTTTCTGCATCTATTGAGATAATCATGTGGTTTTTGACTTTAGTTCTGTTTATATGATGAATCACATTTTATTGATTTGTGTATGTTGAACCAACATTGCATACCAGGGATAAAGCCTACTTCATTGTGGTGGATACACTTTTTGATGTGATGCTGGATTCAGTTTGACAGTATTTTGTTGAGGATGTTTGCATCAATGGTCATCAATGATATTGGCCCAAAGTTTCCTTTTCTTGTTATGTCCCTGTCAGGTTTTAGTGTCAAGATGATGCTGGCCTCATAGAATGAGTTAGGGAGCAGTCCCTTCTCCTCAAATTTTTGGAACAGTTTGGCAGGAATGGTACCAGCACTTCTTTGTACATCTGGCAGATTTCAGCTGTGAATCCATCTGGGGCTTTTCTTGGTTGGTAGGCTATTTATTACTGCCTCAATTTCAGAGCTCATTATTGGTCTGTTCAGGGATTCAATTTTTTCCTATGTGTCCAGGAATTTACCCATTTCTTCTAGATTCTCTAGTTTTTGTGCATAGAGGTGTTCACAATGTTCTCTAATGGTCATTTGTATTTCTGTGGGATCAGTGGTAATATTCCCTTTGTCATTTTTGATTGTGTCTATTTGGATCTCTCTTTTCTTCTTTATTAGTCTAGCTAGTGGTCTATCATTTTTTCAAAAAACCAGCTCTAAATTCATTTCAATGGTTTTTTATGTATCAATTTCCTTTAATTCAGCTATGATTCTGGTTATTTCTTGTCTTCTGTTAACTTTGGGGTTGGTTTTCTCTTAGTTCTCTAGTTCTTTTAGTTGTGATGTTATGTTGTTAACTTGAGATCTTTCTAACTTTTTTAAGTGGGCATTTAGTATTATAAATTTCCATTTTAACACTGTCTTAGATGTGTTCCAGAGATTCTGGTATGTTGTATCTTTGTTCTTATTAGTTTCAAAGAACTTCTAGATGTCTGCCTTAATTTCATTATTTACTAAAATTTGCACAAGAGCAGGTTATTTAATTCCCATGTAATTGTATGATTTTTGTGAATTTTTTAGTCTTGATTTCTAATTTGCTTGCAATGTTGTCTAAGAGATTGTTTGTTGTGATTTTGGTTATTTTTCATTCACTGAGGAGTGTTTATTTTCAATTATGTGATCAATTTTAGAGTATGTGCCACGTGGCTATATTCTGTTGTTTTGGGGTGAAGAGTTCTGTAAATGTCTATCAGGTTCATTTGACCCAGTGCTGAGTACAGGTCCTGAATATCTTTGTTAATTTTCTCTCTTAATAATCTGTCTAATATTGTCAGTGGTGTGTTAAAGTATCCTGCTATTAGTGTATGGGAGTCAAAGTCTCTTTCAAGGTATCTAAGAACTTGCTTTATGAATCTGAGTGCTCCTGTGTTGGGTGAATATATATTTAGAATAGTTAGGTCTTCTTGTTGAATTGAACGCTTTACTATTACGTAATGCCCTTTGTCTTTTTTATCTTTGTTAGTTTGAAGTCTATTTTGTCAGAAACTGGGATTGCAATCCCTGTTTATTCCTGTTTTCCATTTGCTTGGTAGATTTTTCTTCATCCCTTTATTTTGAGCCTATGTGTGTCATTGCATGTGAGATGGGACTCTTGAAGGCAGCATACCAATGGGTCTTGGTTCTTTCTTTATTTATTTATTTTATACTTTAAGTTCTAGGGTACATGTGCACAACGTGCAGGTTTGTTACATATGTATACATGCCCCATGTTGGTGTGCTGCACCCATTAACTCACCATTTACATTAGATACATCTCCTAATGCTATCCCTCCCCCCTCCTCCCACCCCATGACAGGCCCCAGTGTGTGATTGGGTCTTGGTTCTTTATCCAGTTTGCCACTCTGTGCCTTTTAATCAGGGCATTAGCGCATTTATATTCAAGGTTAGTAATGATATGTCTGAATTTGATCCTGTCATCATGATGTTAGCCGGTTATTTTTCAGACTTGTTTATGTGGTTGCTTTATAGTGTTACTGGTCTGTGTACTTCAGTGTGCTTTTGTAGTGGCTGGTAAAGGTCTTTCCTTTCATATTTAGTATTTAGTGCTTCCTTCAGAAGCTCTTGTAAGGCAGGCCTGGTGGTAACAAATGCCCTCAGCGTTTGCTTATCTCAGAAGGTTCTTATTTCTTTTTCACTTATGAAGCCTAGTTTTGCTTGATATCAGACTCCGAGTTGGAGTTTCTTTTCTTTAAGACTGTTGAATATGAGCCCCCAATCCCTTCTGGCTTATAAGGTTTCTACTGAGAAATCGACTGCTAGTCTGATGGGCTTCCCTTTGTAGGTGACTTGTTCTTTCTCTCTAGCTGCCTGTAACATTTTTTCTTTCATTTCTACTTTGAAGAATCTGATAATTCTGTGTCTTGGGGATGATCTCTTTGTGAAGTATCCAACTGGGGTCCTCTGCATTTCCTAAATTTGAATGTTGGCTTCTCTAGATAGGTTGGGGAAGTTCTCATGGATGATATCCTGAAATATGTTTTCCAGGATGCTTCCATTCTCCCCATCTCTTTCAGGGACACAGTGAGTCATAGGTGTGGTCTCTTTACATAATCCCATATTTCTTGAAGGTTTTGTTTATTCCTTTTCATTCTTTTTTCTCTATTTTTGTCTCACTGACTTATATTAAAAAGCCAGTCTTCAAGCTGAGATCTTTTTGTCTGCTTGTTGTATTCTGCTATTAATACTTAGAATTGCATTACAAAAATCTTGTAATGTGTTTTCCAGCTCTATCAAGTCACTTGTGTTCTTTTCTATATGGCTATTTTGTCTGTCAGCTCCTGTATTGTTTTATCATGAATCTTAGCACCCTTAGATTGGGTATTAATGTACTCCTGTAGCTCAGTCATCTTTGTTCATATCTGTGTTCTGAATTCTATTTCTGTCATTTCAGCCATCTCAGCCTGGTTCACAACCCCTGCTGGGGAGATAAAACAGTCTTTTGGAGGAAAGAAGGCACTTTGGCTTTTTTAGTTTTCTGGGTTCTTGTGCTGGCTCTTTCTCATCTTTGTGTGCTTATGTTCCTTCAATTTTTGAGGTTGCTGACTTTTGGATTTTTTTTTTTATTTTATCCTATTTGGTGACCCAAGGATTTGACTGTGGTATAAGGTGGATTCAGCCAACTGGCTTGGTTTCTGGAAAATTTTAGGGGACCAACACTCAGCTCCCAACTCCTGGACTACATGCTCTAACTCTAGGGAACTTGTGTTGGGCCCTGACTTTGTTCTCTGGCTCCTCAAGGTTAGGAATCCACTGCACTGAGGAGGCCAAACAGCTCCCATACCACTGGTCACTACACTCCAATGTCAGCCAAAGCATTTCCAAGTGTGGTGAGAGTAAGATCCATTTTTGTTTGCATATGCCAGCAGCAGTGGTAGTGGCAGTGCTTATTGGTGGGGTGCATGCTTGTCATCTGCGGCAGGGTGTTAGTGGGTGCTGGGGTGCCTGCCTCCCTGTGGGCATTCACCACACTGGCGGAGGCAATGCAGCTGGAGGGGAGCAGGGGCCCCTGCTGGTGACTGTGTGCATGGTTGCATTGATGGTCGTGTTGGCTCCAGCAGTGGGGCACTGGCAGGTGCAAGTCTATATGCCTTTCCTATGCACTGTAAGCAGGAGTGATCACTCAGGGCAGGGGAAGATCTGCCATTCTCTATGTCTAGTTTTACTCTTGTGGTAGTGTTAGTGCAAGGGCAGGGTGCTGATGGAGTTGGGGCTGGCTGGCTCTGTGCCCATCAAGGCTCTGTCTGCAAAGGCAGTCAGTGGAGGAGGTGGGTAGACTGCACTCCCACCACAGCAGTGACTGGGTGGGGTACATGCACACTTGCACCGTGATGGGGCAAGGAAATAAAAACCTGCCCACACAGACACATACCAGCAAAGCAATGTGGGGAGTTGTTGTGGGCCAAGGGGAAGCTGCAGTGTTGGTAAAGAGCATGCAGGTTGGTGCATGACCATGGGGGCCACCCTACTGGAGCTCTCCACTCATCAGGCATGGTACAACAGTGCAGAAGCTATGATGTGGGCCACAGGGCACCTGAGGCTGTCCTACAAGCAGGTATGGCCAGACTGCGGCCCTGGGAGAGGCCAGTAGACCAAGGGGTGCTCAGGTCAGATCAGCCCCATGTGATGGGCAAGACTGACCTATGGAGTTCAGAACCAACAGTTCCACTAGGATTAGAGTCTCCTTTGGGAGTAAGTTGAGCCTAGTGGGTAGCCATTTCTGGTCATGCCCCACTACAGACACTCCTGCACCAAACTCTCTGTGTTCCACATCAGCTGGCTTTCTGCCCCTACCACTTTTCTAAGCATCTCTCCCTGCCAACTCAAGTGTCCATGGTAATTGTGGGATCTCCTCTTGCTGGGGTAACAGAGGCCCATGGTGAGAGTGGGCTGCTCCTTGCCAGTTCAACTCACCAGGTCCCCCAGAGTCATTGAGGGCCAGGAAAAAGTTCAGGTATGCAGTAGGCCCTTGTATGATTCCCAGCTTCCTCCCTTTTCAGCCCAGCTTCTGTGTCTTTCCTCTATCCACTCTCAGTGCCTTCCTTCTGAAGATCTGCTAGGAGTACACAAGCCATCTTGGTCCCTTGTTGGCAGCTGTTCCACCTGACTGTGTCTAGTCAACCATCCTGTCTTCCCCCTCCCATTAATATTTTATTTATTTAACACTTTCTAGAATGCTGGTTTGAAATCTTGTTCTACCACATAACCTTAAAAGTATTGTTCCATGTCTTCTAGCAGCTAGCTTTGTAAATGAGTAGTCTGAAGCCAATCAAATTCTTGTTCCTGAAAATATTAAGAAACTTTAAGGAACTTTCTTTATCTTTATTGTTCTAATATTTTACTAGGTTATGTCCAGATACAATCATTCATTCAACCACTACTTATTGAGGGCATACATTACATACTCTATGTGAGTGTTACTAGGAATTTGGCAGAAAGCTATGTCAATTCAGCCTGTACTCTTACTATAATTGAGCTGGGAAAAGAATTTTTCTTTTTCTTTTTTTTTTTTTTTTGAGATGGAGTTTCACTCTTGTTGCCCAGGCTGGAGTGCAATGGCACAATCTCGGCTCATCACAACCTCCGCCTCCTGGGTTCAAGTGATTCTCTTGCCTCAGCCTCCTGAGTAGCTGGGATTACAGGCATGCGCTACCAGGCCTGGCTTTTTTGTATTTTCCGTAGAGATGGGGGTTTCTCCACGTTGGTCAGGCTGGTCTCGAACTCCCGACCCCAGGTGATCTGTACACCTCGGCCTCCCAAAGTGCTGGGATTACAGGCACTAGCCACCATGCCTGGCCAGAATTTTTTAAAAATCACATGAATAAGTAAGTTCATTTCTAATAATGATCATACTATGAAGAAAATAAAACAATACGAAGATAGAGAAACTGATTAGTGTGAAGAGATCAATGAAGACTTTGGTCTGGGAACTGATATTTCACCAAAGGGCCAATTGATGAGGTAAAGATATGGGAATGTAGTTATCGATAAAAAGATCGGTATGGCTAGAGTGTTGTGAATAAGGGGAGAGTGATATCAGAGTTATGGACCCTGGTAAGTAATTTGGGTTTCATTTTAGGTATGGAAATAAATCATTGAAGGATCTTAAAAGGAAGTTGAATGATCAGAATTATGCTTTAAAAATATATCTCTTTGTACTCTTAAAATTCAACAGAGCTAGGGAGAAACACAAAGCCATACTAGAGTTTCCATTTTCAATTCATGACCATAAGCCCCAAATTCAAGTGGGCCTCGTGCTGCTACCCAATTACATATTTCCCTGATCCATTCTCTCTCCCACTCTTTTACATAACTTTCTCCTCTGTTCTCAAATCTCCAGTACTCCTGCCTCATACCCACTCTGTTGATGACCTTTCTATTTTACCAAGGAAACTGAAGCCATCAGAAGAGAATTTCCACAGATTTTCCCTCAGTCTACCCACCTACTAGCACCTGTACTCTGTCCACTTTTTTTTTTCCTGCTCACATACCTTCCTAAAACTAATTATTCACTTGGATGTAAGATTTCATTCCTGTCATCTGCTTATGGGCATCACTTAAGCGATTCTACTTCACTTATACCCTCATTTTTTACACTCTCTGCTAGAACATTTTCATCAGCATATAAATATGCTGTTAACTCTCCCATCTTTGTTTGTATAAATTTAGGGGGTACAAATGCAATTTTATTACATGGGTATATGGTATAGGGGTGAAGTCTGGGGTTTTAGTGTACCCATCACCCAAACAATGCACATTTTCCCATTAAGTAATTTCTCATCTCTCATCTCTTTCCCATTCTCTCTTATAAATACTAGAAGAAAACCTAGGGAAAACTCTTCTGGACATTGGCCTAGGCAACACATTCATGACTAAGACGTCAAAAGCACAAGCAACAAAAACAAAAATAGACAAATGGCATTTAATTAAACTTAAAAGCTTCTGCACTGCAAAAGAAATAATCAACAGTGAACAATCTGCAGAATGGGAGAAAATATTTTCAAACTATGCATCCAACAAGGGACTAATATCCAGAAACTACAAAGAACTCAAACAACTTAACAACAATGACAAATCCTCATCCCTTAAAAACTCTCTCTTGACTCTAATTCCTCCATCATCTACCATTCCATTTCTCAACTTCCTTTTGTCTCAAAGTCTCCCAGAGGATTTCCTATACAGGCTTCCTCTGAAACTTTTCCCAGTCACTCTTAAATCCATTCTAATTAGGTCTTTACTTACCCACCATCACTACTCTGACACCATAACTTTCAAAGTAATCTATGATGTCTGAGTTACTAAATCCTATCATTTCTGTTTTTATCTTACTGGACCAATCAGTTGCATCTGACACAGTTGACATTTTCTCCCAATTGCTACTCTTTGTTTGGCCTCAAGGACATCACTCTTGGTTTGTTTGTTTGTTTTTCTACCTCATTGGTTTGTCCTTATGTTCCTTTGTAGTTTCTCTTCTTCCTTCTGAACTCTTAATGTTGATATTCCAGAGCTCACTATTTGTCTATTATTTCTTCTCTTCATTAGTAATGTCACCCAGTCTCATAAGTTTAAACACCATTGACCTATTCTAACGTATCTTTGGCTAAGACCTCTTCCTAAACTCCAGACTCTTATATAACTTTCAGCTTCTTATTTGATATTTCCACTCAGATGTCTAAGAGACATGTTAAATTTAAATCTCCAAAATTGAATTTCTGATAATCTGCAAAAATCTATATCTTTCTCCGTCTTTCCCAGCTCAGCTGATGACAACTTCATCCTCCAAGGTTGTTCAGGCCAAATCATTGAATTCATCTTTGACTTTTCTTCCCTCTCACCCAATATTCAATCTGTCATTAAAGTATATACACACATCCATCCCTTCTCAAAATCTCCAGTTACCACCCTAGATTGACAACCACTATTTTGAGGAAACTTTACTGCAATACTTAGCACAGTAGGTTTTGGGGTTTTTTAGAGGTTCTTTTTTTGTTTGTTTTCTTCTACATTTGTCTTTCTGTGGCACCACAGCTGCAAAATTTGTTTTTAAATGTTTAGTCAAATTACTCATTGTGCAACACCCTAGAGTGGCTCTCCATTGCCCTTTGAAAATAAAAGCCACAACCTTAGAATCATCCATAAAATTTACATATCTGACCCCATTACCTCTCTGACTTTATCTTCTACCATCTTTGCCCTTCACTCATTTCTCTTTCATTACACTGGCCTCCTTGATGTTCCTCAATTACACCATTCTTGAGAGAACCTTGGGATTTTTTGCATTAGTTCTTCTCTCTTTCCCAAATGTTCTCTCCCAAGTCACCACATGACTAAATCCTCCAACTTACTGGTTCTTTGCTTACAAAGTTCTGTAATGGTTAATTTTCTGTGTCAATTTGGGTGGGCTAAATATGATCAAATATTAGTCTGGATGTTTCTAAGAGGGTATTTTTGGATGAGACTAAAATTTAAATTGGTGGACTTTGAGTAAAGCAGATTGCTTTCCTTAATCTGAGTGTGCCTCATTCAATCAGCTGAAGGCTTGAACAGAATAAAAGACTGACTTCTCCCTAGTAAGAGGGAATTCTGAAGCATCGACTCTTCCTGGGTCTCCAGCCCACTGGCCCACTCTGCAAATAAGAGTTTTGCCAGCCTTTATAATCTCAAGCCAATTCCTTAAAATACATCCTTCTCTCTCTCATAAATATATATACACACACATACATTTACATATGTACATATATACATCCCATTTTTTTCTTTTTCTATAAAGAACTTTGAACACAAGCGCCTTCCCAGAGTTTCCTACTCTGACAACTCTGTTTAAAATTATAGCACTCTCCTCTAATTCCATTGTCCCCTATCCTGCTATATATGTACCATTTCAATTCTTGTTTTGCTGAATTGTCTACATCTCTGTCTGTCTATCTATCTATCATGTATTATGTTTATTTACTATATACCCCCTCCCACTTGAATATTAGTTCGATGAGAGCAGGGATTTTTGTCTGTTTTATTTACTGTAGATCTGCGCCATCTACAGATAGGCTTGGCAGGTAAGAAACTTAATAAATATTTTTGACTGATTGATTGAAAATAAAAATATACATGAATTTTGAAAACTTGATATTGCACTCAAAAAACAAGTCAAAAGAATACTTACAATGTGATTTAATTTCTATAAAGATTAGAAACATTAAAATACAAAACATTTATAGAAATATTTGCAATAAAATGTTTTTAGAAGAAATGCTTTTCATCTAGAAGTGAACAAGGAGAACCCATTTGGAGACCTCAAGTTACTGCCTCTTAAGCCTGGTTGTGAGGACATAGCTGGTAATTTTATTATTATTCTTTAAACTGCACATAAACATAGTATATACGTTTTGGCATATATAAGTTCTATCCTAATAAAAATAAAGAACAAACTAAACAAATTATATTTCTTGTACACTTGAGTTTCTGAGATGAAATTTATACCCATGCAGTGCTTTTTGATATAAACAAGTGCTGCTTTTGTAATTTCATTTGATCCTCAAAATCTCCTGTCTCCAGTCTATAGACGTGGAAGCTGGAATCAGAAGTGAAATGACTTACTCAAGTCATAAGGCTAGTCACCGAGAGAGCCAGGAATACAACTTGGCTCTCCTGATTTCAGAGATTTGGACTGGAAAGTACAGTGATATTTTACACCTCTGTGTAAAGACACTAGATTCACAAAGGGTGTAAAATGTATTCAGTCACTTTGAGAATTTTCAAAGCAACTTGACATTAATTTATGTCATTAATTAATCATGTTGATTCTTATTTTCAGGCATAAAATACTGGCCATCACATGGTGTTGACCTGAAATTTAAATCCAAGCTTCTACCTAGGTATTTAAAAGCCCCATGATAGACACCTCTCTGTAGCAACAGAGCTTTTCTCTTTCTTTTGCCTATTAAACTTCCGCTCTTAACCTCAAAAAAAAAAAAAAAAAAGTCCCAATGGAGGCCAGGCACTGTGACTCACGCCTGTAATCCCAGCACTTTGGGAGGTCGAGGCGGGTGGATCACCTGAGGTCAGGGGTTCAAGACCAGCCTGGCCAACATAGTGAAACCCTGTCTCTACTAAAAATACAAAAATTAGCTGGGCAAGGTGGTGGGCGCCTGTAAAAAAATAAAAATAAAAAAATAAAAATAAATAAAATAAAAGCCCCATGATATGACTACAACCTTCATCATCTCATCTTCTACATTCTACCACAGTTACGCAGGAGTATTTTGAGAGCGTAAGAAGTCCTTTTATATTATGTTTCCCTTGTCGTGATTATACTTTTATCCTAAAATACCATCCTACCTTCTTCTTGCTTATTAGACAATTGGCTCTCCCTTGAAGACAGCTTAAACATCTCCTACCTCCACATAAGCCATCTCCAAAATCCCAATTTGGAATTAATTGCTACCTTCTTGGTGCAACCGTTATGGGGTGTTGAGATTTTTATTAGAACAACACTTTTATTCTGTCTTGTACTATATTTTATGCTCTATACTGAATTATAAGTTACTCAAAAAAATAGAATCTGTCTGGCCAGGCACATTGGCTCATGCCTGTAAACCCAGCACTTTAGGATGCCACGGTGGGAAGACCACCTGAGGTCAGGAGTTTGAGACCAGCCTGGCCAACATGGTGAAACCCCATCTCTACTAAAAGTACAAAAATTAGCCAGGCATGGTGGCAGGCACCTGTAGTCCCAGCTACTCAGGAGGCTGAGGCAGCAGAATCTCTTGAACCCAGGAGGTGGAGGTTACAGTGAGCCAAGATTGCGCCACTGTACTCCAGCATGGGTGACAGGTGAGACTCTATCTCCAAAAAAAAAAGGAGAGAGAGTTCTAAGTGCATTTTCATTCACCATCAAATAACACATAATGGCATAGTATATTACTTCAATAACTGCTTAAATAAATTTAGTAGTGCACTCAAATAAAAAAATTCCTCAATGAGTTTCATCTACATGAAATCTTAATCAGTTTTTCTTAAGTTCTGCAAACTAATTTAAAAGATAATTTACTGATACTTTTTTTTTTACTTGAAAATACAATCGTGTAAATAGCATGGCATTCAATCCTATCATGATCATTATTATTACTGTTATTGATCATAATGGTGGTTAAGGGTTTATTTTTGAGTCTACAAAATCCAAGCAAGAGTGTTTGCTCATGGAGGGAGAAATCAACATCTTATCTCACTGCTGCTATAGAGCAGGCACAGATAAGAGTGTCAGGTCTGACCAGTAGTACTACTAATTTAATTCTTCATTAGTTATACAGTATTCCAGGTGTACTGAGACAGACAAGAGGTTGTGAATCAAATCTGGTAATCTCATTCTTTGTATGTACAGGCACGTTTTCAGCAGCAGGGCAAGAGTCCACATAAATGAATCTATTGATCTTTTTCAAAATTCGACTACAAACGAATTTAGAATCAGATTTATTAGATGTCAAGTGCAGCAGTTGTAGCAAGATCAGTGACATAATTAAGGGCACTGTAGAGTATTAGGAAGAAAATGAGAGGGTATTTTTTTCCTGTTAAAGAGTAAGAAATGCTAGTTGAATACCAATAATTTGGTTGCTCATGAAAGTACAAGTCACGTTAATATTTAAGTCTTTTAATGATCTCTAAATTCTGCCCATTTGGCACTGAGACCATCTGACAGATTATGTAATAAACCACTCCCAAGGAAGTCTTCCTTAAAAACTTTTCATTTAGATATGGCACTCATACTCTCTTCCATAATGTATCATACTGATTTTTCACTACCTGTCTAAATAAAATCTCATGTTAAACATTTCTTCTAGGAGAATATTCAAGCTAAAAGAAAACAAAATCCAATTAAATTGATATTTATGAAACGGTGTCATTAGAAAAAAATAAGTAGTTGTTTATATGGTCAAATTAAAGACAAATGCACATAGGCTAAACTTGCCTTCCATTGCTGCATACACCAACCCTGCAGTCAGCTTCTCGCACGGAAAGAAATGTGAGTTGTCAATCACTTTCATCTTAACCATTTTCAGAATGAGGACTTAGTGATTCATACACTTTTTTAGCTTGTTCTAGTGCCCTATAAGTTACTATACATTTGAAAAGACCTCAATAAGAACCACATTCAACAATTACTTCAATATTTCTGCTTTTACTTACTAGCCAGTCTCTATTTTTTCTAAATATTTTACCCTTTGTGGATATATCACATTAAAGATTGTGAATCTAATATCTGCAATAAAAATCTCTTAATTCTATGTGACCTCTAATTTCCTACTTTTCCTCAGCAGATAAGCCTCAGCAGCTAAGCCTCAGCAAAGAGCAGTTCATGCTTGCTGCCTTGTCTATTTCCCCACTTCTCTTTTATTTCTTCTTTACTTTTCCCTTAAATTTGCTACGACAGTAGTGACCCTTCATTTGAACTATCCCAAAGGACACTCGGCAGTTCTGATCTGCTGCCTGTCTTGGCCACATTATAATTTTGATCCCTCTCTCCTTTCCTAAAGTCTCCACTCCCTTGGCTTTCGCAGCCTGCTCTGGTGCGCCCACTTATTCCAGACCAATCCTGCTTGCTTTCTTTCACAAACTCTTCCTCAGATGTCTGCCAATGGGATATAAGAAAACTGGCTTTTGATACTGCCAGGGATATCCTTGGAGGAAGGGGACATCATGTTTGTCCTCATCTCTTCCCACTAGATAGGATGTAGATGTGATATCTGAAGCTCGAGGAGCCAACTTGGCCCCTGAGGTTGATCCATGTGTTGAGAATGGAGAATTAACAAGATAAAAACATCATTGATAATAATGTAGCTGCTCTGCCAGCCTTGAATTGATTATGTTTTTTGTTATGTTTTGCCATCTTGGGGACCTTGATGGCCTGGGAAAGACTGCTCCTTTCAGGTCTAACAAATTCCTAGAAATACTAAACAATTCACCTGCTAGCACGCCTTTCACATGCAAACCAACTAATCCTGAGTTTATACCTCCAACCACCTCCTTTATCTAATTCACACAGCAAGCCAATATTCCCACTATAGTAAATCAACCCAGGGCCAGGTTCCAGACAACTAGGGACAGACCCTACGCCTGAAGACTCACTGGAATTATTCAAACTCACCAACCCTAAACTGTTTACCCTCAACTTCCCACAGAAACCCCTCTAAAGGCTGTGGACTATGCCTTCCCCCTCACTCCTGCTTTGGCCTCTCTCCTGACCTATTCTGGTGCTTCCTACCTAGTCTTGCATGGCTGTGTCTCTCATTTCTAGAGGAACTGTAGCAGTAAACTTTTCTTTCATGGACATTGACTTCTCCATGTAGTCACCCAGTCACTTTTATGAACTAAGACCTGGGCACAAATCTTGTACTCTTACCTCTGAAACTTACTGATATGAGAAAGACATAAATGTTTATCTTATTGAAATTACTGTTACTTTTGGCCCGGCATGAGGGCTTATGCCTGTAATCCCAGCAGTTTGGGAGCCAAGCTAGGAGGATCACGTCAGTCTAGGAGTTCAAGGCTGCAGTGAGCCATGATCATGCCACTGCACTTCAGCCTGTGAGAACTTGACTCAAAAAAAAAAAAAAAAAAAAAGGAAAGGCTGTTATTTTCGGTTTTCTATCATGTATAGTCAAATATTGTAATATACACATACATCACTAGTATATTCCACAAACTCCTCAAATACAGCATGTTCAAATAGTGCCCAATATTCCATCCCCTCGAATGCCCCCTTACTCTTATTCTTTCTTTTTCAAATAATGTTACTATGATCTACCCGTAGGAATCCAGATCACAAACCTGAGAATCCTCCTAGAATCCTTCTCTACCTTTATGCTCCAATTCAACAAATACCTAGGGCTTTTTCATTTTACCGCATTCTCTAAATATTTCTTAAGTATATCCTTCTCCTCTTTATATATGAACTACCTCTGCCTTGCATTTCTTTCCTGTACTAATAAATAACACTTAGAATAAAATACAAATGTTCTATTATGGCCTAATGTCCCCCTGCATGACCTTACTCTTCTACTTTAACAACCATACCTTTCTCTACTATCTTCTACCCTCCTTACCCTCTAGGCACTATGCCATCCCTTTCTGTTTCTCGGAGATATTGATCTGATTTCTGTTTCAGAGCCTTTATACCAGCTGTTCACTCTGCATGGAGAACTAATCCTTTCCCCAGGCTTCTCACATGGCTGGTTTCTCCCTCTTCAAATCTGAGTAAATGTCAGCTCCTCAAAAGGCTTTCCCCGATCACCCTATATAAATCACCCTGTAGCACACACAGATACACAGCTATTCTCTCTCACACTATTACACTTATTTTCTTTATCTCATTTATCACATCTGGAATTATCTTGTTTGCACATTGTTTGTTTGTTGTTCATCTCCCTCATGAGATAGCAAGCAGATTAAGATAGATTTCATCCGTTCCTTCATTCCTACATCCTTTTTGCCAAGCATATAGGAAGTGCTTAAAATATGTGTTGAATAAATGAATGAATGGTCTCTCTGTTTCTAATCTGGGTCCCCCTTTTTGGACCTATCCTTCTCACTGATGCCAGAATGGTCTAGACAGAATCTAACTATGAAACAATACTAACAGAAACTTTTCAAGGCACTACCAGGTGTTCCCAAACTTTAGTGTGCTAAGAAACACCTTGAAGTATTCAAAATATAGATTCCCAGGCCCTCTCTTAAGAGATTGTGATTTGGTACATCTGGCTTAGTGTCTAAGAAAATGCATTAAATGTATTTTTAACAAGCATTCTAGGTGATTCTGAGGCAGGTGGTTCATGAAACATGCAGAATAAAATTCACATTACTTACACTGGCCTACAAGGACTTCTATCACCAGGTATTTACCTGGCCCTGGGTCCATTTCCTGCCATGTCCCACCTGAGCTTTTTGTTCAAGTTTTGCTGAGATGCAGATGTTCTTCTAAAACACCCGATTATTTCTTGTACCTGAGCTTTTACTTCTGTTGTTCCTAGTTCACTGAGCTGCCTCTACCATTCCATAAGAGTCATCTTTTCCAGAAATATTTCCTAAAATCCTAAAAAGGACTCAATACAGCTAGATAGACAAGAGGCTCTTGTTTTCTTGCCTTTATTTGTTTTTTTAGATGGAGTCTTGCTCTGTCACCCAGGCTGGAGTGCAGTGGTGAGATCTTGGCTCACTGCAACCTCCACCTCCCAGGTTAAAGCAATTATCCTGCCTCAGCCTCCCGAGTAGCTGGGATTACAGGCACCCACCACCACCCCCGGCTAATTTTTGTATTTTTGGTAGAGGCAGGGTTTTGCCATGTTGTCCAGCCTGTCTTGAACTCCTGAACTCAGATGATGTGCCCACCTCAGCCTCCCAAAGTGCTGGGATTACAGGCATGAGCCACCAGGCCCGGCCTGCTTTTCTTTACCTATCTATAGCAATGGAGGAAAAGATTTGAACATCTAGGACTTATAGTTCCATTTCTAACTATGATAATCTCCCTTGGGTTCAAAAATGGGATGGAAATAAGCTATTTGTAAAATGTTATGAAAATATATTGACTTTGGAGGACTCGGAATTGTTTAGTAAAACCAAATCAATAAACAAATAGCATCAGAAATTGGATCGTTTCTGTCTTTCCTCCAGTCCCATTGAAAACAGAGCCTAAGAGGAAAGCTTCTGTGCTGATATTCTATTGGGGGTGTGCAGCCTCAGAGAAGCAGAAGTGAGAGAGGGCAGTGAGCTAGAGAAGAATGAGAGAGAACTCAACATGGTGTTTTACAAAGCTGACCACAGCCTCATAATAAATGCAGCTGATTGCTCAGTCTCACAAGGCCTCTGCAATAGGCTATTTGAATGACTCCATCTTGGGATAGACCACCATGAGGAGGAAAAAAGGAGTATTTTTCTGCCAGCACCCTATTCATCCATTTCCCATGCCCCACAAGGAGTTAAATCCTCCAGCCTTGCAGGTTGTGTTTCTTGGTTTCTCAAGACAGCTGCTGCCATAGGCAGACACAATTGAGCTTTCTTGTTAGGCAGTGCTTCAAGCATGGTGAATGGAGTGGGGCTTTGATGGGAACCACCATTTCTGCATCCTGCAGGTCTTTTGCGTTAGTGCCAGTCTGTACAGTCCTTCCCAGTATTGCTTCTGATTAATCATCTTGGCCAGGATGTGGGAGGACATTTTCAAGAACTTCAACTAATTCCTTCTATCATAATGGCTGTTACTCCGTAGATAGACATACACAAGTCAGAAATTCTGCCAGCTGCTAATTTTATCTGTCCCAATTACACTTGCAGAAACTCCAGAAATAACTGCAAAATGGGCCCCGTGACTAAATTGGTATGACGTGAAGTAAACTTGAGACAAGAGCTCAGTCTTCGGGAGACCATGATAATGTTTTGGGTTCCCTAGTATTAATGTTAATTCAGACCTCACAACAAACAATCCTGATTCCTCACTACAAAGTTATCCTGGAAAATGACATCAGGTCTGTTTAAGGAAGGCTCAATGGAGTAGTCATCTCATATACTTCTAATGGCATCACAGTATCCTTCTTCAAAAAGAAGAATACCAGGCTCACCTCCAATCACAGGGCTCTGGGTTTGTTTACTAATTTAGATTTGAAAACTGAATGAAAGACCACGATTTTTCACTGCAAGAACAGACACGAAACTTCTACTTCCCAGCTGTGTTTTTTTAAAAATAACAAAATAGGGTAACATCCTAGTTGAGCTTCCCATCTATCTCACTGCTCAGAGTCCCATGATCCATTAGCTCTCATCATAGCTCTCTGTAACTCCAGGCACCATTTTCATCATTCCAGTCTTGCTGACTACCACGGTTGTTATGTTCACCTTTCCTCTGACAGTTCAGTGCCTCTGCCTGGCTTCTGCAAGTTTGTAAGCTGGGGGATAGAATGGTGAGTTATTGTTTAATGGGTACAGCGTTTCAGTTTGGGATGATGAAAAGAGTTCTGGAGCTGAGTGCTGGTGGTGGTTGCACACAGTGTGAATGTACTTAATGCCACAGAACTTATACTTTAAAAAAGTGAAAATGATAAATTTTACGTGCTTACTTACCGCAATAAAAAAGCAATCCAATCCAAAATTATTATCCTTATAAGTATCATTAAAAGCGCAACAGCCATGTAATACCAAGTGTGATTTCCTGTACCTCATGGAGCCTAGTTATAATAGCTGCTTTCAAATCATCATCTGATAGTTGACACATTGGGTCATTTCATGGTTGGGGGTGTGTGTGTGTGTGTGTGTGTGTGTGTGTGTGTGTGTGTGTGTGTGTGTGTGTGTGTGTGTGTCTTGCTTTCCCCTGGGAATTGGTCACAGTTTTCTGATTCTTTGAATTTTAAGTAATTTTGAGTTGCTTTTTAAAACATTGTGAGCATTATGCTGCAAAGGCTGAGTCCTGTTATAAATTTATAGAGAATGCTGAAGTTTGTATTTTTGTTTGTTTGTTTGTTTTTTGGAAATGGAGTCTCGCTCTATCAACCAGGCTGGAGTACAGTGGCACAATCTCAGCTCACTGCAACCTCCACCTCCCAGGTTCAAGCGATTCTCCTGTCTCAGCCTCCCGAGTAGCTGGGATCACAGGTGCCCACAATCATGCTCGGCTAATTTTTGTATTTTTAGTAGAGCCGGGGTTTTACCATGTTGGCCAGGTTGGTCTCGAACTCCTGACCTCAGGTGATCTGCCCGCCTCAGCCTTCCAAAGTGCTGGGATTACAGGCATGAGCCACTGTGCCCAGCCTGTATTTTAGAAGGCATTCAACCTGTTTAGGTTTATACATTATAGTCTGTTTCCTTCTGTAAGGGTAGTTTTAATTTCCATTGACTTCCTTAGGTCTCTGCAACATTGGTTTGGATCTGTTCCATGCATGTGCTATTCAGGAGACTTCTGCAGGTGGTTCAAATTTCATTTAAGTTCCCCAAGCCTTGGCTATACATCTTTGATTGTGCCTCATGCATGCATATCTCAAGGTTTAGTCTAAAATTAGTTCTGGTTAATACACAGAATTAGGAGAACCCTTTCCTGTCTTTCTTCCCTGTAGAATTTCTCCCCAAATTCTCTGACCCACTGAAGCTCCCTTCTCTGGTTTCTCTGGCCAAAAACAAACAAACAAAAAGTTAAATTTATATCAGTTTCAGCTATATGTGCCACGTGCAACTCAATGGCTGAGGTCTGCCCTCAGGGTAAGACTGTGAGAGGAGAAAAATAAATAGTAAACCCCGCTTCCAAACACTTGACTCCTCCAAGCTGTGATTCCCCTCCAAAATCCTGTGCTTTCATTTAGTTTTTGGAGTCCTCACATTGCTGTTTATTTTGTTTTGAGTTTCTAGTTGTCAATGGCAGGTGAGACAGCTGGGGTGGGCTTACACCACCACAGCAGTAGCAGGATGCTCCTCCCTCCTTATTTGTTTGCTAAGATATCAGGAAGGCTCAGCCAGGAAAGAAAAGAATCACTTCAGTTTTTTCAAACACAAGGATATCATTATAAGCAAATTGGGTTTTCAGGTGATGGAAGGTCTGAGAGGCTAAAAAGAGACAGCAAATCAACACGGAGATTGAAAACAGCTGGAAGCTGCCACCAACCCTCATACTAGAGGGACAATGGAAGATTTTGTTATTAGAGGCCAGATGTCAGGCTTTCTGGCAGGAGCTAGAACACTGGAATACGCACTGGTGGGACCAAGGTGGGAGGAACTCAGTTAGGCTTTGAGCTACCGAGAAGACAATTCACAACCAGAGATGCTATAAGAGGCATCTGACTAGGGGTAGAATATCCTGGCTTCTCCCAACATTCTCGTCTTCCAGTCTACCACCAGTAACTCCCATTAAGCAAACCTATCTGCAAGCTAGAGTGCAAGACAGCCAGAGAAATGAGTTTCCTTAATTTAGAGAGCAAAGCAGGAAAAGGCAGGTGCTATGGTTTGCGTGTCTCCCATCTAAAATTCAGGTGTTGCCAATATGCTAATATTAAGAGGCAAGGCCTTTAAGAGGTGATAGGGCCATGAAGATTCCTCCCTTATGAATGGGATTAAGTCTCTTACAAAAGAGGCCTTGGACACTCCTCACCCCTTTTGACTTTCTGCCCCACAGTTTACCATCAGAGGACATAGCAGCAAGGTGCCATCCTAGAAGCAGAGAGCAGACCCTTACCAGACAACCAACCAGCTGGTGCCATGATCTTGGACTTCTCGGCCTCCAGAACTGTGAGAAATAAATTTCTATATTCTATAAACTACCCATTCTGTAGTATCTTGTAATAGTAGCACAAATAGACTAAGACTGTAAGAAAATGGATTTGGGTCAAACAAGCATTTGAGTGGCGCATTAAAGAGTTCTCAAATAAACCCCAGATATTTTTTGCCCATAAATAGTAGTACTTTACATCTTAAGGTGCATTTTAAAAAATGAAAATCTAGATAAAACAACAAATAGCGTCAATTTTCTACATGGCTAATATCTGGCAGAAATCTAGGAATGGCTAACATTTGAAATGATTATTTCTCAAGATGCGATCTGTGTTCTCTAACTCCAATTCTTGGTATGAGAGAGAGAGGAGCCATCCATTGTTCTTTCCACATTTTGATTTCCAACTGAGATCAAAACACATTGATCAAAGCCAGGAACCAAGAGCCAAAGGTGAAAGAATCCACAAACTCAGATACATGAGGACATACTGAGTAAGATGGAGAAAATGGGTTCCTCTTCCTATATGAAAAGCCAGAAACCCCCTGACAATCTAAGAGTTGCACTTTACAAGGAAATGAGCTCATACTTCAACATTATAACACCTGACAGAGTGTTGATTTATTTTAACCCATAGAGATTTAATAGGAAAATAGTTTAGGACAGCTGTCAATACATACCCTCTAGCATGCCTCAGATCATTTTCTCTAAAGGAAAATACATCTTGGGTTCTTAGAAGAAAATTCAAAGTAAATTTGTCAATAAAAAAATCTTCTAAACACTTCCTTTTGTCATACTCAACCTAAAATATTTTGTGGTTCTATTTTCATGAGATATTTAAATTCAAATTTTTCTTATTATTTATAATACAATCATTTGCATGTAAGCAACATCCAAAACTATTTTTTAAAGCAGGTTTTGTACAGGTTATTTCAACAAGAACTCAATTTTTCTTGATAAAAAAGTGCAAATTTAAAATGCCACGGAAATTTCTGTGTTTTCATTATATCCTTTCCATATCCTCCAATGCAAATGTTATAAATCAGCCTATAAGTGGAGGTCTATTCTTAAACTAACATCTCATTTGTTTGAGCTAAAAGCCAAATACTTTAACTCATTTACCCATGAAAATTTTTGTTTCACATGTAAAGTAAAACAAACACAGGGGCAAACCTTTATAACATTTATTATAGAGGAGAAAGAGAGTAGGATAGTTAAGAATATATTTCTTCTGAGATAGATTTCATCTGTGTAGTTTTTAGACCAGTTAACTGCTGCATAAAGTTTCCAAATATGCCAGTGGTTCTCAAAGTCCCCAGTCTCAGTGAAGGCAACATAGGTTCACATATGGGGCAGTCCCATGGTCAGTCCCTGATTTGGCCAGGAAGTGGCATAATGGCAGCTAGTTCTCCATTAACTAGTTCTAACTTCACCTTTTATCACAACTGAGCCCCCACGACCCAAAGAACAGCCTGGATGAGAAGTATGTGATAGTTTCTTCTTAAAGAATATATTTCCCCTTAGACAAAAAAAAAAAAAAAAGTTATAATGTTCAAACTGAAAACAATACATGTATCCCTTTTCAGCTATGTGTGGCATATATACACCTGGGTAAGCATAAATAGTGTAGAAAGCACTCCTAGCTGACATTTTAACATTCCCAGGAAAGTACGTGAACTTGCTTCCGTGCCTTCTCGGAAATAGGATGGCCAATATAGTGCTTTGTACAGGTTCATTTTTCAGTTTTATCACACATAGGAAATGGCCTTACCATTGAAAAATACTCTTTGGATGTAAAACTATCCAAAAAACGATTCATGCTATCCACAAATGAGAAAAGTGCGGAGGTGAATAGTTAAACTGCAATTGCTCCATTAAAGTTTTCTCAACCGCACACAGACAAGGGTGGAGGGAGAGAAGGAGGAAGAGGGATGGAGGGAAAGGGAAAAAAAGGAGAAAGAGCTACAGGAGAGATGGAGGAAGAGACAGGATTTAAACCATGTATGCCTTTGTCCTTGCAATCTTAGTTCTATTTTATGTTGATATCTCCTACAGCTAATTATGTGACTTCTGTTTCACATGGATCTCATATAGAAAATGCACAAGTGTTTAAGAACAGAATATAATGATGAAGGAATATCAATAAGTATATTTTTTGCATTGGTTATATTAGTCAAACATGGCATTACAAAAGGAGTGTCTAATCTTCCCCAGATACCATTATAAGGTAAAGTTCTTACATATTATTATCAGCATCAGTAAAATTTGATAAATTTCTACTTGACTGACAGAAACACAGATTTATCTTTGTTCCATGCCACTCCTGATAGACATTTACCTCCACCTTGGAAGAATACAAAGGACTCCACTTAAAAGGCAAATCAAGCCAAACCTTATAAAGACAAGCCACAGACTCCAGGTTACATGGTTTGAGTTCTGCACAAAATATTTGAATGGATGCTTCATAAAAGATGATATACGAGGACTTGGTGCATAACAAGATGGCAGAATAGAAGGCTCCGCCAATTGTCCCTGCTTCAAGGACACCAATTTAACAACTAACTACATAAAATAGCACCTTTATAAGAACCAAAAAATCAGGTGAGTACCTGGTTTTAACTTCGTATTACTAAAAGAGGCACTGAAGAGGCAGGAAAAACCATCTTGAATTGCTGACGTCACACCTCCTCTCTCCCCCAGCAGCAGTGGCATGGTGCAGAGAACATTTTTGTGTGCTGGGGAGAAGGAGATCACAGTATTTGTGAGGCATTGAACTCAGTGCTGCCTTATTATAACAGAAAACAAAATTGGACCAATCTATTCATGAATTGGAAAATCAATATTGCTAAAATGTCCATACTACCCAAAGCAATCTACAGATTTAATGCAATCCCTATCAAAATGCCAATGACATTATTCGCAGAAATAGAAAAACAATCTAAAACGTATGTGGAACCACAAAACACCCAGAATAGCCAAAGCTATACTAAGCAAAAAAAAAAAAAAAAAAAAAAACTGTAGGAATCACTTACCTGACTTTAAATTACACTACACAGCTAAGGTAACCAAAAAGGCATGGTGCCCACATAAATAAAAACAGACACATAGATCACTGAAACTGAATAGAGGATCCAGACGTAAATCCATACATACATCTACAGTGAACTCATTTTTGACGAAGTAGCCATGAACATACATTGTGGAAAGGACAATCTCTCCAATAAATGATGCTGGGCAAGCTGGACATCTATATGCAAAAGAACAAAACTAGATTCCTATCTCTGAACAGATACAAAAATCAAATCAAAATGGATTAAAGACTGAAATATAAGATCTCAAATGATGTAACTACTACATGAAAACATTAGGGAATCTCCCCAGAACATTGGACTGGGCAAAGATTTCTTAAGTAATAAACACTTCACAAGCACAGGCAACCCAAAACAAAAATTGACAAATGGGATCATACCAAGTTCCAAAGCTTCTGCACAGCAAAAAAAAAAAATAATAATAATAATAATTAACAAAGATAAAAGCCACAGAACAGGAGAAAATACTAATTTATATTCCCATCTTGCAAACTACCCATCTGGCAAAAGGTTAATAACCAGAATATATAAGGAGCTCAAACAACAGTGTAGGAAAAACATCTAGTAATCCTTTTTTTAAAAAAAATGGGGAAAAATCTGAATAGACATTTCTCGAAAGAAGACAGGTATATGAAAAGGTGCTCAACATCATTGCTCATCAGAGAAATGCAAATCAAAACTGCAATGAGATATTATCTCACCTCAGGTAGAATGGCTTTTATCTAATGTCTGGCAATAACAAATGCTGACGAGGATGGAGAGAAAAGGAAAGCCTCGTACATTGTTAGCGGGAATATAAATTAGTACAACCACTGTGGAGAACAGTTTGGAGGTTCCTCAAAAAACTAAAAATAGAGCTACTGTACTATCCAGCAATCCTGCTGCTGGGTATATACCCCAAATAAAAGAAATCGACATATCAAAGAATACCTGCACTCTGATGTTTGTTGTAGCACTGTTCACAATAGCCAAAATTTGGAAGCAATGTAAGTGTTCATCAACAGATGAATGAATAAAGAAAATGTGGTTCATATACACAATGGAGCACTAATCAGCCATAAAGAAGAATGAGATTCTGTTTTTTGCAACAAAATGGATGGAACTGGAGGTCATTTTGTTAAGTGAACTAAGCTAGACAGAGAAGGACAAACCTTAAATGTTCTCACTGATTTGTGGAAGGTAAAAAGGAAAGTAGTTGAACTCATGGAGATAAGAGTAGAAGGATGGTTAACAGAGATTGGGAAGGGTAGTCAAGGAGTGTGGGGGAAGTAGCGATGGTTAATCGGCACAAAAACATTGTTAGAAAGAATGAATAAGACCTAGTATTTGCTAGCACAACTGTGACTATAGTCAAAAATAATTTGAGTGTACATTTTAAAATAACTAAAATAGTACAATTGGATCATTTGTAACACAAAAGATCAATACCTGAGGTGATGGGTACCCCAATTACTCCGATGTGACTATTATGCATTGCATGCCTGTTTTGAAATATCTCCTGTATTTCCTTCCTGTGCGAGGCCAGCTGAGGGCACTTGCTCCCGTTGTTTCTGCTCTTGGGTTAACAATCAAGATGGTACATGCTGATGCCTTTTCTCATCCTTTGAGTCACAATGAAGTTGTTGGTTTAATTTTCCATTTGACAATATTTGGTTCAGTAACATACTTTAGTATCAAATGGATGGTAGATGCAATTGATCCAATAAGAAAGCAAAAAGCAGAAGCTCAGAAACAGGCAGAAAAACTAATGAAGCTAATTGGTGTGAAAAACGTGAAGCTCTCAGAATATGAAATGAGTGTTGCTGCCCACCTAGTAGACCATCTTTTCTTTTCTTCTTCTTTTTTTTTTTTTTTGAGACAGAGTCTTGCTCTGTCACCAGGCTGGAGTGCAATGGCATGATCTCGGCTCACTGCAACCTCTGCCTCCCGGGTTCAAGCGATTCTCCTGCCTCGGCCTCCTGAGTAGCTGGGATTACAGACGTGCGCCACCACGCCCAGCTAATTTTTGTATTTTTGTAGAGATGGGGTTTCACCATGTTGGGCAGGATGGTCTTGATCTCTTGACCTCGTGATCCACCCGCCTCAGCCTCCCAAAATGCTGGGATTACAGGCATGAACCACCGCGCCCAGCCTAGTAGACCCTCTTAATATGCATGTTACTTGAAGTGATATAGCAGGTTTAGATGAGGTCATTACGGATCTGAAAGACAGTCATCTTACCTATCAAAAAGAAACATTTGTTTGAGAATTCCAGGCTTCTGCAGCCTCCAAAAGGTGTTCTTATCTATGAGCCTCCCCAGGCTGTGGTAAAACGTTGATTGCCAAGGCCACAGCCAAAGAAGCAGGCTGTCGATTTATTAACCTGGAGCCTTCGACACTGACCAATAAGTGGTATGGAGAATCTCAAACACTGGCTGCTGCTGTCTTCTCCCTTGCCATAAAGCTACAACTGTCCATCATCATTATAGACGAAATAGACTCCTTTCTACGAAACCGTTCGCAGTTCTGACCATGAAGCTACAGCCATAATGAAAGCTCAGTTTATGAGTCTGTGGGATGGACTGGATACTGATCACAGCTGCCAGGTCATAGTAATGGGAGCTACCATTCATCCTCAGGACCTTGACGTGGCTATAACGAGAAGAATTCCTACAAGATTTCATATCAACCAGCCTGCTTTAAAACAGAAAGAAGCAATCCTGAAACTCATCTTGAAAAATGAAAATGTGGATAGGCATGTAGACCTGCTAGAAGTTGCCCAGGAAACTGATGCGTTTTCGGGAAGGGACCTAAATGCGATGTGTTGAGATGCTGCCCTCCTCTGTGTTAGAGAATGTTAATTCTACATCAGAAGAAAGCCATGATGAAGATGAAATTCGGCCTGTTCAACAGCAGGACCTGCATGGGCAATTGAAAAGATTAAGAAATCGAAGGATGCAGCATTGAAAAAATTAAGAAATCAAAGGATGCAGCATTTCAGAATGTTTTAACACAGGTTTGTTTAGATTAGGAGTGAAGATCATTTGCACAGTTCACTGATCTAGTTTGGTGTGTCCTCTTATCCGTTAGTGGAAGTAGAATGGAAAGAGTGCTCTTTAAACAATGAGGGAGTTCAGTGTTTATGGTTTTGTACTCTGAATTCTAAGTTGTTGAAATACAGTTGTTATATAAGTGGCATTACTGTTTGTCAGAAATCACGAGGAGGAACAATTTAATCCAGCCTGAACGTGGGTGCTTGTGTTTGAGCTCTTTAGCCATATGTCGTACAGCCTTATAGAATCTAAGCTGGTCTTACAGTCATGAATGATTCATTGGGTCATTAGTGAGAAATAGGGATGTGGTTAGGCACTGTTTCCTTGACATGTGAGTATGTGTTTGTGTGTGTGCACATATGTGTGTATATTAAATGTATATATCCACACATTTTATATGGACATTCTGTAGGTATGTTTGAATACAGAAATTTTTTTTATCCTAACTACTGAATCCAGAAGTACCGAATAATATACAGTAAAACTAAGATTTAAGATTGTGTCAAAAAGGTACAGTGATTCAACCATTTCCATTTGTCATTTGTTTCAACCTTTTTTAAGTTGAGTGTTTTTCTTTCTGCAGTTGATTAATTGGATCCTCCACCTTGCATATATACATCTTGCATATATACATCTTGCATATATATACATGGGCTCAATTATTAGATTTGTCAGGATAATCAAATAAAAATACCAGGTCAGTGATCAGCATTGAATGGTTGTTAGACAGTGATGTTAGTCAACACTGATTTCACCTCTTTCTGTAAGCATACTGAGTAAAAACTTTTTTTCAGTTTAAATTGATTTACGTGAAAGTGGATTAAAAGGCCTTTCAAAAGAATGGGTTTGAAAAACCTCAGTCCGCTTTAATACACGTACATTTCTTTCCTTTCTTCATTTAATGTAACATATGTCATTATGTTATATGTTATATGTTCATATAATGTAACATATGTTACATGTTCTTTAATTATGCTCCAACATAATTTGGTCACCAAAAATGAAATAATAGTTTAAAACAAGTAGCTGTTACTAAGTGTGCTAAAAATACTCATTTTGTAATTAATTTTTAAAGTTTTCTTAGTACATTATAAATTGTTCCCTGGTAAAGTACAAACGTACACATCAAAATGCCCATATTGTATCTATCATTTGATGTGAATTATATGTGAAATTTTTCTTGTTCAAAATTTTACTAACCAGAATTCTGTTACAGGCACTTAAACACGCAGCATGAGGAAAATGGAACAACATAATCTTGAGGTGCCTTCTGAATCATCAGATTAAATTATGCTTCATATGTTTTGTTTTACTGTATTTCTTTAAAAACTCTCAATCTTTATTCATGTGTTACTGGATTAATTTATTTGATAATGTCTCACAAGAATCTATTAGATCATTTATTCTTCAGTTGTGCTTTGAATGGTGGGGTGGAAGTTTCAGGTGAACACTGTGGATAACAAAAGCAAGTTGTGGAAGACTGTGAAGAGGATGGAATAATTGAATACAAGAAAAAAAAATGAAAAAAAATTGTCCAATTTTTAATAACTATATTACACTATTATTTTATAAATGTGTAACAAAGGGGTCCCTCTTTAAAAAAAAGAAATATCTCACGTAACCCATAATACATACACTGACTTTGTACCCACAAAAATTAAAAAATAGCTCCTTAATAAATAAATAAATAAAAGAATTCCTCATCTGTCACCTACTACCCACCAAAATTTTCAATAAGTACAACTATTTGTCTGGTGAATGAAATAGTAATATTTTCCCTTTGAACCAGGTGTTTTAATGCTGTCAGCTGCTAAAGATGGAAATCAGCAAAGAAGGAAACAAGCTAGGCCACTACTCACTCCTTCTCTTTAGCCCATGGAGATATATTCCACAAAGCCAGCTATTGATTGCTACCATTAGTCGGCCAGGCAAACCAGCAATAATTGCTTTAGCAATTTTGTTCATGAACATTTCCTGTTAATTTCCCAGGAGTAAAACCAGCTCCTCCCCCTCTTTTAACAAAAAGTCAGAGCGCAGGTGGAAATTATCATACTCATAAATGTTACAAAAGTATTATTTACTTGGTTTGGGGTAGTGAAGAATGCAAAGCAAAAGATGAAGTATTTCAAGTTTTTAAAAGATTTGAATCAACCACATGTATCAGTAAGTAAAGCAAAGACCAAAATTGAAAAATATATTTGATTTTTTATTTATGGAAACTCTTCACCATTCCACTTAAAAATAAGTAATATCCCTTCAGGGTTTGGTACATTCCAAGATGTCCAACTTTCTAATTATTTAGACAAAAAAAACAATGGTTTAGCTCACTAATTTTCACTGCTTCTTATATCCCAAATCTTTTTTTTTTTTTTTTTTTCTGAGAGGGAGAGAATTTTCCTTTGTTCTGAAGTACATCCTTTCAAACATCATTTAGTGGTGGTCTCATGTGATTGGCTTCTTGGTTTTGTCTGCCTAAATATGTCTATTATTTTATAAATGTGTTTAGAAATTAAATGTTTAATTTTCTGTGTCAACTTGACTAGGTCATGACACCCAGATATTTGGCCAAACACATCTGGATATTGCTGAGAAGTGATTTTTTTAGATGAGATTAACATTTAAATCAGTGGACTTTGAGTAAAGCAGATTACTGTCCATAATGTGGGTGGCCTTATCCAGTCAGTCGAAGGCCTTAACCCATTTATGCCAGAGGTTGCAAATTTTTTGTGTGAAAAATCAGACCTTGGCAATGACCTTGAGCAGTAGGATATAAATAAATCCCACAAGCTTAGCGTTCCAATAGGGGAGCACTAGGCATAAATGCCTTAAAGAAAGGACTGATCTCCCCTGAAGAAGAGAGAATTCTGCCTCTAGATTGCTTTACAATTTGAACTGGAACATCAGCTGTTCTCTAGGTCTTAAGTCTGCTGCTCTAACCTACAAATTTTGGACATGCCGATCTCCGCAGTCACATGGGCCAATTCCTTAGTTTCTCTGGAGAATCCTGACTAATGTATGCAATGTCTTTATTTCATCCTCATTCTTAAAGGATATTTTCATCAGGTATGCTATTTTAGGTTGATGGTTATTTTCCTAGTGCATTGAAGATATTATTTTACAGGTTTAGACTTCCATTGTTTCTGTTAAGAAACAGCAATTTAATTGTTTTTTTTTGTTTGTTTTTCTTTGAAGGTAGTCTGTAGTTTTTAATGGGTACTTTTATGAACTTTTTTTTTTTTTTGCTTTTGGTGGACTGTGGTTTCACTAGATGTGTGCATGGGTAGATCTCTTTTTTATTTTGCTATTTGAGATTTACTGGGCTTGAATTTGTGAATTAGTGTCTTTCAACAGTTCTGGGATGTTCTTAGCCATTGTATTGTCAGATATTGCTTCTTCTCCATTTTCTCTCTCTTCTCTTTCTGAAAGTTCAAATAGATGATTGTTAGATCTGTCTCTGTCCTTCCTATGCCTTAATCTCTATTTTGTTTTCTATTAGTTCCCTGTTCAGCTATATTTCTTTTTTTTTTAATTAATAGATTTGTTTGTTTGTTTGTTTGAGACAGGGTCTTGCACTGCTGCCTAGGCTAGAGTGCAGTGGTGCAATCATGGCTCACTGCAGCCTCACTCAACTTCCCAATCTCAAGCTATCCTCCTACCTCAGCTTTTGTTCCATTAATCTACTTGTCAATTTTTCCAGCAACACCACACCCTCCTGATCACCATAGCTTTATGGTAAGTCTTTTATTTATTTACTTACTCATATATTTATTCTATTTGATTTGAAATCTTTTATTAGAATATAATGTACACACAGAAAAGTACATAAATCAGTGAATCTTCCAAAACTCAATATAATACTATAGCCAGCACCCAGATCAAGGACCAGAACATTTTACCAGCCCCAAAGATCTTCCTCATGTGTTCTCTCCCAGTCCTTACCTCCGCCAAGGGCAATCAGGATCCCAGCTTCTCTCACTAAAGAGCAATTTTACCTGTCTCTGAACTTTTAGAAATTGAATTAGTTATATATGTACTCTGGTATGTTTGGCTTCTTTCCTTTTCTGATTATAGAAATAATTTAACCTAGAAAGAAAATCCAATACTTAGAATTTATCATCAAAGGAAGTTAAACATTACATTAAGTACATAGGTTTTTTTTAACTTGTATTTTAGGTTCAGGGGTACATGTGCAGGTTGGTTATATAAATTGCATGTTTCAGAAGTTTGGTGTACCCCTTATTTTGTCACCCAGATAAAGAGTTCTGCTAACAACCCTGTGTTTTTTCCCTTCATTCACTCCTGAATTGATTATTCTTCTTACTTGTTGGATTATTTATGGGATAAAGAAGTTCTTTTTTTCAGATTAAAACTATGTTATCCAGTATTTCTAATGGTTTTCAGATTTGTATAAAAAGGTAACTACCAGTTTGCCAGAGGATTGTACCCAAATGCTCTGTGGGCCCTTAGCTCCACCTGGAGCATGTATGGCCACAGCCACGGCACCTGCACCCTCGGCAAGCTGGCCACTTCTCCCTGGAGTAGACCATGTAGGAGCACTCTGTGTCCCTGCCCAGGAGGTCCTGAGATGGACTGATGAAAACTGAAAGGTCATATTTGCCATGTGCTGAGGTTAAGGTGGATACTAGGGTGACTGTGGAAAGGCAGATGGGAGTGAGGGATGTTGGTGAGGATCTGCTTGGTGATGACATCACCATAGTCTGGTTGTAACATTGCCTACAGTAATAGCTTGGAGTGCTCTTCCACAGTGCAGGCGTCCACATCACTGATGAAGGTCTTACACCCTATGCATTCAGGAATGGGGTTGGGATGGGAGAGTAGGTTTGGCTGCTTTGGGGATGAGGAGACCCAGCCCTGATAGTTCACCCTCAGTACCTGCAAAGGCCTGGGGAGGAAACTGTGATATTTATTTTTGACTTGAGTGTTTATATTCTATTTCTTTTAAAATGGTATCTGTTATTCTTATGTTACTTCTAGGTTAACCTTTGGTTATAAAATGGTTTTTCTTTATTTCTACTTCTCTCGAGTTATTCAATTCATTTATAAGATTTTCTAGTTTTGATATATGTTTTCCTTTATGCCTTATGTTATTTTCTTAATGACTGTTTTGAAGTAGACAGTTCCAATTTTTATCTGTTATGTTAATACATCTTTCTGGTATAATTTCATTGTCTTTAGGAGATATGATTTACTATTTGTTCTTTCTTTTCTCATAATAATTTTTCATGAGACTTGAGAGATTTAAAAACATGGCTGCAGCTCTATAATCATCCTCTTTATATCTTAAGCAGACAATTCATACAATAAGCATTCTAAGTACATTGAGTCGTGGAAATCGTTTTCTTGAATTGGACACAGGTTGATAATAGCTGCTATATATTAAAGTTCTCATGCTGCCTCTCCTTGTAGATTCATGCCTTGGTACTTTCTGCTTTTAAAGAAGCTTTCTCTTATATTTAATATCATGTCACAAATAAACTTGATGATTTAAGGCTTTAATTTATTTTGTATGTATCCGAACCTATTAGAAATAATACTAGGAGCATGAATTCCACGTTAAAACACCTCCAGTTACTTATTGGAAAAAGTTCTCCCCTCATTTCGGAGCAACTTTAAATGTCTTTCCCCAAGCTATATATCTTTGTTAAAATTACATTGGTCATGTCACTAAATAATGCTTGGTACCTAAAGAAATAAAAGAATTTAAGTGGAAAATATAGATATTATTTTGAAAACATTTCAAAAAAATGAAAATGTGATGGATTTCCCCTCTCATTTTGAGGACAATTTTAGCCTTAGATGGAATCTTCTTAAGTGTTGTTTAAGTAAGATGCATTATTTCTAGTCTTTTTTTGTTGTTGTTCTTTTCTGAGATGGAGTCTCGCTCTGTCACCCAGGCTGGAGTGCAGAGGCGTGATCTAGGCTCACTACAAGCTCTGCCGCCCAGGTTCACACCATTCTCCTGCCTCAGCCTCCCGAGTAGCTGAGACTATAGGAGCGCACCACCACCACACCTGGCTAATTTTTTGTATTTTCAGCAGAGACAGGGTTTCACCATTTTAGCCAGGATGGTTTCAATCTCCTGACCTCGTGATCCACCCGCCTTGGCCTCCCAAAGTGCTGGGATTACAGGTGTGCACCACCGCACCCAGCTGTTTCTAGTCTTAATGATAATTATGACAGAATCAGGGTTATTTTTAATGATAAATATTTGCTTTTTAGAGATATTTCTATATTTATTTCTGTGCTCCTAAGTTTTATTCTAAAACTCATTTACATAAAATATGCTTATCTTAAAAAATGTATTTATCTATTTTTTACCCTCTTTCCCCACTCAAAAGACAAATTTATATCTACAATCTCAGACTTACATAAAAACAAGACATCACTGAAATTTTGTAATAGCTGAAATTCATGAAGTCTTGAAAGGTAAAACAAATGTCTTTATTTTTACACATTTATGTTGTCAGTAATCCACAGCGAGGCAACAGGGAATAAAAATGTCATAGAGCAAACTACTTCCAGTTGTATTGTTTTAACAAAATTCTGGCTGATTATCAGTTGTGCAGGTTTGTCTACTTTAGCAAAGTTCTGTTTATTGACTTTTCATCAAATATTTTTAAATGCTACATCATATTCCTTTGCCCATATACCTCAGAGACCTCCTTTCTTAGCCTGCCTATTAATGACAATTATCTTTTTTAAAATCAATTTTACTAAATGTAGTTACATACAATAAATGCAGCCATTTAAAGTATTCAGTTTGAACCACTTTGACAGAGCCCCGCCCCCCGCCGCACCAGTGCAACCACTACCAATTCAAGATTTGTTATCTATCTTCATGCTAATACCGTGTTTTCTTGATTACTACATAGGTGTTGTATTAAACTTCAAATTCAAATAAGATAAAAATGCAATTTTATTCTTACATTTCAAAATTGTTTTGGCTGTGCAGGGTCCTTCAAATTTATATATTAATTTTAGAATCATCTTGTCTGCCAAGTTTATCAATAAAGACTGCTGGCATTTTTATTGCATTAAATTTGTAGCCACCTTGGGAGAATTGACATGAAAATATTGATTCTTCTAGTCTTTAAATTGTTATATCTTTCCATTTATTTAGCTGTTCTTGAATTTTTATCAGCAATGTTATAAAACTTCAAGATATGAGTCTTATACATATGTTAAATTCATTCCTAGTTAGTTTATATGTTTTGATGATATTGTAAATAAAATTTTAAAAACTTACATTTTTCTATTATTTATTGCTAGTAAATAAAAATACAATTGATATTTAAATATTGATCCTGAATCTTGTGACTTTTCTAATTTAATTTATCAGTTCTAATACAGTTTTGGTAGATTATTTAGGATTTTCTACATATACAATCATGTTTCCTGTGAATAATACAATTTTATTTCTTTTCTAATTTATATGTCTTTTATTTTAAAAAACGTTATTCTCTTTTTTTCTCCTTTATTGAACACACTAAAATCTCCCATACTGAATGGAAATGGTAAGAGTGGACACCCTTGCTTTGTTTCGAACTTTAGAGGAAAGCATTCAGTCTTTCACCATTAAGCATGACCTTACCTGAAAATTTTTTATAGTTGCCCTTCACTAGGCCAAGAAAGATTTACTGGGTTTCTAATTTGTTTAATTAAAAAAATCCAATAAATGAGTGTTGAATTTAGTTAAATGCCTTTTATGCTATATTAAAAGAATTATGATTATTTTTATACTTTATAAATGTGATGTCACATTACTTGATTTTTCAAATATTAAATTAACCTTTTATTACTCATAGGATGTCAGAGCCTTTCAAGAGTATACTTAGAATTCTTGCCTTAAATCTTTGTTATTGTTTTATAGGTTTTACTTACACGTATATCACAAACCTGTAAAACATTTTTATGTTTTTTAAAGGAAATTTAAAGTCTTTTATATGTACTCATTTATTATCTGTTATTTTTGGCATTCTTTTCTTTGTGCAGATCTGAGCTTTCATCTGGTATCATTTCCTTTCCGTGTGAAGAACTTGCTTTCCTTGGTAATTAAAGTCTGCTAGTGATTAATTTTTTAAAAATTGTTCTATAAAAATGTGTTTATCTTACCTTCATTTTTTACAATTTTTCATTGTTGGGAAATACACATAACAGAATATTTACCATCTTAACTATTTTTAAGTGAATCATTTGGTGGTACTAAGTACGTTCATATTATTGTGCAACCATCACTACCCATCCATCTCCAGAACTCTTTTCATCTTGCAAAACTGAAACTTCATACCCATTAAACAATTACTTCTCATTCCCTTCTACCCCCAACCTTTGGCAATAACCATCTACTTTCTGTCTCTGTCATTTTGACTACTCTGAGTAGCTTATATAAATGTAATCATACAGTATTTGCCTTTTTGTAGCTGGCTTATTTCACTTAGCATAGTGTCTTCTAGGTTCATCTATGTTGTAGCATATGTCAGAATTTTCTTTCTTTTTTAAGGCTTACTGGTAAGGAAGGACTTACTTCTGTCATTTTGCTATTTGTTTTCTATATGTCTTATAGCATTTTTGTCTAACATTTCCTACATTACTTTCTTCTTTGGGGACCTGAAGAACTCCCTTTAGCATGTTTTGCACTGATGCTTTTCATTGGGGGAATACTTTAGAGGACATAGAATTCTCAGTTGATAAACCCACTCTCCACCCTAGTACTGTAAACATATGTTTCCATCCTTTTATGATCTGCATTGTTTCTGATGAAAGTCAATAATAATTCCTATATTTGTTCCTCTGGGTGTGTAGCATAAATATTTTTTTGGCTGGCTTTAAGATTATTCTTCATTACTAGTTTTACACAATTTGTTTATGATGTGATTTGGGTGGTTTTCTTTGTGTTTATCTTGCTTGAGGTTCATTGAGGTTCCTGAATCTATAGGTTAATATTTTCCATCATATCTGGAAAAAATCTTACAATTATTTATTCAAATTTTTTCTCTGCCCAATTCTTCTCTTCCTGGTACTCTTTTCATACTTATAATAAATTTCTCATTTTCATCCAAGAGATTACTGTGACTGTTCTTTTTCTTTCCAGCCCTTTTCCTTCCTGTGCTTCAATTTGGAAACTTTCATTTGACTTTTCTTCAAGGTTATTGATCTTTCTCTCTGTAATCCTTGCATAATAATTTAATTATCTCAGTCATTTGGGGTCTGTTTCTGTTGAAAAAACTTTTTTTCCATTTGTTTCTTATGGGCTACAGTCTAGATAGTGCCCCAAGACAGTAAACTGCAGTGATTATGTTGCTTACCTGATTTTTCCCCTACTCTTATGAATTATAGTTCCTATTTCTCAATGCTGAAAAAATTGTTTCATTCATTTTTCCCACTTTTCTATTTATTTAAGGTGGAGTGATTAGTCTAGTTTATCATAACTTATACTGAAAGTCCTGACAGTTATCTTTTAATTTTGATGTCTTAGAATGTTTGTTTCTTTTTTATGTCATGTGGAAAAGTAATGGAAGTAAAGCCCAAAGTCTGGTTGAGCTGGAGTTAAGCACTGATTTAACATGGGTAGCCAGTTACATATGATGCTCTAATGATAGCTCCCATCATTTGCTTCCTAGGTTTGAATTTTGCTAGAGTCTCCATCATTCCCCTTGACATTTCTTTTAGAGAATCAGATCATCATACCTATTTTCCGTTTATCAAAAGCCTCACTTGTACTTCTTTAGGCTGCTTTTGTCTACTCATTCGATTTCATTTTCTTTTTTTTTCTTTTTTTTAAATTATTATTATACTTTAAGTTTTAGGGTACATGTGCACAATGTGCAGGTTAGTTACATATGTATACATGTGCCATGCTTGTGTGCTGCACCCATTAACTCATCATTTAGCATTAGGTATATCTCCTAATGCTATCCGATTTCATTTTCACTGCCAAAATTATCTGGGGTTGTCTGTAATTATCTCAGCTCTTCATGATCTCTTCTCCTCATCCCCATTGTTGCTTCAATAGATAGCTAAGAACACTGGACTTTGATTCATAACATTGAAATGTGCATCACAGCATAACCAAATCGCTATGACTGCTTGGGAATCTCTCATAACTTCTCTGAACATACTTACATGTGGAATCAGCATGAGAATACAACCTCTTCTTGTCTCATAGATTTGACAAAGGCAAAGCACAAGTGTAAAGTTTGCAGCGTGTTATCTTTGTACTAACTCGTGTAATAGGCTCTCAAATAATTTTTTTACCATCTGCGCTCTTTCATTAGAAAATTATTTTGTGATGTGTCATACATAACTTAAACATTGTTTCGTACCCCGTAAAATTGATTTAAAAATTGGCTAGATGACACTGAGCAGAATGTCAACCCTCTGTAACTCATCTGGAACTCAATGCACATTTCACATTCTTTACAGAAGATTTCCACACATGGCTTAAGTTTGCTCAGTGGGTGGGCTTTCAGGAGCATGAAGGTTTTTAAATTCAGGACCTCTGATTTATGGTGGGTCTTTATTCCAAAGACTTCTTTAAATTTAGTTTTTTGAGAACTGAGGGATTGAGAACATACTTTTCAAAGGATGTGTTCATTTAAATTGCAGGTAGATCAGCCCACAGGGCTCTTCTCATACATAATGTAGCTGTACTATATGGATTAACTGATACAAATAAACTAGAATTTGTGTCAAAGATATTTAAGCTGTGAAGTTGAATTATAGTTTTAGCTTAAATACCTAAACCAGAGGTGTCTCTGACAGAAGTAATTTTCTAGGTCTGATTCACAGGTAAGTACTTGATTTTCAGCAGCATGTCTTTGTTGATGAGATTTTTCAGATTTTAGCTTTTGAACTCGCAACAAGGACATTGATTGTTTTCGTTTCATTCTGTATATACCCTGATATCTAAGGATGTTTTATTGGATATTCAATGAGGCCAGAGGCTTACCAGTGATGGCATTTTATTTTACATTCCTTGAATTTTCTAATCTGTAGAAAAATATATATATATGTGTGTGTGTGTGTGTATTTCTTTTATGTGCCCTATTGCACATAACATGCATTATAAATATGTCATATATTAAGTGTAAGTTGAATAATTAAGTGAACTTGTGTAATATACCAGCTCATCTCTATCACACATATTATTTCTTTCTGTCACTTCATTTGTTTCCTCCTCATTCACTTCCATCAGCCTAAATCTTGAAAAGTGAAGCAAGGCTTATTTTGCTCTGTCTGCTCTTTTTGGTCTGTTCTTTAGAACACGATACTTGCTTTTGAAAACTGACACTTCAGACCATTGCAGTTTATTCTTCATAGCCATACTTTTGAATAGGAAAAAATATGCTTCCCTTGGCACGCTGAGGTTTTTGTGAAGTGGAGAAGACAAGCATGGAGTGAGTCTGTTTTGATAACTAAGGGGAGTTGGTTGGAGAGAAAACTGAAACACTTACTAAACCTAAGGTGCCACTCCACGGGGACAAATAGTGATGTAGATTACTGCTAGCAGTGTTAGTGTCATCAGATAGGATTTTCCTGGTGATTGTGGGAATTGCAGTCTGCTGAATGAAACACAGAGAATAGTAAAAACAACTTACTAGAGCTCACTAACCCACAAAAAACATATATTTTTGTTTCTTCCATCAAACCCAAGAGTCCCAAGCTATTTATGTGTTTGTTTTCTGACTGCAGTTTCAAGGTAATTGATGCCTACAAAAAGGTGGATCCACTACTTGTTATTTTACTGATAAGAGTTTTCTGTTCTGCTTCAGTCTTCCTTTGCTCCTAACCAACTATTTAATTCCATGCCTCTCATCTTCTGTATCCTAGGTCAGCTGTGCTAACTTGATCTGTGAAAATAGGCTGTGGATGGTCCTTGCCCTTCCGGACTAACTTGTGCTGCCATGTTGTTTATAGTCATTAGAAATACTGTAAAAGCATGCACCGGTATTCTAAATTCTATCTTCTAGCATTTGAGAATTTTGTCCAAGACAATATCCTGCCAAAACGCTTCAACAACAGAACAAGAGAAGGGAAATAGAATCCTGGAACCAGTAAGGATTTCTGCTGAGTTATAGCATCTGTACGTAGCTCAATATTAAAATATTAAAATTAAAATACTGCAACTTAGCAAGCTAATAGATAAAAAGAGAAAATGCATATAATTATCTCTTTATAGCTAGAAGAAATTTGATGAAATTCATTCTCTATTCTTGTTAAGAACTCTTAATGCACTGCAGTGTATTTACATAAAATATCCTGAAAATAAAAATATAATTATTATTTCATATTTTTAAAAGAACTGCATCTAGAACATCTAGAACCATTCCTTTTCATTTCAGAGGAAGAGGAATATGTTCATTATGACTTTTTTTTTTAATGAAGCCTAAAGTAATAAATTAGAGAAGGAAATAAAGGGTATAAAGTTACAAAAGAGAAGGGAAAATAAATATTTGCAGTTTAATTTAGTTATATCAATTACAAACTCAAGTAGATGATGTGAAACTCTCATAAAATAATAAGAAAATTCCATGAGGTAGCAGAGTACATTAAGAAAAAAAGGAATAGCTTTCTCATATAAAAAATAAAAACAAGATAGAAAAACATAATTAAAGGGAAGCACTTACTGACCATAGCCACAAAAAGGTGAAATACACAGAAATAAACTTAATAAGAAATGTAGAACACATAAATAAATTAAAATTGAGAATACTACGAAGGTACTCAAGAAGACTTAAATTTAAATGCATTCTCCCTTTTTGGACATGAAAACTTAATATCATTTTAATGTTTATTCTCTCCCAATAAATCTATAAGTTTAATATGCTCCTCAATGGAGCCCCTCTGCCCGGCCACCACCCCATCTGGGAGGTGTACCCAACAGCTCATTGGGAACGGGCCATGATGACAATGGCGGTTTTGTGGAATAGAAAAGGGGGAAAGGTGGGGAAAAGATTGAGAAATCGGACGGTTGCTGTGTCTGTGTAGAAAGAAGTAGACATGGGAGACTTTTCATTTTGTTCTGTACTAAGAAAAATTCTTCTGCCTTGGGATCCTGTTGATCTATGACCTTACCCCCAACCCTGTGCTCTCTGAAACATGTGCTGTGTCCACTCAGGGTTAAATGGATTAAGGGCGGTGCAAGATGTGCTTTGTTAAACAGATGCTCGAAGGCAGCATGCTCATTAAGAGTCATCACCACTCCCTAACCTCAAGTACCCAGGGACACAAACACTGCGGAAGGCCGCAGGGTCCTCTGCCTAGGAAAACCAGAGACCTTTGTTCACTTGTTTATCTGCTGACCTTCCCTCCACTATTGTCCTATGACCCTGCCAAATCCCCCTCTGCGAGAAACACCCAAGAATGATCAATAAAAAAAAAAAAGAAAGAAAAAAAAAGAAAAAAGAAAAAAGAAAGAATATGCTCCTCAATAATTATAGTAAGATGACTTTTAAATGAACTACACTGATTCTAATATTGATCATTACAAAAATTCTGAAAAACAGTGAAGTTATTGCTTTTTGAATGTACCCTCCAAGGGGGTGAGTATTTAGTCCTACAAGATATTAAACGTATTGTTATAATATAGTAATTTCAAAGTTGATACCAGCACTTACGTAAGTAACGTGTGATTTAATAAAACAGAGTAAAATGTTCAGAAAATAGCTCGGTAAGTTTGTGAATTTGGTATGTGTTAAAGGAGACATTGAAAAATTAGTGAAAAAACATGAATTATTCAATAAATGATGCTAGAAAAACTGCATAGCCATCTGGAAAAAAAAATACTGGTTCCTACCATAATTTCATATGAAGCAAAGATTTTAGTGTAAAAGAATTATCCATAAAAGTATGAAAATAAAACATAGCAAACATTTAAAAAGTAATTTTGGAATAAAACATTTCTAAATGTCATACAAAGCCCAGAAGCCATAAAAAAAATTCATAATCTTGACTAAAAATAGAACATTTGCATGGCAGAAATAACCATAAATAAAATACAAGGAATTTAGAAAAATGTTTATAATACATATCATAGGCGAAAGGCTAATTTCTTTAATAAACACTTTCTATTCATCCATGAGAAAATAATAAATGATCCAATATAAATAAGAGCAAAGGTCATAAATAGTTTAGAGAAAGAAATTACAAGTGACTTTCAAACTGAAGAATAAATAACTTGGTACATTCAAAATAGAAGATAAATATAAATTAAAACCACAATTAGGTAAAAATGCTATTAGATTGGCAAAGATAAAATGTTAGATAATGCAAACTTGTATTTGTGTGTTATATGGGTCAATAATAGAACTAATAATGATATTTGACATGTTTTGAGTGTTTACTTTTTGTCAGGTACTGTTCTAAGAACTTTACATGTATTTACTAACTAATTCATCACAACGATCCTATAAAGCAAGAACAATTATTATTCCTATTTTCAGATGGCAAAATTGAGGTCTGGAAAGATAAGTAACTTGTTCAGTTACACAGAACGTAGTTGGCAGGAGTAGAAAGTGAACACAGGAGATCAGCTAAAAGATATAAAAGCAGCTTATACTCAGCTGTGGTTGTTCTATAATAAAAAGTACAAATACAGTCCCTTTAATACTGAAATTCCACATTCAGAGTTTTATCGTATAGATTTACTCAGACATTTACAAAATGATGAATATACATTTATTGCAACCCTTTCCACAATAGCAGTAGATTGGAAATCAAAGTTCATTACCAAGAACTGATTATATATACTGTGGTACAGCCATACAATGCATCCTAAGCAGATGAAACCAAATGAAAGTTTTCAATTTCTTCATGTGTAAGTATATTATCATTTGTGTACCAAAAAAGTATCATTGTATATCCATTATTTGTGTGGTATATATGTGTGTGTGTGTATGTGTGTGTACTCACATTATATTAAAATATCTCTGAAAGGATATACAAGAAATTGGTAATAGCCATAGGTTGGTGCAACAGTACATTAAAAGTAATGGCAAAAACCGCAATTACTGTGGCACCAACCTAATAGCTGCCTTGGAGAGGAAAATTAAGGGTGGGAATGTGGGAAAAACTTACTTTATTCATTGTATATTCTTTAAGATATGTTGTATATTCTTTAAGATATGTTTTATATTCTTTAAGATTTCTTTATATTTTATACCATACGAATGTATTGTCCATTCAAAAATGAAATGCATTTATTAAATTTTTTTATATAGTTTTGTTTTTGGAAGTGGCTTCACCAATATTCTGAAACCCTTTCTCTACAGGCAGGTATCTATGTGTCCTTGTTTGGCAATAGCTACCTCTAATGACACCAGGTTTGAAGGGAATGTGTTGTATCTGCAAATGGTGTTGAGGCAGATCCAAGGTGGGCATCGTTGAGCTGGATTTCTTTCTGCTCACAGAAACATTTTCCACATTCTTAGAAGAGATATTTAAGTGCTGTTAGGATTGCCTTCCCTCTTCTCATCTGTCTCCACTGCCCGTATAAACACCAGAGCTTGAACCATCTATTTGTCTAAACTGTTATGCCTGGGTCTCCTGGACCCACATTCTCCAAACACCATTCTTATGCTCCATTCTGCACTTTGTCATTCACTGGTTTTGTTTTAATAGCCCAGAATCTTTGTTATCTCTTTCCTCAAAACTATAGTCCCCAAGCATAGAACATCAGAAATTTTAGAGATTACCTGAATCACACCGTTTATTCTAAAGGGAAAGACATTAAGGCCCAGAGTTGGGAAGGGACTTACCTTCTCAAACCTTCTTTGTTGCCCAGTGCTTGTGGCTTCTTGTCTGTCTACCCAGCTACTCTGCAGACGCTTCTGTTCTGGCTCCTTTCTGGATGACTTTGCTCTGCTAGATGGAACATAGAGGAGCTCCCAATCATTCTATATGGAACTTTTAAAAGTATTTTGTGGCATAGAGATATGATGAACTGAATAAGAAATTAAAATATAGCCAATGATGCAAATAAAGGTTTATTTTCTTATTCAGTCTAATTTCAGTTGGTAGGGACTTTTTTGATTTATGTTCATATTTGTTACCTTTGAGCAATAGAGTAGCAGAGGTGTTCTGGAGAAATAGTTTTCCTCTGTGATCTTGCTATAAATGTCTCAATTGTAGTTCTTTTAGTATTTGTAATGAAGTGGAAGCTATGTTTTTGAGAAAAAGATGACAAGATTTTGGGCTATACAAACATGAGATTTGACATTGGCATTGGTATGTCATTTGTGCAGATATAACATGTTTTCACATAAATTAGGACACATTCCAAGTAGCATGCTATATTCCAAGTAGCATTTGTCTTAGGCCGTTTGCTGTTGCTATAATGGAATACTCAGAGACTGGCTAGTTTATTTTTAAAAAGAAATTGATTTTGGCTCATGGTTCTGGAGGCTGAGAAGTTCAAGATCGGTGGCTGCATCTTCATAATGTAATATGTATAATGTATAATGTTCATAATGATGGATGAACCATCATAACCTGGTGGAGAAGTGGACTGGGAAGTCTATATGTGCAAAAGGGGCAAAATACAAGGGGTGGCCTTGCTTTGTAACAATTCCCTCTCCTGGTAACTAATCCAGTCTGGAGAGACCTAAAACTCACTCACTTCCACAAGAATTAAACAAGTTCTGTGAGAGCAGCATTAATCCATTTTAATGACTTAATCACTTCTTATAGGCCCCACCTCACAGCATTACCACATCAGGGACCAAATTTTCAACACATAAATTCTAGGGGACACAGTAAAAACCATAGCAGCATGCTTCTTCTCTGTTCTTACTGCAAAAAATCCCACTCATTGCATTTAAAAATTCCCTGATGACTTCTGGCTCATTTAAAATTTTTAAATAGTCAACTCCTTTTTAACTTAAGTTTAGCTGGTTGATCATGATTAACAGATAAGTAAATTTTTTAAGTTAATGAAAAAATGACTGCATCTTGTTATTGCCACACTGTGTTATGAATACACCAGTGTGATTAATGAAGCAAGTGCTATTTATAACACTGAAGTACATGGGCAAATGGTATTATCTTTGGTCCTGACAATCAAATACCTATTCCACAAATCATCATTAAGGCCTCTTACATGCACGGCACTATAGAAGCTGCTAAATGCTTCTTTGCTACTCTACTCATAATCATTTTATAGCATATATTTTCTATTATTGACTAAAACTAACTTCAGATGAATTAAAGCGTAAAATTTTTTTAAGTTAATGAAGAAGAAAATATTGCTGGAAATAAGTCCAAATAGGAAGCACGTTCAGTCATGAAAATGAATACTCAATAGTTGACCAAACTAAATTACTATACTTGAAAATAATTACCTTGAGCCAAATTAAAAGACAACGAATAAAAGAGGGGAAAAAGTCAAAACAAATGACTAGAAAAGATTTCATCAGAAGCTTATATTTAATAACAATTCTACTGCTGTTATCCAGAATGCTATAATATATGCCATTTCCAAATCAAGAGTAGTAAAAACGACCATTCCTACTAGTGATTACACTATTAGAATCTATGCAAGAAAAATAATTAGAGTAATTATTTGAAAATAAAACTATTTTTATGCAGTCCTCTACATGAAACTCTTAAATGGATTCAGGATAAAGACCAAACTCCTTATTTTGGTTTATGAGGCCCTAAACATTACGTCTGTTAAAAAATAAAAAATCCTATTAAATCTCATTTGTAGTCACTGTTTCCTAGCACCTTTTCTCCTACAGCATGTAGAAAGCCAAGCATCTGTGCTCTCTCTTACCTCTGCCTTTGTTTCTGTGTCCAGAAAACCCCAATCCTTCTTGCCCTGTCCAGTCCAGGGCTAGAAAGAGCATCCTGTTGTTGCAAGTCCCCCAGTACCTCAAAACACTGGTTGGTTTTCTTCATTCTGTCCATACCTCTTTAATAGTTTCTTCACTAAAATTTCTTCAATTTCCAGGTGAGGTTGCCATACATTTCTTGCTAGGATTCTAAATGACACAACACTCAAAATTCAAAATTAAGAGATGTTAATATTTTGTGTAATGTTCTTATTTAAAAAGTTTTTAAATCAGTTTTATTAGATATGATTTATACATAATCAGATGCACCCATTTTGATCATATAATTTGATGAATTTTGGCAAATGTACATGCCTGTCTAACCACCACTACAATTAAGAAAAAAACACATGTCCATTAACCCCCAAAAAGTCTCCTGCGTCTTTCCTCTGTCAAGCTCCCATTCCTATCCCCAGGTAAAATCTAATCTGCTTTCTGTAACTACAGGTTAGATTTGTGTTCTAGACTTTCGTCTCAATGGAGTCATATAATAGGTCCTCATTGGTGTTTACTTCTTTCGCTCAGCATAATATTTTAGAGTTTTATCCATATTGTCGCATTAATCAGTAAATCATTTTTATTGCCAAGTAGTCTTCAGCTGTATAGATAAATTACAATTTGTTTACTCATTTTCCTGCTGATATACACTTTGGTTGTTTTAAGGTTTGGGCTATTATAAATAAAGCTACCATAAACATTCATGTACAAGTCTTTGTGTGGATATATATTTTTTATTTGGGGGGATAAACACCTAGGAGAAAAATTAATGTATTGTATGTCCCCTTTACAAGGAAATGTCATATTTCTCTTCAAAGGAGAGTACCATTTTATATTCACACCAGCAATATATCAGATTTCTAGCTCCTTCATGTTCTCACCTAGCACTTATTTTCATTTTTAAAAATTTAGCAATTTTAATCAATTGGTGGCATTTCATTGTGGTTTAATATGCACGTCCCTGATTACTAATAATGTTGAGCATTTTATCATGTGTTTAGTTATCCTTTTGCCCATTTTTTAAAATTGGCTTTTGTTATTATTTAAGACATATATTCTGTATTCAAGTTCTCTGTCAGATATAAGCATTACAAATATTTTGTCTCAGTCCCCTGCGTTTTTATTTTCTTAGTAATGATTACAATGAGCAGATATTTTAAATTTCGATGACATCCAACTCAATATTTTTTTCTCTTATGGTTTGTGATTTTTGTGTCCTAAGAAATCTTTGCTTCCCTATATTTTCTTCTGGAAAGTTATTTTACCTTTGAAGCAACAAACCTTGTGTTGAATGTTCCCAACACAAAGAGATGATGAATGTTTGAAGTGATGGATATGCTAATCACCCTGATTTAATCATTACACATTGTACGTATGTTTCAAAATATCATACTGAATCACACTATACCACATAAATATGTACAATTATTATGTGTCAATTAAGAGTGATAGTAAAAGCAAAAATCTTACTCCATTTAATACAAGAGGATGGCAGTTGAGTCCAGGAACAGAGGTGATAAAGACACAGAAGTTCTGTAGAGAGGGAAAATAAGGAAGGAGGAAGGGCTGCCTGAAACCAGCTTTTCTGTATAAGCTTTGTCTACATAGAGAAATCATATGAAATCAAGTGATTATTGCCAGTAGGTTTGATACTCAACTGCTTCTCATCCCTATGAAACTTGATTGTGATGAGATGTTTTCTATTACTTTCCAGTAGCAGCACATCAGAGACTCTAAAAATGACCAACTATAGATGGACTTGGAATTGTGGATGATTTATTTTGAGGTAGAAATAAATAAGAAGTACCAGTACCATGTGTCAAGAAAAGAGGGGGAAATCATAAATCAAAAGTTACACACCATTAAATTAACTTTTAGACTTGAACCATTTGTTAACCATGAGTTTCAGGAGAGAAGAAAGTGGAGAAGCACAGATGAAGCACAAGTGCACAGAAATTAATTTATTGGGGAATGTGAGGCTAAAATCTCTTTGTATTTCAGTGTGACACCAACATGGGAAGTTTAGGAAACTTTTCAAGACTTTCTTTTGGAGCAGGAACACCTTGTCCTCAACAGTCTTTGCAGTTCTGACTCTGAAAGTTGATGTTAGATTTTCATAGCTAATGTCTGCTGCTTATATTTCCTATTGTGTCCACTTCCTTCCCCAGGGCTCCCTAACAGATGTCTAGCTTGTTTACTGAAGATTCTCACAGCCTCTTGACAACATTCTTAGAGTTGAATTATTTTGCCATTTTGCTCCTTAAACATAGAATGGATGGTGTTCACATCACAGTAATCCTCTAAACTCTTGCGTTCCCCTAATATTCCCCCCAGTAAAACTTATTTTATGTAAAGAAATATAGCTTTTCTGTTATTAAAAACTTAAGAATAATTCTATTTTCTGCATGATGCCCTTATGTTATGGGATATTTATTAGCCAGGCTCTCTGTACAGGATATTTTTATATTCCAAACTAGAATAAACCCTCTTCTATTCAGAATTTTTAAAATTAAGAATTTGTGATTATTTAGAAGGGGCTAACATTTGTTTTGAAGGCAGGGATTTGTCTATTTTATTCATTGCAAAATGAATATCTGAATATAAACATACAATTTTTGAAGGCTTAGCATTCATTATATACAACAAAATTCTTCAACCCACATGGCATCATAAAAGTCAAATATGAAGTATTTATGTTGCCTTTCACCCAACGAATTCAGTAGATAATATATCTTTCTGAAAATAATACATCCCCAAAAACTGCAGTACAATTTAAAAGAAACAAAATAAGATAGATGTTTATGTTAGTTGCAGTTTTCTTCTTTGTATTTTTCTATGTTCTAAATTTTCTGGAATGAAAATGTGTTATTTTATTTTATTTTACTTATACTTTAAGTTCTAGGGTACATGTACACAACGTGCAGGTTTGTTACATATGTATGCATGTGCCATGTTGGTGTGCTACACCCGTTAACTTGTCATTTACATTAGGTATTTCTCCTAATGTTATCCCTCCCCCATCCCTCCACCCCACATCAGGCCCTGGTGTGTGATGTTCCCCAACCTGTGTCCAAATGTTCTCATTGTTCAATTCCCACCTATGAGTGAGAACATGCAGTGCTTGGTTTTCGCTCAGAATGATGGTTTCCAGCTTCATCCACGTCCCTACAAAGGACATGAACTCATCATTTTTTATGGCTGCATAGTATTCCATGGTGTATATGTGCCACATTTTCTTAATCCAGTCTATCATTGTTGGATATTTGAATTGGTTCCAAGTCTTTGCTATTGTGAATAGTGCTGCAATAAACATACGTGTGCATGTGTCTTTATAGCAGCATGATTTATAATCCTTTGGGTATATACCCAGTAATGGGATGGCTGGGTCAAATGGTATTTCTAGTTCTAGATCCCTGAGGAATTGCCACACTGTCTTCCACAATGGTTGAACTAGTTTACAGTCCCACCAACAGTGTCAAAGTGTTCCTATTTCTCCACATCCTCTCCAGCACCTGTTGTTTCCTGACTTTTTAGTGATCACCATTCTAACTGGTGTGAGATGGTATCTCATTGCAATTTTGATTTGCATTTCTCTGATGGCCAGTGATGATGAGCATTTTTTCATGTTTCTGTTGGCTGCATAAATGTCTTCTTTTTGAGAAGTGTCTGTTCATATCCTTTGCCCACTTTTTGATGGCATTGTTTGATTTTTTTTCTTGTAAATTTGTTTCTTTGTAGATTCTGGATATTAGCCCTTTGTCAGATGAGTAGATTGCAAAAATTTTCTCCCATTCTGTAAGTTGCCTGTTCACTCTGATGGTAGTTTCTTCTGCTGTGCAGAAGCTCTTTAGTTTAATTACATCCCATTTGTTTATTTTGGCTTCTGTTGCCATTGCTTTTGGTGTTTTAGTCATGAAGTCCTTGCCCATGCCTATGTCCTCAATGGTATTGCCTAGGCTTTCTTCTAGAATTTTTATGGTTTTAGGTCTAACATTTAAGTCTTTAATCCATCTTGAATTAATTTTTGTATAAGGTGTAAGGAAGGGATCCAGTTTCAGCTTTCTACATATGGCTACCCAAGTTTTCCCAGCACCATTTATTAAATAGGGAATCCTTTCCCCATTGCTTGTTTTTGTCTGGTTTGTCAAAGATCAGATAGTTGTAGATGTGTGGTATTATTTCTGAGGGCTCTGTTTTGTTCCATTGGTCTATATCTCTGTTTTGGTACCAGTACCATGCTGTTTTGGTTACTGTAGCCTTGTAGTGTAGTTTGAAGTCAGGTAGTGTGATGCCTCCAGCTTTGTTCTTTTTGCTTAGGATTGTCTTGGCAATGTGGGCTCTTTTTTGGTTCCATATGAACTTTAAAGTAGTTTTTTCCAATTCTGTGAAGAAAGTCATTGGTAGCTTGATGGGGATGGCATTGAATCTATAAATTACCTTGGGCAGTATGGCCATTTTCAAGATATTGATTCTTCCTATCCATGAGCATGGAATGTTCTTCCATTTGTTTGTGTCCTCTTTTATTTCATTAAGCAGTGGTTTGTAGTTCTCCTTGAAGAGGTCCTTCACATCCCTTGTAAGTTGGATTCCTAGGTATTTTATTCTCTTTGAAGCAATTATGAATGGGAGTTCACTTATGATTTGGCTCTCTGTTTGTCTATTATTGGTGTATAGGAATGCTTGTGATTTTTGCACATTGATTTTGTATCCTGAGACTTTGCTGAAGTTGCTTATCAGCTTAAGGAGATTTTGGGCTGAGACCATGGGGTTTTCTAAATATACAATCATGTCATCTGCAAACATGACAATTTGATTTCCTCTTTCCTAATTGAATACCCTTTATTTCTTTCTTCTGCCTGATTGCCCTGGCCAGAACTTCCAACACTATGTTGAATAGGAGTGGTGAGAGAGGGCATCCCTGTCTTGTACCAGTTTTCAAAGGGAATGCTTCCAGTTTTTGCCCATTCTGTATGACATTGGCTGTGGGTTTATCATAAATAGCTTTTATTATTTTCAGATATATCCCATCAATACCTAGTTTATTAAGGGTTTTTAGCATGAAGGGCTGTTGAATTTTGTCAAAGGCCTTTTCTGCCTCTATTGAGATAATCATGTGTCTTTTGTCTTTAGTTCTCTTTATATGATGGATTACGTTTATTGATTCGCATATGTTGAACCAGCCTTGCATCCCAGGGATGAAGCCAACTTGATCATGTTGGATAAGCTTTTTGATGTGCTGCTGGGTTCGGTTTGCCAGTATTTTATTGAGGATTTTTGCATTGATGTTCATCAGGGATATTGGTCTAAAATTCTCTTTTTTTGTTGTGTCTCTGCCAGGCTTTGGTATCAGGATGATGCTGGCCTCATAAAATGAGTTAGGGAGGATTCCCTCTTTTTCTATTGATTGGAATAGTTTCAGAAGAAATGGTACCAGCTCCTCTTTGTACCTCTGATAGAATTCGGCTGTGAATCCGTCTGGTCCCCGACTTTTTTTGGTTGGTGGACTATTAATTATTGCCTCAATTTCAGAGCCTGTTATCGGTCTATTCAGGGATTCAACTTCTTCCTGGTTTAGTCTTGGGAGGGTGTATGTGTCAAGGAATTTATCCATTTCTTCTAGATTTTCTAGTTTATTTGCGTAGAGGTGTTTATAGAATTTTCTGATGGTAGTTTGTATTTCTGTGGGATTGGTGGTGATATCCTCTTTATCATTTTTTATTGCATCTATTTGATTCTTCTCTCTTTTCTTCTTTATTAGTCTTGCTAGCAGTCTATCAATTTCGTTGATCTTTTCAAAAAACCATCTCCTGGATTCATTGATTTTTTGGAGGGTATTTTGTGTCTCTATCTCCTTCAGTTCTGCTCTGATCTTAGTTATTTCTTGCCTTCTGCTAGCTTTTGAGTGTGTTCACTCTTGCTTCTCTAGTTCTTTTAATTGTGATGTTAGGGTGTCAATTTTAGATCTTTCCTGCTTTCTCTTGTGGGCATTTAGTGCTATAAATTTCCCTCTACACACTGCTTTAAATGTGTCCCAGAGATTGTGGTACGTTGTGTCTTTGTTCTCATTGGTTTCAAAGAACATCTTTATTTCTGCCTTCATCTCGTTATGTACCCAGTAGTCATTCAGGAGCAGGTTGTTCAGTTTCCATGTAGTTGAGCAGTTTTGAGTGAGTTTCTTAATCCTGAGTTCTAATTTGATTGCACTGTGGTCTGGGAAACAGTTCGTTACAATCTCTGCTCTTTACATTTGCTGAGGAGTGCTTTACTTTCAATTATGTGGTCAATTTTGGAATAAGTGCAATGTGGTGCTGAGAAGAATGTATATTCTGTTGACTTGGGGTGGAGAGTTCTGTAGAAGTCTATTAGGTCTGCTTGGTGAAGAGCTGAGTTCAATTCCTGGATATCCTTGTTAACTTTCTGTCTTGTGGATCTGTCTGATGTTGACAATGGGGTGTTAAAGTCTCCCATTATTATTGTGTGGGAGTCTAAGTCTCTTTGTAGGTCCCTAAGGACTTGCTTTATGAATCTGGGTGCTCCTGCATTGGGTGCATATATATTTAGGATAGTTAGCTCTTGTTGAATTGATCCCTTTACCATTATGTAATGGCCTTCTTTGTCTCTTTTGATCTTTGTTGGTTTAAAGTCTGTTTTATTAGAGACTAGGATTGCAACCTACCCTTTTTTTTGTTTTCCATTTGCTTGGTAGATCTTCCTCCATCTCTTTATTTTGAGCCTATGTGTGTCTCTGCACGTGAGATGGGTCTCCTGAATACAGCACATTGATGGGTCTTGACTCTTTATCCAATTTGTCAGTCTTTGTTTTTAATTGGAGTATTTAGCCCATTTACATTTAAAGTTAATATTGTTATGTGTGAATTCGATCCTGTCATTACGATGTTAGCTGGTTATTTTGCTCGTTAGTTGATGCAATCTCTTCCTAGCCTCGATGGTCTTTACAATTTGGCATGTTTTTGCAGTGGCTGGTACCAGTTCTTCCTTTCCATGTTTAGTGCTTCCTTCAGGAGCTCTTTTAGGGCAGGCCTGGTGGTGACAAAATCTCTCAGCATTTGCTTGTCTGTAAAGTATTTTATTTCTCCTTCACTTATGAAGCTTAGTTTGGCTGGATATGAAATTCTGGGTTGAAAATTCTTTTCTTTAAGAATGTTGAATATTGGCCCCCACTCTCTTCTGACTTGTAGAGTTTCTGCTGAGACATCAGCTGTTAGTCTGATGGGCTTCCCTTTGTGGGTAACCCAACCTTTCTCTCTGGCTGCCCTGAACATTTTTTCCTTCATTTCAATCTTGGTGAATCTGACAATTACATGTCTTGGGATTGCTCTTCTCGAGGAGTATCTTTGTGGCATTCTCTGTATTTCCTGAATTTGAATATTGGCCTGCCTTGCTAGGTTGGGGAAGTTCTCCTGGATAACATCCTGCAGAGTGTTTCCAACTTGGTTCCATTCTCCCCATCACTTTTAGGTACACCCATCAGACATAGATTTGGTCTTTTCACATAGTCCCATATTTCTTGGAGGCTTTGTTCGTTTCTTTTAATTCTTTTTTCTCTAAACTTCTATTCTCACTTCATTTCATTCATTTGATCTTCAATCACTGATACCCTATCTTCCACTTGATTGAATCGGCTGCTGAACGTTGTGCATGCATCACGTAGTTCTCATGCCATGGTTTTCAGCTCCATCAGGTCATTTAAGGTCTTCTCTACGCTGTTTATTCTAGCCATTCATGTAATCTTTTTTCAAGGTTTTTAGCACCTTTGTGATGGGTTCAAACATCCTCCTTTAGCTCGGAGAAGTTTGTTATTACTGATCTTTTAAGCCTACTTCTGTCAGCTCGTCAAAGTCATTCTCCATCCAGCTTCATTCCATTGCTGGTGAGGAGCTGTGTTCCCTTGGAGGAGAAGAAGCGCTCTGATTTTTAGAATTTTCAGCTTTTCTGCTCTGGTTTCTCCCCATCTTTGTGGTTTTATCTACCTTTGGTCTTTGATGCTGGTGACCTACAGATGGGGTTTTGATGTGGATGTCTTTTTTGTTGATGTTGATCCTATTCCTTTCTGTTTGTTAGTTTTCCTTCTAACAGTCAGGACCTTCAGCTGCAGGTCTGTTGGAGTTTGCTGTAGGTCCACTGCAGACCCTGTTTGCCTGGGTATCACCAGCGGAGGCTGCAGCAAATATTGCAGAACAGCAAATGTTGCCACCTGATCCTTCCTCTGGAAGCTTCATCTCAGAAGAGCACCTGGCTGTATGAGGTGTCAGTCGGCCCCTACTGAGAGGTATCTCCCAGTTAGGCTACTCAGGGGTGAGGGACTCACTTGAGAAAGCAGTCTGTCCGTTCTCAGATCTCAAACTCCGTGCTGGGAGAACCTCTACTCTCTTCAAAGCTGTCAGAGAGGGACATTTAAGTCTGCAGAGGTTTCTGCTGCCTTTTGTTCAGCTATGCCCTGCCCCCAGAGGTGGAGTCTACAGAAGCAGGCAGGCCTCCTTGAGCTGCAGTGGGCTCCACCCAACTCAAGATTCCTGGCTGTTTTGTTTACCTACTCAAGCCTCAGCAATGGCAGGTGCCCCTCCCCCAGCCTCGCTGCCGCCTTGCAGTTTGATCTCGGACTGCTGTGCTAGCAGTGAGCCAGGCTCTGTGGGCATGGAACCCTCCAAGCCATGTGCGGGATATAATCTCCTGGTGTGCCGTTTGCTAAGACTGTTGGAAAAGCACAGTATTAGGGTGGGAGTGTCCCGATTTTCCAGGTACCATGTGTCACGGCTTCCCTTGGCTAGGACAGGGAATTCCCCGACCCCTTGTGCTTCCTGAGTGAGGTGATACCCTGCCCTGCTTCAGCTCACACTCGCATGGGCTGCACCCACTGTCCAACAAGTCCCAGTGAGATGAACCTCAGTTGGAAATGCAGAAATCACCCATCTTCTGCATTGCTCACACTGGGAGCTATAGACTGGAGCTGTTCCTATTTGGCCATCTTTGAAAATGTGTTATTTTATAATCAGAAAAAATAATCAATAGTATTTTTAAAGAATGTAGTGGATGAGATCATTTGCAAATGTATACCTGAGGAAATTTTGAGGACATCAAGGTCAGTCAAGGTGATTGGGAGTTAATACCGGAGAGAAAAATGCTGTCTTTGGAAATATGACACTTCTATCAGGGACTGAATTATGTCCTTCCTCACAAATTCCTATGTTGAAGCCCTAACCTCCAATGTGATGTATTTGGATATGGGGATTTGGGAAGGCAATTAGATTTGGATGAGGTCATGAGGGTAGGGCCCTCATGATGTGATTAGAGTGCCCTTACAAGAAGGGACACCAGAGAGATTGCTTGCTGTCTCTTGGTGTCATGTGATGACACAGTGAGAAGGTGGCCACTGGCAAGCCAGGAAGACAGACTTTGCTAGAGCCCAACAATGCTGGCATCCTGATGTTGAACTTCCACCCTTTAATAGAAATAAGTTTCCGCTGTGTAAGCCACCCAGTGTGTGGTATTTTGTTAGAGCAGCCCAAGCTGACTGACATAGACTAAGCGGACTGAGATCAGAACTGTTGTGTGGCAAGTAGTTTTCTGAAAACCTTCATATCTTGAAAAAAAGAATATAGAATCAATATTGTTGAGATATGTTTAACCTTGATAAAGAAACTAAACCCTTCAGTCACATTCAAAGCACTTAGTGGTTAAGAATAAATTAGTACTATCTATTAAGAGTGCCTAATGGGAGTTCAAGCATTTTTCCAATAGTCAGCCCCGAGATAGTGTTGGTGCTTATTGCTGTTGTATCAGAGGAAGTTATTTTAGGGAACACTTTTTTGAGAAGTGTGAGGTTTAAGTGCCTCTACATGTTGCAATAAGAATAAAAGGATAACTGGTGATGTTCATGTAGAATATCTCCAGAGCTTTACTGAAGCCATGTGTATGTCTAATGAACACAGTATACTAAAATACCTAAGGAGGACTGGTCATCTTTAGAAACAAGAGTAGGATGACATGCTGAGATAACAAAGTAGTAGCTTGCTTTCTTAGGTACCATAGTAGAGTGTTAAGGCACTAACTCATTGCCAAAGTTATAAAGAACCAGTAATTTCCTTATCACTGGATGTTCAATGGGTGAGAAGTAGTTTTCCTTCAAGATGGATAATATCTAAGAAATTTCATAAACCATCATGAGTAAAATTATACCTGCCAATTGTGTGGCATTTGTCTTTATCTACTACTGTACATTTCCACAGGTAAATGTGGTATAAGACTCAAAATTAATATTTTATGCTGCCTGGACCGCTGATGAAATTGGGAGAGCCTCAAATTGCCTAATCACAAGTTTCCCCCCACCACTGTGATCCTGTGCATAAGGTCTTCTAACCAAACAACTCACCATATCAAAAAGACCAAATGCAGTTCCTGCTTATGCTTGAGTAGTGGGCTTCATTTCCCTGGCAGCCCACAGTATTTAAACAAGCCAATCACATTCTTCTTTGGGAACCAGGGGGCCCTCACCTTCTTCATACTCCAAAACCTGCCTCCCACAGCCCCTGATTGTTCACTCTGTCCTTGAGTGCAACTGGAGATATAGAGATACAGATATAGATATGAATAGATATAGACTATTCATTCTTAGGAATATAATAAGCAACAGGTGTTTTAAAGGAACATTTTTGGTGAAACCAATTTCCTTAGATATATAACTAATAAATCCTAGGTATTTAGTGAGTAATTACAGATTTAGAGATGGAAAATTTTTCAAAGTAATAGTAAGAATCTGGCATAAGAAAGTTCTGCATCTGCTTAGAATATTTTAATGGATATGCAGAAAAGGAATAGGAAAAAGTAGACAGTGAACAAAAAGGAAAAATTCAGAGACCTAGTGTGTTAGTCAGGGTTCTTTTAGAGGGACAGAACTAACAGGATGGATAGATGATACATAGATAGATAGATAGATAGATGGATAGATAGATAGATAGATAGATAGATAGATGATAGATGGATAAATGGGAGCTTATTAAATATTAACTGACACGATCACAAGGCTCCACAACGGGCAGTGTGCAAGCTGAGGAGCAAGGAGAGCCAGTCCAACTCCCAAAACTGAAGAACTTGGAGTCCGATGTTCAAAGGCAGGAAGCATCCAGCACAGAAGAAAGATGTAGGCAGGGAGGCTAGGCCTATCTCTCTTTTTCACATTTTTTTCTGCCTGCTTTATATTCCCTGGAAACTGATTAGATTGTGCCCACCAGATTAAGGGTGGATCTACCTTCTCCAGCCCACTGACTCAAATGTCGATCTCTTTTGGCAACAGCCTCACAGACACACCCAGGATAAATACTTTGCATCCTTTAATCCAATTAAGTTGACACTCAATATTTACCATCACAAGTCCACCCCTTGTCAACTTGAACCCATACACATCTCCTGAGATTATACATGATCTTCAAATAAAGATAATAATGAGGTCATAATTAGGCCGGACACAGTGGCTCACGCCTGTAATCCCAGCACTTTGGGAGGCTGAGGCGGGCGGATCATGAGGTCAAGAGATCAAGACCATCCTGACCAACATGGCGAAACCCCATCTCTACAAAAAATTAGCCGGGCATGGTGGTGCACGCCTGTAGTCCCAGCTACTCAGGAGGCTGAGGCAGGAGAATTGTTTGAACTTGGGAGGCAGAGGTTCCAGTGAGCCGAGATCGCACCACTGCACTCCAGCCTGGGTGACAGAATGAGACCCCGTCTCAAAAAAAAAAAAAAAAAAAAATTAGGTCATAATTACACCTAACATAAAACAACTATCCTTTGTACAACCAGAAACGCACCAATCTCCAACCCAAATACTATTACATAAAGTTAACAATATTTAAATGCTGGTCTGAAGTCAATAAATTTTATGTCAGGAAATAAAATGAAGGCATTTTCTTAGTACAAAGGTATGCATGCACGAACATGTTTTTAATAAAAGAAGGAGGAAATACTCATGACAGTTATAGTCCTTGTTTCTGTAGCTGTTCATGTGGTCGTAGCTCATATTGATGACTATCACCTTCTACTACCCATTCTGTATTCCCTTTGCCTTCAGCAAGCACCTCAGCAGGCGTGGATTTTTCCTGGTGAAGTGAAAAACCTTCATTCCTGAAGGGTCTGGGTCATTTGTAGTCCTGCCTGGATTGGGCTGTTGTAGTTTCCCATTGGCCTTAATCACAGGGCATAGTAATACTAAGTGATGCCCTAATGGATCTCCTGTATTCCATGAGCATTCTTCCTTACCTCCGTTGTGGAGTAGTAGACAGATTTCATCTTGATAGTCTGGGTCAATCACCCCCGACAACACTGTAACTCCCTTCTTAACCTGTTGACTTAAAAGTAGGAGGAGCCCAAAGTGTCCAGGTGGCAAGCTTAACTTCCAGTTTAATGGAATCATTGTGTCTCCTGGTGGCAGTGTTCCTTCCTCTGGAACTAAGACCTCTAGGCCAGCAGAACGTAATGTCGTGAAAACAGGAAGAAAAATTTTGCTAGTGGATCCCTAGGGGTGATGGTGAGTGATGACACTTACACTTCCACCCCTTGATTCCTGGACCCATGAATCTTGGCTATGGGAGAAACAGTACCATATATTGGATGCTGATTCAGAGCATACATGCCCTTCTGGAGAACTTTGCCCCAGCCCTACAAAGTATTGTCACCTAGTTGGCACTGTAATTGTGACTTTGAAAGGCCATTCCACCGTTCTATCAATCCAGCTGCTTCAGGATGATGGGGAACATGGTAAGACCAGTGAATTCCATGAGCATGAGCCCACTGCCGCACTTCTTTAGCCACTAAGTGAGGGCATTGGTCAGAGGCCACGCTGTGTGGAATACCATGACGGTGGATAAGGCATTCTGTAAGTCCTCAGATGGTAGTCTTGGCAGAAGCATTGTGTGCGGGATAGGCAAACCCATATCTGGAGTAGGTGTCTATTCCAGTGAGGACAAACCTCTGTCCTTTCCATGATGGAGGAGGTCTGATATAATCACCCTGCTACCAGGTAGCTGGCTGATCACCCCGAGGAATGGTGCCATATCAAGGGCCCAGTGTTAGTCTCTGCTGTTGGCAAATTGGGCACCCAGCAGTGTCCGTAGCTGGGTCAGCTTTGGTGAGTAGAAGTCCATGTTGCTGAGCCCATGTGTAACCTCCATCCCTGCCACCACGGACACTTTGTTCATGGGCTCATTTGGGCAATGACAGGGATGGCTGGGGAAAGAGGCTGAGTGGTGTCCACAGAACAGGTCATCCTATCCGCTTGATTATTAAACTCTTCCTCTGATCAGGTCACCCACTGGTGGGCACTTACATGGAATACAAATATCTTTACAGTTTTTGACCACTCAGAGAGGTCCATCCACATACCTTTTCCCCAAATTCCTTTGTCACCAATTTTCCAATCATGCTTCTTCCAAGTCCCTGACCATCCAGCCAAACCATTGGCTACAGCCCATGTATCAGTATATAATCGCACATCTGGCTATTTCTCCTTGCATACAAAGTGCACAACCAGGTGCAGTGATGAAAGTTCTGCCCACTGGAAAGATTTTCCTTCACCACTGTCCTTCAGGGATGTCCTAGAGAGGGGCTGTAGTGCTGCAGCTGTCCACTTTTGGGTGATGCCTGCATATCGTGTGGAACCATCTGTGAACCAGGCCCTAGTCTTCTCTTCCTCTGTCAACTGATCATAGGGAGCCCCTCATGAGGCCATCAGTGCAGGCTGGGGGAGAGAAGATAGGGTGGCAGGAGTGGAGACCATGGGCATTTGAGCCACTTCCTCATGTAACTTACTTGTGCCTTCAGGACCTGCTCGAGCCCAATCATGTACATACCACTTCCATTTGATGACGGAATGCTGCTGTGCACGACCCACTTTATGGCTAGATGGGTCAGAAAGCACCCAGTTCATGATAGGCAGTTCAGGTTGCATGTGACTTGATGACTCATAGTCAAACGTCCAGTTTCCACCAAAGCCCAGTAACAGGCCAAGAGCTGTCTCTCAAAAGGGGAGTAGTTAACTGCAGAAGATGGCAGGGCCTTGCTCCAAAATCCTAGAAGCCTCCGCTGTGATTTACCTATAGAAGCCTGCCAAAGGCTCCAAACAACATCCCTATCTGCCACTGACCTCAAGCACCATTGGATCTTCTGGGTTATATGGCCCAAGTGGCAGAGCAGCTTGCACAGCAGCCTGGACCTGTTGTAGAGCCTTCTCCTGTTCTGGATCCCATTCAAAACTGGCAGCCTTTCAGGTCAGTTGATAAATAGGCCACAGTAACACACCCAAACTCCTTGCCTCTCACGAGTGGTGAATCAGGAGTGTCAAATGCATTAATTTGCATAACTCTCTAAACAGTTCACACCAAGGACTATCAGTGTTCTCTATACTATTAAAAGTAGAGTCCTTAGCATTTTGGGGTCTAATCATATTAAGCAGCCAACTCCAGAAACCCCAAAACTAACTAAAGAACTCCATCCTTAATATTCTGTTCCTCTAGAACAACTCCTGGTACCAATATCTGTATTAGTCAGGGTTCTTTTAGAGGGACAGAACTAATAGGATACATATACACATATATATAAAGGGGAGTTCCTTAAGTATTAACTTACATGATAACAAGGTCCCACAATAGGCTTTGCAAGCTGAGGAACAAGGAGAGCTGGTCTGAGTCTCAAAACTGAAGAACTTGGGGTCTGATGTTCGAGGGCAGGAAGCATCCAGTTTTTTTCTACCTGCTTTATATTCATTGGAAGCTGATTAGATTGTGCCTACCAGATTAAGGGTGGATCTGCCTTCCCCAGCCCTGTTAATCTCTTTTGGCAACACCCACACAGACACACCCAGGGTTAATATTTTGTATCCCTCAATCCAATCAAGTTGACACTCTATTAACCATCACACCCAGAATAGATTCTGTTTTTCTAGCTCTGATTGAGTCATTGAGAAAAAAAGTAAATTGTTTTTGAAAAAACAAACATCTCAATTCTATAGTAGCACTTACTATTTTTATACACATTTGCTTATTTGGTAATTTAGCCTGCATTTTTTTCTTGTTTCATGGAATTCATAAAATTGTTCTTAACTGCCTCTTTTATTGACTTCATACAGTGTTGGTGTCATAGTAGGTTTATCCTAACTACCTTTTGTAGCCATGATTCTTGTGCTCAGAGCGGACAAATCAGGATAGTGGTTTATCCCCTATACAATGTTGCTTCAGAAAGTTAATTTTTCTAAGTGTGTATCACATTTTTGAGAAAGTACATATAAGGTAATAAATAAAAACTTAGGCCAGAAAGAATGAGAATCAATGGACGAGTCTATAAAATACATAATATAATCTATTGCCACTCCATTTTCTTTATCCATTTTTGTGGCAACTTTTTCTGTGAACATTTTCATGAATTCTCCAAAATAACTATTTCATGGAATGTTCCTCAATACCATAGCTTCTTTATCAATGCCTGGGAAAAATAGAAAATCCAGATTTATGTTAAGACATTTAGTTGACAAAAAATACTTTAGAGCATATATCCAATGTTAAAAAATTTAGTTGTCAAAAAATTTAGTTGACATTTAGTTGACAAAAAATACTTTAGAACATATGTCCAATGTTAAGTTTGGGGACTGCATTTAGAATAAATATTCAGCAGAATTAAAAACTCATTCATTATACTCACATGCAAAACCTGGAATTGAGTGCTATTTCATGAATTAGGATTACCCAGACCTGTATCCATTGACTGTCAATCTCTTGGCCAGTCTTCTGCAGCTTTATCTGTAAATGATTTCTGATGTCTGCTTCTGTGGATTTATAAAGTGTGCTGTCATTGGTCTCTTTACCTATGTTAAAACAAGCAAAACAATGTAATTAACTTTAATTGATTTGTTGAAAAGGATGGGTGGGGACTTACACTATCCATTCATTTCCCTGAAGGTGTCCCTCTTTCCTTTCCCCTTGCTGTTCAGAAGGTAAACTTGAGGTCTATTGGGTGCTATTTTTTCCTTGTTATTTATCTAAAGATCTTTCTGTTCTTTTACTCCTTGAAGCTGGCAAATCTTTATGATTGATTTCTTTCTATCACCAGGTAACTTTTTTTTTTTTGTATGTGGGGCTGGAATCAAACACTGGGAACTCTGAATGTGTTTGCTCTAGAAAAAGACTTGAAGTTAGTGAAAGTGCATCTTACAGAACATGTTGTAGGGGCCAAGTGAATGTCAATTAAAGTTCACTACAGAATTTCTGACTTCAAAAATGATTTTCAAATTTGCAGATGTGCTCTTGTATTTCAAAACTTTTTCTTAGTCACCGAACCCTGTTTCTGTTCCTCTGAATGAAGGATCACACAAAGAGCATAGTGACATGGCATGGTAGATCAGCTCACACAGGGCAGGGACTGTGTTTCACTTGTGTGATTTCTCATCCAGCACACAGGTGCACCAGTTGGGCACAGAGTCAGTGCTCTTTGAAAAGATGTGAGGACAACAAAACCTGCTTATCACCTACGCAGCCTCTGGGACTTTGGCAAGTGATAGTAATAAATAGCAATACAAGAGAAAAAAGTTTTGATGATTAAAGCTCTCAGCTAGTAAATTTTTTCCCTTTTGTGTCTTTTTTTAAAAAAAAATCACATTTCTTTTTGGTAAAGAAATTTACTTCAAAGAACACTGCTGTGTAAAATTTCCTTGGTTCTTGATATGCTGTCTCTCATCTACAGGGGGAAATTGCAGGCTCACATTCCATTTTCCTTCAGTTGCGTCTTTTTGCATGTTGCCTGTGAATATCCTAGAAAGTGTACGCCTCATTTGCTGCATGTGGTTCCTCTAGACTGTTCAGTCACAGAGAAACTGACTGGAGCTTCAATAATGCCATGGCATCCTTCCTTCCTTTTCTCTTTGCCTATCTGAAGTCCACCTAATCTTCAAGGTCAAGTTCAAATCTCATTATCTTCGTCCACAAAACCTACAGTGATTTCCTTTATTCTCTGAACTGATATCATCTGTGCCTATGCTCTCCTTCCACTGTTAATTTCTTATCCCACTATGACGCTTTTGTGTTGTTCAATTTTAATGTTTCCTTGATGAATAAAATATACTACGTAATAGTTCCCAACTTTGTTATAAATGCTTTAAAAGGATACATAATGATTTACATGATTTCATGTCTATTACAATTTTTTTAACTTTTAATTTTTGTAGGTATACAGTAGGTATGTATATTTATGTGGTAAATGAGATGTTTTGATACAGGCATGCAATGCATAGTAATCACATCATGTAAAATGTGGTGTCCACCCCCTCAAGAATGTATCCTTTGTGTTACAAACAATCCAATTATACTCTTTTAGTTATTCTAAAGTGCACAATTAAATTATTTTTTACCATAGTCACCTTGTTGTGCTGGCAAATAGTAGGCCTTATTTATTATTTCTATTTTTTGTACCTGTTAACCATCCCCACCCTTCCCACCACCAACCACCCCCTGCCCAGTACCCTTTCTAGTCCCTGGAAGCCATCCTTCTAATCTCTATCTTCATGAGTTCAGTTGTTTCAATGTTTGGCTCCCACAAATAAGTGAGAACATGTGAAGTTTGTCTGTCTATGCCTGCCTTATTTCACTTAATATAATGACCTTTAGTTCCATCCATGTTGTTGCAAATGACAGGACTCTTTTCTTTTTTATGGCTGAAAAATACTCCATTATATATATGTACTACATTTTCTTTATCCATTCTTCCGTTGATGGATACTTAGGTTGTTTCCAAATCTTGGCTATTGTGAATAGTGCTGCAATAAACATGTGAGTGCAGAAATATCTTTGATATGCTGATTTCCTTTCTTTTGGGAGTGGAATTGCTGAATTATATGTTAGTTCTGCTTTTAGGTTTTTGAGGAACCTCTAAACTGTTCTCCATAGTAGTTGTACCAATTTACATTCCCAACAACTGTGTACAAGGGTTCCCTTTTCTCCATTTGTATGTCTTCTTTTGAGAAATATGCATTCAGGCCTTTTGCTCATCTTTTAATTCAATTATCAGATGTTTTTCTTTTTTATTATACTTTTAAGTTTTAGGGTACATGTGCACAACGTGCAGGTTTGTTACATATGTAAACTTGTGCCATGTTGGTGTGCTGCACCCATTAACTCATCATTTAACATTAGGTATATCTCCTAATGCTATCCCTCCCCCCTTCCCCCACTCCACAACAGGCCCCAGTGTGTGATGTTCCCCTTCCTGTGTCCATGTGTTCTCATTGTTCAATTCCCTCCTATGAGTGAGAACATGCAGTGTTTGGTTTTTTGTCCTTGCGATAGTTTGCTGAGAATGATGGTTTCCAGCTTCATCCATGTCCCTACAAAGGACATGAACTCATCATTTTTTATGGCTGCATAGTATTCCATGGTGTATGTGTGCCAAAATTTCTTAATCCTGTCTATCATTGTTGGACATTTGGATTGGTTCCAAGTCTTTGCTATTGTGAATAGTGCCGCAATAAATAGAGTTTTTTTGAGCTCCTTATATATTCTGGTTATTAATCCCTTGTCAAATGGGTAGCTTGCAAATTTTTTTTTCATTTGGTGGGTTGTCTCTTCACTTTGTTGATTGTTTCGTTTGCTGTGCAGAAGATTTTTAGCTGTATATAATCCCATTGGTCCATTTTTGCTTTGGTTGCCTGTGCTTGTGGAGTATTACTGAAAAACTCCTTGCCCAGATCAATGTCCTGTAGAGTTTCTCTAATGTGTTATTTTAGTAGTTTGATAGTTTGAGGGCTTAGATTTAAGACTTCAAACCATTTTTATTTAATTTTTGTATATGGTGAAGGATAGGGGTCTAGTTTCATTCTTCTGCCTATAGATATCCAATTTTCTCGGCACTGTTTATTGAAGAGGCTGATCTTTCCCTGGAAGTCCTAATATTTCTAGTCTCTGGCTGTTCTTCTCCATTTGCCACTGCTACAGCCCTAGATAAGCCCATTGACATTCTCTCAGAGGAAGAGAAATTTGAAACATGAATATTTTTAAAATCTTCAAACTTATCTTCCTGTTGTCATTCTATTACACCTTCGATACACATTCTTCTTTGTTGATGGACAATATTGCTAAAGTGTAAATTTGATCACCCAACTCTCTTGATTAAACTCCTCTACTTGCTTCTAAATGTCTACTGAATAAAATCTAAAATATTTAGTATGGCATACAGGGCTTTTGAAACAAGGCTCACACATACTTGGTCTCTCACCGTGTATAGCCTCCTCCCTTCCCTATGTTACCCAAGCCCAAAGCCATAACAAAATTTAACCAGTTTTCTGAACATAGCCAAATTGTTTGGTCAATTTTTACGTTTTCCTGGAGTGTTACTCCTTTCTCTGTTCTATGACTCTTTCTTGATAACTGAGTTCTTGCCCCGATAGAATGAACCAACTTCTTTGTGTACCACCATACTTACTGTCCATTGTACCCACCACACAATTGTTAATGTGGATAAGGGATCAAGATTTCTAGCTGAGCAAAATGTGAACCTCGAACCACCCTACAGATGATTTCTTAAAGAGTTTATCAAAAAAAAATAAGAAAAAATTCTGGTTTTGTAGACCTACAAAACAGAGCCTTTATTTACTTGTGTGGGGAGCTTTTATTCGTGGGGTATTCCGAGAGGGTGTGAGGAGTTCTTCTAGTCACTAAGAACTGGAAAGGAGGGTGAAGGCAACTATCGACTGGACTTCAGAGAGATTTAGACAAAAGAAACAATTACAACCAAAAGGTCAACCCAACCATCCATATCAGATTCCATTGATTGGACTACATTTCAGGTGGCATGAAATCATCAGCATTTGGGGGAATGCTTAGATACAAGATTGTTTGTGCTAGCCCCATGCCATTTTCTTAGATTACTATGTTTCTCCCTATCTCTGGATGTAGAAAGTAGATAGTGCATTTGGTTAAGTAGGCACATATGAGGGCAAATTATAGGGTTCAGGGTAGAGTGGATCTTTTGGAGAGAAAAGGCCAAGGTGTATGTATGCATATGTATGTGTGTGTGTATGCATGTATAAGGTACAGGTGTATGTGTTAAAAAAAAGGGGGGGCATCTTGGATGTGAGGGCGATCTGCCTGCAACATCTGTCACCCCATTGATCGCCAGGGTTGATCCGGCTGATCTGGTTGGCTAGGTGGGTGTCCCCTTCCTCCCTCACCTCTCCATGTGTGTCCCTCTTGAAGCTGCATGCTCAGTCGAAGAGGAAGACCATCCCTGATAGAGGAGGACCGGTCTTTGATGAAGGGTATAGGAGTAGCTGCACTCCCCTGCTAGAACCTCTAAACAAGCTCTCAAGAAAAGAGCCTCTCTGCATATCCATCCATCATGATCCTGGTCCTCAAGTTTCAGCAGCAGATTTCTTGAAGCCTTCCTGGATTTCTGCAATCCCACCCCCACCCCCACCACTCCTCTTGGAAGTTATATCATCTACTTCATGAACAATTTTCTGTACCAATCACTTTCAGCATATCATCATGACTTCTGAACAGTTCTCATCTTCTATACAAGAGTAGGAGATCTGAGGGCAGAGAGTATATTTTATGTATCTTTCTTTCCCCCCGCCCACAGCACCAAGCATAATGCCATAATAAAATCAGGTTCCCAATAATTATTAATTGAACAAATGAGCAGATAAGTGAATGAATGAAAACTTAAAATCATTGAATGAATGATAGAAAGTAATTGGGGGAATGGGTAAACAAAGGGATGCACTGAGGTGATTAGAAACTTTCAGCATAAAAAGGCAAGTGTGAACATATTCTCTAACTGACAGAACCGACATTTTAATTAGAGTCAAAATTTAATCTACTCACCTAAATTTACCAGAGACCAATTTCAACTATGCGTTTTCATTATTACATTTAAAAATGTAGAGACATTGTGTTGGCATTGCAGTTACGATGGTACGGCTATGAGGGTAGTGAGATTTGAGAAGAGCAGCCCTTCTGAAGCTGAGTAATTGAAAAGGACTTCCGTACAGATATGCCTGCCTGAATGTATCTGGGACTTTATGCTTCTATATCTTGCAATGGTTAGCGTTTTGTTCTAGGAAATTCTACTGTACATACAGGCTAAACTTCAGTTGTAAAGAAGAACTATGTAGAAAAGTTTCTAAAACCCATTTTGCCAAATTAGAATATCTATTATTGGTGATGGAATTTGGTGTGATAGAGAATAGCTTATATCAGGAAGTCTGAGTTCAAGTTTTGTCTCTGCTACTAATTAGCTTGGGCCCTTGGAGGCAATTTTAGTTCTTTTGATTCTTGGTTTCCTTATTTTATAAAATGAGGGTGTTAAATGAGGTTAACTCTGATAGGATAGATAATATCCTATCATTCTATACATGAGTTTGAAAAAAATCAAAAACAGTCATTTTCTCAAAAGTTACCTCCAGTGCTTTCTCTTTGATTTAAAGAAGGGCAGTTGACAAGATCTAAGCAGGTTTTTAAAATGAGAAGATTAAATACGTTGTGGTAATAACTATATATGCACATATTGATACATGCATATATATGTGTTACAAGGAAATGAAAAAATCTGTTAGCAAAGATATTTATCACATAGGACTCAGTCAGCCAGGGATTTACTACTGCATACCGAGCAGAGTTGCTATAGAAATGTATACATCCTGGGAATAATATTAGTTGCAGGTCAAACAATTACAAAAAATTTTATAAAACAGTTCTACAGCATGGCTGTAATAACAATCTTCCCCAGACTCTTTTAAGTAGTATTTCAGAAATATTCAATTCAGAATTAAGAAATATGAAGTATTTCTGTGGTTTTTCTCTTTTATGTCTACTTGTTAAAACTCACACCAGAATGGCATTTGACACTAAAAAATTGTAATTAGAATGCCTCTTTGACAACGATGGGGTAAAGTCAACATTTCCCTGTACCCTTGAGGAAAATATGTGAAAGTCACAGGGAGATAAGAAAAGAAATGAACCCTACCTCCCACAAAACTAGGAGTCAGCTAAAACTTTGAGCTACAAAATAGGTGAAATTCCAAAATCAATGAAAATAAAGCAGATTGGCAGTAGAAACTGGAAAAGTACACACATGGCCCCACATCTAAAAAAGGGCCTATGAAGTATATTTCTCGAAGACTATGTGATTACCCTAAGTTGCATAAGAAAATCCTGTGTTCACAGCATTGGGTAGTGGATTCACAAGTTAGAGGTGGTAGCTTCCTGTGACTTATGTTGGTTCTGGGGAGCAGCAAAGGAGAGACTAATGAGGATTCACAGAGATAAGTCCTATGTATAGGAGATAAAGGCCAAAATAGCACCCATAGCCCTTTCCCCTCTAAGAACCTCATTACAGTAGTAGGTTGGGTAAAAATACACCTCATTAAACAAATGGAAGATCAAAAAATAAACAAAACAAGGATATAACCAAAAAAAGGAGAAAATTATCAGAAAAATAGAGAACCCAACTGAAAAAATGCCGCTAAATGTTCTCAAATGAATTACAAAAGAAATTTTGAGGGAGAGTATCTATCATCTCAGGCATTTATCCTTTGTGTTACAAACAATCCAATTATATTCTTTTAGTTATGTTTAAATGTACAATAAATTATTGTAGACTGTAGTTACCCTGTGGTACTATCAAATACTAGGTCTTATTTATTCTAACTATATTTTTGTACCCACTAACCATACCCACTCCCCGTCCCCCTCACTACCCTTTCCAGCCTCTGATAACCATCTTTATACTCTCTACCTCCATGAGTTTGTTTTAATTTTTACCTCCCACAAATCAGTGAGAAAATGTGATACTTGTCTTTCTGTGCCTGGCTTATTTCACTTAACTTAATGATCTCCAGTTCCATCCATGTTGTTGCAAATGACAGGATCTTATTCTTTCTGATGGCTGAATAGTGCTCCATTTGTGTAGATGTACCACATTTTCATTATCCATTGGTCTGTTGATGGACACTTAGGTTGCTTCCAAATCTTGGCTGTTGTGAATAGTGCTGCAACAAACATGGGAGTGCAGATACCATTTCGATATACTGATTTCCTTTCTTTGGGTATGTACTCAGCAGTGAGCTTGCTGGATCATATAGTAGCTCTATTTTCAGTTTTTTGAGGAACCTCCAAACTGTTCTCCATAATGGTTGTGCTAATTTACATTCCCACCAACAGTGTATCAGGATTCCCTTTTCTCCACATCCTTGCCAGCATTTGTTATTGCCTGATTTTTGGATAAAAGCTATTCCAAGTGGGGTGAGATGGTGTCGCATGGTACTTTTGATTTGCATTTCTCTGATGATCGATGATGTTAAGCACCTTTTCATATACTTGGTTGCTGTTTGTTTGCCATTTGCATGTCTTCTTTTGAAAAATGTCTATTCAGATATTTTGCCCACTGTTTCATCAGATTATTAGATTTTACTCCTATTGAGTTGTTTGAACTCCTTAGATATTCTGTTTATTAATCCCTTGTCAGATGGATATTGTGCAAGTAATTTCTTTCATTCTGTGGGTTGTCTATTCACTTTGTTGATTGTTTCCTTTGCTGTGCAGAAGCTTTTTAACTTGACGTGATCCCATTTTTCCACTTTTGCTTTGGTTGCCTGTGCTTGTGGGGTATTACTGAAGAAATCTTTGCCCAGTCCAATGTCCTGGATAGTTTCCCTGATGTTTTCTTGTAGTTGTTTTATAGTCTGAGGTCTTTTAAGTCATTAAGCCATTTTGATTTGATTTTTGTACATGGCAAGAGATAGGAGTCTAGTTTCATTCTTTTGCATATGGATATCTAGTTTTCCTAGCATCATATTGAAGAAACTCTCTTTTCCCTAATGTATATTCTTGGCAACTCTGTCAAAAATTAGTTTATTGTAGATGTATGGATTTATCTCTGGGTTCTCTACTGTGTGCCATTAGTCTATGTGTCTGTTTTTATGCCAGTACCATGCTCTTTTGGTTACTATAGCTATGTAGTATAATTTGAAGTCAGGTAATATAATTCCTCCAGTTTTTGTTCTTTTTGCTCAGGATAGCTTTGGCCACCATTTGGGTCTTTTGTGGTTCCATATAAATTTCAGGATTATTTTTTCTATTTATGTGAAGAATGTCACAGATATTTTGACAGGGATTGCATTGAGCCTGTAGATTGTTTTGGGTGTATGGACAATTTAATGATATTGATTATTCTAATCCATGAACATGAAATATCTTTCCATTTGTGGGTGTCCTCTTTAATTTCCTGCATCAATGTCTTATAGTTTTCATTGTAGAGATCTTTTACTTCCTTAGTTAATTCCTAGATATTTAATTTTATTTGTAGCTAGTGTAAATGGGAGTGCTTTCTTGATTTCTTCTTCAAATTGCCTACTGTTGACATATAGAAATGCTACTGTATGTTGATTTTGTATTTTGTATTTTGTATTTTGCAACCTTACCAAATTTTTCATCAGTTCTCATAGATTTTGGTGAAGACTTTAGCTTTTTCCAAAATTAAGATTATATTGTCTGCAAACAAGGATAATCTGACTTCTTTCTTTCCAATTTGGGTGCCCTTCATTTCTTTCTCTTGTCTGATTGCTTTAGCTAAGACTTCCAGTACTATGTTGAATAACAGTGGTAAAAGTGGGCACCCTGTTCACTCAAAGTGATCTTGGGTAAGATCCATGAGAATTCCCTGAATTACCAGACAGAGACTCTTGTTCTCTTCCCTTACTTTCCCCCACACAAACACAGCCTCTCTGTCTGCACTGAGCTGCCTAGACCTTGGGGTGGAGTGACACAAGCACCCCTGTGGCCACCACCACTGGGACTGCACTGGGTCGTAATCAAAGCCAGCACAGCACTGGCTCTTGCCCAAGGCTCCCAGGGACTACTACCTGGCTACCGCTTATGTTCACTCAAGGCCCAAGGTTGGTGAATGTAGCCAGCCGGTGTCTTTCCCTTCAGGGCAGTGACTTCCCCCAAGCCCCAGGTGAATGCAGAGATGCTGTCCAGGACCCAGGGCCTGAAGTCAGGAACCTTAGGAATCTACCTGATGCTGTATTCTACCTCAGCTGAGCTAGCACCCAAGCTACAAGACAAGGTTCTTCCCACTCTTCCCTCCCTCTTGACGGCAGAGGAGTCTCTCTCTGTGGCCACCACAGCCCCAGGACCACAGCAAATACTGCCTGGCTACTGCCAATATTCACTAAAGGCTCAAGGGCTCTGCAATCAGTTTATGTTAAATGCTGCCAGGCCTGTGTCTCTCACTTCAGGACAGCGGGCTCTCCTCTGTCCCTGGGCAGGTCGAGAGTGCAAAGGCCTAGAATCAGGGACTGCAGGAGCCAGCTTGGTTCTCTACCCCACTGTGGCTGAGCTGGTACCCAAACTCCAAGGTAAAGTCCCCTTTACTCTTCCCTGTCCTTTCCTCAAGCAGTAAGAGTCTCTCCCCATAGCCACCTAGTTGGGAATGTGCTGGGTTACACCTGGGGCTAGCACAGCTCTGACTCTCACCCAAGGCCCATGATGAGTACTGCCTCACTACCATTGCTGATTGTTCAGTGCCCAAGGGCTCTTTAAGCAGCAGGTGATGAATCACGTCAGTATTTGTTCCTTTCTTTCAAGAGAATGGGTTCCTTTCTGGCCCCAGGTGTCTAGAAATGTCCAAGAGTTAGGCCCTAGAATGGGGGAGCCTCAGCACCCCGCCTGGAACCCCATTCCACTGTGGCTAAGCTGCTATCCAAGTTGCAAGACAAAGTCCTCTTTACTCTCCCCTCTCCTTTCCTCAGGTAGAGGGAAAGAATTGCCCCCAGAGCTGTGCTGCCTAGGGTTGGGAAAGGCTTGACTTAAGCAGTCCTTTGCTTATCCTGGCTGATGTCTAACTAGGTTCCAAGCACACCAAGTCCACTGGCTTTGAACCCTGCACAGCACTAAGACGTGCCCAGGAATTGCAGCCTTTGTGACCTTGACTGCCTTTCAAATTTATTTAGGACACCAGAGCACTTTAGCATGCATTGGAAGGGCTTGCTGGAAATCGGATTCTGACCACTGGGATAGATGATTTGCCTCTGCCTAGGACTGGTCTAAATGCTCTCTTTGTGAGTGCCCGCTGAATTCTGTCCTGTGTTGTTTTCCACTGTGGCAACATTGAATCAATCAGGCAGCACTGAATTCCAATGCTAAGTCCCATGATCACTTCACTCTTCCTTACCCTATCCACAGATTCTCTCTCCACACCACACAGCTGCTGCTGGAGGATTGGGAAGGGTGGTATAGGCAGCTCAAGACTGCCTTTCCTACCCTCTTTGGTGCCTCTTTCCTTAACTTGTTCAAAGCAGAAACTGTGATCACTCACTTGGTTTTTGGTTCTTATGAATGTGCTCTTTTGTGTAGATAGTTGTTTGATTTGGTGTTCCTGTAGGGAGATGATCACTGGAAGCTTGTATTTGGACATCTTGCTCCACCTCTGAGACATACAAAAGAAATTTAATAAAGAAAATTTCTTAATAATAAAGTAAAGCACAAAGTAGAGCGAACAAGAGGAAATGAAATGTGAGTGTACAGGTCATAGTAAAAAAGTAAAAAAAAAAAGCCTCAAAATTCCATTAGACAAATAAATTAGAAAAAGTACAATAAGGAACACAGAGGATACTGATGCATAAATAGGGTTGAATGTTAGTGTAGATATGGAACATACTCAAAGTAAATGAAATGTAAGTGTAAATGGAGCTTACACATAAGTGTAAATGGAGTTCCTAAAGAAGGAAGCTGAAGTATTGGAACAGAACACACATTAAGAATTTCTGAAGACACTTTATAAACAAAAACATTCAATCTACAGACTAAAAGGGCTACCAAATTTCAAAGAAAGTTGATACAGAATGGCCATGGTAGGAACTGCTGGCTGTATCCCAAAATCTGTTCTACCTGCTCCTGAGCATGGAGCTAGATGACACTTCCTTGCTTACTTAGGGAGTGGCTATGTGATGGTTCTCTCCAGTGGAATTAAGCATACTTAATGATTTGCCATTGCATGATTTAAGTCTCCAGCTTCCTCCCTAGTAATGTTTATTTCCTTATCATCCAATATCAACTCATGAAAACAATGCCACATATTTTAAGTCAGAGTTATCTTATCATTCCATTTCTGTTGCTTATTTCCATAATAATTAGTGAAGGCTAGATTACTATAATAAATACACTCAAATGAAATAGTGCAAAACACAAATGAGTTTATTTATTGCTACTGTAATAATCAAGATTGAATGTTCCAGGTTGGTGAAGGAGGACCTCTCTTCCCCACAGTCATTCACGGACCCAGGCTTGTTGTTCCATCAAAGCCTACTGACCTAAATGCTCAATAAATGCTATCATTAACCCTTTCCTCTGGTCCTAGCTTATGGAAAGGGGATGAGGAACATGGAGGAGTACATCAAGAAAGCATTATTGCCAGGCCTGGAAGTAACGCAAAGGTGTTCCACTGTACAGCTTCCAAGGAGGTCATATTTCCCAATGCTCCCTTCAGATAAGGCCATGGAAATTGGGCAAGCAAGAATTTTCTGAGGGTGAAATGAGAGGCTACAGAAAACAGTAAATTCCTCATAAAGAGCAGTTTCAAGGTATAATTGAGAAATTGCCACCTTTGTCAAGACTACACACTGCTTGCCACACTGGGTAAGCTGTGACTTCTGTGTGTTTCTCATTCTTTCCTTTTCTGAATGGGGATTTTCGCCATGGCTAGCTTTTCTATACTTCACTGACATTATTGGATATTTGTATATATGTGTGTTTGAAGAGGGCAGATGTTGGATTGTATTTTTAATCTATAGATTGTCAATCCTCCAGGAAGCAGAACTAGGCCTGATGGCACGGATAGAAATCACTTAGAAATCCTGAATTTTGAGTTGGATGCAATAACTGAATAATTTTGAGTTTTCTCCCTTGTGGAGAGGTGACTGTTTTTCACATGTGGTCAGTGGAATCTGCATGACTATATTGTTGCCAGAGGAACAGATTGTGGCAGAAGTGTCTCATGTCCACCAAAAGATTTTCTTCTTCAACCCTTACACACATTTTCCAGCCTCCTTTGTGTCATGTGACTGCATTCTAGTCAATATTATGTGAGCAGAAGTGATGTGTCCCAGTTTTAGACATGGCCCATAAAATATCCATGGGAACTCCTCCATGCTCATTCCCTCTTATTATGACCACAATGGTCAAAGAAGGCAGAGCTGAATGACTATGTGGGTTAGAAGCCCCCCAAAGCCTAACCTGAAATATATATCCTATGAGCAAGAAATCGATTTCTATTCTTTTTGAGCCATTACTTATTGAGTCTACCCTGTAGTAGTTTATCCCATGCCAACTAGTAACACAGGCCACGCTGAGGCATCTTAGTAGTGCTACGAGACATCAAAGACAAAGAAAAATATTATTTGAAAAGTCAGGCAATAAAATCAAGTCACTTAAAAATAGAAAAAATGAAGCTATCCTCAGATTAATGCATAGCAACATTTGACATAATGGAACAATTCTTACTAATCCTCAGGGAATGAACTGTGACCCAAGAATTTTAAATTTAGACAAACTGTCATTCAAGTATAAAGATGACAGATAAATATATTTTAGGGAATATATTGTATATCTTAAAGTACATTGTTTTTATGAATCTTTCTGAAAGACATTATGAGAAGATGAACTTTAGTTTTCCAAATACTGACTGGAAAATTATGGCAAAAGACTGACAATGAGAATTGGGTTTATTTAAATATAAATTACAGCAAAAGATAAACACACCTAAAGAAAGGTACCAATAATACTAATATGTACAATTTCCAATAAATATACAATAGTTATAAATAATAGGCACTAAATGATAAAGAATCAACATTTATACAGAAAATGCTAGAGATATATGATGCTAGACTAATAGATATATTATGCTGTACAATGCTAGGGAAATAGAAAAATGTTAGTTATAACAGGTGAATACTTTTTTGGTTTGTAACAAAGCAAGGGGACAAAAAAGAGCAGACAATAATAACTTAGTATTAAAAAATATAAGTACGAGGTAGATTTATAAGGTACATTTAATTGCTACATACTGAACTTTGTATCTTAAGAATAAAGAATATGCCTACTTTTTAACTATCAGTAGGATAGTAAAAGGAATGACCATATCATATGCCACAAAGAAAACATGAATAACTATCATAAAATAATATAGACAAAACTGTGTAATATAAATGCAATAAACTCAAATTTAATAAAATCAGATAGTCAAAAAGCCCCACTACTAGATATTTAGAAACTTTTTCTTAAACACCTTATAAACATGAAATAACAGAACATAAGAATAAGGAAAATACTACATAACAGCACATAGGATTTATAGTCAGAGGATAAATTATAGTCTACAAGCTTATGTTAATGAATAAGAGGATAAATCATAGCCTGTAAACTTATATTAATGAATAAGAAAGCATGACTATAAATGAATTAAACATGTAACTAAAGGAGATAGAAAAGGACCGAAAGGAAAACAGAAATAAGGAATTAGTAAAGGTAAAAGTAGAAGTCAGTGAATTAGAAAACTGAAAAATGGTAATGCTATATGTATATCCAAGAGATGGGTCTTACAAAATAAATATTATAGGAGATAAATGCCAGCTAACTATGCAAGAAAAGGGGAGAAGACACAAATATATAAATTTAAAAACAAGAAAGAAAATAACCACGGTGGCAGATGAAATTAAATGAAGCATAGGAGCCTGGTTTCCAAAACTCTATGCAAATATATCCGAAATATTTAAAAGTGGATTGTTTTCTAGGAGAATAAAATGTATTAAAACAGATTCCGGAAAGGGGAGAAAAATATGAAAGACTAATTAACATAGAAGAAATAAAGTTGTCAAAGACCTAATTTTCTAAAAAGGACTCTGTCCAGGCAATTTCATAGAGGATAAATTTGATGCCATTTAAATTGTTCCAGAGGCTAAGTGAAGAAAGAAAGCTTCTAAATTTATTCTATGAAGTAGTACACAAAAAGCACAGAAGACAATCTACAGCACAATATTGGTGTAAAAATCAGAAATAAATTATTAGCAAAGACAACTTAGTAGTCAATTAGAAGAAGTCATTTCAAGAACGTGAGGGTCGTTCTATATTAGAAAATATATTGACATACTTCATCTTTGTTATAGATCTGAGGTGAATCGCATAAACATCTCCAAAAGTTTTAGAAAAGCAATGAAAAAGTTAAAGGTAAGCCAGTTGCCATAGACCACATATTGTCTGATTCTATCCATATGAAATATCCAGAACAGGTAGATCTAGTGAAACAAAAGTAGATCAATGGTTGCCTAGGGTAGGAGGGTAGGATGAGGAGTGAGGAAAGTAATGGGTCTGGAGTTTCCTTTTGGGGTGATAAAAACATTCTGAATTTAGATTGTGGTGATGGTTGCATGGCTCTGGATATTCTAAAATCATATTCTTCAAATGGGTTGATTGCATGGTACATGAATTATACCTCAATAAGACTGTTAAAAAGTCAGTGTACATTCTGGATTAAAATATTATTTACTTTAAATAAAATATTCTTAAATTGATTTTTAAAATCTATCTCAACCTCCAAGTCGACATCAACTTTGATGAGGGAAGCAACAATGTTTCTTTATAATCTCTTGGGACAAGGCAAGGATATGTACTGTCAGTGCTGTTATTTAACACTGTTCAGAGAAACAAGCCAATGGCAATTAGACAAAAGACAGAAATTAGAGACATAAAATTTGGAAAGAGTAAGGCAAAATTATCATTATGTGAACTGCTATTATTGTAGACATAGAAAACCTAAAACTAATCAAGAAAAAATATAAAACTGTAATAAAATCCAGTAAGATGGGTGAGTATAAAATTAATACACATACATCAATAGCTTTTATATTTGCAGATTACAATGACATACCATTTAGCTGAGGAAAAATAACTGTATATATTCATACTAGTCACCAGCTCTGTGACCTAAGAGAAGTTATTTAAAATCTTGGCACCTCATTTTCCTCACATCTGAAATACAGAAAAGAAATCTCTAGCTCCAAGAGTTTTTCTAATGACTAAAGGTAATAATTATTCAATAAATGCTGGCGCTCTTCTCTAGCCCTTCCTCTAAGAATAGGATGCAATGTCTCTCTAAATTGGTTCACATGTAGTGTTGGTGGAGGAAGTGCAAACTGATAACCTGAATTACCTCGGGATGTCCATTTCTTCCCTATGGCAAATGACAACCTTGTGCCATTTCTTGGGATAGAAAGTGAGCTTCTTCTTTAGCACCAACTTTAATCTATTAACAGTGCAAGCTGGGGGTGCTATGTTGAAAATAATTGTGAGGCTACCTGGACAAGGTGAAAAAAAAAAATCTATGATTCATTATGACTGACTTTCTTAGGGAATCAGAAGAGGGTGTGTATTTATAGGAGCAAATTCTGCACCAGAATATGCATCTCAGTTTTCTCCTTTTCTCCATGTTCCTTACAACAATTTTACCTAAATTATCTTATGATTAGAATCAAAAATTGCAAATATGGCATAAATACATACTTAGTTATTTATGGTCTACCAGTAGCAGATACTTGCTTTTCATTAAATGATAGTCAAGATTTATTAGTCATAAAAGCAAACATTTCAAAGGCAAAACCCAGGATAATGCTTGTTATAGTAAAAAACCTCTCTCTAGTCATCTTTACAATTGTACTATTATTTTATCAGACTTTAGACATAGTATTCTTTGCATTTGAATTAAAATTTTATTAAACTCATAGAGTCGATAGAACAGTATTATTAAACATAATATATTTTCAAAAATCTCCAATACAACAGAACTTTTATATTTTAAAAAGTATCATCCTTCAAATTAGTCACACTAGAATGCTAATTACTTATTCAACTGATATTGTTATTGTTTGAATTATTTTCTGAGTTTCTTCTTGCAATTACCATCATAGCCTGTGGTACTTTCTTTTGAATATGTGGAAATAGTTGGAAATAATTTAGAGACAACTTCTAGGGGAGAAAATATATGTTCCAGTTGAATTGTCTTGCTTGGCACTAAAACAAGGAAAAAGTTTAAGTTTTGACAGTAAAGTAGTAAGATTGGCTTTTCAGTTTGTGGCTTATTCATTGCCTGTAAAAGCACTTGTATGCACACATACATACACACACACACACACAAATCCAAAATGTTTTGAGTGATTGCATCACTCAAAAGTAGATTCCACTTGCATCATTGCCAGAGTAGATTCATAACAAGTCATTTTGGTCCCTTATCTTGTGTTTCTAATACCTAAATCAGCTTCAGACCAGCAGAAATAGATGTACTCAAGTTTCTCATGCAATGAGTTTCCCAATAAACTGAATGCATTGTGGGGTAATGGATCACATTCCAACAGCTGTGATTTTCAGTACTGACGTTGCTGCTGTGTAATATTCAATGTAATCTCAGGCAGCCTTGATGTTATTGTTACTACACGACATAACAGGTTGTTAGGATAAGTGAGATAAGATACAAGGTACCAAGACCCAGTGCAAGCACTCACCAGGTGTCAGTGCCTGGTTATTTTAAATCAGGTTTGGGATAAGATGGGGATATAATGAAATACTAAGAATAATGATATCTTCTAGTTATTTTTATTCTACCATAGAATTGTGCAATTTCCCTATACACTAATCTTTTATAAATAGACCACCATTGGTTTCTGAATATTTTCTATGCCATAGGCAATTTTCTTTTTGGACATCTTTGTTACATTCAGCCTAAGACATGATTTAATCTGTGATCCTGGAACAGTCTGCCCGAAAGGGGAATCATTGAGGGTTACTCACACCTAAAGTTAAACTCAGGGAAGAAGACATCTTCCGAGATTCCAGGGACAGAGAGCTCCAGGGGTCTGAATTACAACTTGTACTCTCTGTCTTATAATTAAATTTGTAACAATTAGTGCTGACCAGAGACTTCAACATTGAGTACTAGTGATCTAATTAAGGCCGATTGTTCTCAGAACAATTCCAACAGTGCTTAAGATAAGTAGTAGAGGCGGAATTATAGAAGTGGTAATGTGACTTGGCTCTTACAGGGATAGCAGGGACTTCATTTTTGATTTGGGTTGTGATCTGTTCTAGATGTGATATTGTGACTAGGAAGCACCTGATGCCTCTCTTGGGGGCTTTATTTTTCTAATTTTCTTCTGAACCAGTAAATATATTAAGTTTGATAGTTGTGAAGCGTCAGTGTCATCTACTAGGTATAAGTTTCAGAAACTGTTTTATAGTTTAAAATCTTGATTTTTCCCCTTAAAACAAAAGGTATATTATTTTTACAAATTTCATAATGATTATTTGTTGATGAAATTTACCTTTTTTTTTTCTTGAGACGGAGTCTTGTCTCGCTCTGTCGCCCAGGCTGGAGTGCAGTGGCGCGATCGCGGCTACTCTGCAAGCTCCGCCTCCCGGATTCATGCCATTCTCCTGCCTCAGCCTCCCAAGTAGCTGGGACTACAGGCACCCGCCACACGCCCAGCTAATTTTCTCTTGTATTTTTAGTAAAGACGGGGTTTCACCGTGTTAGCCAGATGGTCTCCATCTTTAGCCAGATGGTCTCCATCTCCTGACCTCGTGATCCGCTCGCCTCGGCCTCCTAAAGTACATTTTTTGTTTTATTCAGTACAATTTACAAATGAAAATAGTACATATGTATAGACTATAAAGTGATGTTTTGATATGTATACATTGTGAAATGGTTAAGTCAAGCTAATTAACATATTTATCATCTCACATACCTATCATTGTTTTGTAGCAAGAAGCTGTCAGGTTTACTCTTGCAGCAAGTTTCAAGTATACAATGTATTGACATTAACTATAGTCACCATGTGTAAAATAGATTATTACTCTTTCGGTGAATTGGTCCTTCAGTTAGATCTAGATAGAAAGACATGGACTCCCTTTGGAAGATCCTGGTTTCTGTTGGTGAATACGTTGGCAGTTCGGAGAAGTTGAGCTGTTCACAGGGCATGAAGGTTTGAGACCACAGTTCCCAGTGGTGGAATCAAGTTTCTTTCTAGAAGTTGCTGTATTGAGTTGGCCGTAGTGCATGTCAACAAACTATGGTAGAAAAAAAAATGTTGCATTATCATGAGGAGCAAATAGCTAGATCAAAACTCCTTTGTAGGGAGTCTAACTAAAAACTATATAAAACCTTGGGCCCATTTGGAGCACTCATAGCTTAGGAGGTCTTTGAATCAAACAGAAAATATAATCAAAAGTGTTTCCTAAAAAATCAGAGTCAACCCATTAGAATTAGTCAAATGTCATCCACTGAGGTATTGCATTTCTTCAAATATTGCCCTCTTCTACTTCTCGTTTCCTATGTATTATTTCACAGAATGTACCTCAACCAATATGATTTCAGTAATAATAAATGCTATTTAGAAAGACAGCTCTGTAGTAAAATCAAAGTCAAAATTTTATGTCATTTCATATACTCATGCCTGAAGTTAACATATTAAAGGGTCAACATGCCTCTAACCCTATAACAATGTACTAAAGTTCTAGGCTTATTGTGTGGCAATACAAAGTGCTTTAGTAAAGGGTTTCTCAGACAGTTGTCTGTGGACCACCTGCCCAAAATCCAGCGGATGGATTCTTGGCCCTGTCTTCAGACCTATTGAGTTAGAATATCTAGAGGGTATATCTAATGAAGTTTAATTCTGGAAATAGCACTCATTGGATTAGAAGAAGCAGTTCGTATCTTCAAGGTAGTGAAATTAAACACCAATAACTTGGCACAACTGAAGTTTTATTTGTAATCACACCACTCAAGAACGAACACTTGATTTGGGGACAGACAGATGAATAAGCATGCAATTATAATACAATGTGATAATTCTGAACCAGGAAGTATTACTTACATTATGCAGGATAAAAGAGGAAGTGACTTATTGCTTGCAGGGAGGGTTGGAAAGGCTTCACCACTGGAAGATCAAGGAAGGATTTGCTCATTAGAGACTGTGGAAGGGTCTCACTGAGCAGATTAGCATAGGGAAGCAATTTAGCTGTGCTGGGTGAATTTTGCTTCATTGAGATAGTACAAAGCCAGATCCAGCGTAAAGGGTAAAGAATCGATAAGAAATGGTTACCTTCTTGGGAAGATTTCCAAGCTACCCTTACATTTTTAAGCAAAGTTGTATTATGATGAAAATATTAGTTAAAGATTGTTCTAGGGATGTTATAGTTTAGATATCTATCGTCTCTAAATCTCATGTTGAAATGTCATCCCTAATTATATTAGTCTGTTTTCATGCTGCTAAAAGGACATACCCAAGACTGGGTAATTTATTTAAAAAAAAAAAAAGGTTTAATGGACTCACATTTCCACATGGCTAGGGAGGCCTCATAATCATGGTAGAAGGTGAAGGAGAAGCAAAGGCATGTCTTAATGGTGGCAGGCAAGGAGAAGTGCTGAGCAAAAGGGGGAAAAGCCCCCTATAAAACCATCAGATCTCGTGAAAACTCACTCACTTTCACAAGATCAGCACAGGGGAAAAACCTGGCCCATGATTCAATTACCCCCCACTGGGTCCCTCTTATGACACCTGGGGATTATGGGAACTACAATTCAAAATGAGATCTGGGTGGTGACACATGCAAACCATATCACCATATTGGAGGTAGGGACTAGTGGGAGGTGACTGGATCATGGGAGCAAGCAGATTTCTCATGAATGGTTTAGCACCATCCTCTGGTGCTGTCCTCATGATAGAGAGTGAGTTCTCATGAGAGAGATCTGGTTGTTTAAAGTGAGTGGCACTTCCACCCACTCTCTATCTTGCTCCTGCTCTTGCCATGTACTGCCTGCTCCTTCTTCACCTTCTGCCATCAGTAAACACTCCCAGAGGCCTCTCCAGAAGCTGAATACATGCCAGCTCCAAGCTTGTACAGCCTGCAGAACCATATTGCAATTAAACCTCTTTTTTTAATCATTTACCCACTCTTGGGTATTCCTTTATAGCGATGCAAGAACAGTTTAACACAGGGGATTATGGGTTATATGGACTAAATTAGAAGAGACCCAGAGATAAACCAAGAGGCATTTGTAGACTAAGCATATAGAGATGAGGGCCTGATCTAAGTTAGGGGCTGTGTAAATTAGAACAAGAGGGTAAATAGAAATGGCATTTTGGAGCCAGAAACATCAGCACTTGGTAACTGTACTCTGACCTAACACTTGTACATGGAGTGATTCAGTTTTCTATATTCATAGCTTAAGACTCAATCATTATTTTCTAAAATGAGATTTCATCCCTTTCTGTGTATTTTGACTGTGGCAAATACAAAATCCTTCCCTGATGTGATGAATTATTTAAACACTATAACTTTATTAATACCTCCCCAACATGTAGCTCATATGGAAATATGCTTCCATTAAATTGTTGATAATGCCATAATAGACTTAGGAAAAATATATTCTACTGGTAATTATTTTGTATCCTGTAGCTTCATTAAGCTCCTCGTCTAGGCTTCAGGAAGATGTATGTGCTGCATTAATGGTCTATCGACTATTAAAATGTAACACGACTTTTAAAATGAAGGGTAAAATTACCAAGGCGCAGTAAGTATGAATGATGGGGAAAGTGAGATAATAAGAACATAGTGTGGGACCTTCCTTGACACAATGTATCAGCTGAGGATGTGCAAATTAATTTAAGTGTTAAATGCTTGGAACTCAAATCTTTCAAAGAGATTTTTTTTCTTTTCCAGTTAGCATAGCACTTGGGTAGGACAAGGGTAACTTAGTCAAGTATTCTTAAAGAGACACTACATTAGAATTATACTATTTTTGATACAGAGGAAAACTACACAGATACATAATTCTTTAGGGACTCAAGAGTAGGAAGTCAGCAAACTGTGGCCAGGAGGGAAAATCCAGCCTGCTGCCTGTTTTTCGTAAGTAAAGTTTTATTGGAACACAAACACAATCACCCTCATTCATTCATGTATCATCACTGGCTGCCTTTGTGTTAAAACAGCAGGGTTAAATAGTTGCAACAGAGACTTTATGGTCTGCAAAGCCTAAAATATTTTTTGCTTGGGGTTTCATTGGCCCGTGCTTTAAAAATAAAAAGTTTGTTGACCCCTGCTCTAGAAAGAAAAATAATATTAGAGCAGCACATGAGGGTGGTCTATTCTAGTGCCTTTGAAGCTCCATTTTTGTTCCTTCCTATTTCTAGATAGGGAATCAGAAATTATATCATTCACTAGTGTCCTTCTTACTTGTAAACATTAGGACTGGGTCATTCAAAGTCATTGAAATTGCTCCCTAACTTCAACCTTTCCCTACCATTCTTCCCTGGTACTCTGAGCTCCAGCCACACTAGCCTTCTTGCTGTTTCTGAAAAATGCCATGTCGTATTCACTTCAGGACTTTTCAGCAGCCTGGAGTTCTCTTGCCTCATATTTTCTCAGCTTCAATGCCCTATGCTCAGGGAGGGCTTTCCCGCTCACCAGATTCATAGCATTGTCCTCCTACTCCATCACTTGTTAACTCACTTCTCTCTTATATTTTTCCACTGCATGAATCACTCTCTGAAATGGTTTAGTCTACTTTTTACTTAGTTACTGTCTGTTTTCTTCATTAGATTGTCGACTCCAACACCTAGAGCACTGCTTGGCACATAAGAGGCCTCCATATTTGTGATGGTGGCTGTTGAAATGCTCTGCTGTAAGGCAAAGTCGGCAATACAATCCAGAGGGCAACAGAGCCTGATTTAGATTCAGAAATTTATTTATCCTCATGTAAATTAATGTGTGGAAAAGTTCATAATTTCACAGACACTTAAGGCCTAATTTTACTTTCAAAATATTCCAGGGAACCTCCACAAACTCCAGACTGAAAAATGTCTGTCTTAGTATAGTTTTTAGAACATCTCAATATTCTGTTTTAAAAGTAAATACCCTATACCCGCTTCAGCTCCAAATCCTTGTCTGATGCTTGGGTTATTTTAGTAACCATTTTTAGACATTCCAGTTTTCAGCTATAACATTAACTTGAGAATGAAAGTAGAGTTACATAACAAGTGAACAGCCTCCTCTATTATGACTAACTTTATGTATTGATCTCACCATTTGTATATGCAAGAATATATATGCTGGAAATCCTAGTGAAACATAAATGACCTCATTTTTAATCAGTGGACTTCAGTCCTTTGGGCTTTCAAAGTAACCCTTTCTAGGAAAGAAGGCTCAGTTACATTTGCTGCTTTAATTTTCAGATAAAATCCATCTACTGTGACATACTGTTCTCATTAGCTAAGCAAATGAGGTGACAGAATTTAGGTGGGCAATTCTTAGTGTGAAAGAAACAGCCATTTGACTCCAGTTAAAGATATGGCTTGGTAAATCTTTAGTGCTTTCACAAATTCAGTGACATTGTTTTAGATATTGTCAAGTAAACTTGATAGTACAGAATTAACAAAGAAAAAATGTAATCCAGCTAGCTTCCCTTGCTCAAGATACTTGGAATGGAGTGCAGGTTACACAGCATGTATTCTAGAGAGTTTGAACTTTTTCAATGTTAAGCATTCCTAATTCAGCACAAAGCAGTGTTGTTTATGTAGTATTCTTGACTTATGAGACATTTTGGGCTCTGTGCACTTAAATATGTCAGCAGAGTTACTCTTTAATTAGTAAGATGCTGGAGTACTATTTAGTAAATTACTCCTGCAGTGAATTAAATGACCTCCTTTTCTCTGAGAAAACAAAACCAAAACTTTGTCTTCTTGTGACCTTAATTTATACCTAATTTATGATCAGAGTTGATTTTGGTTTTAAAACCATATTATTTTATTTAAAGCTGACTTGTGACTTGTGCTCTGACTGGCATTAACTAGATTTACAAAACTGCTCGATTTTCATGCCCACTAGTATCAATTGGTAACACCATTGTTAGTTCTAGCTCAACCGTGCTGGATTATTTGGTGTTAACTGGACATTTCTGTTTGGACACTTTTCTTGATATTGCGAAATCTCTGAGTTATGGACAAAACTGTGTCTGCCAAAATCATATGTTGGAACTCTAACCCCTATAGGGGTGACTATATTTGGAGACAGGGCCTCTGAGGAGGTGATTAATGTTAAGTGAAGTCACTAGTGTCCTTATAAGAAGAGGAAGAAATGCCAGAGAGCTCTCTCTCTGTGTGTACACAGAGAAGAGACCATGTAATAACACAGTGATAAGGCAGCCGTCTGCACCTCAGGAAGTGAGACCTCACTGGAAATCAACCCTACTGGCATGATCTTGGACTTCTAGTCTCCATGACTGAAAGGTAAATTTCAGTTATTTAAGCCCCTCAGTCTGTGGTATTTTTGTTATGGCAGTCTTCAAGATTAACACATTCTTTATTTTAAGAAGGATGTTTGATATTTTTTATGCTTTTGAGAATGATAATCAGTGATGCTGCGGAGGACTATAAAGGAAAAATCACAGAGGAGCCCCTGAGAAATTAAAACTATCATTGGAACACCTGAGAAGCAACACACCAACAACTATGAATAAATGCACACTGAAGGCACATCCAAAAGCTTTCCACAAATGGTCTGGGTTTGATGGAAACATATTTGTTTTAAATCATATTCAGAATGGTTCAGGTAATAAATTATTTGAAGAATTTGATTAAGAGCTATAGGATTTATAGCTAATATTAGCAAGAGCTCCCAAGGTGCTGCTATAGTGAACTTTCAGTGTAATACACATTGATTCATAAAGGTAAGAGTGACCCTGCAGAGAAATGAAATACTGAGTCAGGTTATTTTCAGACAGTCCTTGCCTGAGGTGAGTTTTAGTGTGGAATGGTCACCGGTTGGGTATAACAATCCGAGTTGAAGGAGTGATGGGGTGCATCCTGTAGGGTCCCAAGATGGTTGCTTAGTTCCAGGATAGTTTGTCTCCTGATCCTAAGCTCTCTGCTAGAGAAGAACTACAATTTGGGCAGCTGGCTTTTTTCATTCATACCCTCTTAGAATTCTTTTTCTTTCAAAGTTGTGTTGTAGGTGAAAATCGCCGAGTCTTAGAAATACAGCTGAGAATGAGTAAGGAGAGAGAGTTGCTCTGCCTAAGCACATTCTCCCTCACTGAAGGCGTTTTGAAGTGACCTCAGGAAGATCACAGAAGTTCCCCTAGCTTCACCCCCACTACAGAAATGCAACCAGAAACGATTCAAAGACAAAAATACCATCCTGAATTCACCAGAACCTGGAGAAGTGGAGACACCCACTGGGCACACAATTGAGAGAAGTTGCCAGCAGTAAGAGAAGCCGCCATTTTAGACTGCACCACACCTCCCTCAAGCCGTCACAACTACACTCCCAGAGAATCTCCTAGACCCAAGATTTCTGAGGTGGAAGGAGGGAATTGGAGGTAGACATTTGATCTCTCCACCAGTCAGGGAATCTTCCTGGGAAGCCCACTCTGGTCCCGTCCCATGGGAATCATTGGAAGTACCAGAAGTGCTGAAGCACCTGGGGTAAATTGGGGGATGAAAAGCGGGGGTGGTGATTGCAGTAACTGGCACGGATACCTTGGCAGCTGCTCTACAGTCTGATCAGCAGAGATACCATGCTGAGGAGACTGGCTGGTGCCACAGGGTTGCAGAGGGCACAATAAACAGGAAGGCCAGACCCCTGGCTGGATTTTCACAAAACCCAGCTGCTTGAGTGCAGCCTTCCCCTGACTGGGAAACAACTGAAAGGTCAGTAGTTAAGTTCCAGTGTTTGTTTAAGTCTTCCCCAGACAGGGCAATTAGTTCCTGTGCAGTGTTTTAGTCCTGGTGCTCACCATAAGCCCTCCCCAGAAAAGGAAGCCACAGCAGACCAATAATTAAGTTCTGATTTTAAGTAGTAGATATCTAAAACCACCAAAGAACACCTGCAAAAGCTGGAAGGAGTGGCTGTCTCCTTAAATGCACAGGTATTAATGTAAAGACACAAAAATTATGAAAACTCAGGGAAATATGACACTACCTAAAGAAACCAACAAAGCTCCAATAATGGACTTGGAATTAAAGATCTGTGATATGTCCAACAAAGAATTCAGAATAATCCTTTTAAATGCCTTTCAACTGTTTTTAAAAACTGTGTTGACTCCCCCACCAACCTGTCTTGCAAGCCTACCTCTGTGGTCTGACTTGCTGATGTTAGGCCCCGGAGAGATGGTCAAGGTTAGATTATGTGGGGGTTTGTAGGTGATAGCAATGAGTTTGGATTTTCTTTCCTCTGTGCCATCAAAAAGAAGCACAATGACATTGTTTGCTTTCCATTTTAAGTAAATGTTTGGAATAAGTCGTAGCAGGTTAAGAATGAAATTAGGGAGACCAGTTATGCTGCTTCAGTAGAAGAGGCAAAAAACCACGGTACCTGGATAAAGGCGGCAGTGGTGAACACGGAAAACAGTGGATGGATGCAGGTAATAATTTGGAGATACAGCCAATAGAAGTTGCTGCTGAACTAAATGAGAGGGTGGTGATACAAGAGAAAAGACAGAATTGAGGATGACATCGGCATCTGGGGCTTCAGTAATTGGGTAGTGGTTCCAAGCACAGAATTGGAAAATGTTGTGTGAAGCAGGTTTTCAGAGGAAAATCAATAATTCCCTTTTGGACATGTTAGTTTTGAGATTCTTGTTAAATATCCAAATGTCAGACAGTTACATTCACTAGCACGGAGTTCAATGAAGTGAGTTTCTTGAGATACAAATTTGGAAGTTATACTTTTAAATGCTCAACTGGCATTTAAAGTCATGGGTATGGATGAAATCACCTGGGGTGAGGAATTAGGTAAGGTGAAAAATAAAAAGATTAATCCACAATCCTCGTTCTCAAATAATGTAGGTGAGAAAATACACATCTATATATCTATATGTATACCTATATATGATTATGTAAGTAGTAGAACTCCAAAATCACTCACTGCCTCCAAGCTCCATTTTTGTTCTTCCAACCACAGATAATTTATTCCCTGATAAGGTAGTTGAATCTACAGCCAAACTTTGGCCTCTTTCCTACTTTCCTTGTTTGAATCAGGTTAAACTTGAATTCGCAGGAATGATTGAATCTTCCATTATTTTAGAAAAAAAAAATACAAAACAAAACAATCACCATTACCCCATGAAGCTTTTCTTTTCTGCACAGCTAAAACGTCTGAATATGGTGCTCCAGAATCCTCTTGTAATTCAGCAGATTTTGTGATATCAAAAATATTTTATACTTGAGAATAATGGTTTCTCTAGAACAAATAAATAATTCTTGATTCCGTATGATATACTGGTACTCTCCTCCCACCTCGCATGGATGTTTGCAGGCATCTGCCCAAATAATGGGCATCCTCATCTTGCCTGATTCATTAATGAAAAACAAGTTCACCTGACAATGTAAATAAAGACAGGAGAACGAGAAATGGCAAGATCGAAGTAGCATTTTATAATTCTCAAGAAGTGAGAAATAGCATTTCATTTTAAAAAAGAAAAATGTGCTATTCACCTAATGATTTTCAATTTCACCTTTAAGATCTGATATCCCTTCACAAAGAATAACTTCCCTCACCTTTGCTTTTGTTAAGTTTTATAATCCCACTATTTAATGTTTTAGAATTTGGGCTAAATAAAAGTTGCATTTTTGAGAAACTTGAACAAGGGCAAGGATTTTTCTTTTCTGTTTTTTTTTTTAACAGTGATAACAGTAGCAAATATGATAACGATGGAGATTACTTTTACTTTTTAAAAAAATTTAATTTAATTTTAAGTTACGGGATACATGTGCAGGGCATGCAGGTTTGTTACATAGGTAAACATGTGCCATGGTGGTTTGCCGTATCTATCAACCCATCACGTAGGTATTAAGCCCCGCATGCATTAGCTATTTATCCTGATGCTCTCCCTCTCCACCATGCCCCCTCAAGAGGCCCCAGTGTGTGTTGTTCTCCTCCTTGTGTCCATGTATTCTCATTGGTCAGCTCCCACTTATAAGTGAGAACATGCAGTGTTTCATTTTCTGTTCCTGTTTTAGTTTGCTGAGAATAATGGCTTTCAGCTACATCCATGTCCCTGCAAAGGACATTAGCTCGTTCCTTTTTATGGCTGTGTAGTATTCTATGGTGTATATGTACCACATTTTCTTTATCTAGTCTATGATTGTTGGGCATTTGGGTTGATTCCATGTCTTTGCTATTGTGAATAGTGCTGCAAATGAACATATGTGAGCATGTATCTATATAACAGGATGATTTATATTATTTTGGGTATACACTCAGTAATGGGATTGCTGGGTCAAATGGTATTTCTGGTTCTCAGTCTTTGAGGAATCACCACACTGTCTTCCAGAATGGTTGAACTAATTTATATTTCTACCAACAGTGTAAAAACATTCCTATTTCTCCATAGTCTTGCCAGCATCTGTTGTTTCTTGACTTTTTAATAATCGCCATTCTGACTGGCATGAGACAATATCTCATGTGGTTTTGATTTTCATTTCTCTAATGAACAATAATGTGGAGCTTTTTTTCATATATATGTTGGCAACATAAATGTCTTCGTTTGAGAAATGCCTGTTCATGTCCTTTGCCCACTATTTAATGGGGTTGTTTGGGTTTTTCTTGTAAATTTGTTTAAGTTCTTGGTAGATTCTGGATATTAGACCTTTGTCAGATGGATAAACTGCAAAAATTTTCTCCCATTCTGTAGGTTGTCTGTTCACTCTGGTGATAGTTTCTTTTGCTGTGCAGAAGCTCTTTAGCTTCATTAAATCCCATTTGTCAATTTTTGCTTTTCTTGCAATTGCTTTTGATGTTTTCATCATGAAATCTTTGCCTGTGCCTGTCTTGAATGGTATTGCCTAAATTTTCTTCTAGGGTTCTTATAGTTTTGGGTTTTACGTTTAAGTCTTATTTCATCATGAGTTAATTTATATATAAGGTGTAAGGAAGGGGTCCAGTTTTAATTTTCTGCATATGGCTAGCCAGTTCCCCCAGCACCATTTATTGAATATGAAATCCTTTCCCCATTGCTTGTTTTTGTCAGGTTTGTTGAAGATCAGATGGTTATAGATGTGCAGTCTTATTTCTGAGATCTCTACTCTGTTCCATTGGTCTATGTGACTGTTTTTGTATCAGTACCATGATGTTTTGGTTACTGAGTCTTGTAGTATAGTTTGAAGTTGGGTAGCGTGATGCCTTCAGCTTTGTTCTTTTTGCTTAGGATTTTCTTGGCTGCATGGGCTCTTATTTTGTTTCATATGAATTTTAAAGTAGTTTTTTCTAATTCTGTGAAGAATGTCAATGGTAGTTTAATGGAAATAGCATTGGGTCTATAAATTACTTTGAGCAAAAGCTGGAAGCATTCCCCTTGAAAACAGGCACAAGACAAGGATGCCCTCTCTCACCACTCCTATTCAACATAATATTGGAATTTCTGGCCAGGACAATCAGGCAAGAGAAAGAAATAAAGTGTATTCAAATAGGAAGAGAGGAAGTCAAACCATCTCTGTTTGCAGATGACATGATCCTATATCTAGAGAACCCCATTGTCTCAGCCCAAAAGTTTCTTAAGATGATAAGCAACTTCAGGAGGTCTCAGGATACAAAAGCCACATGCAAAAATCACAAGCATTCCATACAGCTACAGTAGACAAGCAGAAAGCCAAATCATAAATGAATTCCCATTCACAATTGCCACAATGAGAATAAAATACCTAGGGATACAGCTAACAAGGGAAGTGAAGGAACTCTTCTAGGAGAACTACAAACCACTGCTCAAGGAAATCAGAGAGGACACAAACAGATGGAAAAGCATTCCATGATCATGGATAGGAAGAATCAATATCGTGAAAATGACCATACTTTTGCTTTTATTCCTCCTCACCACACTCTCCACCCACCAAAGCATGAAGGAGGGAAATGTTGTATCCAAGTGAAGCTGAAAGGGATATGGCAGGCTACAGTCCATCCATAAGAGGCAGACAAGAAGCTTAGGATCAGCAGTGCCAAAGGGAGCTCTTTATGTCCAACCACCCTCTCTCTTATTCCATGAGAACAACTGGTGGATAAGGGAGAAAAATACATAATTCAAATAATGGAGAAAAAGCTTTATATCTGATATTGCTTTTTTGTCACAGAAAAGTAAGCTGGTTCTAGTTAACATTTTCCTCCTGATAACTCACCTCCAACATCTGTAAAACTGTACAAATATTGGTCTGGCACGGTGACTCATGCCTGTAATCCCAGCACTTTAGGAGGCCAAGGTGGGTGGATCACAAGGTCAGGAGATCGAGACCACCCTACCTAACATGGTGAAACCCCATCTCTACTAAAAACATAAAAAATTAGCTGGGCGTGGTGGTGGGTGCCTGTAGTCCCAGCTACTCGGGAGGCTGAGGCAGGAGAATGGCGTGAACCTGGGAGGCGGAGCTTGCAGTGAGCCGAGATAGTGCCACTGCACTCCAGCTGGGCAAAAGAGCGAGACTCCATCAAAAATAAATAAATAAATAAATAAAAAATAAATAAATAAATAAACTGTACAAATATCATTGGTAAAATATGCTTTCCTAATAGGAAAACATCCTCTTCCTGAAATTAAGGATGGCCATAGAACTACATTCATTCATCTATTCTCATTTTGTTTATCTTCTCATTGAATTTACCTAGCACTTTCCTGACAAAAATGCACTTAACTTCTTCTCTAAACCTTCAGCTCTGCTACTGGTGCCTCTCTGAGAAGTGTCAAAGTGGTTTCCAGGTCACCTGAGCACTGGATCCCCATGCTGATTCCATTCTAGTAGGCTAAGATAGCAGTCCCATAATCATCATTTATGAACACTAATGTCCTTGTCTAGACAGGAATAGTCGACCTATCATTCCTAATCCCATTATTCACTTTCCAGGTCTATACACTGTCTAAAAGTGAGTGAGTTTAAAAACATCACTGAATGTTCCTGATAATTAGTTAGAAAGGACTCTATAATGCAAATGTGTGCACATTCAAAAAAAATTGCCCCTCCTTCATTATATAGACTATGTGAGACTGTAACCATTGGCATTTATTGAAGTATCTTTACTCATTAGAGAAAAGCGAATTAGTCTTTCATTATGCAAGAAATGTTTGGTTTCCCACTTGCACACAGAAAAATACAGAATCACTAGCAAAGAGACAAAATATCCCTTTACTGTATTTGGTTCCCACCCTTAACACGGTTCATGAGCTGGTAGAGTAGAATAGTGAGGAGAAACATCAGGGATTCTTTCCCCTACTCTCATGACATCCGATTATATTTCACAGTAACCCTGCAGGGTCTGTTTGAAATCCTCATGTCTTAATGCCATGCTCATTAACACAGAAAAGACAATGAAAACAATGACCTTTAAAATGTATATCTTTCTAATTGTGTGCTGACAGTCTCTCTTTGCAGCTACACTGTTTGTTTGAGTAAAACCCATGATTGAAAAATATCTCAAAGTTCAATTCCCCTGGGACTCTACCAAATGACTAGCAAAATGTGCTTTGACATTCTTAAGTCTTAGAGGTTTATATCTTGCACCAAAATATTGTGTGAGATTTACTGAAATCAAATGGGATTTTATTGGAAGAGACAGAGGTAAAATTACATATCTATTGATATGGAAGGAGGACAGGGAAGTGCTGGATAGAGAAGGGCAGGGTCCCGGGTGAAGGCTCCATCCTCTGGTCTGTGCCCAAAGACATAAGTGAGAACAGGCACTTCTATTTTCCACCCAAATGTTACATTTTCCAAGACCATTCTGGCCCACTACACCCCCCATCCTGTGCCCATATAAACCCAAGACCTTTATAGCGAGCACACACACAAGTAGCTGGAAGTAGAGACCAGCAGACCAGCAGACCAGCAGACCAGCAAGGGCAGAACAATGCAGCAGAGCAAGAGAGAAGAAGAGGGACGTCTGTATGTCCAGAAGAGTTCAGCTGGGGGCTTGTTGGGGAAGAGTTCCGGCCACTGGGTGGCCCGACTCTAGGGGAAGACCACCTTCCCACTTCATCCCCCTCTTCAAGCTCCCCATCCATCTCACTGAAGCCACCTCCACCACTCAATAAAACCTTTCACTCATGCTTCAAACCCATGTGTGATTCATTCTTTCAGGACACTGGGCAAGAGCTCAGGATACAGAAGGCTGTCACACTGGCCCCCAGCCCCTGCGAAAAGACAAGGGTGTATTGAACTGATTAACATAAAAGCCACCTGCAGATGGCAAATCTGAAAGAGCTTTGTAACCACGCCCACTTGGGCTTCGGGAGTTAGACACCCACCCCTAGATGCTACTTTGAGGCCAGAGCCCAGAAGTGCTGGCTCCAGCATCTGCACTGCCCATCTCTATGCTCTCCCTTGAGGTTTGAGCTGCGGGGCGACTAAGCATGCCAGCAACCCCTGTCGCATATCCTGCCAGGGGAATCAGGGAACTCTCCTGTTTCATTCTGATATGTCCTGAGAGCAGTAATCATTCTAGTTGAATCAACATAGAGATAATGAAGTCTTCTGGCAACTCATAGACATCAAGGTTACACCATTTTTGACTGTTATTATGCAAAGGTTTTAAGGCAGCCTCTTTGGCTAATAAGATTAATGCTCTCAGTCAGACAAATTGTAATATCCAGAATGAATTCTCTTCAGGACACTTTTAATTGGTACTTTTATGCCAAGTGTTATCATATATTTTCTCTTGTTTCCATGGCTAATGCAATAACTGTCTGTAGCACTCACAGTTTAAAAGTTACTTCAAATACATTATTTTATTTTGGAAATATGCATGTATTATATTTGAAAAATCTATATCAAATTGATTTTTAAAACATCCTTCTATCAGAAATTTTTCTTTCAGCAGACAAAAATTAAGTAAGTTTTAGAATAATTTATCAATATAGCTAACAAGTTCCCACGCTCAATAACGAGGTAATGTATACTCTTTTCAGAATATATAAACAATTTACCGAATTTTACTACAGAATAGGGAAGAATATTTCAAGAATTTTCTAAGGACGGTTAACATGCAGAACAACATGTCTGAGACTATTGCAATAAGATTAGAAGCCAGTTAGAATAATCTAAATCTCTCTACATTTCTCAAACCAATAAAACCAAGGAGGACAAACAAAATCACACATAACCTGCAGAGTAAAAGATAGCAAATTCTATAAATGTCCATTTTCCTGTAAATTTGAAAATGAATGAATACCAGAAGATCACTGGAGACTCCCAGAGTGGGGTTAGGTGGAGATTGCACAGAAGAATGAAAAGAGCAATGGGTCCCAGCATTGGCAGAACACACTACCTGAAGGAGAGACTCCCTCTCAGGAAGGGGAAATATTTAGGACGAGTCAGATAGAGCAGGGCTACCTGGAAATCAAAATGAAGGGAGTTGGTAGGCATGTGGAACAGAGATGAATTATTGACAAGGCATCACTTCTCGGGAGAGAATGCAGCTTAGAAGGGGGAATGTCCTTTGGAGGCTTAGTCCAAAGGTAAAGACGCCATCAAATGGTGGACGATTCCTAAGAAAGCAGATGACATCACACAGTTGGACCTGTCTCCTTCAAAACTTGTGCCATTTATTTAAGCCAGGTTTTACTGAGGTGTAATTTACATGAAGAAAAATTCATTCTGATTACATGTTAATGTTTGGTGAAATTTGACAAGCTTACAGTCATGTGACTCCCCACATCACAATTAAGATATAGAATATTTCCCTCATCCTGAAAGTTCCCTGTGCCCTTTGTGGTCCTTTCCCCAGCTCCTGGCAACCACTGACCTCTTTCTTGCTTCTATTGTTTTGCCTCTTTCAGAACATCATATAAATAGATCATAATACGTAGTCTTTTGAATGTGACCTTTTTCACTTAGCATAATGCTTTTGAGATTTGTCTTATTTTAATTGCTAAATAGTAATTCATTGTATGCTTACACCACAATTTGTTTACCTATTCATCGGCTGATGGACATTTGGGTTGTTTGCATGATTATGAATAAGTTACTATAAATAATTACATATATTTTTTGTTATGGACATCTTTATTTTTCTTGGTAAATAAAAAGGCAAATTTTATATGTCAACTTGGCCACATGCACAGTGCCCAGCTATTTGGTCAAATGTTATTCTGAGTGTTTCTGTGTGGGTGTATTTGGATGAGATTAGTATTTATATAAGCAGATTCAGTACAGCAAATTGCCCTCCATAATGTGGGTGTACTTCCTCCAATCAGTTGAAAGCTTGACTATAACAATAAGTTCAGCTTCCCTTGAGTAAAAGCGATTCCTCCTGCCAGACTACCTTGGGCAAGGGAGATTAGCTTTTCCCGACCTTTGGACTGAAACTTTGGTGCTTCCTGGTCTCAGTTCTACCAGCTTTTGGGCAAGAAGTATACTATTGGCTCTCCTCATTCTAGACCCTCAGACACCAGCTAGAACTAACTCGTAGTTTCTCATGGGTCCTGAGCTTGCTGATTCAGCTTGTAGATCTTGGGACCTGTCAGTCTCTGTAATTGCACGAGCAAATTCCTTATAATAAATGTCTCTCTCTCTCTCCACACACACACACACATAAACACACACACACACATACACACACACATACACACACACACACACACACATACACAGCATGTTGCTTCTGTTTCTCTGGGAACCCTGATCAATACCGTCAGTATTTAACATTTAAAAAAACTACGAAACTGTTTTCCAAAATAGCTGTATTTTTCATTCCCATTCTCGGGACTTGGTATTGTCTATTTTTTTCCTTAATAGCTGTAGCACATTGTGATTTTAATTTGTGTTTCCCTAATGACTAATGATGTTAAGCATCTTTTTTGCTTATTTACTTACCATTTGTATATTCATATATCTTCTTTGGTGTTATATATTTAAATCTTTTGCCATTTGGGGGGAGGGGGAATTATTTTCTTATTATTGAGTTGAGAAAGTTATTTATATAATCTGAATACCAGTTTTTTTATTTGTATAAATTTATGAGATACATGAGAAATTTTATTACATGCTTATGTATCCAAAAAACCAATTATATAAAGTATCTGGAAATTGTTCTAGAGGCATATAGCCAATGGATAAACATTTATTCAAGTATGCCTACCAAATCTTGGTAATAGCAAAAGTTTTTGACATTTCAGCCACAACCTGTTCCACCTCCAACCCAAGTTCTGTATTATGAAAACTCTGTACGTGCAGTCAGAAGACAAGGGCTCTCTTACCTTGTTGCTCCCAGTATGGAACTATAGTTGATATCAGGAGAGGCTGATTTCTGGCATTTTTCATCTCTGTCAAATCTGTATTGCACAAGCTCTATCTAGGCATATGTGACTGAACAGACCAGATCTACCCTTCCCCAACTCAGTTGCCACTCATAGGACAGAAGCTCTACCCAAGAATACTGGGCTGTAAATCACCACAACAACTGGCTTGGCAGTTGGCGGTTCCACCTTGCAAAAGGTAGCCCAAGAAGGCTGGGGCTACCACCTCTTCCTGTGCCTACTTGTAGAGTAGTGATGTCACTCTGGGAAAAGCAGGCCCCCACTTCCAAATCTGCTGCAGTGTTTTGAGGGTTCTTCCTGGGGGGAAGGGAAGATCATAAAGGTTAAGAGTTCTATAGTTATGGCTGAAAAGACTGAACTTTTGGGATCAGAATGAGGACAAGTATATGTTTAAGGACTTTGCTGAAAACAAAACAAACTTTGAAGGAAAGCAATTAAGAGGAGTTGGTAGTTCTATAATGCAGCAGAGTGGATGAGCAGCCAGATGCTTTATAGAGAGAAACAAGGAAACAGCAATTAAGAACACTCTTGGGATCACAGTCAACTCTGAGGGCTGGAAAAACCGTGCAACTAAGTGGTTGTCCCAGCTCTGGAGAAATCAGAACAGAAGACAGAACAAACTTGAAAGCATTTTCCAAGCCATACACAGACACATCAACACACGGTAGAAGCCTCACTGGCACAAACTTCTTAAACACAATCTCTGATGACCAAACATTTACTGAGCAATATGCTAGGCTGGCACAGGTATGACTGCTGGGAAGCTAGACTTAAAAATAACATGACAGTCACTTCTGGCAGTCTGGAAGGTTGTGTGTATGCTGAGAACTGTGCCCTCTCAGAAATAATCAGAGAGGGAACTTCCAAGCTACTAGTCCCTGCCTGAACATGGGGCAAAAACCAAAACGGTTTTCACTGTGATCATAGCCTCCAAGCTATACACACATCCAATGGTGAAGGGTAAAGGTCTAGAAGTAAAAGGCTAAGGAGGTTTAAGCACAACATTCATCCAATAAATAACTTATACTGACTTGTAGTAACCATTGGTTGCCAGGCTAACACAAAAACAACAAAAAACAATTTGAGCACACTGCAGGAGAAATAGGCTCTGCAGAATTAGCTCAGCCAAGTCATTAAACAAATAATCAAATGACCAAGCAAACAACCACCACCTCCAGAGAGGGAGTTTAGTACCCAGAGTTTTTTGTTTTGTTTTATTTTGTTTTTTGAGACAGAGTTTCACTCTTGTCACCCAGGCTGGAGTGCAATGGCACAGCCTTGGCTCACTACAACCTCCACCTCCCGGGTTCAAGCGATTATCCTGCCTCAGCCTCTCAAGTAGCTGGGATTACAGGCGCCCTCCACCATACCCGGCTAATTTTTGTATTTTTAGTAGAGACAGGGTTTCACCATGTTGCCAGGCTGGTCTCGAACTCCTGACCTCAGGTGATCCACCCACCTTGGCCTTCCAAAGTGCTGGGATTACAGGCGTGAGCCACAATGCCCAGCCTCCAGAGTTTTTATAATATATCATTATATTATCTAAAATGTATAGTTTTCAAGAAAAATGTGAGATAAAAATTGAAAACAGAGGAAAGTATAACACATATGCAAGAAAACAAACAACAAGAGGGGGGAAAAAGAAAAAGAAAAAAAGAAGAAAAAACCCAGGCAGTTGAAACTGCTTTTGAGGGATTCTAGATGGTATAATGAGCAGACAAAGTCTTCAAAAAAGCTATTTCAAATGTGTTTAAAGAACTAAGGAAACAAGGTTTTACAAATTAAAGAAAGTTACAATAAAATGTCTATAAAATAAAGAATATAGATAGAAAGTACTAAAAAGAACCAAACAGAAACTCTGGAGTTGAAAAATTATAATACATGAAATAAAAATAATTCACTAGTAGGATAAAGTTTCTATATTTCTCTGGAATTAGGTTAGTATAAACCTGAAATAGGTTTGAGCTAGTAGAAGAGAGCATCATGGAACTTGAAGATAGAGCAGTAAAGATTATTCAATCTAAAGAAAACAGAGAAAAAAAAGAATGAATAAAAATAAAGAGCCTCAGAGAAATGTGGAACATCACTAAATGTACATTAAAATATTTATGAGAAGGAGAGGAGAGAGAGAAAGGGACGGAAAAAGGAAATCAAAGATATAATGACTCAAAACTTTCCAAATTTGATGAAACACATTAATGTACTCATCCAACAAGCTCAATAAGTTCTAAGTAAAATAAAAGCAAAAAGATCTACATCCAGACATATTATAACCAAAATGTTGAAAGCTAAGAACAAAGAGAAAACCTTGAAACTGGAAAGAGAAAAATAATTTATCACATACAAATGAATCTCAATAAGATTAACAGCTGACTTTTCAACAGAAAAAAAGGGGAGCAGAACAACATATTCAAAGAGCTGAAAATAAAAATGTATTAGCCAAGAATTTAACATTCTAGAAATCTATCTTTCAAAAAGGAGTGAATTCACAGTAGCAAAGGCATGGAATTAACTTAAATGCCCCTTAACAGTGGATTGGATAAAGAAAATGCGGGACATATATAGCATCGAATACTACACAGCCATACAAAACAATGAAATCTTGTTCTTTGCAGCAACGTGTATGCAGTTGGAGGCCACTATCCTAAGCAAATTAACACAGGAACAGAAAACTAAATACCACATGTTCTCCCTTATAAATGGAAGCTAAGCATTGAGTACACATTGGACATAAAGATGAAAACAATAGACACTGGGGACAACCAGAGAGAGGACAAAAGAAGGCGGTAAAATCTGAAAAACTACTTATCGGGTACTATGCTCACTACCCTTGTGATAGGATCATTTACACCCCAAACCTCAGCATTACAAGATATACCCATGTAACAAACTTGCACGTACACCCCATGAATCTAAAATAAGTTAAAATTATGTTTTAAAAAGGAAGTGAAATACATTCCCAGTTAAAAACAAGCAAACAAATAAAAAAAACCTTGAGAATTTGTTGCTAGCAGGTCTGCTTTACAAGAAATACTGAACACCAGAAAGTATTTCTAGCTCACATTGCAAAACAAGGTACAATTATGTAGATAATTGTAAAAGAAATTATAATTGCATATTTCTTTTCCTTTTCTCTCTTAATTTAAAAATTTTATTAAAATATGCATATGATTGCATTGTTGTGGCTGTACCTTATAGAAATGTAATATGTTTGATAATAATAGCACAAGGGAGGTGGGTGGGAACAAAGTTCTATTGAAGTAAGAAAATGTCATCAAATGGTACGTTAAATCTGCTTAAAGAAATGAAGAGAACTGGATATGAAGGTTAACATAAAAATTTAAATATATTCTTCTATTTCTTCTGTCAGCTTCTTTAAAGATTTAAGATTATACAAACTGATAATCATCAAATATGTCATTGGGTTTGTGACATATAAAGTTGTAATATGTATAACAGTAATAGCACAAAAAGGGGATCAGGTAAATGGGACTCCATAGGAGTAAAGTTTTTCTGTTTCCTTGGAGTTAAGTTAATATAAATCTTAAGTAAACTAAACAATCCAATCAAAAGGCAGAGATTGTCATATGAGATAAAAGAACAAGATCCAACTATATGCCATGTACCAATACAAATACATTGATACAAATAAGTTGAGTAAAACAAAGGAAAAATATGCTATGTACCAATACAAATATATTGATACAAATAAGTTGAAGGTAAAAGGAAGGAAAAAGATGTGCCACGTAAACCACAACTATAAAAGACTTGGAGTGGCTATACTAATATCAGACAAATAAACTTAAAAATGTTACTAGAGATAAAGAAGGACATTTCATCATTATTAAAGGGCCAACCCACCAGAAAGATAAAACTTTGGAATGTATATACAACACAGTGCCCAAAGATGAAGCAAAAGCTAAAAAACTTGAAGGGAGAAACAGATAATTCAGGAATAGTTGAAGAACCCAATATCCCACTTTCAGTAAAGAATTGACCAGCTAGGGAGAAAATCAACAGGAAAATAAAAAACTTGAACATTATAAACCAACTGGACAGAGCAGATATCTAAAGTACATACTGTACAACAGCAGCAGAATACATATTATAAAGCTGTCATGGAACATTCTATAGGATTAACTCATGTTAGGTGATACAAGCGTCAATAATTTTTTTTTGCAAGGGTGGGGAAGGGGGATTAAGGTTCTGGCTTTGTCGCCCAGGCTGGAGTGAAGTGACACTCCACTCACTGCAACCTCCACCACCTGGACTCAAGCCATCCTCCCACCTCAACCTTCCCAGTATCTGAGACTACAGGCACACACCACCAAACCCATCTAATTTTTGTATTTTTTTGGTAGAGACAGGGTTTTGCCATATTTCTCAAGCTGGTCTTGAACTTCTGAGTTCAAGCTATCCACCCACCTCAGCCTCCCAATGTCCTGGGATTACAGGCATGAGCCATCACACCCAGCCAAGCTTCAATATTTCTAAAATTAGTGAAGTTATACAATGTATGTTCTCTGACCTCCTGAAGTAAATTAGAAATCAAAAACAGAAGAAAATTTGGGAAATTCAAAATATATGGAAATTAAACAGCACATACCCTAAGTAACTAGTGGGTCAAAGAAGAAATCAAAAAGGAAACTAGAAGATATTTTGAGATGATTGGAAATGGAAGCATGTCTTACAAAACTTATGAGACGCAACTAACACAGTGCTTGGAGAAAAATTTATACCTATAATGGCCATATTATATATGAAGAAATGTTTCAAATTAATAACCTAAGTATGCCCTTTAAAATTTTTTTAAAAAAAGAAGGCCAAATTTAACTAAAAACAAGTAGAAGGAAGGATATCATAAAGAGTAGAGCGGAAACTAATAAAATAGAGAATAGAATATAATAGGGAAAATAAAAATAAACAAAACCTGATCTTTGCGGGGAAAAAAACAGAAATGACAAACGTTAGCTAGGTTGACCAGGAAAAAAGAGAGATGACTCAAATTATGAAAGTTATGAATGAAAGGGGATATCACCACCAACTTTATAGAAATAGAAAGGATTATAAATAAGTACTATGAACAACTGTATGCCAAAATTTACATAAATAAAATGGACAGATTTCTACAAAGACATACACTGCTGAGACTTACTCAAAAATAAATTAAAAATTGGAGTAAATTTACAACAGATAAAGTGATCAAACTAGTAATTTAACATTTTCACACAAAGAAAAGCCCAGCACCAGACGGCTTTACTGATGAATTCTACCGAACATTCAAAAAATATATATATATACTAATCCTTCAGAAACTCATCCAAAAATAGAGCAGGAGGGAACACTTCCAACTCATTTAGTGAGGCCAGTATTATTATTCTGATACCCAAACCAGACAAAGGTGAGAGACCATTATGTATTATGTTTTCTCCCTGAGATAAAGACCAAGACAAAGATACTTGTTCTAGCCACTTCTATTCAAATTGTTATGAAGGTTCTGCCAAGGGCAATTAGTCAAGGAAAAGAAATAAAGGACATCTGGATTTTTTTAAAAATGTGAACTATCTCTAGTCATGGACGACATAATTTTGTATATAAAATTCTGAAGAATCCACTAAAAACTATTAGAACTAACAAACAAGTTCAACAAGCCTTCAAAATCTAGTAACAATGTAAAAAAGCCATTGTATTTCTATACGGGTGCAACAAACAACCTGAAAATAAAGTGAATAAAACAATTTCACTTATAATAGCACCCCTCTGAGGTGTTAATAAAAGAAGTGCAAGATTTGTAAATTAAAAACTGCAAAAATTGTTGACAAAAATTAGAAAATATTTAAATGAATCAAAAGACATTCCATGTTTCTGGATCAGAAGACTAAATATTGTTAAAATGATAATACTCAACAAATGTATCTACAGTCTCAACAAAAATCCCTTTCAAAATCCTACCTGGCTTTGTTGCAGAATTTGGCAAGGTGATCCTAGAATTCATATGCAAATGTAAAAGATCCAAAATAGTTAAAATAACTATGAAAAATAATTACAAAGTTGGGGAGCTCACATTTCCCAATTTTGAATCTTGCCTCAAAGCTATTGTAATCAAGACAGTGTCACACTAGTGTAAGGACAGAATTGAACAATAGAACAGAATTGAAAGTCCAGAAATAAACCCGTAAGTTCATAAATAAACCCGTAAGTCCATAAACATTTATGATTCACAGATTTTCCAAAAAATGTCAAAACAACTTAACTGGAAAGAAGAGTCTTTTCAACAAATAGTGCTGGCACAAGCACGTGCAAAAAAATGAAGTTAAACCCCTATCTCACACCATACAAAAAAATTAACTCTAAATAAACCAAAGACCTAAATGTAGAGCCAAAACTATAAAACTCTTAGGGGAAAATATTGGGGTAAATCTTCATGACCTGGAGTTAAGCAGTGTTTTCTTAGCAGCAACACAAAAGAAGGAGTAGCAAAAGAGAAATTTTTTAATTGGATTTCATGAAAAGTATAAGATTTTGTGCTACAAATGATATTATCAAGAAAGTTAAAAGACAACCCATAGAAGTGGAGAAAATATTTGCAAATGATATATTTGAGAAGGAACTGTTAGAATATGTAAAGAATTCTTACAACTCAGTAGTAAGACAAAAAAAAAAAAAAAAAAACTAAAAGTGGCCAAAGAATATGGAGAGACATTTCATTAAAAAAATAAAGATATACAAACGGCCAATAAGCACATGAAGAGATTCTCAACATTATTTATCATTAGGAAAACGTAAACCAAAACCACAAGATACCACTTCACACTAGTAGAATACAATAATTTTTAAAAGACCAATAATAAGTGTTAGTGAAGATGAGGAAGAATCCTTGTACACTGCCGTGTGAATGTAAAAGAGTACAGCCATTTTAAAAAACAGAGTGGCAAATCTTCAAAGAGTTAAACATGGAATTATCACGTGCCCAGCAATTCCACTCCCTGGTATATGCCCACAAAAATAAAAAACGCATGTCCACTCAAAACTTGTACACAAATATTAACAACAGCATTATTCATAACAATCAAAAAGTAAAACAAATCAATTGATTATCAACTGATGAAAAGAGAAATACGATGTGGTATATTTATACAATGAAATATTATTCAGGAATAAAAAGGAATGAAATACAGCTACTACATGGGTGAACCTTGTAGTAACATTATAAATGCAATATAATGTAGAAACATTATAAGTGAAAGAAGCAAGTCACAGAAGAATATATATATTGTATAATTTCACTTATATGGAATGCCCAGAAAAGGCAAATTTATGGAGACAGAAAGTATATTAGTGATTTCTCAGTGGTATGGGGGAGTGAGTGAAAAGGGTGGGGTTGGGGTGGGGTGCAGCAGCTGATGGGTGCGATTATTCTCTTTAAGGGAGATTAAAATGTTCTAAAATTAGATTTTGATAATGGTTGCATGACCTTAGAAAACACACTTTAAATGAATGTGAGTCATACACCTTAAATGAGTGAATAGTATGGTAGAAGAATTTTATCTCAATAAGGCTGTTTTTAAAAGTTTTAAATAAAGTTACTGTTAGAAGAAAATAGAAAGTAAGCATAAAAGCTTTCTAGCTGATGAACATAGGCTATATAAAACAACCATGGGCCGGGCACTGTGGCTCACGCCTATAATCTCAGCACTTTGGGAGGCCAAGGCGGGCAGATTACCTGAGGTCAGGAGTTCAAGAGCAGCCTGACCACCAACTTGGTGAAACTCCGTCTCTACTAGAAATATTTAAAAAATCAGCCGGGCATGGGGGTCGGCGCCTGTAATCCTAGCTACTCAGGAGGTTGAGGCAGCAGAATTGCTTGAACCCGGGAGGCGGAGGTTGCAGTGAGCCGAGATCACACTACTTGCACTCCAGCCTGGGTGACAGAGTGAGACCCTGTCTCAGAAAACAAATAAACAAACAAACAAACAAACAAACAAAAAACATGTAGCAGAGGAATATCATTACACAGCCCTTCGCGTTTAATTAAATATCGTTAAAGAATAAATTTCACATGAGAGAATACATGAATCTGAAATTAACCATCTCAGAAATTGAGTAACAGAAAGGATTTGAAACAAGACCTGATTAAACTCAATAAAGAAATGAGTGAAAGAAGACAAAAATATTTTGTAAATGAAGGCCTTTTGTTATATTTCCCATGGTATTTCATCTTTTTTCATGTTATAAATAGTAGTCTCAAAGTAATTATTTTCTAATTTTTGTTGGTGTATTAGTCATTCTCACACTGCTATGAAGAAATACTTGAGACTGGGTAATTTACAAAGAAAAGAGGTTTAATTGGCTCATGGTTCTGCAGGTTGTACAGAGCACATGGCAGCACCTGCTTCTGGGGTGGCCTTAGGGAGCTTTCACTCATAACACAAGGTAAAGTGGGAGCAGACGTCTTACACGGCAGGAGCAGGACCAAGACAGGAGGTGGGAGAGATGCTACACACTTTTAAAATAACCAGATCTCATGATAATTCACTCACTTCCATAAGACTAGCACCGAGGGGCTGGCACTAAACCATTCATGAGAACTCTACCCCCATGATCCAATCACTTCCCACCAGGCCCACCTCCAACCTCAGTGGGGACAGAGATCCAAACCATATCAGTTGAGATATAAATTTAAATAATTTTTCTATAATGACCTTATGTCCAATGATACTGCTAAATCATTTATTAATTTTAAATTGTCTACAGATTATTTTGAATTTTAAATGCACACGATTATCTTTTTGGCAAACCCTGAGAGTTTTACTTCTTCCTATCCAAACCTCATGAATTTTGTTTTCATTTTTTCCTCATTGCAAAATTTTGTGACTAGTATGATGTTGCAGAAAAAAAAAAGTGGAAATAGCAGAAATTCTTGTCTCATTGTGAATCTCAGGGAAAAAGCACTTAATGTTTTGCCATTATGATAATTTTTATGTAGGATATTATTAAATACTGTTTTTCAGTTTAGGAAGTTCTCTTCTATTCCTAATTTGCTTTTTTCTTTCCAATTTTTATTTTATATTCACAGGGTAGACATGCAAATTTGTTATATGGGTGAATAGTGTGTCACAAGGGCTTGCCATTATTTTGTCACCCAGGTAATGAGCATAATACCCGACAGGTAGTTTTTCAATACTCACTCTCATCCCACACTACAACCTCTAGTAGTCTCTGGTGTTCTTTGCATTCATTTGTATTCAGAGTTTAGCTGCCACTTGTAAGTGAGAACATGCAGTATTTGGTTTTCTGTTCCTGCATTATTTCCCTTAGGATAAGGGTCTCCAGCTTCATCCATGTTGCTGCAAAGAACATGATTTCATTCTTTTTTATGGCTGCATAGTATTCCATTGTGTGTGTGTGTGTGTGTGTGTGTGTGTGTGTGTGTGTGTGTGTGTGTGTGTCACATATTCTTTATCCAGTCCACCATTGAAGGGCATCTAGGTAGATTCCATGTTTTGCTATTGTGAATAGTGTTGTGATAAACATATACATTCATGTGTCTTTATGGTAGAATGATGTATATTCCTTTTGGTATATACCCAGAAATGGGATGGCTGGGTTGAATGGTAGTTCTGTTTTAGACTTTTTGAGAAATCTCCAAACTGCTTTCCACAGTGGCTGAACTGTTTACATTCCCACCAACAGTGTTTCAGCATTCCTTTTTTCTCTGCAGCCTCACCAGCATCTGTAGTTTTTTTGACTTTTTAATAATAGCCATTCTGACCAGTATGAAATGGTATCTCATTGTGGTTTTGATTTGCATTTCTGTAATTATTAGTGATGTTGAGCATTTTTTTCGTATGCCTATTGACCATTTGTATCTCTTCTTTTGAGAAGTGTCTCTTCATGTCCTTGTCTATTTTAAATAGGGTTGTTTGTTTTTTGCTTGTTAATTTGTTTATGTTCTTTATCAATTCAGGATATTAGACCTTTGTTGGAAGCATAACTTGCAAATATTTTCTCCCATTGTGTAGATTGTCTGTTTACTCTGTTGATAGTTTCTTTTGCTGTGCAAAAGGTCTTTAGTTTAATTAGGTCCCATTCGTCAATTTTAGCTTTGTCACAGTTGCTTCTGGAGTCTTCATCATGAAATATTCGGCAAGGCCTATATCCAGAATGGTATTTCCTAGGTTTTCTTCTAGAGATTTTGTAGTTGTAGGTTTTACATCTAAGTCTTTAATCAATCTTGAGTTGATTTTTTATATGATAGTAGGAAGGGGTCCAGTTTAATTCTTCTGCACATGGCTAGCCAGTTCTGCCAGAACCATTTATTAAATAGGAAGTCCTTTCCCTATTGCTTGTTATTGTTGCCTTTGTTGAAGATCAGATGGTTGTAGATATACATCTTTATTTCCAAATTCTCTATTCAGTTCATTTGCTGTATGTGTCTGTTTTTGTGCTAGGACAATGCAGTTTTCGTTACTGTAGCCCTGTAGTATTGTGTGAAATTGGGTAATGTGATGTCTCTGACTCTGTTCATTTTGCTTTGGATTGCTTTGGCTATTTGGGCTCTTTTTTGGTTCCATATGAATTTTACAATAGTTTTTTTTCTAATTCTGTAAAGAATGTCATTGGTAGTTTGATACGAATGGCATTAAATCTGTAAATTGCTTTGGGTAGTATGACCATTTCATTTAACAATATTGATTCTTCTATCCATGAGCATGAAATGTCTTTCCATTTGTTTGTGTTGTCTCTGATTTCTTTCAAGAGTATTTTGTAACTCACATTGCAAAGAACTTTCACATCCCTGATTAGCTGTATACCTAGGTATTTTATTTTTTTCTGTGGTTATTGAGACTGGGATTGTGTTCTTGATTTGATGCTCATTTTGGATGTTATGGGTATACAGATATGCTACTGATTTTTTTACTTTGATTTTGTATCTGAAACTTTGCTGAAGTTGTTTATCAAGTCTAGGAACCTTTGGACAGACACTGTGAGATTTTCTAGGTATAAAATTATATCATCTGCAAAGAGAGAGATAGTTTGACTTCCTCTCTTTCTGGTTGAATGCTTTTTATTTCTTTCTCTTGCCTGATTGCTCTGACTAGAAATTCCAGCGCTATGTTGAATAAGCGTGGTGAAAGTGGGCATCCTTGTCTTGTTCCAGTTCTCAAGGGGAATGCTTTTGCCCATTCAGTATGATATTGGCTGTGGGTTTGACACAGATGGCTCTTATTATTCTAAGGTATGTTCCTTTGATAACTATTTTGTTGAGAGTTTTTAACATAAAGGGATGTTGAGTTTTATCAAAAGCTTTTTCTGCATCTATTGAAATGATCATGTGGTTTTTGTTTTTAGTTCTGTTTTTGTGATGAATCACATTTATTGATATGCGTATGTTGAATCAACCTTGCATCCCAAGAATAAAGCCCAAATGATCATGGTGAATTAACTTTTTGATGTGCTGCTGGATTTCATTTTCTTCCATTTTGTTGAGGATTTTTGCATCTATGTTCATCAAGGATATTGGTCTAAAGATTTTTTTTCATTGTGTCACTGCCAGGTTTGGGTATCAGAATGATGCTGGCCTCATAGAATGTGCCAAAGAGGAGTCCCTTCTCAATTTTTTGGAATAGTTTTAGTGTGGTTCAGGTTTGTTATCAGCTCTTCTTTATATGTCTGGTAGAATTCAGCTGTGAATCCCTCTGGTCTAGGGTTTTTCTGGTCGGTAGTGTTTTTATTACTGATTCAATTTTGAAAATGATTATCAGTCTATTCAGGGTTTCAATTTCTTCCTGGCTCAATCTTGGAAGGTTGTATTTCTAGAAATTTATCCATTTCTTCTAGGTTTTCTATGTTGTGTGTATAGAGGTGTTCATAATAATCTCTGAAGGTTTTTTGTATCTATATGGTGTCAGTGGTAATGTCCCCTTTGTCATTTCTGATTGTGTTTATTTGGATACAATCTTATTTTTCATTAGTCTAGCTAGCAGTCTATCAATCTTATTTATTCTTTCAAAGAACTAATATTTTGTTTCATTGATCTTCTGTGTGGTTTTTTACATCTAAATTTCATTCAGCTCTGCTCTGATTTTGGTTATTTCTTTTATTTTACTAGCTTTGGGGTTGGTTTGCTCTGGTTCCTCTAGCTGTGATGTTAGGATATTGACATGGGATCCTTTTAACGTTTTGATGTGGACATTAGTGCTATAAACTTTCCTCTTAACACTGCTTTAGCTGTGTCCCAGAGATTCTGGTATTTTGTATCTTTATTTTCATTAGTTTCAAAGAATTTCCTGATTTCTGCCTTACTTCTATTGTTTACCCAAAACTAATTTATTAGCAGGTTGTTTAATTTTCATGTAATGGTATGGTTTTGAGAAATCTTCTTAGCATTGATTTCTATTTTTATTGTGCTGTGGTCCAAGAGTATGGGTGGTGTGATTTTGTTTTTGTTTTGTTTTGTTTTGTTAAGAATTGCTTTATGGCTGAGCATTTGGTCAATTTTAGAGTATGTGCCATGTTCAGATTAGAACAACATATATCCTGTTATTTTTGGGTGAACTCCTCTGTAGATGTTTGTTAGGTCCATTGGGTCAAGTGTCATGTTTAGGTCCCAAATATCCTTGTTAGTTTTCTGCCACAATTATCTGTCTAATGCTGTCAGTGGGGTGTTGGAAATCTCTCTCTATTATTTTGTGGTTATCTGAGTCTCTCCATACATCTCTAAGAACTTGTGTTATGAATCTGGGTTCTCTGATTTTGGATGCATATATTTTTAGGATAGTAAAGTCTTCTTGTTGGATTGATCCCTTTACATTATACAATGTCCTTTTTTCATTGGTTTAAAGTCTACTTTGTCTGAAATTAGAGTAGCAACACCTGTTCTTTCCTGTTTTTAATTTGCTGGGTAGAATTTTCTCCATCCCTTTAATCTATACCTATGAGTATCACTGCATGTGAGATGGGTCTCTTGAAGACAGCATATAGTTGGGTCTTACTTCTTTTTCCAACTTACCACTGTACCCTGTGTCATTTAAATGGGACATTTAGCCTGTTTATGTTCAGGGTTATTATTGATATGTGTGGATTTGATCCTGTTATTGTGTTGTTAGCTGGTTGTTATGTGGACTTGATTGTGTAGTTGCTTTCTTCTGTCAATGGTCTATGTACTTTAGTGTGTTTCTGTGATGGCTTTCATTTCCACATTTAGCACTCCCTTAAGGACCTCTTGTAAGGCATGTCTTTTGGTCATGAATTACCTTAGCATTTGGTTGTCTGAACAGGATTTTATTTTTCCTTTGTTTATGAAGCTTAGTTTGGATGAGTATGAAGTTCCTAGTTGGAATTTCTTTTCTTTAAAGATGCTGAACAGAACATAAACTCTCAATGTCTTCTGGCTTGTTGAGTTTCTGCTGAAAGGTCCGCAGTTAGTCTGATGGGGTTCTTTTGTTAGATGACCTACCCCTTTTCTCTAGCTGCCTTTAATGTTTTTTCTTTCATATTGATCTTGGAGAATCTGATGACTATGTGTCTTGGGATGGTCGTCTGATATAGTATCTCAAAAGCGTTATTTGAATTTCCTGAATTTGAATGTTGACCTCACTAGTGAGTTTGGAGAAATTTCATGGATAGTATCCTCAGATATGTTTTCCAAATTGTTCGCTTTCTCTTCTTGTCTTTCAGGGATGCCAAAGAGTCATAGGTTTTTGTCTCTTTACATAATCCCAAGTTTTTTGGATGTTTTATTCATTTTTTTGATTCTTTCTTCTCAATTTTTGTCTGAGTTGATTTGAATAACTAGTCTTTGGGCTCTGAGGTTTTTTCCTCAGCCTCATCTATTCTGCTGTTAATACTTCTGTTCGTATTATGAAATTCTTGTAGTGAGTTTTTCAGCTCTATCAGACCAATTCGATTCTTTCTTAAAATGGCTCTTGTATCATTTTACTGAATTCCTTGGATTGGGTTTCAACTTTCTTCTGAATTTCAATGACCATCATTGCCATCTAGGTTCTGAATTCTAAGTCCATCATTTCAGCCATTTCAGCCTGGTTAAGAACGATTGCTGGGGAGCAAGTTTGGAGGTAAGAAGTTGCTCTGGCTTTTTGAGTTGCCAAAATTTTTGCATTAGTTCTTTCTCATCTTTGTGGGCTGTTTCTTTAGTCTTTGATGTTGGTGTTCTTTGGATGGGGATTTTTACTATTATACTCTTTGAGGCCCTTGAGGGTTTGATTGCAGTGTAAGTTGGGTTCAGTCAACAGGCTTTATTTCTGGATGATTTCAGAAGATCTGGGCTCAACTCAGCACTCCTGGCCTGCATGCTCTAACTCTGAGGAGCTGGAACCAGGCTTACAGCTTTGTTCTCTGGCCCCTCTGGGTTAAGCACTTGCTGCACTGGAGGATCCAAGGTATTTCCGGTGTGCCTGCAACAACACCCTGATGGGGGTGCCAGCAAAAGCACTTCATTGGGTTGGTGAGGTCCACATGTGCACACATGCCATCAAAGTGGTGGGAAAAGGCTATGGGCAAGTGTGTGCCATCAAAGGAGTGGGGGAGACTGTGAATGTGTGTACATTGGTGGGGGCCCATCTGCTGAAGCTCCTTGATGGTTAGACAGGGTCTGCCAGCAGAAGAGGTATGGTAGTGGCCACTGGGAAGCACCCGCATTGGGCATTTGAGGCTGCACTATGAGCAGGTGCCACCAGGAAGGGACCCCAGGAAAGGTTGGCAGACAGGGGAGCACTCAGATTAGACTGGCTTTATCCCACAGGTAAGACACCCCTACTCTGTCCAGACCCAACTGTCAACAGAAGCCAAAGCCATCTGGAGGAGCATGGTGAGCCTTGGGGGATGGGCATTTCTGGCCATGCTCTACTGCAACTACCAAACCCTCTGCGCTCTGCAAGGAGGGGAGTCCTGTTCATGCTAGCTGTCCAAGCAGCTCTCTCTGCAAGCTGAAATGACTGTGGGGGTCGTGAGGTCTTCTGCAGCTAGGATTCCAAAAGTCCATGGTGAGAGGTGGCTGCTCCTTGCCTATTAACTCACTTTTTACCCAGGACCTGCTGGGGCCAGGAATGAGTCCTGGTGCTTGGCAGCCCCATACAGGGTTCCCAGCTTCCTGTCTCTTTAGCCTAGAGTCTGTTTCCTCCTTGCATCCCCTCTCAAGACTTCCTTCCGAAGATCTGCCTGGAGCGTTCTGGCCTTTATGGTCTGCTCTCTCAGTGGGAGATGTTCTTCCTGGCTGCATCTAGTCAGCCATCTTGTCTCCCTCTGAGACTGTTTTTTCAATCAAAAAGGATGTTAATATTATTAAATACTTTTCTAGTACCTACTGAATTAATCACATAAGTTAATTCATAATTACATTTATCTTGAGTGTTAAATCATCCTTGAATTCCTGGAATAAACCCATTTGGTAGTAATGTATTTTCTTCTTACATACCACTGCATCCTATTTGCTAAATAATTCTTTATTATTTTGCATCTAAATTAGTAGATTTCAGAAGAACCTGCTGTTTTTAAAGAAAGTGTTGGAAAGTGTTTGTTCTTTTTCTACTCTCTGGAAGATTTTGCATATCTCATTATTTCCTACATATTTTGAAAAATTCACTTTTAAAGCCCACTATGTATAGACTTTTGTGGGTGTAAGAAGATTTTTAAATAATGTTCAACTTATTTAATTGGTATTGCACTTTAAATATCATTTATTTCTTCTTTCATAAATTTTGGTATAACTATTCATTTCATTCAAATTAGCATGTTTATTGGCATGTATGTATTCATAATGTCCTCTTATAATCTGCTAAATGTCTCTAAGATCTGTAGTAGTGTCTTTGTTTCTATTTTGTTATTGGTAATTTGTGGTTTCTATACTTTTTCCTTCATTAATTTTGTGGGAATTTATCAATTTTGTAAATATCTTTAAGAATCAATTATTTGTTACTATTTTATATCTATTTTCTATTTTATTGATTTCTGGTCCTATTTTTTACTATTTCCTTGATTCTACTTCTTCGGTTTTGATTTGCTCTTTCTTTTCTAGTGTTTTGAGGTGGAAGATTTGGTCACTAATTTTTAATGTTTCTTCTTTTCTGATATACTTATTTAAGGTTAGCCTCTCTCTAATCAGCATATTATGAGCTGCACCCTACAAGTTTTAGTATGCAATACCTTCATTAGCATTCAGTGTGAAATGTTTTATAATTTCTACTTTGCCTTAGATCTATGGATTTAGTTATAGATGTATTGTTTAATTCTAAACGCTTAGTAGTTTTTATTATTTATTTCTAGTTTAATCCCACTATGGTAAGGAAATTATTTTAATGTTTTGAAATTTATCAAGGCTTTTTTTACATGGTATTCTTTGTTAAATGTTTCATTGTGCTTTTTAAAAAAAATGTGACTTTTATTATTAATCAGTGGAATGACCCCTGTATCATTATGAAATTTCTAGCAATATATTTTGCTTTTTATTTTTTTAAAGTATTTCTGTGCCAACTTTTTAAAGTAGAACATTTTTGACATTTATTGTTTTATATTCTTTTAATTTCAAATTTTATCTTTATATAAATCTTGTACCTCTTATAAGCAGCATATACCTTTATTTGTTATTTGTTTATTTGTTGTTGCTAACTTGTCTAAGAATCTTAGTACTTTACTTGGAGTATTTAGTCTGTTTGCATTTAGTTACTTACATGTTTAGGTTAGTATCTACAATCTTATCCTTTTTTTTCTCTATGTATCAGGGACAAGTCAGAAACCACATAAATAATTTTAACAAGAAGAATTTAATATAAAAATTATTAACTAGTAAAAGATAGCTGGGGAAGGCTTATAGACACCCCCCACAAAAACATTCACATCTGGAACCTGTTAATGTGTTACTTTCTATGACAATAAGGATGTTGCAGAGATGATTAAGTTAAAGATCTTGAGAAAATTATCTTGATTATCTAGATGGGCTCAGTACAATCACAAGGGTCATTATAAGGAGAAGATGGAGGCAGGAGAGTCAGTGTCAGAGAAGGAGATGCAATAAAAAAATCAGGGTCATAGTCAGAGATTTGAAGATGCTATGGTTCTGGCTTTGAAGATGGAAGATGAGGTCATGAGCCATGGAGTGCAGGCAACCTTTAAAAGCTGGAAAAGGCAAAGGAATGCTCTCCTCTTGATTCTCCAAATGGAATGTAGGCCTGCTAACACATTGATTTTAGCCCAGTGAAATGCATTTTGGATTTCTGTCCTACAGAACTATAAAGTAGTAGATTTGTGTTACTTTTAAGCCACTAAATTTGTGGTAGTTTCTTACAGCAACAACAAGAAACAAATTTATTAGCTAACCTAACCATTAATGACACAAGAGACAATTCTAACGACTTTCAAAACAGCAAAGTAGGAGCAGCTGCTACCTCTAGGGATGAGGGTGAGTACCCAGGAAAATATATCTTTCCTGTAGCTATTTTTAAATTTTCTCTACGTCTTTGGGTTTTGGCTATCTTACTCTGATGTGGTTTATTTTTATATATTTTGTTTTATAGATTTCATCTTGGGTTTGCTGAGCTTATTGAATCTATGATTTATGTCTTCCCTCATATTTGAAAAATGTTTGGTCTTTATCTCCTAATGTATTACTTCTTCCAATTTTCTCTTTCTTAAACTATATTTATATCATGTTAGATCTTTCAACTGCATTGTATTTATGTCTGACACTCTTTTAGTTTTATTTTTATTTTCTTTTTCTTTGGTTTAGGTTGTATATTTTCAATTGCACCTGTCTTCCAGTTTCCTACTCCTAACTTTACTTGTCTCCAATCTATTGAATGCTTTTTTCAGCGAGTGACTTTTTAGTTTTAGAATATTCATTTGATTCCTAGAAAAGTAAGTTCCAGTTGACTCTTAAAATTCTCCTTCTTTGCATCCACTTGGTCCAATGTTTGCTCTATTCTACTGAACATATTAATCATAGTTATTTTAAAGTCCTTATCTGTTAACTGCAATAATACTGTGGCTCTGATTTCATTTCCTATTTTTTTCTCTTGATTATGGGTCATATGGACATGACTCTTTCACATCCCTGGTGACTTTGGATTGAATGAATGTTGGACATTGTATATTAAAAACAGGAGATGTATTCATCTGTTCTCACACTGCTAATAAAGACATACCCCAGACTGGATAATTTATAAAGGAAAGAGGTTTAAATAGCTTACAGTTTCCCATGGCTGGGGAGGCCTCACAATCATGGCAGAAGGCAAATGAGGAGTAAAGTCACGTCTCACATGGTGGCAGGAAAAGAGAGAGCTTGTGTAAGGGAATTCCCCTTTATAAAACCATTAGCTCTGTGAGACTTACTATCACGAGAACAGCATGGGAAAGACCTGCCCCCATGATTCAATTACCTCCCACCAGGTCCCTTTCATGACACATGGGAATTATGACAGCTACAATTCAAGATTAGATTTGGGTGGGGACACACAGCCAAACAATATCAGGAGAGAATCTAAATGATGTTGTCTTCCAACAGCAATAGTTCACCCTTTTTTCTGCTAGGTTGATGTGGTTGGAAGTTTGTTTGAAGATTAATTTAATTAAGTCTACCATTTTCCCCCTTTCTCTTGTGTCTCCAGTATTGCCACTACAAACCTGTGCAACCACTAGAGTATGTGCTGGTTCCTCTGTGCCCTGGCATTAGATCTCTGTGGCCAAGCCTTGTTCTCAGTCTCTATCTGCACCCATTAGGAAATTTCTTGAGGAAAGAAGCAGTTGGAGATCATCAAAACAAATTCATTACTCCTTTCAAACCTTTTAGTTTTGACTCCTGTGTCTCAGATCTCCTAATTAAAATTGTTACTTTTAGGGGATAGGTAGGAATAAGGTAGAGAGGATGGAAATGGGAGCAATTCTTCTCAATGTAGTTTTCAGTTTTGGATAATGTTAATGCTTTATATATTCAAAATACATTTAAAATTAAAAGGAATCAAAATGAAAACTCTAAAACTGAATACAGGCATATGTATGAACTCAACAATATATCAACTTGATAATATAATCATAGAGAACAGAATAAGTTCAACTAATCTACGGGCAAAATAATCTGATTGCATATCCCTAGTATGTTAGTATGTTTAATGTTTAATAACATTAAACCTTATTTGGTGCATTTATTGTTAGTGCATATATTGCACTAAATATTAAACCTTATTGAGTATATATATTGTACAGTTGAAACTATTTTGTTATATTGTAATAAAGTAAATAAATCGATATTATAATAAAAGATTTTTAATTAAAAGGGGTACAAATATGTAGGTAACTAACAATATGAGCTCGCTTTCTCACGTGCATATACACACATGCACACACACACACTCATACAAACCTCAGCTTTTTCCACTAAAGTGGCCTAAAAGCAATGATCCTCCAGTGGCAATAAGCATACATAGTGCTCAAATTCTGTTTTCTAAATAATAACTTTCAACCAAAAGGAATTAGGGCCCCTTGGAGAAAACTAATTCCAAATCTAAGGCAGGAAAGTGCAGAGTGAGTTTGGGACATGTTGTTGCATGTATTAGCAAAGGAATGTCCAAAAACAAATGAGATTATTTTAAAGCCATGGAACCAGCTTGAAGCAGTTCCACTGTTTAGATCTGGGAATGTTTGAGCATTCAGGACAATAATCAATTGAATTAAACAAATCCACGAGTCAGCTGTAATACTCTAAATGATTAAATAAAAGGAGAAAGATGGCTACAGGGATATTGAGTAAGAAAAGCTCACTTTTATAGAAAGAATGATAGAATCAGAAAATATTCATTTTGTCATTCCTCCAAATTCAGGAGAAACTCAAAAATGGATACAAAAACCGTTGCATGAAAAGTGACTGGATTTGATATTTTACCGCGGGGAGGAGCCAAGATGGCCGAATAGGAACAGCTCTGGTCTACAGCTCCCAGCGTGAGCGACGCAGAACACGGGTGATTTCTGCATTTCCATATGAGGTACCGGGTTCATCTCACTAGGAAGTGCCAGACAGTGGGCGCAGGTCAGTGGGTGCGCGCACTGTGCGTGAGCCGAAGCAGGGTGAGGCATTGCCTCACTCGGGAAGCGCAAGGGGTCAGGGAGTTCCCTTTCCTAGTCAAAGAAAGGGGTGACCAACAGCACCTGGAAAATCGGGTCACTCCCACCCAAATACTGCGCTTTTCCGACGGGCTTAAAAAACGGCGCAGCACGAGATTATATCCCGCACCTGGCTCGGAGGGTCCTACGCCCACGGACTCTCGCTGATTGCTAGCACAGCAGTCTGAGATCAAACTGCAAGGAGGCAGCGAGGCTGGGGGAGGGGAGCCCGCCATTGTCCAGGCTTGCTTAGGTAAACAAAACAGCAGCTGGAACTGGGTGGAGCCCACCACAGCTCAAGGAGGCCTGCCTGCCTCTGTAGGCTCCACCTCTGGGGGCAGAGCACAGACAAACAAAAAGACCGCAGTAACCTCTGCAGACTTAAATGTCCATGTCTGACAGCTTTGAAGAGAGCAGTGGTTCTCCCAGTACGCAGCTGGGGATCTGAGAACAGGCAGACTGCCTCCTCAAGTGGGTCCCTGACCCCTGACCCCCGAGCAGCCTAAATGCGAGGGACCCCCCAGCAGGGGCACACTGACACCTCACACGGCAGGGTACTCCAACAGACCTGCAGCTGAGGGTCCTGTCTGTTAGAAGGAAAACTAACAAACAGAAAGGACATCCACACCAAAAACCCATCTGTACATCACCATCATCAAAGACCAAAAGTAGATAAAACCACAAAGATGGGGAAAAAACAGAACAGAAAAACTGGAAACTCTAAAAAGCAGAGCGCCTCTCCTCCTCCAAAGGAACGCAGTTCCTCACCAGCAACGGAACAAAGCTGGACGGAGAATGACTTTGACAAGCTGAGAGAAGAAGGCTTCAGACGATCCAATTACTCTGAGCTACGGGAGGACATTCAAACCAAAGGCAAAGAAGTTGAAAACTTTGAAAAATTTTAGAAGAATGTATAACTAGAATAACCAATACAGAAAAGTGCTTAAAGGAGCTGATGGAGCTGAAAACCAAGGCTCGAGAACTACCTGAAGAATGCAGAAGCCTCAGGAGCCGATGCGATCAACTGGAAGAAAGGGTACCAGCGATGGAAGATGAAATGAATGAAATGAAGCGAGAAGGGAAGTTTAGAGAAAAAAGAATCAAAAGAAATGAGCAAAGCCTCCAAGAAATATGGGACTATGTGAAAAGACCAAATCTACGTCTGATTGGTGTACCTGAAAGTGATGGGGAGAATGGAACCAAGTTGGAAAACACTCTGCAGGATATTATCCAGGAGAACTTCCCCAATCTAGCAAGGCAGGCCAACGTTCAGATTCAGGAAATACAGAGAACGCCACAAAGATACTCCTCGAGAAGAGCAACTCCAAGACACATAATTGTCAGATTCACCAAAGTTGAAATGAAGGAAAAAATGTTAAGGGCAGCCAGAGAGAAAGGTCGGGTTACCCTCAAAGGGAAGCCCATCAGACTAACAGCGGATCTCTCGGCAGAAACCCTACAAGCCAGAAGAGAGTGGGGGCCAATATTCAACATTCTTAAAGAAAAGAATTTTCAACCCAGAATTTCATATCCAGCCAAACTAAGCTTCATAAGTGAAGGAGAAATAAAATACTTTACAGACAAGCAAATGCTGAGAGATTTTGTCACCACCAGGCCTGCCCTAAAACAGCTCCTGAAGGAAGCACTAAACATGGAAAGGAAAAACCGGTACCAGCCGCTGCAAAATCATGCCAAAATGTAAAGACCATCGAGACTAGGAAGAAACTACATCAACTAACGAGCAAAATAACCAGCTAACATCATGATGACAGGATCAAATTCACACATAACAATATTAACTTTAAATGTAAATGGACTAAATGCTCCAATTAAAAGACACAGACTGGCAAATTGGATAAAGAGTCAAGACCCATCAGTGTGCTGTATTCAGGAAACCCATCTCACGTGCAGAGACACACATAGGCTCAAAATAAAAGGATGGAGGAAGATCTACCAAGCAACTGGAAAACAAAAAAAGGTAGGGGTTGCAATCCTAGTCTCTGATAAAACAGACTTTAAACCAACAAAGATTGAAAGAGACAAAGAAGGCCATTACATAATGGTAAAGGGATCAATTCAACAAGAAGAGCTAACTATCCTAAATATATATGCACCCAACACAGGAGCACCCAGATTCATAAAGCAAGTCCTGAGTGACCTACAAAGAGACTTAGACTCCCACACATTAATAATGGGAGACTTTAACACCCCACTGTCAACATTAGACAGATCAACGAGACAGAAAGTCAACAAGGATACCCAAGAATTGAACTCAGCTCTGCACCAAGCAGACCTAATAGACATCTACAGAACTCTCCACCCCAAATCAACAGAATATACATTTTTTTCAGCACCACACCACACCTATTCCAAAATTGACCACATACTTGGAAGTAAAGCTCTCCTCAGCAAATGTAAAAGAACACAAATTATAACAAACTATCTCTCAGACCACAGTGCAATCAAACTAGAACTCAGGATTAAGAATCTCACTCAAAACTGCTCAACTACATGGAAACTGAACAACCTGCTCCTGAATGACTACTGGGTACATAACAAAATGAAGGCAGAAATAAAGATGTTCTTTGAAACCAACGAGAACAAAGACACAACATAACAGAATCTCTGGGATGCATTCAAAGCAGTGTGTGGAGGGAAATTTATAGCACTAAATGCCCACAAGAGAAAGCAGGAAAGATCCAAAATTGACACCCTAACATCACAATTAAAAGAACTAGAAAAGCAAGAGCAAACACACTCAAAAGCTAGCAGAAGGCAAGAAATAACTAAAATCAGAGCAGAACTGAAGGAAATAGAGACACAAAAAACCCTTCAAAAAATTAATGAATCCAGGAGCTGGTTTTTTGAAAGGATCAACAAAATTGATAGACCGCTAGCAAGACTACTAAAGAAAAAAAGAAGAATCAAATAGACACAATAAAAAATGATAAAGGGGATATCACCACCGATCCCACAGAAATACAAACTATGATCAGAGAATACTACAAACACCTCTACACAAATAAACTAGAAAATCTAGAAGAAATGGATAAATTCCTCGACACATACACTCTCCCAAGACTAAACCAGGAAGAAGTTGAATCTCTGAATAGACCAATAACAGGATCTGAAATTGTGGCAATAATCAATAGCTTACCAACCAAAAAGAGTCCAGGACCAGATGGATTCACAGCCGAATTCTACCAGAGGTACAAGGAGGAACTGGTACCATTCCTTCTGAAACTATTCCAATCAATAGAAAAAGAGGGAATCCTCCCTAACTCATTTTATGAGGCCAACATCATTCTGATACCAAAGCCGGGCAGAGACACAACAAAAAAAGAGAATTTTAGACCAATATCCTTGATGAACATTGATGCAAAAATCCTCAATAAAATACTGGCAAAACGAATCCAGCAGCACATCAAAAAGCTTATCCACCATGATCAAGTGGGCTTCATCCCTGGGATGCAAGGCTGGTTCAATATACGCAAATCAATAAATGTAATCCAGCATATAAACAGAGCCAAAGACAAAAACCACATGATTATCTCAATAGATGCAGAAAAGCCCTTTGACAAAATTCAACAACCTTTCATGCTAAAAACTCTCAATAAATTAGGTATTGATGGGACATATTTCAAAATAATAAGAGCTATCTATGACAAACCCACAGCCAATATCATACTGAATGGGCAAAAACTGGAAGCATTCCCTTTGAAAACTGGCATAAGACAGGGATGCCCTCTCTCACCACTCCTATTCAACATAGTGTTGGAAGTTCTGGCCAGGGCAATCAGGCAGGAAAAGGAAATAAAGGGTATTCACTTAGGAAAAGAGGAAGTCAAATTGTCCCTCTTTGCAGACAACATGATTGTATATCTAGAAAACCCCATTGTCTCAGCCCAAAATCTTCTTAAGCTGATAAGCAACTTCAGCAAAGTCTCAGGATACAAAATCAATGTACAAAAATCACAAGCATTCTTATACACCAACAACAGACAAACAGAGAGCCAAATCATGAGTGAACTCCCATTCACAATTGCTTCAAAGAGAATAAAATACCTAGGAATCCAACTTACAAGGGATGTGAAGGACCTCTTCAAGGAGAACTACAAACCACTGCTCAAGGAAATAAAAGAGGATACAAACAAATGGAAGAACATTCCATGCTCATGGGTAGGAAGAATCAATATCGTGAAAATGGCCATACTGCCCAAGGTAATTTACAGATTCAGTGCCATCCCCATCAAGCTACCAATGCCTTTCTTCACAGAATTGGAAAAAACTACTTTAAAGTTCATATGGAACCAAAAAAGAGGCCGCATCGCCAAGTCAATCCTAAGCCAAAAGAACAAAGCTGGAGGCATCACACTACCTGACTTCAAACTATACTACAAGGCTACAGTAACCAAAACAGCATGGTACTGGTACCAAAACAGAGATATAGATCAATGGAACAGAACAGAGCCCTCAGAAATAACGCCGCATATCTACAACTATCTGATCTTTGACAAACCTGAGAAAAACAAGCAATGGGGAAAGGATTCCCTATTTAATAAATGGTGCTGGGAAAACTGGCTAGCCATATGGAGAAAGCTGAAACTGGATCCCTTCCTTACACCTTATACAAAAATCAATTCAAGATTAAGGATTAAAGACTTAAACGTTAGACCTAAAACCATAAAAACCCTAGAAGAAAACCTAGGCAATACGATTCAGGACATAGGCATGGGCAAGGACTTCATGTCTAAAACACCAAAAGCAATGGCAACAAAAGCCAAAATTGACAAATGAGATCTAATTAAACTAAAGAGCTTCTGTACAGCAAAAGAAACTACCATCAGAGTGAACAGGCAACCTGCAAAATGGGAGAAAATTTTCGCAACCTACTCATCTGACAAAGGGCTAATATCAAGAATCTACAATGAACTCAGACAAATTTACAAGAAAAAAAAACCCATCAAAAAGTGGGCAAAGGACATGAACAGACACTTCTCAAAAGAAGACATTTATGCAGCCAAAAAATTCATGAAAAAATGCTCATCATCACTGGCCATCAGAGAAATGCAAATCAAAACCACAATGAGATATCATCTCACACCAGTTAGAATGGCAATCATTAAAAAGTCAGGAAACAACAGGTGCTGGAGAGGATGTGGAGAAATAGGAACACTTTGACACTGTTGGTGGGACTGTAAACTAGTTCAACCATTGTGGAAGTCAGTGTGGCGATTCCTCAGGGATCTAGAACCAGAAATACCATTTGAGCCAGCCATCCCATTACTGGGTATATACCCAAAGGACTATAAATCATGCTGCTATAAAGACACATGCACACGTATGTTTATTGCGGCACTATTCACAATAGCAAAGACTTGGAACGAACCCAAATGTCCAACAATGATAGACTGGATTAAGAAAATGTGGCACATATACACCATGGAATACTATGCAGCCATAAAAACTGATGAGTTCATGTCCTTTGTAGGGATGTGGATGAAATTGGAAATCATCATTCTCAGTAAACTATCGCAAGAACAAAAAACCAAACACCGCATATTCTCACTCATAGGCGGGAATTGAACAATGAGATCACATGGACACAGGAAGGGGAACATCACACTCTAGGGACTGTTGTGGGGTGGGGGGAGGGGGGAGGGATAGCATTGGGAGATATACCTAATGCTAGATGACGAGTTAGTGGGTGCAGCGCACCAGCATGGCACATGTATACATATGTAACTAACCTGCACAATGTGCACATGTACCCTAAAACTTAAAGTATAATAATAAAAGAAAAAAAAGAAAAAAAAAAAGAAAAGTGCCTGGATTTGTGCATAGCGTCAGGAGATGTGCATAGTGTCAAAGTATCTCATCACACATTACTTGATAATTACAAAGGAGAAAAATGAACCTTCACAGTGGCAAGACTTGACTTCTACCTCTTTCAAAAAGTGAGTGAATTTACTATCACTAATAATTAGATTATATTATGTTATGTCCCCTGATATGATACAATATGGTGTACACACTCCATTACCTATAAAATATTTTTTCTCTAAATATTAACTTCAATTTACACACTTCTAAGCCAAACTTCCAGTCTAGAGAAAATACAAGAGCTAGAGAAAATAGTTAAATGATAACATGAGAAAATAATCACAGTGATCTAGATTCTTCCAAAAGTAAAAGTAGTTTTAAAAAGCAGGAGAAAGTTCAAATTTTAGGGACTAAAGAAACCCAACAAAGCAGTTTATTATAAACCTCGATTATAATAGTTTACTATATTGTTAGCTATTAATAGTTTATTATTTTTACTTTAAAGTGCAGGGAAAGATCTCCGTTGTTCCTCTCCAAAGTCCAATCTCTCCAACTCCAGAGAATGTTTTGTAAATAATTTATGTAATTTTTATAAAAATTATAATCAGTAAAAGTATGAGTAGCTATATGTTATTTTAAAATACATTTGTAATAAAAACATATAAACATGTCTATAGAGCTTATTTATTCAAATTAGCAGACTACTGTATTCCATTATATAACAATACCACAATTATCTACTCCTCTCCTGATAGAGATTTGTATTAGTTTTCAACATTTTAAACTTAAAAATTAATTCTATATCTAACAATCTTTTCTTTTGTACATCCATATACTTTCTAAAGTGTGATGGTAATTTTCACTTTATCCGACAGTATACGAGTGTTTTCATTTCTGGTCTGTACAACTTTGGTACTGACAAATTTTTGAGTTTTGCTAATCTGAGGTAAATAGATAAAAATAGTTTCTCATTATTGTTACAGGATGCAATTGTCCAATTATTGGTGAAATTGTCATGTCATGCTATTGGCTATTTGAAATTCCTCCTCTAATGTAAGTGTCCTTTTCTCGTTTTTCTGTTATATTGTTTGTGGTTTTCATATTGATTTAAAGTTATTTGTGTTTTTTATTTATGTTGCAATCTTCTCCTAGTTGGTGAATTGCTTTTAAATCTAGGGTGCCTTAGCTTGTTATATTACTTTCCATATTTTTAAACTAAAAATAATGAGAAATGGTAACATCTGAAATTTTATATGTAGCCTCCTAATTAATTTTTACCAAGTTTATGGTACAGTCATCAATGGCAAGGTAAGTCTAGGAGACTAAATTTCCATATCACATTGGACAGTTTCCTGAAGACTGGCTCTCTCTTGGTAAAGGTGTATCCTTTGATAGGGTAAATATGATTAACTTCCAAGGAAATGAAAAATTTACAACCTTTAAATGTCCAAGACCCAGGGAGGGACCTCTGCTCTCAATAGATCTAGAGGAATCCTCCCTAATGATTATGGCCACACCCCAGTTTTGAAACACCAAGCCATGAAAATAGAGGGACACTTACAGTTCTATCTATTGAGTGCATTTTTGAGACTTTCAAAGCTCACTGAGCATGCTCTGATTTAGGTATAACAGATTCAAAATATATCACTTGTGCATTACCTTCCCCACATTCCAGTTCCTTTTCCTGCAGCCTTTCTGGCCTTCTAGCTCTGGCTGAAGACCACCTAAAGAAGGAGAAGGATGTGACTTAGGGGGAGTTGTTTCTAGAAAGATAAAGGAGAAGAACATCTAGTGTTGACTTGGAAGTGGGAATATTCAAGGAGAGAGAGAGAGAGAAAGAGAGAATTCCAACTTCTAACCTCCTTCATTTGAAACTCATAGGAGGTGAGAGGGGAGAGTTAAAATATGCTCATAAGTTTGAGGACTATTCCTAGGGAGCCAGTGACACCATTTCCCACTTCCGAGTAGCTTGGTGTTGGTTTGAGATTCTTCAGAGAGACTTTACTCTCACTTGTCACCACTCAGGAGCAGCTTATAGGATATCCTAAGCAGCCCCTTTGTCCTTGTGGGGGAATGAGGATGTGGCGAGAAATTGGGTAACCTGGGATCTGGTGGGAAAATGGTGGAGTGAATGCACCTTGCTGTGGGAAGCAATGGTGCAAAAGCCAGAGAGCTCAGCGTGCCATCTTTCTGGATGCAGTAATGTCCTAAAGGGCAGAATAAAGACCACAGGTCTTTCTTGGCTGCCATAACTTCCCTTGCACCCAGATCCCAACATACAGAGAGTGACAGGGAAGAGGGGAGGAAGTAAAAAGATGATTTAAACTTTCCTCTTAGAGGGATTTGAACTGGGAATTGAATGAATATTTACCTGAAAGGACCCTTTTAACTTGGAAGACGCTGGATTACTTTTAATTGGCAATTTTTAGAAATCCCTCTCCCCATCCTATCCTCCTCTGATGCTGTCATGGGCATGGAAGCACCAGAGCAAGGTGAGATAGAGAAAATAAAGATACAGTTTTACACAAGGATTTGTGATCTTTAGGATTTTATTCCAGTTAGATGATAATTCATTCCTACAAAGACACTATCTTCTATATTTCTGAGGGGAAAAATCATAAAGACTCATTATTCTCATATTGTTAACTCTGTTCTGGGCACCAAGTTGAGGCTGCTTCACACTGGCAATGTTCTTAGTATTTTCTTTAAAAACCATGCCATGGGCACTGTAAATGTAATCTGGTACATTTCTTCCCTTATATGATATTTGGTCTATAATTTGGTGGACAACATTTTACATATTCTTAAAGGCTATTTTGTCTGTGATGTTCAAATACATAAATATCAGATAACCTGTCTGAATTTTAATTTTTAGTTTTCTTTACTACTAAATTCCTAAATCTAATATTACAGATGATTATGTTATCTACATATTATCTGTAATATTCTTATGAGTAGTAAGAAGTCTTATTTTTAAAAATTATTGTCAGAAGTTCAATTCAAATCATTTGTTTTGTGAACGATGCATTCAAAACACCCTTCAAAGCTTTATGGAGTTACACAAGGGAATGCAGTGTTCCGGTTCTGAGGTTTTATAATTACTGAGGAAAAAGGTGGACACATGTCCCTACCCTCACCCCATGTCTCCTTCTTAATGTCCATTCAGATGCCTTGTGACAACAGTGGTTGTACTAGAGTCACCTTTATTCAGTCAAATATTGACATGCAATATTGACACAACTGTATTAACATTTCCATTCCCAGATGACTCATTTACTGGGAGCAAGTTCACATGCCAATCCATAGTAGACATTTAATAAGTATTTGTTGGATGAATAAATGAACATATTGGCCGATTTGCATGAGACCTTAAAAAAAATGAGGTGTGGAATATTCTTGTGGTAAAACAAATAATTGTGATAAGTTCCTTCTTTTTTCTTCTTGATATTTATGGCATCAACTTTTTACTTATATCTGGTATTTGATATAACATATGTATTAATGGAAGTTGCAGTAGAGAAGAAAAATGAGGAGATATTTATTTTTATTTTTAGAAAATGGGAATAAATCACGGAAAAGTTTATGATTTATTGAGTTATTTTATGAAGTTCTGATCTGAGATATCACATTTCTGCAGTTCAGAATAAATCACTGAAATTGACATCAGCCAGTCTGAATTTCAAGAAATTACCTGCTGGAGACAAGAGGGATCTCTTCTTCAGATTTGCAGTCTAGGGAAGACAGCCTCTATTGTACTTTAGAACCTGAGATATGGTGGTGGAGGGAGCCCTGGGTCAGTAGGAGTGGGGTCGAGTGGTAAGATTCACCCTTAGGTTAGTATTGACGTAAGGTGACGAGGAGTTGTAGACAAAAGATTGTAACCATAAGAACTTCATAGTTTTTGTATTTTCATCGAGTTTATATTTGCTGTGTTTTTTGTCTTTTCTTTATGACTATCAATAAAACGCTTGAAAGGAGATGAGTTTGGGGAATAATTTTTGGGAATACCACAAAAGACACTTTTGTGATGGAAATCCTTAAAAAGACACAATCTATTACCTCATTGGGTTCAAAAGGCAATTGTGAACTACTGTGGAGTTTGGAAAGAAGCAATGAGGTAATCAAGGATACTGTTGAAAATCTAGCTTATCCTATGGATGGAAGGAAATTGAAACTAATGGAGGCGAGGCTGGTAAAACAATACGGTTTGAGACAATTCTGTGGCATTAGAAATGAAAGAGGAAGGTGAATCCGGGAGACGGAGCTTGCAGTGAACTGAGATCGCGCCACTGCACTCCAGCCTGGGCGACAGAGTGAGACTCCATCTCAAAAAAAAAAAGAAAGAAAGAAAAGAAAGAGGAAGTAATAATCTGTGAAATTTTTCCTTAGGAACTTACTGGCAATTTAAAAAATGAATTTGTTAAGCCATGCTGGTTCTGACCCAAAAGCCATTCCCCAGCCTTCCTCACTCCCCTCTTTCACTACTGGCAGAGATTGTCTCTCATTTTACAAGCTGAAAATGCCAGATGCTTGCTTTTACAGTCTTCCTTACACCCAGAGCATGTGCACATGTTTAAACGGTCAAGAAGAAGTCATAACATGGGTGTCTGGGAGAGCTTTTATCCCACAAAAACAACACTTCACTCAAAAAACAAACCAAACAAAGAAAAATTCTCCTTCCTGCCATTGGATGTGAGGCTCAGACCTCTAGTAACCATTTTGTGACCACAAAGCAACAAGCCTGAGGAAAAGTCCTACACGCTGAGCAACAGGCAGAAATATTGCCATCGCTGAGTTGCAGAAACAAATCTAGAGATGTTTTGCTTCTGTAATTATTTTTTATGGGAGATTACAAGTGGGTTTACCGTTCACTTTTCAAATCTTATTTCTCTATGATGTTTAGCTTGGGTAAATTTTACCTTAAATCCACTTTTTTATGTAAGGTAACATATTTGTCGGTTTCAAGGATTAAGATGTGGGCATACTTGGAGGCCATTATTTTGCCCACTACAGGTGAAAAAGGGAGTGTTATTCTTAAATCATTTGGAAGGACCTCTGTGTAAATGCAAAAGCCAGACAAGAAAATGCTGTCATTCTTTTGATATGGACTCGAATTTCCACTTCATGGTTGTCTGCTTCCTTTTTAGAGTATTATTTATCCTCCTAATAAAAAGAAAGTGAAATTTCCCATTTCTTTACATTTGTTGGCTTTTGGTTAGTCATTTTGAAGAAGACCTTTGGAGAGGACCTAATATTGTAAAAGTGATAGATTTAGATTGTTCTAATAACAGAGTTAGTAGGCTTGAATACAATCCTTTTTGTATTTAGAAGACACAGAACTCTGTTGCATGAGGTTTATATTCTTTTTGAAGCAGGAGAATTTGGTTACATAGCAATAGAAAAATTTAGTAGGACAATTTATTTTCAAATTAGGGCAAGAGAAATGCTTTTTTCTCTGTTAAGTAGTTAACAAAATGATTAATTTTATTAACTCACTAGAGCATAAGATAAATTTTGAGAAAGTCTCCAGATTTTGTGTAGTTATTGCCTAAAACACTTTACATGGCTTTGGAACCTTGTGCTATATGGATTACTTAGCTATGGCTTTGATAGCTTTTTGGCTAGGAGAGACTTCAATAATTAAATTGATAATTGCTTTAATCTGGGCTTTGTTTTTATATCTACTTCTGGCTTCCACTTAATGGAGGTAGAGATACTAGCTAGCAGTCAAACTACTTATGCTATAGATATTGTGTTGGGAAAAACAACTTTTTATTTCTTTTTAAGAAATGTTTTAAAAATCAATGTTTCTCTGGAAATTTACAGTATCCTTGGAGATGAATGTCTATAACATTAAATTTATTGTTGATTTTAACCTCATGCAATCCATGTACATGGCTCTTGCTCATCCTCCATTACTTTATTTTGTTATTATTATTGTTTTTACACAGAGCCCATTTATGTGTGCATGAAGAACAAGACTATTTTAAGCAACTGAACAAGGTATCACTGCAACCTGGGAAACAACTTTGATCCTTCAATTTCTGCACAATTAATTCTGTGGCAGGTAGCTTAGGAATCCCAAGCAGGCATAGAAACCATGATGAGGTCTCCTGTGCAAACCTCTCCAGATCTGAAACAGCCCCTGCAAATGCTGATTGCTTGCAAATGCAACTGTCTAGGTTACATACAAAATGAACATAATAAGTTTTTATTTCCCATGGTGATACACCAACAGCTACATTCGGCTTCTAATAGTCTGCAATTCAGTAATAATAGCTTGGTTCAGTTTAGTTTATTGAAGACATAAAAATACTTGGCAGCCAGAGGCTGGAATGCATGGTTCAAGGGAACAAGATTCCAACAGGGACCACAGGACCTGTACGTGGAACATGGGTATACTCAGCATTTAGCAGCTGTGATTTATTCATTTGGTGAAAAGCAGCATTCCATAAATATGATTTATGTAATTACTGAGGAAGGAATTCAATCTCTAATTTTATAGAAGGGTACCTCAGAATTTTGTTGCACACACCTCACCTCTTTAATAACATTTCTTTTGGCAGAAAATATTTCAGTGTCTCACTTTTCTCAGGAGAAAACTCTTCATTTTCATCTTTTAGAGAGGAAAGAAAAAAAATATCAAGTTGCTTTTCTCAGTAACTGGCTTGAGAGCTTAGGCATTACACATGTCTGCTGTGAAACCGAAGGATTTCTTGAATTCAGCTCAAATATCTTAAGCAGAGCTATTTGGGTATAATTTTTTAATCAAAAATATATCTTCTAGAGGTGAAAATTTAAAGCTTTAGACTGGAAAATATTCATTTAACATAAGATGCCGTTATTAGGTGCTAGGAAGTTTAGATAATGTTGGTAATGAAATCCACCATATTTTTATTTATCTTCCACATTAATGAAACTCGCTTAATATTTGGACTGAGAAGACCTGGGCACAATTAGCACTGTATCTCAACTCAACTATGCAACACATTTGATCGTATGAGCTTCAGGAATCTGTTGGCTTCCCTAAGCTTTGGTTTATCCATTTACCAAATGAATGAGTTTGTCAGCCATCTGCCTTATCTGCTACCTCACAGATGTGTTTTAAGTATACCTGAATATCAAATAGAATAATAAATGCAGAAATGGTAGGTCAACTTTACAGAATTTAGTGAGCTTTTATTATTTCATAAAAAGTAGGCCAGTGACACCATGAAGATATGTTCTTTGAGGTGTTCCTACATTGGTAACAGTGGCATTACACAATTCCACATACTCTGCCAGCCTCTTTGTTGCTTGTGATACAATTGTAACTAGTGATGAACCAAGGATTAAGGTAGTCTGTTACTATAGTCATGGGAGACAATCTGGGAATGACACAAAGAATCCCGGTTCAAGATGGAGGTCTTTCAGTGTGAGATTTTGGGTAACTCACTGAATTTTTTTAAACCTCAGTTATCTCATCTGTAGAATATTTGAATAAAACCCCTTGATACTGTGCCTCCAGACTGCTCCATCAAAAGAAGCAATGGAAACTCTTTGGAAACCTAAAACCCACAAATGGAAACTGTTATCATTTATCTTATATTTGGACATGCTAACCTTTAGCATTGACAAATGCCATTATGTAAAATATAATTATTTCCTCATAAAAGCTTAATGCTATACTGGTGAAGGAGATAATCCTTTCTGTTTGTTTTCTATGATAAACAGCTTTCAATATAATTGCAGTAAATAAAATCTGTAATGTCTTTATAAATCTTTATTTAGTCAGAACCATGACTATTTCATATAGTGACCTTTTCTTTTGAAAATGATGAGTCTTCTTTGTCAATAAAAACTTGAGGAGTTTACAAACAGACAATGGAATCATCATTATTAAGAAAACTCAAACAAAGTGTTTTAACAATAATATAGGTGTTTAAGAAACTCCACGTATGAAAACCCATATTTGCAAAATAGATTAGTTGGGGAAAAAGGTAATGGGATAATGACTTTACATAATTATTCATTGCCTCTTAAAAGCTTTCAAATAGGTTTTAGAAACAGATATCTGATGAAATATGAAATAAGTACATTGATATAATGTAGAATTAAAACAAAGGGTTACAGAAGAAACTTAGGGACAGGAAGTGGCTTTTTGTTGGTTTTCACTTTAGTAAGATAAAAAGCTTTTATATGGTGTGAAATCATTTAAATATACATAGATATATAGAAAAATATTGAACTAATGCAATAGTTAGATTTTGTCTATTTTTTATGGTGGTAAAATATATGTAACATCAAGTTTACAATTTTAACCATTTTAAGTGTATAGTTCAGTGTCATTAAGTACATTTACATTGTTATGTAAGCATCACTATTCTCCATCTCTAGCACATTTTCATCGTCCCCAATTAAAACTGTGCACTCATTAAAGAGTTATATTTTGAATAATTTTGTCACCTTGATCTATTTACACTACCATAAAATTTATCTTTGGTATTTAAATATATTTACAGCAGTGTCTTCTATTGTAGCAATATTTTAAAGAGAGGCTTTTTCCAAATATATTTAATTAATTAGGCAAATTGAATTTATATACTCATATATTAGGACCTGTTATAATAAATTTTTGTTATAAGCTAATTTGTAATTTTATTTTTGAGCATTTATTTGATACCAGAATCTTGCCATAACAATAATATTTTTTGGTTCTGCAAAGAACCAAAATTTCTGCAAAGAAATTTTCTCCTAAAAACTTAACAATCCTTGGCTACATTCCATTATTTCAATGATTTTCTCTATATTATATGAAGTAATGTGGAAGAAATTCTACCCCAGGTGCATTGTGTCCACGTTTTTTGATATCTATAAAATTTGAAAATTAATTTGAACTTTATAATATTGATATTTTTGTTCTGTCTCCTACATTGTTTAGGGGATTATACATTGGTACAGTTTCTATAGAGGGTAATTAATCAGATCTCTCAAAAGTTTAAAAAGTACATTCTTTGACTTGGCAACTACATCTGTAAGAATTTATCCTATGTTTATACCCAGATGAATTCACCAAGAGATATATAGCTATGAACAACTCTTGGAACACATTATTCAGAAGGCATACAACCCAATAAATATGGGGAAAATGTATAAAAAGACTCTTCCAAAAGTATACAAATGGCCAAAAGCCCATGAAAATATGTTATCAGGGAAATGCAAATTAAAACCACAATGAGATACACTACACACTCACCAAGAACGGCTAATTATAAAAAGGACAATTCTAAATGTCCATGAGGATGTAGAGCAACTGGAGCTCATATAGATGGTGGGATTAAGAAATGTTACAGTTACTTTGGAAAACAGTTTGGCAATGTGTTATAAAGTTCAATAAATACATATCAAATAAAGCATATGTTCATGCAAAGACTTGTTTACAAATGTTCACAGCAATTTTGTTCAAAATTGCTTCTAAATAGGAAAACCCAAAATGTCCATCAACTGGAGAATATATAAATAGTGGTATATCCATATATTGAAATTCTACTCAGCAATGAAAAGGAGTGAGCAATGGATACATGCAACAACAAGGGTGAATCTCAAACACATTATGTTTTAAGAGCACATAGTGTATGATTCCCTTTATATAAAATTCTAGAAGAGGAAAAATCCAGGTATTTTGACAGAAAACAGTTAAGTGGTTAAGTAGGTTAACCACAAATAGTTACCAGGAAACTTTTTAAGATGATGAAAATTTTTGGACCAGGCACAGTGGCTTACACCTATAATCCCAGCACTTTGGGAGGCCAAGGTGAAAGGATTGTTTGAGCCCAAGAATTCAAGTCCAGGCTAGGCAACATAGAAAGTCCCTGTCTCTATACAAAAAATAAAAAGTTTAGCCAGGCATGGTGGTGCACACCTGTGGTCTCAGCTACTTGGGAGGCTGAGGTGGGAGGATCACTTGGGCCCAGGAGGTCAAGGATGCAGTCAGCTGTGATTGTGCCACTGCACTCCAGCCTAGGCAACAGGGTGAGACCCTGTCTCAAAAATAAATGAAAAGGGCTGGGCATGGTGGCTCATGCCTGTAATCCCAGCACTTTGGGAGGCTGAGGCGGGCAGATCACAAAGTCAGGAGATCAAGACCATCCTGGCTAACACGGTGAAACCCCATCTCTACTAAAAATACAAAAAATTAGCCGGGTATGGTGGTGGGCGCCTGTAGTCCCAGCTACTAGGGAGGCTGAGGCAGGAGACTGGCATGAACCTGGGAGGTGGAGCTTGCAGTGAGCCTAGAGCATGCCACTGCATTCCATCCAGCCTGGGCGACAGAGCAAGACTCCGTCTCAAAAATAAATACATAAATAAATAAAATTTAAAAAAGGAAAAATCAAGAAAAATTTCTATATGTTGATTGGTGCGGTGATTACATAGGTGCACATATTCTTAAAAACTCATCAACCCGTATATCTAAAACAGCTATATTTCATAATATGTAATTATGTCTTAGTTGACAAAGTTGATTTAAAAAATGACAGCAATGGATGGTAACCCATTAAATTAAATAGAAAACCATGAACCCCCTACTAGTACAAGTGAATTCATTAACAGTTTGATGAAGAAGAGGAATCTTACATAGTTTCAAAGCACTACCCCACAAAATATGCCTATTCAGTGTAAAGTGGAAAAGGCTTACTTTTACAATGGAAAAGCTGGAGAGACACTATTTTAATCAAATTATCAAAGTGAACATCATAAGTAATAGGATATGTCAAAATCAAGTGCAACCTGATAGAGTGCAAGGAGAGGAAAACATCACTTCTGTGCTATTCTTGCCATAGATGCACAGTCACACAGTGTATAATGATGCTTCGGTCAGTGACAGACCACATATACAATGGCAGTCCCATAAGACTATAATGGGGCCGAAAAATTCCTATAGTCTGATGACATCTCAGCCATCATAACTTTGTAGTGCAACACATTAATGACATGTTTGCAGTGATGTTCGTGTAAAAAAACCTACTGTGCTGCCAATTGTATAAAAGGCCAAGACATACAATTATATACAGTACATGATACTTGATAATCATAATAAACTACTATGTTTCTGGTTTATGTATGCACCACACTTTTTATTGTTATTTTTTAGTGTACTCCTTCTACTTATAAAAAACAATCTTAAATGTAAAAGAACCTCAGGCAGGTCTTTCAGGAGGGATTCCAAAAGAAGGTATTGTTATCCTAGGAGATGACAGCTCCATGCATCTTATTACCCCTGAACACCTTCCAGTGAGACAAAGTGTGGAGATGGAAGACAATGATATTGATGATCCTGACCCATGCAAGCCTAGGCTAACAGGCTAATGTGTATGTTTGGTCTTAGTTTCAACAACAACAAAAAAAATTAAGTAAAAAATAAAAATTTTTTAATAATTTCAATTTTCATTATAAATTAAAGGGTACACATGCAGGTTTATTACCTAGGCAAATTGCATTATGCTGAAGCTTGGGGTCCCAGTGATTTCATCACCCAGAAAGTAAGCATAGTACCCAACAGGTGGTTCTTCAGCCTACACTCCTGTCCCTCCCTCCACCGTCTAGTGGTCCCCAATGTCTATTGTTGCCATCTTTACATTCATGTGTATTCAATGTTTAGCTCCTACCTGTAAGTGAGAACATGCAGTATATGGTTTGCTGTTCTTATGTTAGTTCACTTAGGATTATGGCCTCCAACTCCATCCATGTTACTGTGAAGGACATGATTTCATTCTTTTTATGGCTATATAGTATTCCATGGTGTATACGTACCACATTTTCTTTATCCAATCTACCTTTGATGAGTACCTGAGTTGATTCCATTTCTTTGTTATAGTGAATAGTGCTGCAATGAACATATAGGTGCATCTGTCTTTTTGATAGAATGAATTATTTTTCTTTAGGTATATACCCAAGAAGTGGGATTGCTGGGTAAACGGCAATCCCATTTCAAGTTATTTGAGAAATCAAACTGCTTTCCACAGTGGCTGAACTAGTTTGCATTTCCACCAACAGTGTATATCCATTTCCTTTACTCCTCAGCCCCACCAGCATCTGCCTTTTTTTTGTTTGTTTCTTTTTGTTTTTTGTTTTTTGACTTTTTAATTATTGCCATTCTTACCGATGTGAGATGATATCTCGTTGTGGTTTTGATTTGTATTTCCCTAATGATTAGTGATGTTGAGCATTTTTTAATGTTTGTTGGACAGTTGTATGTCTTATTTTGAGAAGTGTCTGTTCATGCCCTTTGCCCATTTTCTAATAGAATTTTTTTCTTTTTTGCTTGTTGATTTGCTTCAGTTCCCTTTCTATTCTGGATATTGGAGATTTGTCAGATGCATAGTTTGCAAATATTTTCTCCCATTCTATAGGCTCTCTGTTTACTCCATTGGTAATTTCTTTTGCTGTGCAGAAGATCTTTAGTTTACTTAAGTCCTACTTATCAATTTTTATTTTGTTGAAATTGCCTTTGGGACTTAATGATAAATTATTTGCCAAAGCCTATGGTGAGAATGGTATTTCCCAGATTTTTTTAAAGGATTTTAATAGTTTGAGGTATCCCATTTAAACCTTTAATCCATCTTGAGTTAATTTTTGCATTTAGTGAGATGTAAGGGTCCAGTTTTATGCTTCTGCATATGGCTAGCCAGTTATGCCAGCATCGTTTGTTGACTAGGGAGTCCTTTTCCTATAGCTTATGTTTGTTAATTTTGTTGAAGATGGTTGTAGGTGTGCCAGTTTATTCCTGGGTTCTCTATTCTGTTCCACTGCTCTCTGTGTCTATTTTTGTACTGGTATCATGTTGTTTTGATTCCTATAGCCTTAAAGTATAGTTTGAAGTCAAGCGATATGATGCCTCTGACTTTGTTCTTTTTGCTTAGGATTGCTTTGGCCATTCAGGCTCTTTCTTGGTTCCAAATGAATTTTAGAACAGAGTTTTCTAATTCTGCAAAAAATGACATTGGTATTTTGATAAGGATAGCATTGAATCTGTAATTGCTTTGGGTAGTATGGCCATTTTAACTATATTGATTTCTCCAATCCATGAGCATGCAATATTTTCAATTTATTTGTGTCATCTTTGATTTCTTTCTTTCAGCAGTGTTTTTAGGTGTTGTTGTTGTTGTTGTTGTTGTTGTTGAGATCTTTCACCTCCTTGGTTAAATGAATTCCTATACTTTTCATTTTCATTGTGGCTAGCATAAATGGAATTGTGTTCTTGATTTGGTTCTCAGCTAGAATGTCACTGGTATATAAAAATGCTGCTGATTTTTGTACATTGATTTTGTATCCTGAAACTTTACTGAATTCATTTATCAGTTCCAGGAGCCTTTTGGCAGAGTCTTTAGGCTGTCCTAAGTATGGGATAATATCATCAGTGAAGAGTCATAATTTGAATTCTTCTTTTTCTATTTGGATGCCTTTTTTTTCTTTCTCTTGCCTTATTGCTCTGGCTAGGGCTTTTGGTACTATGTTCAATAGGAATGGTGAGAGTGGGCACACTTGTCTTGTTCCAGTTCTCAAGGGGAATGGTTTCAGCTTTTGCCCATTCAGTATGATGTTAGCTGTGGGTTTGTCATAGATGGCTCTTAATATTCTAAGGTCTGCTCCTTCTATGCCTAGTCTGCTGAGAGTCATCATAAATAGATGTTGGATTTTATAGAAGGCTTTGTCTGTGTCTGTTGAGATGATCCTGTGATTTTTGTTTTTGATTCTGTTTATGTGGTGAAACACGTTTATTGATTTTCATGTGTTAAATCAACCTTGCATTTTAGAAGTAAACTCTACTTGATCTTGGTGAATTAACTTTTTGATGTGCTGCTGGATTCAGCTTGCTAGTATTTTGTTGAGGATTTTTGCATCTACATTCATCAGAGATAATTAGCCTGAAGTTTTCTTTCTTTATCATGTCTCTGCCAAATTTTGGTATTAAGCTGATGTTGGCTTCACAGAATGAGTTCGGGAGGAGTACATCCTCCTCGATTTTTGTAATAGTTTCAGTAGGATTGGTATCAGTTCTTTGTAAATCTAGTAGAATTCAGCTGTGAATTTAACTAATCCAAGGCTCCTTTTGGTTGGTAGGTTTTTTATTACTGGTTCAATTTCCAGATTTGTTTTTGGTCTGTTCAAGGTTTCAATTTCTTCCTGGTTCAAACTTGAGAGGTTGTGTATGCATCCAAGAATTTATCCTTTCCTCTAGATTTTCTAATTTCTGTTCATAGAGGTGTTCATAACAGTCTCTGAGGATCTTTTGTATTTCTGTGGGATTGGTTGTAATGTCATCTTTACCACTTCTGATTGTGCTTGTTTGGATCATCTCTTTTCTTTTTTTCTTTGTTAACTTATCTATCAGTCTATCAACATTGTTTATTCTTTTGAAGAAAAAACTCTCGGTTTATTGATCTTTTGTATGGATTTGGGGGCCTCAATTTCATTCAGTTCTTCTCTAATTTTGGTTATTTATTTTCTTCTACTAGCTTTGCAGTTCCATTGTTCTTTTTTTTCTAGTACCTCTAGTTGCATTGTTAGGTCATTAATTTAAGAGCTTTCTGACTTTTCGATGTGGGCATCTGTGAACACAGACTCAATATCCTCCTTCTATCTATTTGAAATTATATATTATATATATATATCATTGTTAACTATAGTCATCCTACAGTGTTATAAAACACTAGAACTGGCTGGGCATAGTGGCTCATGCCTATAGTCCCAGCACTTTGGGAGGCCAAGGTGGGTGGATCACTTGAGGTCAGGAATTCGAGACCAGACTGGCCAACATGATGAAACCCCATCTCTAATAAAATTACAAAAATTAGCTGAGCTAGTGGCATACATACACCTATATTCCCAGCTACTCAGGAAGCTGAGGCAGGAGAACTGCCTGAATCTTGGAGACGGAGGTTGCAGTGAGCCAAGATAGCACCACTGCACTCCAGCCTAAGCAACAGAGCAAGACTCTGTCTCAAAAACAAACAAAAAAAACACTAGAACTCATTCCTATCTAGCTATAATTTAGTGTCCCTCAGCAAATCTTTCCATGTCCCCCCTTCTCTATACCTTTCCCAGTATCAAGTATCCTATGTTCTACTTGTTATTTCTATAAGATTTACTCTTTTTTTTAGCTTCCACATATGAGTGAGAACATGCGGTGTTTAAGTTTCTGCTTCTGGCTTATTTCACTTAATATAATCCCTCCAGTTCCATCCACATTACAGCAAATGACAAGATCTTATTCTTTTTTATGTCTGAACAGTATTCCACTGTGTGCGTGTATGTATGTATGTGTGTATACACATATATATATGTACCTACATATATATGTCACCTTTTTAACCCATTAATCTACTGTTGGACACCTAAGTTGATTCCATATCTTGGCTATTATGAATAGTGCTGCAATAAACATGGGGGGTGCAGATATCTCCATGACATACTGATGTCCTTTCCTTTGGATAATTCCCAGGAGTGGGATTTTTGGGCCATCAAAACTACTTGTAGTTTTTTGAGAAACCTTCATACTGTTCTCCATAGTGGTTGTACTAGTTTACATTACCACCAACAGTGTATAAGAGTTTGGGGGATATGTTTTAATATTATTTACAAGGCAGGTCTACTGGTGACTTTTAACTTTTGAAGGATAATTTCACTAAATACAGAATTCTGACTTAGTAGTTTTTTCTTTTAACATTTCCAATATTTTACTCCAATTACTTCTTGCTTGTATAGTAACTGAAGAGAAATCTGATCTAATTTTTACCCTAGCTCTCCTATAGGTAAGGTTTCCCCTCAACCTCCTGGCTTCTTTCAATGTATTTCCTTTGTCTGCTAGGTATTTTTTTCTTTTTTTTTTCTGTTGAATATGATATGCCTAGATGTAGATGTTTTTGGCATTTATTCTTCTTAGTGTTCACTGAGCTTCCTGGATCTGTGATTTGGTTTCTATTGTTTGTTTTGTGAAATTCTCATTCATTATTGCTTCAAATATTTCTTTCATTTCTTCTTCTCTATCTTTTCTTTCTGGTATTCCCAGCGTGTATATGTTGCAGCTTTTGTAATGGTCCCATAGTTGTTGGGTATTCTATTCCATTTTTCCATTCTTTTTTCTCTTCACATTTCCATTTTAGAAGTTTTTATTGACATATCTTTAAGCTAATTATTTTTCTCTTTGGCGATGTTCAGTCTATTGAGGAAGCCATCACAGGCAATCTTTAATTCTGTTAGAGTGTTTTTTATTTATTTTTTATTTATTTTTATTTTTATTTTTATTTTTTTGAGATGAAATCTTACTCTGTCACCAGGCTGGAGTGCAGTGGCACGATCTCAGCTCACTGCAACCTCCTCTTCCCAGGTTCAAGCGATTCTTCTGCCTCAGGCTCCCGAGTAGCTGGAACTACAGGCGTGTGCCACCATGCCCAGCTAATTTTTGTATTTTTAGTAGAGACGGGGTTTCACCATGTTGGCCAGGATGGTCTCGATCTCTTGACCTCATGATCCGCCAGCCTCAGCCTCCCAAAGTGCTGGGATTACAGGCGTGAGCCACCACACCCAGTTGAGTGTTTTTGATTTCTTACATGTGATTTTGATTTTTTCTTACCCACATGTTCTTGAATGTCGCCCACTTTTGCCATAAGAACCCTTAGCATATTAATTATAGTTGTTTTAAGTTCCCTGTCTGATAATTTCAATATATCTTCCATTTATGTGTCTGGTTCTGGTACTTCTTCTATCTCTGAAAACTGTGGTCTTTGTCTTTTATTATGCCTTGTAATATTTTGTTGAAAGCTGGGCATAAGGTACTGGGCAAAAGTAACTAGTAAATAGGTTTCTTCGTGTAAAGCTTTATTTTTATCTGGCTTTTAGGGGTTAGGTTGTGTTTACTATTAGCTGCAGCTTTAGGTATCAGAAGCTAAAGTTTCCTCTGGTGTTTATGATGTTGTCTCCCTTGATGTCTTTGGGGTTCCCTACTGACTTCTTAAATCAGGTCTAATATGCAGTTCTTTAGTTATATTATCCTGTTATTACACAGGAGCCCTATTGACGTAGTAGTAAGATACGGGGAGATGGAAAGTATTCTGTGTTTCTATACTTAGGTCTCTGGCCTTTAGGGAATCTCTGCCCTTGGGCTATAACCTTCATAAGTGCTTCTCAGTTCCCACCCCTCCTTCAGTGGGATGGGAAGTGGAGAGAGGCTAGAGCTGGGCAAACTCCTTCCCCCAAGTGAAAGGCTAGAGCAAGCTACAGCTTGGATAGCCTCTTGTAAAATTAAAGTCAGTTAGGCTCTAGTGAAATTGTTTCCTTTGAGAACAGGTCTTATTAAGAAGAATAGAATTCTCTGGTCATATTTCAAGATGGCTGCTTTCCCCTTTCCTCTTCCAAAATCAAGTAGAGGTTATTCCCCAATTTTCACTTTGAGATCCTGAGAGAATTCCTGGAGGTAAAACTCATAAAAGGATGGGGCCTCCAAGCATTGAGCCCACAGGAGTTTTTAACTCTCAGATTTGTACACACAAACCCTCTAGCAGTTTTCCAATTGTAATTGAGATTTTCTGACTCCAGTACCGGTTCCAGTGGTGGTTTCTTCTCTTGTGTTTCTGTTGAAGTTGTGATTTTCTCCATCTGCCTGTCTCTCTAATTCTTGAGGCAGTGGTTTGCCCTATGCTGTCAATTCTCTAATGGATGTAAAAAGAAATGGTTGACTTTCAGTTTGTTATGCTTTTTTATTGTTGTGTGAATAGGAGTGATGCCTTCCAAGCTTCTTGCATGCCAGACCAGAAACTGGAAATGGAGTTCCTCTATTTAAAAAAATACATAATTATTAGTTATTTTAAAGTTCTTGCTTGGCTTATCAATGAGTCGACTTCTATTGCCTATTTTTATTTTCATGGTTGGATATATATATATATATATATATATATATACATGTATCTGGATATTGTTGGATATATATATATACATGTATCTGGATATTGTTGGATATATATATATCTGGATATTGTTGGATATATATATATCTGGATATTGTTGGATATATATATCTGGATATTGTTGGAGATATATATATATCTGGATATTGTTGGAGTTATATATTATATATAGCTTATTCGCATATCAGTATTTTTTATTATAAACCAGACATTGTGAGTTACAAATATTTCAGATGACCTCGATATTCATCAAAGAGTTATCTCACTTTCCTTCGCTAGGCATTTAGGATTAGGGATTGATCACTTCAAGCCCGTCAGGGACTGAATTGTATTGAAGAGGGGTTACAGTTTTAGTAAGGTTCAGTTTACAACTATTTCTTCATGGGACCTTCCAGGCTCTTGATTAAGTGCTATTAAAATGTCTATGTCTATATTCTGGAATGTCTTGACATGACTAAGCTCTGCCCTGATTTTCCTAGGTCAGAGCTCCGGACTCCAGCCCCATGCAACTTCAAAATATGACAAATGTCTTGAAGGGGAGATTGGCATGCAGATGAGGAAGGCCCTCTCGCCAACACATTTGTATTTCCTCTGTACTGTGAGACTGTGGGAGATTTACTGCAACATTTAGAAGTTTTCTTCCAAACTCCTGGGCCTCCGACACTGGTTCTAAACTCAGCAAATGTTCTTTGGGAAAAACAGACAGTGCATGTGAGGCCCCTCGAGTTTGGAATTTATGTCTCCAGCTTCACATGGTCTCTCAAGTGCTTATGCTTTTCTTCTCTCTGCCACCCACATCCCCACATCCCACCCACCCCCCAACTTTCCTCCCTTCTTCACCTTCCCATGGAGACTTTTTGCCTGGGCTAAATCTGATCCTCAGCCCACTCTCAGAATCGATAAATGCCCCTAGGTGATTGTAAGCTCACCTAAGATATACTTTTTCTCCTCTAGAATTTTAGTTTATTAGATTTTTCTAGTTGTCTTTGCAAAAGCGTTAACAGGCTCTGACTTCTGACATTCAACTAGATGTGGAATATCCAACCCCTAGCATTTCGTGGAATGTACTGACCAAGATAAAATGTGTTCTTATTAAACAATGCCATTTCTTGACCACTTCTGTTTTTAGGAATTGTAGTATCTGAGTCATGGTGATCAGAAGTACTAATGAAATAAATGGGAAAATTAAACTTCTACTAACATTTCATATAGTAGGGAGATGTCTGTGAAGAATTATAACTGGTACAGATTTTGTGTTTATAAACAAGGAGACAGAAAATGCAGAAAATAAAAAATGTTTTATTTAGTTTTAAAGTGGTCAGAGTACTTTGTTTCTAATCTCATAACATTAACTAGCAACAGATTGAATTTTTAAGCAAATTCCTCTGACCTAGTAGCTACTAGGAATACCTACTGCATGTAGAAACCATTCTTAACTTGAGGGCCACATAAAAAGAGGCCAGTGTCAGTAATTTGCCAACCCTTGATCCAGACCATGTATTACTCTACCTCTAAACCATAGTTGCTTCATTTGCTTAAGTCTTTTCACATAATAAAACCCTTATTATAAGGAGGTGGTGCTGTTACCAGGACAACCAGGAACTGGGCCTCTACAATTTATTGTCAGCTGAATTCTCTGCTCCGTTGTCAATTCTCAACTCCATTTCTGGCTTACCTCAAACAGAGTCATAAGAAAGTAAATATTTTGCAATCTTCTTGTCCTTAGCTGTTCGTTCCTCCAGAATGACATAGAGATTTGTAAATATTCACTGGAATTCAATGGCTTCATGCATTCTATTTCCACAAGCAAATCCTGATACATTTCTCTCCTTCAATATAAAGTATTTATTTTCTGATCCGTATTAGCCAACATCTTACACTCCAAATAACCAGTAACAAAAAGATCCATGGGTTGAGGTGAGATTATTGCTTTAGATAGAGAAGTATCTGACCATTGTTAATTACTTTGAAAAACAGATATGTCAAAAAAGATAAAACATACATTTGTTGTCCCTGACAACTTACAAACCAAAATATACCATAATGCAACAAACTATCTGGGTTGTGGCTTATCTCCTCAGTTGAAACACTATTGCCAATGCTAAACAATGGAACACAGTATTTGGCTATTGGCTAAAGAAAATGATGTTCATACAGCTTAGACAGAAATTAGTCATTGAGTCACTAGAGACTATAAGCAGCATATGAATGCCTGAAACTTACAGAAGAATCAATACAGGCTATTAAACTCTCATTTCTTAGAATACCGTATACTTGCGTGTTTAAACTGACTTCTTGAAAAGTTTTGTAAAGAGCAATTCAAACTCACAGCATGATAAATAATCTTTAGGTTTAATGAGACCTCAAGAACTAGACCAGCTTGAAGCACGTCATCTTACCTAGTTACTTAAGAAGCCAGTTTTTCCTTTTGTAACATGATCTCAGAAAAAAGAAAATATAATCATTGTTCTAAGGCAATCCACAAACTCTGTTTCTCCCATTACATTTTCAAAACTGCAGACACTCAGGGGGTGTCCGATTCATGCCTGGGGCCATGTGAAACACCCACCTCTGTGAGTAGCTTTATTGACTCTATAAACACTTCAAGACATTCCTAGCAGTGTGGGATAGCACGCATATCTATTGTCTATCTTAGGTTTGGAATCATTTTTCCTCTTAAAAATAACACACTGAACCAATTAGCTTTTCTAAATCAAATTAACCTAATAGCATTCAAAAACTGACAAACATAATCTGCTTGTTCTAAGACAAAAGTGGATTAGTGAACAGAATCATATCTCTAGTCAGGTCCAAATCAAGTTATAAATTCTAACCAAACAGTGATTGCTGGAATAAGTCATATTATTAGTATGCATAGTCATACTGATCTCAAATGTAAGCAACATAGGCCTTTTCAGCAGGGAGATATAAAAGTTTAGAGTTGAAGAATGTCTTTTCATGTTGTGGTAGAGAGCTTGTTTCCTTTGACGTACATGGCTCCCTCAAGCCTTAGGCTATTTAGTTACATCCCTTGTAGTCACAGGAAGGAATAGCACTCCTCATTTTTCTATACCATCTTTTAGGCATGTTATTGTTTAATACTTTTTTTTTTATTGCCTGCCTGCTGCTTGTTAGCATATGCACCAAAGCAAATGAGGTAAGACTTCAATGCATCAAATGCTTTTCCTTAAAACAACATTTTTATTGAAATATGAAACAAATATTTTTATTACCTTCTTTATAGAAGTATTTTTTAAAGAATAGTGATTGATAATAGTGACAGAAAGGAGGACCTATGAATTATCTATAAATTATCTTTATATTTGAACTATTCACAAATGCAGAAAATTTAAAAATCAAATACATTTTTCACTTGCTAATATGAGTTATCTTTTGGTGAGACACTATCCTATAAAATCCACGGAGGGATGTGTCCATCTCTATTCTCTGCCAACCCTTTTGGTACCACCCATTGGACATAAAATTTAAAATTAAATTAAGGTTATCACTATTGTTAAGCAAATACTATTAGAGGTTAGACTGGCAGGTCTTCAGAAATAGCTCCCACTGGAGCCATGCATCTCAGTACTCACACTCCTGTGTAGCCTCCTTTCCTTGAATCTGAGATGGTCCTGTAACTTGTTTTTAACCAGAAGAACATGGTAGAAGTGATACTGCCTGACTTCTGAGATAAAATTATAAGATTCCTTGCAGATTTTCACCTGGGTCCCTTGGAATGAGTACTCTGGAAAAAGCCAGCAGACACCACGCTGTGAGCAAATGCCCAACCTAGCCAAGCAGTGGAGCAACATGGGGAAAACGGAGATACATGGACACTCTCCAGCTATTTCAGTCAACCCAGCCAAGGAGAAGACATGTGAGTGTAGATGCTATTGTATATGTCTAGGCCAGTAAAGCCTTTAGCAAGCTCGAACCCCAGCAGCTATTTGAATTCAATGAGAGACCCCAAGTGAGAGCCACCATATTGACCCAGTCAACACACCGAAGTGTGAGAGAGAATAATTAAGTGCTAGCCTAAGCCACTGAATTTTGAGGGTGGTTTGTTACACAGCAATCAACCAAAGCAAAGATATTGGTTACTTGTTTGGGGGTTTCATTTTTAATTATAACATTCCATGGCTTCTAAACAAATTTTGCACTTATAATTTTATCAATTTATTGATAATCCTGCTGTCCTTGTTTTGTATCTACAATGCTTAGATTAGAAAATCTAATGGAGAAGTGTGTGTGTTTGTGTGTGTGTGTGTATGTGTGTATTTCACTCTATTATACAGTGGATTTTGAGGAACAACTAGATTGGCTTTCTAAGAGAGGGGGAAATGCTTCTGAATATTTTAAGTAAAATTTTGATCTACAACAACTCTGCTGTAAATTTTTAATATAATATTATTTTGAGACTTTGCATGAGCTAAAAACATCTAAAGCTAATAAAGCCAGGCTTTTAAAGAGAAAAAGAGTAATTATAGGTTGCCTGTAAGAAACTCACTTACTTTACTTTTTTATTTATTTATCTATTTTTTAACTTATCATTTTAGATACTCTCTGAATTTTAATTGTAGTGTTTAGATGTTGATCTCCCTTTACATGTCAAACATTTAAATTAACTCTTTTGCCTGAAAGAAGGAATACCAAGATAGATAAATTGAATAAAAGGAGTGGTCTTGAGCACCATAAAAATACAATGTTTGGGCCGGGCATGGTGGCTCATGCCTGTAATCCCAGCACTTTGGGAGGCCGCAGCTGGTGGATCACGAGGCCAGGAGATTGAGACCATCATGTCTAACACAATGAAACCCCATCTCTACTAAAAATACAAAAAAAAATTAGCCAGGCGTGGTGGCATGCACCTGTAGTCTCAGCTACTCGGGAGGCTGAGGCAGGAGAATTGCTTGAACCCAGCAGGTGAAGGTTGCAGTGAGTCGAGATCACACCACTGCACTCCAGCCTGGGCGACAGAGAGAGACTCCGTCTCAAAGAAAAACAAAATGATGTTTCAAAATCTACACAGAAAAGAAAAAGAGGGGAGAAGAAAACTAAAAAGAGACTCTAAGAAAAATATTGAAGAAGAAGATGGTTGGTGAAGGGGATATTGCTCTAGTACTAGTATTTCTTTAGGCAGCTGTTTAATGTTGCCTCTGAATAAGTACATATTTTAAGGCAGTTAACAATCTAGTTTATGAAAAAATGGGAAATCACTGTGTGTTAGTGAGCCAGACAGATGTATAGAGTGTGGATAGGGTTCTCTCTTTAAAATGCACAGAACTGGAATTTAGCGTTAACCTCATAAGCACCTGATGTTCATGTGGGTGCTCACCAGGCAATATGCTCCAGCTATTGAACAGAATGCATTCACTTGCTGTATACTAAGAGTGGTCCCCTAGTAAGCTGGAAAAAGTTGTACTTATGTCATGTTTAATTTATATAGTGTAGACATCATGAATAATTAAATTTAACAACTACTCAATGTCAGTGTTTATATATGGCTAGTAGCCAATATTTTTTGGTTCTTCAAGAAGAAAGGTACATGTCTTAGAAAAACTTGATACAGGAAAATATCAGTATTCTCACTTCAGAGTCATTCCTTTGGGAAAAAGAAAAGGCTACAAATTTCCTAACTACATGTTAAGCATTGGTGCAGGCATCGATAAAGTTTGGATGTTTGTTCCCTCCAAATGTCATATTGAAATGTAATCCCCAATGGAGACGGGGCCCGGTAGGAGGTATTTGCATCCTGGGGTCAGATCTCTCATGAATGGCTTGGTGTTGTCCTTGGGATAGTGAGTAAGTTCTTGCGAGATCTAGTTGTTTAAGAGTCTGGCACCTCCTCCCTCTCTCTCTTGCTCCCTCGCTCTCACCATGTGACATGCTTGCTCTCCCTTCACCTTCTGCTATGATTGGAAGCTTACTGAGGCCCTCACTATGAGCAGATGCTGGAACAATGCTTATACAGCCTGCAGGACTGTGAGCCAATTAAACTTCTTTTCACATTACCCAGCCTCGGATATTTCTTTATAGCAATGTAAGAGTTGGCTAACATGGGCATAGAGGGCATATAGCAGCTACATTTGCCTGAGGTGTATAGCAAAGGTGGTGTCAGGAAAGGTTAGCATTGAGCTTAGTTCTTTAAAGTGAGTAAGTTACCAGGATGGTAAAGGAGTATGGATGCAAAGTAAGGAGTGGAGAAATACATTTTAAGTGGAGGGAATTATTTAAAACAGGGCCCGAATGTCTTCCTCAGGTGTTGCCATATATTGTATCTGAACATCTTATACAGTATTTATTATTTGATGATGTAAAATCAGTTTCTTATTGTTTCCTTCTTTCTCTGGACTGCAAGCTTAGGGGGCAGCAATAATACATCACTTATGTTTGAGTCCTAATTCCTCATACAGTCTTTGGCATAAATAATAGGCACTCAGTAATTACCATAAATAAAGAAAGAAAATAGCTGTAGTAAAAATGGATAACATTTGTTGTAACAGTTTCATTTAGATATTTATGAGAGTGTTAGAGCTCCCTGTTATATTGTAAGATTTTTTAGGGAAGGGATCTTGCATTAGTTTTATCCTTTAAATGGTGCCTGACTCATAGTTAGAACCCTATGGAAAGCAAATCATTGTCCTTTACATTTCTTTAATCAGCCAGGGCCTAATTTAACCCTATAAGTTTATATAAAGGGCAGAAATTATTACAATAAATAATCTTGAAACAGCAGAATTCTGCATTACAAATATGAGGCTGCCATATTTCTGTGTTTCTGGTTGCCTAGAAACAAAAATGTGAAGTTGTATGCAGCTATAAGAGTTTGTACTCATAAGATATTCTATGCAAAGTTCAGCCTGCCTCTCTGGGTTTGGAAAGCATCAATTCTGAAGAGCTTCAGACAATATTGCGGTCTTCATAGCTGAAAGTTTGCAAAGTTTGGCTTGTTTCATGGTATTACCGGCATATCCAATTAGCTAAAGAAAATAATTCTTCATTTAGAGTATCCACAACAGACCAATAACAATATTGTTCAATAACAACTGCTCTAAATTTACTGATATTTAACAAATATTTTCAGACTTTACGTAATGACTGCTATGGTTTGGATATTTGTTCCTTGCAAACCTCATGTTGAAATTTGGTCCTCAGTGTTGGAGGTGGGGCCCAATGGGAGGTATTTGGGTTATGGAGATGGATCCCTCAAGAATAAATAAATGCAGTCCCTTGGGGTGAATGAGTTCTCACTCTATTAGTTCCCACCAGAGCTGGTTGTGAAAAAGAACCTGGCACCTCCCTCTTTCTGTCTTGCTTCCTCTCATAACATGTGGTATCTGCACACACTGGCTTTTACCTTCTGCCATGAGTAGGAGCAGCCTAAGGCCCTCACCAGAAGGACATGCTGGTGCCATGCTTCTCGTACGGCCTGCGGAACCAGGAGCTAAATAAACTATTTGTATTTATAAATTACCCAGCCTCAGGTATTCCTTTATAGCCACACAAAATAGACTCAGACAATAACATCAAACATTGGAGAGTAGGGGAAAGGGAAAAATAGGGGAAATTTGATATTTGGCATTGTCAAGGTAACAGAATTATAATTTGGACCTCTTGACAAGTAACTAGCGGGTAAGTAGAGGCAGTGGCAATGCTGGGTAATGGACTGTTTAATTTCCAGTTGTAAGTGCCCATATTTTCCCTGCTATAATTTTCACTGGATAGACAGATATGCAATTTGACATTGCAAAAGTAATGGGCTAGGAGTCAGCAGTCCTAAGCTAGATCTGCCCTTTTCCTGGCCTCAGGAATTTATACACGTAAGTAAAGATAATTTTGTCCCCTTGGAAAGAAAGCCATTCTGCTGATTTGATCTTGTTTTCTGTAACTGCTGCAGCAGGAGAGGGGGTATCAGGAAGAGCAAAGAAGATTGAAATTAGCTTTTGAAGTGAAAGCAGGAAAACTGGAGGCTCTGTTCTGGGGAAATCAATGAACATTTAGCTACTCTTTTGGACACAGCTGGGAGCAACTCCCCAGCAAGAGTTTATATGTCCTCCAAGAGCAATTTCTCATGTGTCAACTCATTTTAACATTCACAACAGTGCTTGAGGTAGTCAGGCCAGGTGGTATATCAAGTGAACAAGTCGAAGCTCAGAGAGATTAAGTGACAGTGTTAACACAGTCAGCCAAAAGAGCTGGCTTCTAAACCAGGTCTCTTGACATCAATGCTAGTGCTATTTCTGTTGTAACATCCTCCTTTATTTGCAGTGGTGGCGATCTTAATTATAATTCTATGGACAAGTCTAGGGCTTATCAAATACTGCCTGGTGTGCCTTTTTGTGCATATTCCTACCATATCATAAGAACCTGGAGAATACTTGTTAGGGTCACCCCCACCAGACCATTCCCTTCCCCTCCCACAGGCCTTACAATACAGTCTCTTACGCTCTCCACACAGCTACCCCAGAGCAAAAGACAAACCCCCCCTTCACAGACCCCTCCAGTAACTGTTTGTCTAGACAGTTACAGGATGCGGTTAACGTGTCTGTTCACCTCACATAACAAAGCTGACAAAAAACATCTCCAGGATGCTGTCAAGACACCTGCACCCCGAGCTCAGCTCTCCCACCCCAGCTCAGCCCTCCTTCACACCCAGCTCAGCTCCCCGACCCCGACTCAGCCCTCCTGCACACCCAACTCAGCTCCCCAACCCTGACCCATTCGTCACCCTATAAAGTTCTGCTGTAGTCTGTAAGCGGGGCTGCCTCCTCTCTTTTTGTCAGGAGGTAGCCTGGCAGGACTGAAAATAAATCAGCGTGCCTGAAACTTGGGTCTATTGACCTCATTCCTTTCTCAGCTGTCCTTCCAATTATCCCTTAAAATACTGTTTTGTAGTACCCAGAATTTAATAAGTGTTCAACAGAGACGTATTAATTGCTTGATTAGGTGCTAACGGTATTCAGTCATGGAGTTTATAAAATAGTAAACAAGATTGTTATAGAACCATACATTATGACATTATTGGTGAGCAAGGGGTGGTTGTTAATACTTTTTTGATTAAAGTTTCCTTGAATGATTGTTTTAATTATTTCATAAATCTATGTTAAGATGATCTACCCTTCACTTCTCTGGACTGTGTTTTATAAAGTTTAGATAACAAAGCTTGGTACTTTTCTATTGTCTTCAGAAATTCTGTTTTTGAGCTAATATTGATAAATGGACCTCAGGTTCCAGCTCTCTATTATCAACTGCACACCAGGGGAATAAATGATAGCTTTCCTGTAAGAAAGCTATCATTTATTTAGATTTCTGGTGCCAGAAACTACACTGAGTCCTTTGAAAATTTAAACTAATTTAATTCTTACAACAGTACTGTATTATAGATACTACTCTCTACCTCTCAGATCAGGATGCTAATGTTCAGAAAATTGAAGATGCCCTAAGTCACATAGCTAGTTCTGGTATTTGTGTTTGATTGAGTCTTTTTTATTCCATAATCGTGTGTGTGTGTGTGTGTGTTTGAGTATAGAGAAATCCAAAGGATTGTGTATTGACCATCGAGATTCAGTAAGTATTAACATCTGGTCCCTTTCTTCTTCAGAGCTTTTATTTATTTTTTAACATTAAAAAAATAAAAATCTTTTGTTGGTAGTATCCAGCAATAGTACATTTCTATATCCAACAATATCCAACATTAGTATATTATTAAAGCATTAATATATTGCTAAGTAATATACTATAGTTTTTTATTTATACACTTAAGACAACATATATTGGCTTTTTACTATGATAGACTAGAATTTACTTCAGTTATATCAATCCTTTCTCTACCAATATCATTGTATCATCTTTCGTTTGCATAAATATTACTCTAACTCACTTTAAATTTTATATCAAGCCCCATTAAATAATGCACTTAAACCTCTATTTGTTCCTTTAAGTAAAGCCATAATTCTTTAAGATAATGGTATTAGAATCTTTACCCTTCCTTCTATTTAATGTCTCCCGATACCAACAACCTCCCTACTTCTGTCATTTTTACTCTTACCTTATGAAAATTTATAATATTTTCATTTATCGTGACCATAATTAAGGCTTTCATGCTCTGTATATAGGTTGACTCTAAAAGCTGAAATGGCAAAAACCTTGTTTAAGTTATCATGATGATCTAACCACTACAGGGCTATTTAATGAGATATTATCATTTCCATCTATATTTCTATTATAGATACTAAATACTATTTTGGAGATATCCAAAGTAAAGTACTCTTAGCATCATGTTCAAATGATGACTCTCTTTTCATACCCAGCCTATACTTAAAAGCATGATACAACTTTTATTTAGTTTGTATTTTGACCATGTATTTCTTGAGTTTTATTTGGCTTTCTATAATTTCTGCTTCTATTTTTCACTATTACTGGTAATAGAAACTTAATCACAATATTTTTCCAATTCATATTTATTCTCTCAATTGCCTGTAGCCCATGCTGTTCTACTTGACTCTTGTTGACTTTTGTTTCCTGAAATTTGAGTAGGTCTTTATTTTTCTTCTTGCATTTTTTAAAATTTTTATCCAGTTCTTGATATTTCTAGTCTCTCTCACACAGTTACTATTATTGTATGGTGTCCTCTTTATTTCCCAGAGGTTTTTCTTGCAGAGTTTTGCATCTTCCTGCTCCAATATTGACTGGTTGCTTCCTAGATCTGCTATGCAGTTGCAGTCCTGGCACTTCCATTCACTCTTCTCCTGGGCGTTCAGCCACTGTTTCCTGAATCTCAGGACTTCCTCTTTCTTATATTTTGTCTTATTTTTTAGAATATACCCTCAAGAAGCTTCCTAGGAAAGTGAGTGTGGGAGGTAAATTTTCTAAATCCTTGTATGCTGAAAATGTATGCAAGTTGTCTCTCTCCCAGTAGATTGGTTGTTTCACTAAGTATTTTTTCTAGGTTAAAAATCATTTCCCTCAGAGCATTGTTTTCAAGCATTGCATGCTGTTTATGGGAAGTCTGACACCAATTTGATTCTGCGTCTTTTTAAAAACATTTTATAAAGTATGTTTCTCTCTGGAAATTTTAAGAATACTTAATGTGAGAAAATTTCGCAATGATATGTCTAAGTACACTTAATTTGTCAGTATTTGGTCAGCCTCTAAATTGGAAGACTCATTACTTTAATTCTGGAAGGTTTTCTTCACTTTCCTAATTTCCTTCCTACCATTTATTTTTAAAAAATCTATTAATTTGATGTTAGAACTCCTGTTTCATACATTTTATTTTCTTCCTTCTCATATTTCTGTCTTTGTCCTTATAATAGGTTCTGGAAGTTTTATTAATTTTTATATTTCAATTCTGGATTTCTTTTTTGTACTTGTAAATTCTGTCTTCTGTTCCTTATTCGTGACATCCTTTTCTTACTTGATGTATAAAACATCTTCAAAATCAAAGTGGATCTAGTTACAATTGTAATGTAACTTTTTTTTTTTTTTTTTACCTTTCCTGATAAATGTTTTTTTCTTGGATCAGTTTCTCTATCTCACATTTTCTCTTGCAGGCTTTCCTCAAAAGGCAGTAATGTGTTGTTGCCTGTTCAAACTTAAATGTGAAGAAATAAGATAGATGGCTAACTCTGTCCTCTGGGCCAACAGCAGGATTTGTTTCAGCTTGAAAGGTCAGGAAGTTGTTATGTTACAGTTCCTCAACATGCCAAAATGCAAGATTTTCTTCCAGATATCAGCATCCAAATAAATTTGCCTGGTTCCCTCTATACAGTTTATTCAGTTTTAGTTTTAAAAAGAACTGTGCTTTTTTGGAAACTGGATGTGAATGTCTGGCTGGAGATCATCCTGAATGTAGAAGCAAGAGGGGCTTGAGGACCCTAAGTGAACAATGTAGAAATCTTCAGTAAATATTCATCTTGTTAGTCCTGTGTATTACTCCTTTCCATCCATCACCACCACTTCCCTCTCAGATTCTTGAGTTTCTCTTATGTTCTTCTTGGCACCCATGCCCTTTCACAATTCAGCCTCCTCTGCATATATTTATGTCACTTTATCATCTACCAGAAATCTGTTGACATTTCTTGTCCAAGCTATCCCTCCTATTTTAATTGCTATTGTTGAAAAACTAAAATTTCTTATGTTTAATGGAGATTTATGAGAAAAAGATATAGACACATATATTTTATCTACTGTGTTAATTTCCTATGCCTGGAAAATATTTGTAGTTTAGAACAACAAAAAAAAATTCTTTCACAGATCCAGAGGACAGAAATTTAAAATAAGGATCATTGAGCTGAAATGAAAGTGACAACAGGTTCATGCTCCCTCAAGAGGACTGAGGTGAGAATTTATGTCCTGACCCTTTCCAGTGTTTAGAACAGCATTTCTTGTATTCTTTAGCCCATGGCCCCTTCCTCCACCTTCAAAGACAGTTGCAAAACATTCTTTTGACTCTACTTCCCTCTGCTTCTTTCACTCATTTCTTTCTATTCTGTGTCAAGTCTCTCTCTGCCTCTCCTTATAAGGAGTCCTGTGATTGCATTAGGGCTCACCTGGATAATCCAGGATAATCTTCTCATCTTAAGATCTTGAATTTAATTATACCTGCTTAGTATTTTTATTTGCTATGTAATGTACCATTTACAAATCCTGGTGATTAAAAGATATATTTTGTAGGACCATTATTCAGCCTACCATATCGAGCATTTTGAATGCCATGTAAATTGCCTTTTTAAAGTTCTTAAGAGAGAAAATAAATGTAGCAAGGGATTTTTCCAGTATACATTTACTGAGGAATATTTAGACTTTTAAAGCTGGGCTTGTCTTTTTAATGTCAAAAATGATTTGATTTCCCATTGACCACTGGCAAAAGAATCCCTTCTGCTACCATTTGCCTCTACAAAATCTTCCTGGAGAAAATGAGGTAATAACTGATTTTCACTAAATAAAGCACTGATGATTTTAGATTATGAACAATTACTCCTATAAACCTGTTGCCTGTCCTATTCATTTTGTTCTCTATTATATGTTATTATGCAATACCACCTACATAATTCAGGGTCTATAAGCTGAAATTGACCACACTTTCTCAATATCCCCATGCCACAATTTTTTTCATATGCTTTGAATGATGATCAGTTTTTTCTCTAATAAAAATAATAATAGCTATAATTAAAGAGCTCCTTTTAATTTCCACTTGACATTTACTATTTGATTTTTTTAAATTATTTTAATATCTTTATTAGATTTCTCATTCTGGTTACATTTTTTTTATTTCATTAAATTGTTTCTCTGTTTTACTGAAGTTTGCTGAACTGCATTAAAACAGTTATTTTGAATTATTTGTCAGTCATCTTATACATATCCATTTCTTTAGGGTCAGTCACTAGCACCTTACTTTGTCCACTTGGTGATGTCTTATTTCCCTGATTGTTCTTGATTCTTGTTATTGTACACTGATGCCTGGACATTTGAAGAAGTGGGTACAGAACTGGGTTATTCCAGTTTTCACAGGCTGGCTTTGTCTTGGAAAGCCCTGCAGCAGGTATAGTCCTGGTATAGGCTGGTAGCCTGAGGCAGATACGGCTGTTGTAGTATTGCCAGAAGCCTGTGGCCTGCTATGACAAATGTGTGCTGAAGTAGATGATAAGCCTGAGGCAGCTGTGGCTAATATAATACTGAGGTGCCTATAGCCAGAGGCCACTTAGAGCTGTCCAGAGCCCAAAGCTGCTGACATTGGTCTGGTGTTGGTGCAGGCCATAGGTCAAGTTCACCATACAAGCTTGAAGCCTGGGGCTGTGTGATTCCACCTCATGCCAGGGTGGGTCTAGGGGCTCGGTCTGTGATAGTGGCCTAGTATATGGGTCCTTGGGGAGTCTGCCCAGTGCTCGGTTTTACTCTGGTGGGCCCAATGTGGGTCCAAGACAAAGTCCTGTGCTCACTTCCCTTTCTTTCCCCCAAGCAGATGCTATCTCTCTCCACACTGTGCTGCCTGGGACTGGGGAAAAGGTAGTGTGAGTAATGTAAAATTGTCCTTTCTATCCTATTCAATGCATCTTTTTACATCATTGTGCCACAACCAGAAACTGTGATCTCTCACCTGGTTTTCTTAGCTCTAGTGAAGGTATTTTCATCTGTGGACAATTGTTTAAATTGGTATTTCTGTGTGTGTGGAGACAGTGCTGGAAAGTCTTACTCCACTATCTTGTCCCATTTACCTTTACATTTACTATCAAATATGACCCTTATAGACTCTGTGTGCTCATTATTTATTATTATCCCCAATTCACAGATTGGGAAACAGACTCTGGGATGAGAAGTGACTTCTTCAAAGCCATGAAGTTAATGAATGGAAGACCCGTATTTTAAACTAAGTCTAAATAGTACCAGAATTCAGTCTTCCAATTACACACCACTATTGGAACTGTTTGTGAGCTAAAAATGCTACAGATTTGAATCTTTTGCAAAATCTGCTTATTTATGGCTGCATTTAAATAATGTGACTCTAAATACACATGACAGCAGCAAAATTTAAAATGTGAAAGATAAAAAAAGCCAAAGAGATTGTGTAAGCTCTTGAAAAGACAGCTTCAATAACCTCTTGCACGTATTAGGTAATTTATAAAATGCCTGTGTTTGGAAAAATTCATTCTTCCTTCTTTGTTTGTTACAAGCAACTCTCTTCTGTCATAAAGACTCCCTTGCTTTGGCAAAATAACTCAGAGCAAAAATTTAAAAGAGTATTTAAGAACATGTTCATTCTGCTGTAGGAAGTAAAATTTTAGAAGTTCGACAGTTGGGCATCCAGATTTGAAGAAGAAAAAAATAGTAGGCATGCCAACATTTCATTTCGAAATAGAAAACACAATCCAAAATTAGGAAAAGGTGACAATTCAGAAAATTACTTATGAGCTGATACATAATTACAGGCTTTGAATTCCATTTTGAGTATGCAATATTTTACAGAGTTCTAAGTAGAGATCTGAAAAGATACAATGGTCCAAATAGTCCCCACCCTTCCTGCCAAAAAATATTCAGAACTGGCACAGATTTAGCAAATATTTCCAGAGAAAATATTTCTGATACAACTGAGAAATTAATGTGTTGGTGATTCGAATTAACAGGACTACCAAAATTTTCAATATACATTAGTCTAAAACAAAAGAGAAAACAAGTTATTTATTTATATCCTAAAGTTTGACATTTTACATTTATGTTTTGCTTCTCCTAGAAATATCTGCCTGCTTTATTTTAGCCTGTCCAGATCCTTCTCATCTTCTAATTCAACTAATGCTGATCACACGGCTTATTTATGTCACGCATTACATTTCTAGTGCCTCATCTTTTATCTTCCAAAGAAACCTCTGACATAAGTACTATCACTGACCTTTTCAGATGAGGAGACCAAGAGTCAGAGACATGAGGTGATTTCCCTAAAATCATACCACTGGGAAGTAGTGGAAACCAGATTTAAAACAATGTTTTCTGATTTATAGGCTAATTAAAGATTTGATTTCTTAGCTATCTCAGCATACAATGATCTTCATTACTATGTACAATATATTTGTGTTATATTCTATATGATTAAATCCTTTTTCAATTAAAGTTCTCTTCTCAAATAGAACATAAAATGTTTAAGACTAGAGGCCTTGTATCATGCTTTTACCATATGTTCCACACTGCCCTGTACAATGATAGACATATAGTTGGAGCTCAGCAATCAATAATCAGTCCTAGATACATTCAAATGGATCCTTAGGCAATGAGAAGACATTCATTTATTGGTGAGTGTGAAGTTGGTTCTTGGAATCTGCATTGACTTTTTCAGGCTAGTAGGAACAGCACCTGCTCACTGGTTATATTTAGAAATGACGAATAGAAGAAATGGTGAGAAAAAGGCATGGGCATGTTTGAGTTTTCTTATTTTCATTCAATTTTGTGGACTGTTGGGTTTTTTAAATAATAATTTTTAAGGGCTGAAATAGGATTTGATAAACTAAGACTAATAAATTATACTTAAGGCACTTGTTTTCTTCTTTCTTTTCATAATTTATTTCTGTCTCTACTGCCCTTATCCTCATCACACATTTTACTTCATGCATTCTACTAATTTACTTGACATTCTGCAAGTACAGTACATTTTATATGGCATATGTTATAATTTGACAAGATTTTTTGATAATATTAACTTCCTTAGGCACATTATAAGTCAATATGCAATGATATAGGACCAAATAGTTTCCTTGCCTTTATTTTTCTGAATCTAGCATTTAATCGAATAAATCTGTGGTGATGCTCCCAGCCTTTTATGTAGGTAAGCATATTTATGCCAGGACCAATACAATTTATTTTTAAAATATCAGGTAAGAAATTTTCAAATATAATCTTAAATTCATAGTGAACATTGGAAGTGTATGTACCAAAATAAGTCTGAAGTATTCTCAAATCTCACTGATTGTGAAGACCTCAAAAGAAAGAGCCAAATATTGTATTTAGTTACACAGAAATATAAAGGGTCTTTAATGTAAATATTTCGATTAAAGATGCTATGGACTGCTAATTTGTATCCCCCCCTTGATTTACATGTTGAGGTCCCAACTTCCAACGTGATTTTATTTGGAGGTGGGGCCTTTGGGAGGTAATTATGTTTAGATGAGCTCATGAGGATGGAGCCTTGTAGGACTAGTGTCCTTATAAGATGAGGAAGAGACACCAGAGCTCTCTCTCCCCCTGCCCCATAAGTGAAGACACAGTGAGAAGGTGGCCATATGCAAACTAAGAAGAGCCATATCATTAAGAACTGAATGTATTGGCACCTTGATATGCGACTTCCCAGCTCCCAAAACTGTGAGAAGTAAATGTCTGCTATTTAAGCCACCCAATATGTCATATTTTGTTATAGCAATCCAAGCTGACTAAGGAGGACTGAGTGTCAAACTGTTCTTGTGGACAAGTAGAAAACAGACTTCTAGACCTAGATAGATTTCTAAGAGCCAGAAGCAGGTATAAGCTAGATTGCAAGGTGAAATAGTTTGGATATTTGTCCCTGCCCAAACATCATGTTGAAATATAGTCCTCAATGTTGGAAGCAGGGCCTGGTGGGAGGTAATTGGATCATTGGGGCAGATTTCTCATGATTGGTTTAGCACCATCCTTTTCGTGCTGTAACTCACAATAGTAAGTTTTCATGTGATCTGGTTGTTTAAAAGTATGTGGCTCCTCACCTCTCTTATTCCAGCTTTTGCCATGTGACATGCCTGTTCCCCTTTTGCCTTCCACCATGAGTAAAAGCTCCCTGAGGCCTCCTCAGAAGCTGAGCAGATGCCAGCCCCATGCTTGTACAACCTGCAAAAGCATAAGCCAATTAAATCTCTTTTCTTTATAAATTACCCAGTCGCAGGCATTTCTTATAGCAATGCAAGAATGGCAAAATACATAAGATTAAAGCCTCAAGCCAAGGAAACTCAAAGACTATGCCTGAGTGGTAACTTCCAGAATGGTGCATGAAAAACTCTGTGAATCCTTTCCCTAATTAAACAACCATAACTGATAAAAATTATAGAAGAAAAATCACCCAAGCTCTTGAATACTTTGGAAATTGTCCTATAGAGGAGGGCTATGGAGATTTTTCCCAGGTGGAGGGGCATTCTGTAAGAGCAGGGAGTTCCACAGCTTATTTCAAGGGAACTGACTTTATTTGGTATAGTTCAATATTCTGGGCACTATTGAAAAAATAGATGAGTACCAAGAGTACCCTGGATTTGTTTTAATCAGGCATGGTAAGATGGGAAGACACCAGAATTGGTTGTCATGAAATAATAAGTTTATTATATTTATAGATTCCTGGAAATGGGAGGCATGGTACACCAAACAAGGAGGCCACACAGGGAAACACTGGAGTTGTTCAGGACCTGAGGAAGCAGGGAAAAGTGTGACTAAGAGCCTTTATTGTGTTTTCTATGGGGATAAGAGTAAGGGATGGTAAACAGGCTTAAGATTGGTTAGTTTAAATAATTTCAGTGAGCTCTGGGATATAAAAAATGTCCCTAGACTTCTGATACTTGGCTCTGGGATGATTAGGACAGATGAATAGTAGAGTCAGTTTGAGAGCCTTCTAAGAGAGGTGGTTAGGGGTATGGGCTATGAATTGGCTGGTTTACATTTGAAAAGTGTGCTCCCACATGAGTTGTTTACTATCTCTAGTAATTGATTAACCCTGGTCATGGGCATTCCCTACAGGATCAGAAAAGCCCCCAGATGAAAATGTCGGAATACAGAAAGACATGGTTAATGAGCTGTAAGCAATTAAGAAGAGGCTGGTAGTACCAGGAGAGCTAAATGATAGTTAACCAGAAGATTAATAAAAAGAATCAGGGAAAGAGATAGTTGTTGGGTTGGAACAAACCTCACAGACTGGCTTCAAAGATTAACCTCGCAAAGGGGCCCAAATTTAATTGGATCAGACTATGGAGCAACTTATGTCCAGGGAATTAATGGAAATAATAACATGATCAGCCACCAATTAATGGAGGCTAACCACTCAGTGTGACGCTAACAGAAATATGTAACTTACTAGAGATATCAGAGAAAGAGATAGTAAAAAACTGCCTTTCTAAAAGAACTTTCATCCTAAGATGTATATGTATATGCCCAAGATTCCCTTCCTGAACTGACATCCGGGAATGCACACTGGGGGGGGGAGATGAAATTCACTAAAGTACTCCAACTAAGTAACTAAACAAATAAACAAGCAAACAAAATAACAACAACCCATAGCCCCAAGAAAGAAAGAATAGGTATTCAGAGTTCAATATTATATAAAATGGCCAGTTTTCAACAAAAAATTACGAGATGTGCATAGAAGTAAAAACTGTAAATTGTAGAGAAAATTTAAAAAGGCAACAGTACCTGCCTTTGAGAGGATCTACATGTTAGACTCAGCAGACAAATTTCAAAGCAAATATTAAAAATATGTTCAAGGAACTAAAGGAAACCATGCCTTAAAAAGAAAAAGGTATGATGACAATGTTTCGTCATGTAAAGAATGTCAATAAAGAAGGAAATAAATTACTTTTTTAAAAACTGAGTGAAAATTCTCAAGTTGAAAAACTACAATAAATAAGGTTAATAATTTAATAGAGGGGCTCAGTGGTATGTTTGAACTGGCAAAAGAATGTGTGATGTTGAAGACTGATTATTAGAGAATATGAAATATGAAGAATATGAAAAAACAGAAAGAATACAAATGAACAGAGTTTCAAAGAAATGTCAGACAACGTTTAGTGCAACAACATAGATATAGTAGGACTACAGGAAAGAGAGGAGAGGAAGAAAGGGGTACAAAAATATTTAAAGACATAATGGAGATATAGTGGCTGGTAACTTTCTACATTTAATAAAAAACAAATATTAATCTGCAAATCCAAGGAGCTCAGGAAACTTCAAGTAGGATAAATGGAAAAGATATTCACATCCAGAAAATTATGTTCAAAATGTTGAAAGACAATGGCAAAGAGAAAATTCTGAGAACAGCAAGAGAAAAACAACCCATCACTTCAAGTAAACTGTAATATTTAATATTGATATTTAATATTTGCTTTGAAATATTTGTAGCTGACTTCTCATTAGAAACAATGGAGGACAGAGGCAGTGGAAAGTCAAATTCAAAGTAAAGTAATAAATTGAAAGGAAAAAAAAACCCTGTCAAGAAATAATCATATATCCAAGAAAACCAACTTTAAAAATGACAGTGAAATAAAAGCATCTTCAAATAAACAAAAATGGATAGAATTTGTTGTAAGCAGATATTCCTTGCAACAAACATTAAAGTTCTAAATGAAAGTGAACTCAGACCATAGTTCAAGTCCACATGATAAAATAGAGTGCCAGTAAAAGTACTTGTTTATGTAATTATTTTTAAAAACTATATTTGCAAATTTCTTAACTGACTTAAAAGCAATCATATGAATAATATGTATATAATTGTATTATTGGGCCTGTAACACATAGAAATGTGATATATTAGAAAATATCACAAATAAGGTGAATTAGAGCAAAACAGTATTGGAATAATTAAATGATACCAATAGTACCTGGAATTCACTGGAACAAATGAAGATAACTAAAAACGTTAATATAACAAGGCATAAATATTTAATTGCTCTTCTTTCTTTTCTCAGCTTCTTTAAAGGCATAAAGTTGTACAAAGTAATAGTTATAACAATATATCATTAGGTTTGTAACATATATAATCTAGAAAACACTAATTTAGTACAAAGAAGCAGAAGAATAAGAATGAACAAAACTTCTGAGTAATATGGGATTATAAAAAGAGGCCAAATCTATGAATCACTGGCGTCCCTGAAAGAGATAGGGAGAATAGAAGCAATTTAGACAATATATTTCAGGTTATCATCCATGAGAACCTCCCCAACCTAGCTAGAGAAGCCAGATTTAACCAGGAAATGTGGAAAACACCTGCAAAATACTTCACAAGAAGATCAGCCCCAAGACATATAATCATCAGATTCCCCAAGGACAGAAAAAAAAAGTTAATGGCATCTAGAACGAAAGATCATGTCACCTACAAAGAGAAGCACATCAGACTAACAGTGGACCTCTCAGCAGAAACCCCACAAGTGAGAAGATATCAAGGTCCTATATTCAACATGCTTAAAGAAGAAATTCCAACACAGAATTTTGTATCTAGTCAAACTAAACATAAGTGAAGAAGACATAAGATTCTTTATAGACAAGCAAATGTTGCGGGAATTCATTACCACCAGACCTGCCTTACAAGAGCTCCTGAAAGAAGCACTAAATATGGAAAGGAAATATTATTACCAGTCACTACAAAAATTCACTTAAGTACACAGACCAGTGATACTGTAAAGCAACCACACAAACAAATCTGCATAACAACCAGAAAACAACATAATGATAGGATCAAATCCACACATATCAATACTAACCTTGAATTTAAATGAGCTAAATGTCCCAATTAAAAGGCACAGCGTGGCAAGCTGGATAAAGAAGCAAGACCCAATGGTATGCTGTCTTCAAGAGACCCATCTGACTTGCAATGATATCTATAGGCTCAAAATAAAGCATTGGAGGAAAATCTAAGAAGCAAATGGAAAAGAGAAAAAAAACCAATGGTTGCAATCCTAATTTTACACAAAGCAGACAATAAACCAAAAAAGATCAAAAAAGACAAAGAAGGGCATACAAGAAGATGTGACTATCCTAAATATATGTGCACTCAACACAGGAGCATCCAGATTCATAAAGCAAGTTCTTAGAAACTATCAGAGAGACTTAGACTGCCACACAACCCCATTGACAGTATTACACAAATCACTGAGGCAGAAAATTAATAAACATATTCAGGACCTGACCTCAATACTGGACAAAATGGACCTGATAGAAATCCGCAAAACTCTCCACCCAAAAACAACAGAATATATATTCTTCTCATCACTGCAAGGCACATACTATAAAATCGACCACCCAATTGGACATAAAACATTCTTCAGCAAATGTAAAAGAACCAAAATCATACCAACCACTCTCTTGGACAACAGCACAATAAAAATAGAAATCAAGACTAAGAAAATTGCTCAAAACCATGCAATTGCATAGAAATTTACAACCTGCTTCTGAATGACTTTGGGGTAAATAATGAAATTAAGGCAAAAATCAAGAAATTCTTTGAAACTAAAGAGAACAAAGATAAACCATACCAGAATCTCTGCCACACAGCTAAGGCAGAATTAAGAGAGAAATTTGTAACACTAAGTGCCCATATCAGAAAGTTACAAAGATCACAAATTGGCAACGTAACATCACAACAAAAAGAACCAGAGAATAATGAGCATACTAATCCCAAAGCTAGCAGAAGACAAGAAGTAACCAAAGTCAGAGCTGAACTGAAGGAGATTGAGACTCAGACAACCATTCAAAAGATCAGTAAATCCAGGAGCTGGTTTTTTTTGAAAAAAATTAATAAGATATAAGGCTACCTAGTCTAATAAAAAAGAAAAGAGAGAAGATCCAAAAATAACACAATTAGAAATGACAAAGAGGATGTTACCACTGACTTCAAAAAATACATAAATAACTATCAGAGACTACTATAAACACTTCTATGCAAACAAACTAGAAAATCTAACAGAAATGGACAAACTCCTGGAAACATACACCTTCCCAAGACTGAACCAGGAAGAAACTGAATCCCTGAACAGACAATAACAAGCTCCAAACTTGAATCAGTAATAGCCTACCAACCAAAATAAGCCCATGACCAGATTCTAGCAGATTCTAGCATATGTACAAAGAAGAGCTGGTGCCACTCCTACTGAAACTATTCCAAAAAACTGAAGAGGAGGGATGCTCTCCCAATTCATTCAATGAGGCTTTCATTATCCTAATACCCAAACCTTTCAGATAAACAACAAAAAAAGAAAACTTCAGGTCAACATCTTTGATGAGCATTGATGCAAAAATCCTCAACAAAATACTAGCAAACCAAATCCAGCTGCACATCTAAAAGCTAATCCAACATGATCAAGTGGGCTTTATCCCTGGTATGCAAGGTTGGTTCAACATACACAAATCAATAAATGTGATTCATCACAAAAACAGAATTCAATACAAAAACTACACAATTATCTCAATAGATGCAAAAAAGCTTTTAATAAAATTCAACATCCCTTCATGTTAAAAACTCTAATAAACTAGGTATTGAAGAAACATACCTCAAAATAATAAAAGCCATCTATGACAAACCCACACCTAACAACATACTTAATGGGCAAAAACTGACACAAGACAAGGATGTTCTCTCTCAACACTCCTATTCAATATGGTATTAGAAGTCCTGACCAGAGAAATCAGACAAGAGAATGAAGTAAATGGCATCAAAATAGGAAGACAGGCATCAAAATAGGAAGTCAAACTATCGCTGTTTGCAGACTACGTGATTCTATATCTAGAAAATTCCATAGCCAATAAAAAATTCTTAAGCTGTTAGACAACTACAGCAATGATACATTGGATAAAGAAAATGTGGCACATATACACCATGGAATACTATGCAGCCATAAAAAAGGATGAGTTCATGTCCTTTGCAGGGACATGGATGAAGCTGGAAACCATTATCCTCAGCAAACTAACACAATAACAGAAAATCAAACACTGCATGTTCTCACTCATAAGTGGGAGTTGAACAATGAGAACACATAGACACAGGAAGGGGAACATCACAGACCAGAGCCTATTGGCAGATGGAGGGCTAGGGGAGGGATAGCATTAGGAGAAATACTTAATGTAGATGACGGGCTGATGGATGCAGCAAACCATAATGGCACATGTATATCTATGTAACAAACCTGCACATTCTGCACATGCATCCCAGAACTAGAAGTATTGAAAAAAAAAAAACTACAGCAAAGTCTCAGGATACAAAATTTATGTACAAAAATAACTAACATTCCTATAAACCAACAACAGCCAACCTGAGCGCCAAATCAGGAATGAAATCCCATTCACAACTGCTACAAGAAGAATAAAATACCTAGAAATACAGCTAACTAGGGAGGTGAAAGATCTCTACAATGATAATTACAAAACACTGCTCAGAGAAATCAGAGATGACACAATCAAATGGGAAAACATTCCATGCTCATGGAAAGGAAAAATCAACATCATTAAAATGGCCATATTGCCCAAAGCAATTTATAGATCTAATGCTATTCCTATCAAACTACCATTGAAATTATTCACATAATTTAAAAACACTATTTTCAAATTCATATGCAATTTTTAAAAAGCTTGAATAGCCAAGGCAATCCTAAGCTAAAAGACCAAAGCTGGAGGCATCATGTTACCCAACTTCAAACTACACTACAGGGCTATAGTAACCAAAACAACACGGTACTGGTACAAAAACAGGCATATAGATCAATGGAACAGAATAGAGAGCCCAGAAATAAAGCCACACACCTACAACCATCTGATCTTCGACAAAGCTGACAAAAACAAGCAATGGAGCATGGACCCCCCTATTCAATAAATGGTGCTGGGATTACTGGCTAGCCATATGCAGAAAATTGAAACTGGGCCTCTTCCTTACACCATATACAAAAATCAACTCAATACCCAGGTGAACATGGTCTAGAGTAGACCCCCAGAAAACTGCAGCAGACCTGCAACACAGGGACCTGCCTGTTATAAGAAGAACAAACAAACAGAAAGCAACTACAACAACATCAACAAAAAAGACCCCATAAAAACTCCATCCAAACAGATTGAAAGTAAAAGGATGGACAAGGAGATACATATAAACTGCAATGATAAGAAAGCTGAATGACAATATATCACACATAAAAAAGCTTGTACCTGAAAGAAGACATCCCTAAATGCACAAAGCAAAAGTTAACAGAATAGAGGGGGAAAAAACAATTCAACAATAATAGTTGAAGACTTCAATGATCTCACTTTAAAGAATATATCAGCTAGAGGGTGGGCGTGGTGGCTCATGCCTGTAATCCCACCACTTTGGGAGGCGGAGGCAGGTAGACCATGAGGTCAGGAGATAGAGACCATCCAGGCTAATATGGTGAAACCCTGTCTCTACTAAAAATACAAAAAAGTTAGCCGGGTGTGGTGGCAGGCACCTGTAATCCCAGCTACTTGGGAGACTGAGGCAGGAGAATCATTTGAACCCAGGAGGTGGAGGTTGCAGTGAGCCAAGATCATGCCAGTGCACTCCAGCCTGGGAGACAGAGTGAGACTCCATCTCAAAAAAAAAAAGAAAAGAAAAGAAAAGAATAAAAACAGAATATATCAGCTAGGAAGAAAATCAACAGGAATATACAAAACTTGAAAAATAGTAAAACAATTAGGGTTATCTATAGTCTACATCCATAAACACTACATATAGACTACCTCTACAGACACTACCAGAGAATGCAGAATGTACATTTTTTTCAAGAGTACATGAAAAATTCTCTAGTACAGACCATGTGCTAGGACATAAAGCAACAAATAAACCTCAACAAATTTAAAAGAATAACAAAAGTGTTCTCCAACCACAATTGAGTAAAATAGAAATCAATAATCAAAGAAATTTGGAAAACTCAAACATACTTGGAAATTGAACAACACACTCTTACATAAGCAATAGGTTGAATTTTAAAAGTCACAAATTAAATTAGAAAATTCTTTGAGATTAATAAAATGTTTTTAAATATCAATACTTACGTAGTTAAAGCAGTCATAGAGGGAAATTTTTAGCTGTAAATATCTACCTTAAAATAACACAAAATCTTCTAAGACAGTGATGAAAGAAAAACAAAAAACAGTAAAGATTACATTGGAAATTAATGAAACAGAAAGAGGAAAACAATGGAGAAAAATTAACCAAACCAAAAGTTGGCTCTTCAAAAAGATCAACAAAATGGAAAAATCTTTAGCTAAACTGACCAAGAAAAAAAGAGAGAAGTCTCATGTCACTAAAATCAGGACTAAAAAGGAGACATTACTACCAACCTTACAGAAATAATTAAAGATGTCAAGGGAATACTACAAACAAATGTATGCCAACAAATTCACTAACTGAAATGAAATAGGAAAACTCTTGGACACAAACTAATGAAACTTACTCAAGAAGAAATAGAAAATTTAAATACATACTCACTAAGCAAATATATTTAATTAGTCATTAAAAATGTTCCTAAAGAAAATAGCCAAGCCCAGATTTACTAGTCATGTAGTAAATTATTGTCAAATTAATAATCATTTATTTATTAGTCAATTATTAGTAACAATTGGTAAACTATTAATTTAAAGAAGAATTAGTATCAATTACTCAACAGCTCTTCTGAAAAATATGAGGGAGCACATTTTCACTTATTCTATGAGTCTAGAATTACCCTGATACCCAAAAACCGACAAATAAATCATAAAAAGGAAGACTACATACCAATATCGCTTATGAATATAGGCAAAAAAATCCACAAGAAAATATTAGCAAATAAAAGCAATATTTAGAAGGAACTATGTACCATGATCAAGGGGAATTTGTCTAAGGAATGTAAGGTTGGTTTTGCATCTGAAAATCAATTAATGTAATCTACCATATGCATGTAATAAAAAAAGAACCATGTAATCATCTAAGGGGACACAGAAAAAGCATTTGACATAATCCAGTGGCCTTTTATGAAAAAAATTCATCAGATTAGAAATAGAAGAAAACTTCCTTAGCCTGAAAAGGCATCTACAAAAATCCCACAGCTTACATTATACTTAATGGTGAAGCTGAATGCTTTCCAGATAAGATCAGAGACAAGGCAAGAATGTCCACTCTCACCACTTCTATCCAACATTGCACCTGGATAGTCTAATTAGGGCAATTATGTAGAAAAAAGTCATCCCAATTGGGAAGGAAGAAGTAAAATAATAACAACAATAATAATAATAATAATAATGCCATCCCAATTGGGAAAGAAGAAGTAAGACAATTTCTATTTGCAGATGACATGACCTAGTGTATACAAAATACTAGAGAATACACTAAAAGCTTTTATAACTAATAAGTGAATTCAGCAAGATTGCAAGGTATAAGATCAATGTACAAAAATCAGTTGCATATCTCTATACTGGCAATGGACAATTCTAAAATAAAATTAACAACATTAACATTTACAACAGCATTAAAACTAATAAATACTTAGGAATAAATTTAACCAAAAAAGTGCAAAACTTGTGCACTGAAAACTAAAAAATATTGATGAGAGAAATTAAGGAATGCCTAAGTAAAAGGAGCACATCCCACATTTATGGATCAAAAATCTCATGATAGTTAAGATTGCAGTAGTCCCCAAATTGATCTACAGATTCCAGACTCATCACAATCCCTATCAAAATTTTAGCTGTCACCCTGGCTTTTACTGTGCAGAAATTGGCAAGCTGATCCTAAATTCATTTGGAAATGAAAGAAACCAGAATAGTCCAAACAATCTTGAGAAAGAAGAAAAAAGTTGGAGGACTCACACTCCCTCGTTTCAAAATGTACTAGAAAAGTACAATAGTCAAGACAATGTGGTATTGGCATAAATATACACATACACATCAATGGTATATAATTCAGAGTCCATAAATAAACTCCTACATTTAAGATTAATAAATTGTCAACAAGGATTCCAGGACAATTTAATGCAGGAAAGAATGGTGCTGGGACAACTGGATATCCACAAGCAAAATGATGAAGAAGGATTCATTCCTTACACTCTTCACAAAAATTAACTTCATGTAAATTGTAGACTTATATGTAAGATCTAAAACTGTAAAACTCTGAAGAGAGGAGTGAATCTTAATAACCTTGGATTAAGAAAACCTTCTGAGATATGACCCCAAAAGTGTAAAAACAAAATAAAAAGTTGAAACATTGAGTTGCAATAATATTAAAAACTTTTATACTTCCAAGGACACTATCAGGAAAGGAAAAAGACAACCACAGAATGAAACAAAATATTTGCAAATTATATATTTGATAAGTTACATGTATCCACAATATGAACAAATTCTTATAACTCTTACATCTCAATAATAAAAAGACAACAAAATTAAAAGTGAACAAAGGATCTGAAAAGACATTTTTCAAGACATTGGCTCTTATATAAAGAGCCAGTAAGAACCAGAAATAATGCTCAACCTTATTAGCCATTAGGGAAATGTAAATGAAAATCACACTGAGATACAACAACAATAATAATAAAGGACAAATAAAAAAAGTGTTGGTGAGTATGTGAGAAATTGTAACCTTCATAAACTGGTGGGAATGTAAATGGTGCACATGCTTGAAAGCACAGCTAGGCAGTTCTCAAATGTGAAACATGGAATTACCATGTGGTCCCTCAATTCCACTCCTAGGTATACACCCAAGAGAAATGTAAATGTATATCCACACAAAAACTGGTACATGAATGTGTACGGCACTATTATTCCTAATAACCCAAAAGAAGAGCCAAAAAGAAGAAACAAGCCAAGTGTTCATCACTGATTAATGGATAAATAAATAAAATGTGGTAGGTCTATACTATGGAATGTTATTAAGCAATAAAAAGGAATGAAGTACTGATATGGGCTACAACGGGAATGAACCTTGAAAACATAATGCTAAGTGAAATCACCTAGTCACAAATGTGTGATTCCATTTATATCAAAATCCAGAATAGACAAACCTATACAAGCAGAAAGTAGATTCGTTGTTGCTATGTTGGGCAGCGGGTGGAGTTGGTGGGTGGAAGGTGGAGGAGTGGGTACAGGATTTCTTTCTGGGGTGACATAATGTTCTAAAATTAGATTGTGGTGACGATGACACAACTCTGAACATACTAAAAGGCATTGAATTGTACACTTTAAATGGGTGAATTGTTTGGTATGTTAATTATATCTCAATAAAGCTTTTTTTTTTTTCCAAAAAGAGCCATGCCCAGAGGGAAAGTTGGAAACGAAAGCCAAGTTTTCATTTAAAAGGAAACATTAAAGAGGTTAGCCAGAGAAACTTGAACCAAAGAAAAGACAGCACGCTGTTCAGAATGGTCAATAAGAGCCTAAAACGGTACCCTCGGAATGAAGCAAAACTGAAGTCACAAAGATTAAAACTGTTAGACATACAGGAAATGACAGAGCACTGAGTTTTACTAGAGGCTGAGGCAGGAGAATCGCTTGAACCCGGGAGGCCGAGGTTGCAGTGAGCCGAGATGGCGCCATTGCACTCCAGCCTGGGCAACGAGAACGAAACTCTGTCTCAAAAACAAACAAACAAACAAACAAAAAACAAACAGGAGCAACAAGATATCTAGGAGACCTGACTCTTTCAGACATCGTTCTTTGAGCTTCTTTTGCAGCACTTGGATGCAGTTTAGTTTGGGGATAAGTAATGCTAACTGCATAGAAGGCAAGCTGGTAGAGGGAAGTCTTTTGAGTTTTGGGATCTCTTACATTTTATGTTTTGCAACTCCATAGCCCTGTTTAATCAAATAACTATCTATTATTCAGTCTAGTGGCAGCCCATAAATTATAGAATAATTTATTTTTAAAAATGTAGACAGACCAGACATATGCAGCTAAAAGCAGTCCTAGATAAGAAATTATTACAGAGCAACTCCTCAGGTCTCTCCTTCATCCTTTTGCTAGTAAATTCCATCAGTCAGTATTTGCAAGGAGCTCTGGTTGGCATGAAAATTGCCTTAGGCATCCCTGAGGATAAACAAGTTACAAACTAATGAGCCCTTTTCTTCCTCATAGCCATAAGGCCTATTTATTAGGGTGTCTACAATTCTGCTGGTTGGTGGAGAAGAGGTTTGAGCAGCTCAAATAATAATACAGCCTTTATTCTTCTAACAAATCTTTACTTAAATGTTGTGTATATATTATTATATATCAAATAATAATCATTACAGGATCCTTACATTGGCTCTGCCTTATAAGATGCAATAAACAAACTTGAAAATCTTCATATGGGAGCAACCATAAAGATAAGAAAACTCTTTGGAGGCTGAGGCAGGTGGATCATTTGAGGTCAGCAGTTTGAAACCAGCCTAGCCAACGTAACAAAACGCTGTCTCTACTAAAAATACAAGAATTAGCTGGGCGTGGTGGTGGGTGCCTGTAATCCCAGCTACTCGGGAGGCTGAGGCAGGAGAATCACTTGAACCCAGAGGCAGTGCTTGCAGTGAGCCGAGATCGCGCCATTGCACTCCAGCCTGGGCAACAGAGTGAGACCCCATCTCAAAAAATAAAAATAAAAATAAAATACTCAAAATTATAACATGAGACAAGTCCTGAGAAACTGAAGAGTATTTAATCAGGAGGTGAAAATTTTGGCTTCAGAAGAGAAAATGCTAAGGAGGGAACATTAACACACATCTTCAAATATCTTAAGGGCCTGTCTCTGGAAGAGGAGTTAATCCCTTACGGGTGAACTCAGGAAATAATGGGTAGAACTGATAGAGAGTATATTCTGTCAAAGGATATAAGATGTTGTCTTGGGAGATAAGGAATTTTCTTTTGTGTAGGTAGTAATGTGTAGACTGAACTATCTTTTATCAGAAACACTGTAGATACATTTAGCATTGGAAATGAGGTAGGTGACCCTATGTCCTAGTTTGCCCATGACAGTGGCAGTTTACTCTTTAATCCAGGTGTATTTGCGGGGCTCCTTTTACTCTCAAAAGTGCTCCAGCACATGACATGGTGACTTAGAGCAGTGATTTCTCACCCCCCGGTTATATATTACAGTAATCTGGAAATCTTTTTAAAAGTACTGATATCTAAACGTGGTTCCTGCATCATATAAAACCAGAATCTTGGGGATGAGATGCAGGCATCAGTAATTTTGAAAGGTTCCCCAGTGATTCTAATGTGCAACAGGTGTTGAGATTCCCTTACCTGGAGGATCTTTTCATTTCAGTGTTAACTGAATCCTTTTATTCTATTTTATGTTAATATATGTTTTACTCCATAAGGAAAGCAAAGCTTGAAACTGCTACTGTTATAGTAGCAGAGGGAATAAAACAAACAGTAGGGAATAAGACAAACCTAAACATAGTCATATGTTTTTCTAATTCCATATATATATATATATATATATATATATATGCTTTTATTACCCCTACCCAAAAAAGAGTTCCTTTGCATTCCCCTCCAAAAAACCTGACGACATTTTTAAGCTTAAATGTTCTTTTATCAAGTGGAAAATAGATTCTATTAAAGCTTTTATTTCCTTAGGAAAACCTGAGTCCACCAAGATTTCTACACTACACTTACATCCTTTCTTTAATGAGGTAATTATACTGTCAAGTGTTGGGCTAAGAGGTTTACCACATGTGCAACATTGAATTAAATTGGTGCACAGTACAGATGGCAGTCGTTGAGCTTTCTTATTAGTTTATTAAATTTGATCCTTTGAAATATTTTACCACTTAGCCATGAGCCTCTGAATTCACTTTAATGAGTCTAGTCCTTTATCAGCTGCTTCTTGAAAATGGTTTCACTTTTTATCCGGCTGTCAAATGAGCTACAAGCTAATAATGTATTTTTCTTTTTGTAATTCCTGGGAGGAAAAACAAAACCCACTCCAGTCCATTGTTTCCATGGAACTTTCATTTAAAGGATGAAGATGTATGATGTATGATGAGGATTGGAAAACACCATGTGTAAGTCCCAAACTTTACATTTTTAGAGATAAAATTTACTCAAGATTTATGAAATGTTATTACACAGGAATATATTTTATAAAGTTGATACCAGTTTGTATACATTTTAAGACATGCATAGTGCCTCTGTTTCACTTCATTATGAAACATAAAGTGGGGACTAAAACTATTGAATTTTAAGAGAAGGGTAAGTATTGTGTGAAGTTTTCGATTGTGTTTGGGAATCATTGTTCTCTAACCTGGGATCTTAGGCTGAAAAGCTGAAAATCCTTCACTTACTAACATTTGGCTTGAAAAATGGGTAACTCAATACAGAGAAACTAACTCTGTTCCAATTCCTGGTATAAATAATGTTTTCTTGCCATCAGCTATGGCAGGCAGCTCACACTCCTCCTCTCTTTCTCTATGTGCTCCAATGTACCTCATTTGCCCAGAGCCTCAGAAAACTCGTTTGCAGACTGGAAATCATACAGTATAATTATTTAACAAAACAGAACAAAATTAGTCACCAAAACAACTAGCACTAAATAATAAATTTGCATAGGAAAGGCGTTTCATCCCTGTCTGTCTTTCAGATGTCTAATCCTTTTCTGACTCCCTCTGGCTCATCTGATGACAGAGTGGATCTTTTCCTATAAAAAAAGACAAAAAGGCTGGATAACCATGTGAAACAAAGTGAAATAAGTCATGTCCACACTAAAATTTTGTCTTGCAGTTTGGTCCAATTCAGTTGCTATAATTTTTGTGCTTCATAGACTTAACTCAGACTTTGGTAGAAAAGCAAAAATAGTATAACTAGAAAGATCATGTATATTTATGATTACTTATATTTTAGTTGTTTGAATAATATATCAGTTCTTTGATTTCAAGAACCTTTGTCAGGCAATCTAATATATTTGTGTTCAGAAATCTCTTAAAGAAGTATCCTCCTTATTTTTGAACTGACCCTGGAAAATAAGTAACAAATGCCATTCTCGTTTCCTACTGATACCAATTTTCACAACCTTCTCTCAGATTTTTCTTTGACACTGAAACACAGATGAGCCATCTTTAATCTGTAGACATTTTCCCTTTTAGTCTGTTCTGTTTATGTTTGTGTGTATATATGTATACGCATATGCATTTATTTAGTGGCTTGGCTATTTATTTATACCCTGCCTTATTCTGGAATGAATAAAAGGTGGCTTGTGAGAATATAGAAAATATACCAAAATTATAGCAGTTGATAATGGCAATGAAAGAATAAATAAGAGACATAGATTGCAGCTTACAGTGATCACAATATGTTTAACCTAATAAGTTACTTATTAGTTAATGATCGGGCTGTTAATTTGATTCTAAGGAGACTTTTTTAAAAAAAAAAATAGTAAACCTGGTTAGGTACACAATTCACAGGGACCACACGACAAAATCAAAGTAATTTCTCAGGAGATGCACAATTAATCTTGATGCTGAGACCACTCAGCCCTTTTCTCCTGGAGTTTTTTAAAAAAGTGAATATGGTGCAATCCAATAAATAAATAATGCTCTCAGGACATTATATCCACAGATAAATCTATTTACTTTTTGAACCAAGAGGTTTTGAGGATATCAATTTATAGCATAATTGTTAATATTGATAGTAATGTTTCAACATATTTTAGTGATACTGTTTATTATTATTCATGTATCTAATGTAAATTAAACGCCTAATGTATACAGATGAAGGAAGGCCCAAATATCCCAGACTTGTGAGGGGTTTTGAGTTAGGACAAGTTTCTTTATTCTTGGATGAATTGTTATCAGTTGTGTCAAATATATCTGAAAGGTCAAGTAAGAGGAGAGCTGAGAATTAACCATCAGATTTAGCAGTGTGGATGTCACTGTGATACTGATAAAAAAAAAAAAAAAAGGAGAAAAGCCTGCCTGAAGAGAGGTTAAGAGAAAAGGGGAGGAAATGAATCGGAAGTGGTAAATATCAACAACCTTGAAGGAAGTTACATTATAAAGGGGGGCAGAAAGGTGGAGTTATAACTGGTCAGGGATGGGACCAGGAGAAAAGAAAATTTAATATTGGAGGAATCTTAGCTGATTTTTATGCTAATAGGAATTTTTGGTGGAGACAATTATCAAGGAGGAATTTCTGGAGGATGTCCTTGAGTAAGCAAGAGGAATGGGCTCTAGTGGAGGCATTGGCCTTAGTGGGGTACAATCACTCTGTCTATGGTACAGAGTAGAGAAGAGAAGGGACTTGTAGATAATAGTTGTGGTGAAATAGGAAACTGAGTCATCAGCTGAGAGTAGGGATAGGGGAACAGATGTTGCATGTTTGAGGAGACAGGAGAAGGTATTTAATAGTCGTCTAAGGAAATATAATATGATTGCCAGGTTCCCTTGAGGACACAATTCAAATTAATTCTCATAAATTTCAAATGGGACTAGTCAGCATTCTTATGTGCCTTTCTCCAGCCATGTCAGCTGTGTGGTAGGGCGCTGTGTCACAGAAAGCAGTTGGCTTTAACCAAGATTGGGGATTTTATGTATGTATTTATTATTTTTAGGTTATTATTTTTTAAAAAGTTCAGAACTGATGTATTGCATGCTGTACTTTGAATGACATCAACTTATTTATTCATTCAATAACTATCAGTGTCAGACTCCATGGTTCCTGCCCTCAGGAAGTTCCACCTAGCCCATGTGAGTTAATGTTTGTAGAAGGAAAGGTATCAAGCCTAGATGACCTCGGTTTGGCATGCAGAAGGCAGGGACAATCCACTTAGACTGGAAAATGAGTAACTGTTTTGAAAATGTTATGCATAGGTATAAAGATATTATATGACACACCCCAATTTCCAATATTTTAAGTCAAAAGATTTCAAACTTTTATCTCAGGGCCCTTTCATACTCTTAAACAAATTTTAAGGGCCCATAGAGTTTTTGTTTATGTAGGTTGTATCTATTGATATTGAAATATTAAAAATTAAAATCAATACATTTTAAAATGTTTTTAACTTAAAAATAATTAAACCCATTATACATTTTATGTTCTTATAAACAGCATACTTCTCGTGAAATATAACTTTATTCTCAAACAAAAAATGTTCAGTATCAAAAGTAGCGTTGTTCTTTTTTTACAAATCTCTGATTTAGTAGATGCAACTGGATCTCGTCTCTGCTTCGGCGTTTAATCTGTTGTAATAGCATGCATCACACAGCCTCTGGGAAACTCCACTGTACACTTGGGAGATAATAAGAGCAAACAAGGCAAGAAGCAGCTTAGTATTATTATAATTGTGACCTTACGTACTCTTCAAAGGGTCTTGGGGGCCCAGTGGTCTCTGGAGAACTTCGATAACAACTGCTCTCGGTAACAGCTAACTAAAAAGTGAAACAAACATGGACATTAGCTGTAACAGTCGCCTATGGGCATTGCATAGAAAAAAAAAAAACTTGGCCAACAATTTAATTAAAATAAAAAAGCATCGGTTGATAATTCTTAAGTCGTGTTTTTGTTGTTGTTGTTGTTTTTATTTTGCCTTTTATTTAACCAGTGTGTTTTTTTAAAACATAGAACTGGTGAAATTTAAGGAATCTGAAATTCAGCTATTTTTAATTCTTCACTGTTCAATCCTGGAAGTTGAGGTCCAAAGAAATAATAATCTATGTCCCAGTGATGGTCAGGGATAGCTACATGTTTTAAAATAAAAAATGGAAATCCATTAAATTGAGTCGTCAAAACAATTACGTGCAATTAGTTTAAAAATTGAGTATTTCAAATAATGTAAGTTAGCATCCAGATTTGATCATTTTGAAACTATCCTTTTTGAAATAATTCTAATTTTTTGTCAAACCATGCTAGTTACACACTACTAGTTATCCACTGGTGGCTGCTTACAGATGAGGCATAAGGTCTGGAAGGGATTAAGATAGTTGTTCTTGGATTTTCTTTGTAATTTCAAATCGTTATAAGTCATGGTGACATTGTGGTATATTAGACATTTGCTTAAAGAACATCAAAGACAAAAAGGAAAGAAACGAATGGAAAGCTATTATAGAGTTTAGATTTTTCTAAAATCCATTTTGTTTATTAACCACGGTAATAAATACTCCTTTGACAACAAATGTTATTTAATGGGCAATACTTGGAGCTGCTGCAAATCTTCACTATCAATTGTACACTTTAATTAAAAACTAAGAAACAGCATAAATCCCCATGCATCTTTAAAAAAATGCAAATTCAATTTGTTATTATTTAATGCTATAAACAGCTGAGATATATATATATATATACATATCAATTTGTATCAGTTCATATCAATTTATATATCAAATATATCAATTTAGTGGAGATACATATTTATTTATTCATTTCACATTTCAGGAGTATGCCTAGAGGGAGGAAAGATATTATCTGCTCTGTCAAACAGAATAGATATTTATTATTCAGCATATTTTCATAGTGGAAGAAATATACAACCATAAACCTAGCTAGAAATTTAAAACTTATAAACAGAAATTTGAGAAAAGAAAAGACAAACATGTCTTCAGTATCCTTTGCTCCCCACTTTTTAAGATAAGCAGTTCTCATTTTGAAACCCATGCAACTCACACACTACTGGTTATCCAGGGGCAGCTGCTTAGAGATGAAGCATAAGGTCTCCACATGAGACAGAAAAGGAATGGTCAACCGTAATCAACCTTGTTGAGCCTTGAGCTCCTTGTCTATTACATTTGTTTCTTCCAAAGTGCAACAGAGTAATATATCTCATTAAATGGTCATCTTTGCTAAGATTATAGGCTTTCCCTAAAGTTAAAGGTAAAAGTTTTATATAAGCGAAACATTTAGTAGAGCCTTAGAAATGCCTTGCAGAATGAACAACATTCATTCAACAAATATCTGAGCACCTAGTACTATGATTCTCAATTCTAGCTGCACATTAACACCACAATGGAAGTTGGTGTTTTTAAAAACACCAATGCCCTGGCTGCATCCCACATCAATTAAAGCAGTGTCTCTAGGATAAGAATCAGCAAGCGGAACTGTTTTTAACTCCCCAGTTCTAATGTGCTAGAAACAGCTATATTCACTGAAGATGAGTAAAGCATGTTACTTATCCAGGAAACTTGAAGACTACCGTGAAAGACAAGTATACATGTAGAAAATTGCACCATAATAAAATATGAGATACAGAATACATATTTTCTAGCTGTTACAGACTATGTTCTGGGAACTATACATGCATGCTGTTATTTCTAATCTATAAAAACTTGTAAATTTGTCATTATTATCATTTTACAGATGTTGAAATTAGACTTCTAAGAGATTAGTAAGTTGACCAAGTTTACATGCTAGTAAATGGCACAATGGCTGTTCAGCCTGCATCTCTCTGAGTCCGAAGCTTGGACTCTTTACACTAAGGCACACTGTCTCTGGGGAGATTCTCAGAGGTAGTTAACACTTGAGTTGAGTCTCTAGGAATGAGTAGACTCGGGTACATAGGCAATGAGATAAGGGCATTCCATGTTGTGCCAAAGACACAGAGGCATGAAAGAGCATGGCTTGTTGGAACGCTACACATCGTTCCACATAGCCATCTAGAGTGGTCACTGATATGTTTAATGAATGATGCACCATGAAACTGTGAAAGTAATCAAAGATTATATAATAGATGTTAATTAAATATTTTTATTTAAACACCAAAATGTTAAGGAAGTATAAATTAAATTGACAGTAACTTGGAGTAGATGTCCATTATTTTGTCGGTTCAGCAACTTCTTTTGTCCTGGAAACATTACTCTGCCATTTTGGGGATATACCCTACTGTCTTCCCAATCATGTGGTTAGATGATTCTTACATGCTCTTATCTGTCATTTCCTGACTCTGAACCACTGATCTCCTTTTATTGGCTCAGGAGAGCAGCCACAGCAATAAAAGTGTTTCCCCAGTTTCTGACCTAAAAATGAGGAAGAAAGTTGGCGCCTGTCTTCAGACAGACGCTGTGAGATGTGAAGCCTGGGAGCTACTGACAACTACCTTGCTGCTGCATGTTCACAGAAAAGAGAGATGGGAACTCAGACAGAGAGTCTCTGATTCTGACTGTCCTGTAGGTCCAGCTGTATTCCTAATTGTATTAGGATGGTCAACATTATTAGGATGGTTAACAGTAATGAATAACCTCCAAATCACAGCAGTTTAAATAATACAGGTTTATTTCTTGTACATTTTCATATCTATAAGGGATCAGTTGAGGACTGGATCATCACAATTATGTAGGGACCCTGGTGTATGGAGCAGACCCTTCTTCCATGTTGTTGCTCCCCATGTCAGAGGGAAATGAACACGCTTTGAAGGGTCTCTCACCAATAATTAAATGCTCAGGTCCAGAAATGCCACTTACCACTTCCGTTCACAAATCATTAACCAGGAGTGGTTAAATTGCCCTACCTAAGCATATGGCAGGGGCATGAAGTACAAACCATATGGCTACACTGGCGAACAACCAGGAAATAGTTTATCAAACAGCACTACTGACTAGCACAGTAACCTACCCACAGATATTTTTTTCAATCCTTCATATTCCATGAGAAGTGCTATTATCTTTCCAATAATTTCCTTTAATTTTAATTTAGTACATTAGTTTTTACTTTCATGAAGTTAATACATTTCTATAAAGTACGTGGTGCTGAAAGACTTAAGAAAAAAGCAGGAGTCCTCCCACCACTCTCTGTCCTGGCTCCAAAGGACAATCACTTCCCACGCTTTAAGGGGCTTCAACCTCTGCTGTGTCAATGACTGCTTCATTAGCTGCCTTCATTCTGCCCAAAACATGTTGAAGCTTCTTACTTAAAATACTCTCATGGGCTAGGAGTTTTCTTTTAAAATGGATATGCCTGGAAACAAATGTGACATCTTCGGTGTTTTCCGCTTCCCTACTTATATAATCTTTGAGTGTTTATCCCTTTAAATATGTATATTTACTGTTGTTTTGATGGGATTGCAGGAGGAAACAAATATGCCACCTATATTTACACTTTCCACCCCCTATACCCAAGTTCTAATTGGGTTTTACTCCACTGACATTAAAGGAGTCCCAGAAAATGTGAAGCTCTTTAAGTCTCTGGTCTTCAAACTGCACTAATAATATAGGGATGCTACAAACAGTGCAGACATGTGGAATGAAATTTATTTGAAAGTGAATATTGCAAACACAAAATTATTTCAAGGAAGCGTTGCATATTTTCATGTGACACGAGCAAAGTTAACCTTGAATTTACAGGTAGAAATTACGTTCAGAGAATCTATGAAGTATTCAGAAATTACACTTACAGTAGTCCCCACTTATACATGGTATTATTTTCTGTGGTTTCAATGTAGTCTGAAAATAGGTGGGTACAGTTCAATAATATATTTTGAGGAAGAGAGACAGAGACCATATTCACATAACTTTTATTACGATATATTGTTATAATTGTTCTATTTTATGATTAATTAATCTCTTACTCTGCTTAATTATGATAAACTAAACTTTATCATAGGTATATATGTATAAGAAAAAAAGTATATATAGGGTTGGTATTATCTGAGGTTTTAGACATTCACTGGGGGTCTTGGAATGTATCCCCCATGGAATAGAGGGGACTACTGTATTTGTATTTTAGCATTTCCAGGATCCTTTCTACCTAGCTCAAGAATTACAATACAAAAGCTAACCTAGCACTGAGACTCAACAGAGAGAAATAAAAGTTTTAGTCTTGTCAGGTCATTGATTTTATGACACTGACTTATTTTTCTCCAGGCTTTAGAAATCTTTGCAACTCTTATCCCTCTTTTTCTCTGTTTTGTTTTGAGAATCCCTCTGGGGATCTCTTATAGATTTTTTTTCCCAGTAAAGGTTAGGAGCCACTTGGGATTCTTTCAAGAGCACATAAGAATGACAGAGTATAGGACAGAGTTTGTTCTCAGAATAATACACACTATCGTATGTACAGAAACCATTATTTAGATTATTATAGGTATATGTGAATATTCCACAGATGATAATTAAGAGAAATGTTATGCTTTTATTATAGTCACCATGATGCAGACAGAAAAACAAAACCTGTGATTGTTTTCTCAATTCTCAGAGAAAATGTTAGCACTAAGAATATATTTTTATATTTTAACTTAGGAGCTTTCTTGTGTTGATATTTTATGTATTGCTTTTCTGTTTCCATTAGGAATATTGTATTAATAGTTGACTCAAAGGTACTAAAATGTAAATATTTATTGCATTTGGAGTACTTCTAGCTTAATCAAAATTTTCAACATCCTGCAATAGGATGATATGCACTGCAATGAATTATATGCACACCTAAAACTTCACTTAAAACATTTATTGAAGTATTGAGACACTAATCTCCTTTAGAAATTAAAATAAAATGAATTTAGATGACAAGAATTTTTTCTATCATTAGACAAATCCTCGTGCCCCTTTGTCCCGTAACACTTTTGTTAGGTGCTATTAACCTAATACTTCATACTGAGAGAGTTTAGGAGATTTCTTAAGGTGATACTTAAAAGAAAGAAAAAAGAACTTCTTTTATGTCAGATAAATAAGGCTGAGACATTACACAGGCATTATATATTTTAGAGTAAGGAAACTGTATTTTAAGAAAGATAAATCTAGGTGGCAATCTAACCCCACATGTATTTCATGTCTTACAAAATCTCCATTTATCTGTATGAGTAGAAAACAGTTTCATGTGTGGTATGTTAGGTCCTCCTATAATCATCTCCAAAGAAATAAGTCCCATATAATTGCAAAACTACAGCAAACTAAAATGATTTTCCTTTTAAATGAAGACTTTTAATTTGGGGTAAAAGGAAAAACAAAAATTGCATCAATTACTCATTCCCTTCATTTCACACCCTGGCATACAAAATAAAATATGCTTATTGTTGGCTGGTATGGAGGGGTTCTCTTTTAGTATATTTTTTGGTGATGGATATGACCTGCCTTCTCTTGGACCAATCACCACAACTTGTCTTCTGTAATTTATTTGCTGGGTAAATTATGAGGGTTCAAGCTGGAGCTCACAACATTAGCTGAATTAGCAGGTGAGCATTACAGTAGCCCATACTTTTCAGGAGCTCAGATGTGTTATAGAGTTCTTCCCACACTCAAGTCCACCAGGTGTAGGTCTCTTTTTCACTGTTCCATTTTCCCAAATCTGGTAAGTGATTATTAGTTTTTTTTTCCTCATCAGCTTGTTCATTATTAGGATTTTGTTGGGGAAGTGGAAAATTAATTAAATTGGGCTCCATTGCTTTAACCTACTTAGTGTAACAAAATTTGATGAATGTAAATCAGTAAATTTTCTGGCCATGTTTTCATGACTAGCTCAAATTATTCCTGTTTTTAAAATGCATTCAGTAAATGGTTATTGAGGTTTATCATGTGCCAGGTGCTTTTCCAAGTTGTGGGCATACAACTCTGAACAAAAACAGACCATCTCATTATTCCAATGGAGGTGCATTTAGGTGGGGGAGACAATAAACAGATAATCATATATGTCAAGAGGTGATAAATGCCAACAATAAAAAATAGAGCAAAGCAATGAGATCAGATAATGAATGATGCAGTGTGTGCTAATTTGAATAAGGTCACCTAGGAAGTCCTCTTTGATAGCTTGTCATTTGAGCCAAAACTTAAAGAATCAAAGAAGAAAGTCATACAGATATCTTGAGGGAAAATGCTTCTGACAGAAACTGCAAGTGGAAAGGCTCTGAGGCAGGTGTGTAATCGTCCTAGTGAAGGTTCAGCAAAGAACTTGGTGTGGCTGAAGGGGAGTTAGAAGGGGTAGCATGATAGATGCAGACAAGGGAAATGGGAGGTGGCAAGAGAGCAGATCTAACCATGGAGGCCATGTTAAAACTTTCGATTTTATTCAGGTCTGTCAAATGAGATGAGATTGGAGACTTTAAAATTGTTTTAATTGACATAATATAATTGCACATATTTATGAGGTACATAGTGATGTTTTAATTACATATAATGTATAGTAATCAGACCAGAGTTATTATCATATCCATCATCTCAAACATTTATTATTTGTGTTGGGAAAATTCAATGTTATCTTCTAGCTACATGAAACTATATAATATATTATTGTTAACTATAATCATCCTACACTGAAATAGAACACTAGAACTCATTCCTCCTATCTAGCCGTGATCTTGTATCCTTCAACAGATCTCTCCCTATGCCCTCCTTTTCCTCCTCTTCCCAGCCTCTAGTATCTTCTGTTCCACTTTTTGCTTCTATTATTTTAATTTTTTATAGCTTCCACCTATGAATGAGGACATGCAATTTTTAACTTTCTGTTCCTGGCTTATTTCACTTAAAATAATGTCCTCCAGTTCTATCCACGTAGTTCAAAAACTTAGAGGAAACAGATAAATTGCTTGATACCTACAACCTATCAAGATTGAACTGAGAAGAAAGAAAACTTGAGAAGACCAATAACAAGTAATGATAGTAAATCAGTAATAAGAAGTCTCCCAATAAGGAAAACTCCAGAACTGGATGGCTTCACTGCTGAATTCTACCAAATATTTAAAGAAGAATTAATACCAATTCTTCTTAAACTAGTCAAAAAAAATGAGGAAAATGATAAAGCTTTAGAGTTTATTCTGATGGGTGAATTGAGGTGGAATTGGAGGCTTAAAATTTTTTTAATTGACTTATAATAATTGTACGTATTTATGAGTTACACAGTGATGTTTTGATACATACAATGTATAGTGATCAGACCAGGGTAATTAACATACCATCGTCTCAAACACTTATCATTGCTTTCCTGATACTTACTATAATTTCCTAATTCATTCTATGAGGCCAGCATAACCTTATACCAAAACCAGAAAAGAAAACTACAAGCCAATATTACTGATAAATATAGACAAGATATCCTCAACAAAACGCTAGCAAACCAAATCCAACAACACATCAAAAGGATAACACATTATGATTAAGTAGAATTTAGCTCAGGAATGCAAGGATGGTTCAACATATGCAAATCAATAATGGTGATGCATCACATCAAACAGAATGAAGGATAAAAACCATATGATTATCTCAATAGATGCAGAAAAGGGATTTGATCAAATTCAACATCGCTTTATGATAAAAAATATCTCAATAAATTAGGCATAAAAGGAAAGTAACTCAAAACAATAAAGACCATATATGACAAACCCACAGCTAAAATCATACTGAATAAAAAAAAACTGGAAGATTTTCCTCTAAGAGCCAGAACAAGACAAAAATGCCCACTCTCACCACTCTTATTTAATATAGTATGGGAAGTCCTAGCCAGAGCATTTAGGCAACAGAAGGAAATAAATGGCATCCAAATTGTAAAAAAGAAAGTCAAATTGTTCCTATATGCAGATGACATGATCTTATAAATATATAAACCTAAACACCCTACCAACATACTCTTACAATGAATAAGTGAATTCCATAAAGTTGTAGGGTACAAAATCAACATACAAAATCAGTAGCATTTCTACACATGAACAATGAACTAGCTGAAAAAGAAATTTAAAAGGCAATCCTATTAACAATAAATATAAAATACCTAGGAACAAATTTAACCAAGGAGGTAAAGGACCTCTAGAAGGAAAATTATAAAACATTGAAGAGCATATAAATAAATGGAAAGATATACTATGCTTATGGATCAGAAGAAGTAATATTTAAATGACCATACTACCCAAAGCATTCTACAGGTTTAGTATAATCCCTGTCAAAATACCAATGACATTTTTCACAGAAATAGGAAAAATCCTGAAATTCATATGGAACTGCAAAAGATGCCAAATAACCAAAACAATGTTGAGCAAAAAGAACAAATCTGGAGGCCCTACCAAACTCAAAATATACTACAAATCTACAGTAACCAAAAAAGCATGATACTGGCACAAAAACAGAGACACAGACCAATGGAACAGAATAGAGATCTCAGAAATAATTTGCTTATCCAGTAAGGCACTGATTTTTGGGAAAGGCGCCAAGAACACTCATTGGGGAAAGGAATGTCTCTTCAATAAATGGTTCTAGGAAATGTAAATATCCATATGCAGAAGAATGAAACTATACTCCCACCTCTCAAATTACACAAAAATGAACTCAAAATGGATCAGAGATCTAAATGTAAGAACCAAAACAATTAAACTACTAGAAGAAAACATAGGGGAAATATTTCAGGACAGTAGTCTGGGAAAAAGATTTTATAAATAAGACCTCAAATGCACAGAGAACAAAAGCAAAATTAAACAAATGAGATTATATCAAATCTTATGCACAGCAAAGGAAACAATAAACAGAGTGAAATAACAACTTAAAAATGGAATAAAATATTTGCAAACTATTCATCTGACAGGGGATTAATATCCAGAATATAAATGGAATTCATACATCTAAACAGCAAAACAAAAAAGTTGATTAAAATATTGACAAATAATCTGCATAGAGATTTCTCAAAAGAAGACATACAAATGGCCAGAAATTTATGAAAAAATGTTCAACATTATTTATCATAAGGGAAATGCAAATCATCCACAATGAGATATCATATCACCCCAGTCAGGATAAATAACAGATGCTGATGAGGATGCAGAGAAAAAGAAACTCTTATACACTCTTGGGGGGAATGTAAACTAGTATGGATACTATGGATATAGTATGAAGGTACCTTAAAAAACTACAAACAGAATACCTATATGATTCAGCAATTCCACTACTGGGCATTCATCCAAAGGAAAGAAAATCAGTATATCAAAGACACGTCTGCACCCCCATGTTTATTGCAGCACTAGTTACAATAACCAAGATACAGAATCAACCCAGGTGTTCAATAACAGATGAACGGACCAGAAAATGTGGTCCATATACACAAGGAAATACTATTAAGCAATGAGAAAGGAAATCACAGGATTTTGAAATTGGAGACTTTGGGATTTGGAAATGAGAGATTATCATATTATTTATAAAAAGTTTGGTGGAATAATGAGAAACAGGCTGGTTAGAGTGGATTCAAGAAAGAATGGAATGAAAATAAATAGAGAAAATGATAATAGGCAATGCTTTGGAAGCATTTTACTATAAAGGTGACAGAAAATGTTAATAGGATAGAGGAAGGCATGTTTGTTCATTTTGTTTAAAGTGTCCATTTTTAAGATGGGATTATATTTTTTATAAGAAGCAATAATTTCCAGAGCTAGGTTCTTGAGTAGGTGAAATGGAATAAAATTCAGTAATCCAAGTGAAGGGGTTTGCTGTAGAAGCTAAGAGAGCACATCCATTGTAACAAGAGAAAAGGCAGAGTATATGAGCAAAGATGCAATTAGGTTAGTAGATGTGATGATTGGAGCACATTGTTGGCTCTTAGATACCGGAAAATAGATTTGAAAATATGTTTTCTAGCTTTTCTAGTTGTTCACAAAAAGACGATTTTCCTAAAATATGCTGTCTACCATTGCTATAAGCTTGTCTTCCATGTACGTATTTTAAAGTATGTAAGGCAGTTAACAATTATGGGGTTGAAATTGGGTGGTGTGAGCCCGGTAACTCTAGATTTTGAGAAGATTTTCTTTATAGGTTATCTGCCAATTCCCAAAGACATGGCTACGGGGTTAAACAATGAATAGAACTCTTGGCTACCTCATGGGACTGGGGGGAAATGGAGCAAGAGCTCTATTGACTGGTCCCCTGCCTAATCCCCTTTTGTGTAAGGACTCTGAAGCCTTTTGGGTTTCATGGAAGCTGAGTGAAACCTGAGATTGCCCGCTTTCCCCTACTTCCCTGACAACCTGCATGACACAGCAGAGGCAGTCATAATCCTCCTAAGAACATAACTCCATTTACCTGGGAACCACAACCCCATCCCCCACAGCAGCCACAGCAAGACCCACCCAAGGAGAGTCTGAGCTCAGACAGGCCTAGCCCTGCCACCACCTGATGGTCCGCCCCTACCCACCCTGATAGCTGAAGATAAAGGGCATACACTTTCGGGAGTTCTAGGGCCCCACACATCACCTGATCCTCCCCATATGAGCACAGCTGATGCTGTCTTGAATGTGCCACCTCCTGGAAGGAGACCAATCAGCATAAAAATAGAGCATTAAACAACCAAAACTAAGGACCCGAACAGAGTCTAGTTTACCCCCCTGCAATCTCCACTGTAGCAGGTGCTGGTATCCACAGCTGAGAGATCCACAGATGGTTCACATCATGGGACTCTGTGCAGACAACCCCCAGTACCATCCTGGAGCCTGGTAGATCTGCTGGGTGGCTAGATCCTGAAGACAGATAACAATCCCTACAGCTCAGCTCTTAGGAAGCCACATCCCTAGGAAAGCAGGGAGAGTACTACATCAAGGGAACACTCCATGAGACAAAAGAATCTGAACGACAGTCTTGAGCGCTAGACCTTCCCTCTGACAGAGCTTACCTAAATGAGAAGGAATTAGAAAACCAACTCTGGCAATATGACAAAATGAGGTTCTTTAACAACCCCAAAAAAATCACACCAGCTCACCAGCAATGGATCAAAACCAAGAAGAAATCCCTGACTTACCTGAAAAAGAATTCAGAAGGTCAGTTATTAAGCTAATCAAGGAGGCACCAGAGAAAGGCAAAGCCCAATGTAAGGAAATTTTAAAAATGATACAAGACATGAGGGGAGAAATCTTCAGTGAAACAGATAACATCAATAAAAAACAATCGAAACTTCGGGAAACAATGGATGCACTTAGAGAAATGCAAAATGCTCCAGAAAAATCTCAGCAATAGAATCCAACAAGCAGAAGAAAGAACTTCAGCGCTCAATGACAAGGTTTCTTAATTAACTCAATCCAACAAAAACAAAGAAAAAAGAATAAGAAATGAACAAACTCTCCAAGAAGCCTGGGATTATGTTAAATGACCAAGCATAAGAATAATCAGCATTCCCTGAGGAAGAAGAGAAATCTAAAAGTTTGGAAAACTTATCTGGGGGAATAATCAAGGAAAACTTCCCCAGCCTTGCTAGAGACCTAGACATCCAAATACAAGAAACACAAAGAACACTGGGAAATTCATCACAAAAAGATCATTGACTAAGCACATTGTCATCAGGTTATCTAAAGTTAAGATGAAGGAAAGAATCTTGAGAGATGTGAGGCAAAAGCACCACATAACCTACAAAGGAAAACCTATCAGATTCACAGCAGATTTCTCAACAGAAACCCTACAAGCTAGAAGTGATTGGGGCCCTATCTTTGCCTCCTTTAAAAAAACAATTATCAGCCAAGAATTTTGTATCCAGCAAAACTAAATTTCATAAATGAAGGAAAGATACAATCTTCCTTCAGACAAATCTTTGTTCAGACAAACAAACGCTGAGAGAATCCACCACTACCAAGCTAGCACTACATGAACTGCTAAAAGGAACTCTAAATCTTGAAACAAATCCTGGAAACACACGAAAACAGAACCCCTTTAAAGCGTAAATCTCACAGGGCCTATAAAACAAATACACACACACAAAAAAAAGCCAAGGTATACAGGCAACAATTAGCACAATGAATGGAACAGTACCTCGCATCTCAATACTAACGTTGAATGTAAATGGCCTTAATGCTCCACTTAAAAGATACAGAATTGCAGAATGGATAAGAATTCACTAACTAACTATTTGCTACCTTCAAGAGACTCAACTAACCCATGAAGACTCACATAAACTTAAGGTAAAGGCCTGGAAAAGACATTCCATGCAATGGACACCAAAAGCAAGCAGGAGTAGCTATCTTTATATCAGACAAAACAAACTTTAAAGCAACAGCCATTAAAAAGACAAAGAAGGACATTACATAATGATAAAAGGCCTTGTCCAACAGGAAAATATCACAGTCTTAAATATGTATGCACCTAACACTGGAGCTCCCAAATTTATAAAACAATTACTAATAGACCTAAGAAATGAGATAGATGGCAACACAATAGTAGTGGGGGACTTCAGTACTCCACTGACAGTACTAGACAGGTCATCAAAACAGAAAGTCAACAAAGAAACAATGGACTTTTAAACTATACCCTGGAACAAATGGACTTAACAGATATTTACAGAACATTCTACCCAACAACCACAGAATATACATTCTATTCATCAGCTCATGGAACTTTCTCTAAGTTAGACCATATGATAGGCCACAAAACAAGCCTCAATGAATTTAAGAAAATTGAAATTATATCAAGCACTCTCTCAGACCACAGTGGAATAAAACTGGAAATCAAATCCAAAAGGAACCTTCAAAACCATGCAAATACATGGAAACTAAATAACCTGCTCCTGAATGATCATTGGGTCAACAATAAAATCAAGACAGAAATTTTAAAAATGTTTTAAACTGAATGACAATAGTAACACAACCTATCAAAACCTAAACACCTACATCAAAAAGTCTGAAAGAGCACAAACAGACAATCTAAGGTCACACCTCAAGGAAGTAGAGAAACAAGGACAAACCAAACCCAAACCCAGGAGAAGAAAGGAAATAACCCAGATCAAAGCACAACTAAATGAAATTGAAACAAAAAATACAAAAGAAAAATGAAACAAAAAGCTGGTTCTTTGAAAAGATAAATAAAATCGATAGACCATTGCCAAGATTAACCAAGAACAAAAGACAGAAAATCCAAATACGCTCAATTCGAAATGAAACAGGAGATATTACAACTGACACCACAGAGATACAAAAGATCATTCAAGGCTACTGCGAACACCTTTGCATGTATAAACTAGAAAATCTAGAGGAGATGGATAAATTCCTGGAAAGATACAACAGTCATAGCTTAAATCAGGAAGAATTAGACACACTGAACAGACCAATAACAAGCAGTGAGATTGAAATGGTAATAAAAAATTACCAACAAAAAAAAAGTCCAGGACCAGATGGATTCAGAGCAGAATTCTACCAGACATTCAAAGAAGAATTGGTACAAATCCTACTGACACTATTCCAAAACAGAGAGAAAGGGACTCCTCCCTAAATCATTCTTTGAAGCCAGTATCTCCCTAATGCCAAAACCAGGAAAGGATGGCCAAAAAACAAAACTACAGACCAATATCCTTGATGAAAATAGATGTAAAAATCCTTAACAAAATACTAGCTAACCGTGTCCAACAACAAATCAAAAAGATAATGCACCATAATCAAGTGGGTTTCATACCAAGGATGCAGGGATGATTTATCATATGTAAGTCAATAAATGTGATACACCACATAGACATAATTAAAAACAAAAATCACATGATTATGTCAATAAATGCAGAAAAAGCATTTGAAAAAATCCAGCACCGCTTTACGATTAAAATTCTCAGCAAAATCAGAACACAAGGGACATACCTCGATGTAATAAAAGCCATCTATGACAAACCCACAGCCAACATAATACTGAATGGGGAAAAGTTGAAAGCATTCCATCTGAGAACTGGAACAAGACAAAGATGCCCACTGTCACCACTTTTAGTCAACCTAGTGCTGGAAGTCCTAGCTACAGCAATCAGACAAGAGAAAGAAATAATGGGCATCCAAATTGGCAAAGAGGAAGTCAAACTGTTGCTGTTTGCTGATGACATGATTGTATACCTAGAAAACCCTGAAGATTTCACCAAAAAGCTCCTAGATCTGATAAAAGAATTCAGCAGTTTCTGGATACAAAATTAATGTACACAAATCAGTAGCTCTCTTATACACCAAGAGCAACCAAGCAGAGAATCAAATCAAGAACTCAACCCCTTTTACAGAAGCTGCAAAAACAATAAAATCCTTAGAAATAAACATAACTAAGGAGGCAAAAGACCTCTACAAGGAAAAGTACAGAGCACAGCTGAAAGAAATCATAGATAACACAAACAAGTGGAAACACATTCCATGCTCATGGATGGGTAGAATCGATATTGTGAAAATAACCATACTCCCAAAAGCAATTTACAAATTCAATGCAATTACCATCATAATACCAACATCATTCTTCACAGAACTAGAAAAAAAAATCCTAAAATTCATATGGAACCAAAAACAGCCCACATAACCAAAGTAAGACTAAACGAAAAGAAGAAATCTGGAGGCATCACATTACCTGATTTCAAACTATACTATAAGGCCATAGTCACCAAAACTGCATGGCACTGGTATAAAAATAGGCACATAGACCCATGGAACACAATAGAAACCCCAGAAATAAAGCCAAATACGTAGAGCCACTGCTCTTTGATGAAGCAAATAAAAACATAAAGTGGGGGAAGGATCTTTTCAACAAATGGTGCTGGGATAATTGGCAAGCCACATGTAGGAGAATGAAACTGGATCCTTATCTCTCACCTTATACAAAAATCAATTCAAGATATATCAAGAACTTAAATCTGAAACTATAAAAATTCTAGAAGATAACTTTGGAAAAACCCTTCTAGACATTGGCTTGGGCAAGGATTTCATGACCAAGAACCCAAAAGCAAATGCAATACAAACAAATCTAAATTGCTGGGATTTAATTACACTAGAGTTTCTGCACAGGAAAAGGAAAAGTCAACACAGTAATCAGACAACCCACAGAGTGGGACAAAATCTTCACAATCTATACATCTGACAAAAGACTAATATCCAGAATCTACAATGAACTCAAACGAATTAGCAAGAAAAAAAAACAAACAATTCCATCAAAAAGTGGGCTAAGGACATTAATAGACAATTCTCAAAAGAAGATATACAAATGTCCAACAAACATATGGAAAAATGCTCAACATCACTAATGATTAGGGAAATGCAAACCAAAACCACCATGTGATACCACCTTACTCCTGCAAAAATGGCCATAATCAAAAAATCAAAAAACAGTAGATGTTGGTGTGGATGCAGTGAACAGGAACACTTCTACACTGCTGATGGAAATGTAAACTAGTGCAACCACTATGGAAAACATTGTGGAGATTTCTTAGAGAACTAAAAGTAGAACTACCATTTGATCCAGCAACACCACTACCGGGTATCTACCCAGAGGAATAGAAGTCATTATACAAAAAAGATACTTGCACATGCATGTTTACAGCACCACAATTCACAATTGCAAAAGGGTGAAACCAACCCAAAGCTCATCGATCAATGAGTGGATAAAGAAACTGTGGTATATATATATGATGGAATACTACTCAGCCATGAAAAGAATGAATCAATGGCATTCACAGCAACCTGGATACAAACTGGAGACTAATATTCTAACTGAAGTAATTCAGGAGTGGAAAACCAAATATTGCATGTTCTCATGCATAAGTGGGAGCTAAGCTATGAGGATGCAATGGCATAAGAATGACACGATGGACTTTGGGACTTAGGGGGCAAAGGTGGGAAGGGGGTGAGTGGTAGAAGACTACATATTGAGTGCAGTGTACACCCCTTGGGTGATGGGTGCACCAAAACCTCATGTAATCACCACTAAAGAACTTATTCATGTAACCAATTCATGTAACACCACCTGTTTCCCCAATAACCTGTGGAAATTTAAAAAAAAAATTAAAAGTAAAATAAATTGTAGGAAACTGGGAATAAAAATAAGAAAAAGTTCAGAGATTATGCAGGTAACCATGTTACCAGACACAGACTTTAAAACAATCATGACAAATATATTTATTAAAATAGAGAACAGTTTAAGAACTCTTGCAGAGGACTGCAAATAGTAAGATAAAAGCAAAATTCTATAACTATAAAAATCATTATTTGAAATTCAGAATTAAATCAATGAGATTAACAACAGATTCACTGGAGAGAGAATTACCGAACTAAATGATAGGTCAAAAGAAATAAAGAAATTATCAGTCTGAAGCACAGAGAGGCCAAAGAATGAAATATACAAAAAAAAAAAAAAGCTGTAACAGCATAAGAAATATAGTGAATAGAACCCCAGAAAGAATTTAGGTTATATTTGAAAAATTGATGGTTGGAAATTTTCTAAATATGAGCAAGAGCAGAAAACTACAAATTAAAGAAGCCCTACAAACTCTGGCAGAGTAAATTAAAAGAAAGCTACACATATAGATATGATAATAAAACCTCAAAAAAATGAAAAAGAGAAAAAAATGTTAAAAGCAACCAAATGGAAAAGGACATATTACCTCTAAACGACAACAATAGAACTGACATCTGCTTTCTCAAAACCAACAATGAAAGCCAATTGACTCCTTGAATTTCTGAGAGAAAGTAACCGCTGAGTTCAAATTTTACACCCAATTAAAATAAAGTTCAAAAATGGATGGTGACATAAATATATTTTGGACAAAGAAAAACAGAGAAGCTGTCAACATCAGACACTCCTGCAAGATTCTTGGAAGACTGATATAGGTAGGTACATATAAGCTAAAATTGACCATATAACCAAACGCTATATCTTTTAACACTTTAAATATATACATAGAATTAAAATAAACCACAATAAATAGAAAGAAAGAGTAAATGAAGGAATTCTAAGGCTTCTACATTATTTGGGAAGAGATAGAAGTATCAATATATATATTAGACTTCAATGAGTCAAAGATGCATTTTATAACCCTAAAGATCACAGGTAAAAGATTAGTATAACTTCTAAGACAATGAATAAAGGATAGTAACAATTGCTACAAGAAGGGTAAGAAAAGGAAAATAATTATTTAGATATAACTAATTGAAAGCAAAAAGTAAGATAATAGATTTAAAATGTAATTAATATAATTGAATATAAAGGACAGATATTGTCATAAAGAATAATAAAACCAAGTCTAATGATATACTGATTAGAAGAGATACTGAAAATATCAGCATATTAGAAAGATTGAAAGTAAAACCATGGAAAAGGAATAGCATGCAAATATTATCCAAATAAAGTTAGTTTAGTTATATTCATACCAGACCAAATGTACTTAAAGGCAAAAAACACTACTAATAACTTATAATTCTGTAAAATAAGAAAAACACTACTAATAATTTATAACTCTGTAAAAATAAGAAAAAGAAAAAGTTCACAGATTATACAGGTAACTATGTAACCAGACACAGACTTTAAAAAATCATGACAAATATATTTATTAAAATAGAGAACAATTTAAGAACTCTTGCAGAGGACTGCAAATAGTAAAGATAAAAATGAAATTCTATAACTATAAAAATCATTATTTGAAATTCAGAATTAAATCGATGAGATTAACAACAGATTCACTGGAGAGAGAATTACCAAACTAAATGATAGGTTAAAAGAAATAAAGAAATTATCAGTCTGAAGCATAGAGAGACCAGAGCAAAAGAGATAACTGCAGAAACATCAACAAAATGAAAAATGGTGAACTAAAAGGTTTAGTTCACCAGAAAGAGACAAATATTCTAAATTTGAACGTATTTAATAACATAATCTCATGATATATAAAACAAAGAAATACAGGAAAAACAAATCTGTAATCAGAGTGGGATATTTTAATAAGCCTCTCTGAGTACCAGATAGAACAAACAGTTTACAAATCAGTAAAGTTATAGATTATTTGAACAAAACAATTTAGAAAAATTGACATTATAAAACACTGATACTGACAACCATAGTATGCATAGAAAATTTACCAAAATTGCCCATAAGCTGGGTCATAAGGTCTCAACAAATTTCAAAGGATTAAAAACAGAAGAAAGGTTCTGTGGTCATTGTGGAATTAGGCTGGAAGCCAGTCACATAGAGATAACTAGAAACTCACCATATGTCTGGAAATTTAAAAATAGTTCACTTATAAATAATTCATGGATCTGGGACGAAATCATAATGGTTATTAGAAAATATGTTGAACTAAATTATAATAAAAATAAACATCAGTCGGGCGCTATGGCTCATGCCTGTAATCCCAGCACTTCAAAAGGCCGAAGCGGGCGGATAACCGAGGTCAGGAGTTCGAGACAAGCCTGACCAACATCGTGAAATCCTGTCTCTACTAAAAATACAAAAATTAGCCAGGCGTGGTGGCACATGCCTGTAATCCCAGCTACTCAGGAGGCTAAGGCAGCAGAATCACTTGCGCCCAGGAGGCAGAGGCTGCAGTGAACTGAGAGCTTGCCACTACACTCCAGCCTGGGCAAAACAGCAAGACTCTGTCTCAAAAAATAAAAATAAATACATAAATAAACAAACATCAAACCCTGTGGATGAAACAGAGCAATGATTACAAGGACAATTATTAGAAAAAAAGCAAGACTACAAATCAATGATCTAACAGTCTACATCAGTAACAACAGAGAAAGATTGGAAGATAATGATAGCTGTCTGAATCCAACTCTCCTCTCATGTCCTCTCCCCAGAACATAAGATCAATGGGTGCAAATAAAACCTCACAAGAGTCACACTTTTGGCGTTAACCAGGAGGCAGAGACTACCATGAACTTTGTATTTCCTGTACCTAGAGAAATGAACAAGTTCCAACAGAGCTTGCATTATTGCTACAAACCCATGGATGTGTGAAGTCAGGAAAGCAGACCTAGGGGTCTGAAAGTAAAAGAGGAGAGAGAGACAGAGGACACGGATAAGGCATAAACAAAATCACCCTTACAATGAGAAAGTCCAACACTAAGGATGAAAAACTCAACAGAGATCTGCAACTTAGTAATTCACAACACCAACTATAGGGAAGGAGCTTGGAAGTGACCAAAGGTGACAGACTTAGAGAAATATTGCATGTGGGGAAATTAGATAAGTATATAAAGTATGGCAGAAGGGGGAAGAAGGAAAGAAGAGGGGGAAATTAAGACAATATTGTCCACATGCGCCCCTCTGGAGGAAGGTAATGAATGTATCCTCCAGCCTAGAGATAACTGTGGAAACATCAACAAAATGAAAACTAGTGAGCATTTACTATATTTAATTGTAGAGCTAAGATTAAAACAAAAAGTGAGGGCAGGTTTGGAAAAATAATGTGTAGATATTATATGTTCTGATGAAGTAGAAAAAATGCAACTAAAAGACTAGGAAGTAAATGCAGAGAGAAAGGGGAAAATAGACCACTCTTGACTGCTGTGTAGGTAGCAGGTGGGAGTCAAAGGATACCATTTAAATTGGCTTCCCAGATAGTAAAATGTTAAGTAAGAAAAGAAGGGGCCTAAGAGCATAATAAAAGGTATACACATAAAGATAGCCAACAGAATAAAAATACAAACCTTCCTACTACCAGAAAATTTAAAAAATAATAATAAACACACCAAAGAGAGAAACACAGCATAATATACATAGCACATATAAAGTATGATGATATGATCCAGTTGAGACCAAGTATATCCATTATATCAATAAAGATGAAAGTGCTTCGCTTGTCTATTAAAATAAAAACATTTTAAATTTGGCTTATGAAGGAAAAGCCAACATTAGCCTGTATACAAGAAATATGGCCAAAACACGGCATTAAAAAGCTGAAACTAAAGGCGTGCACAAAGACACAACAGATAAAACAAAAACACAATCAGATGGAAATAATAAAAAAGCAGATGTTCTGACTCATATGAGATAAAGTAGAATTCTGGGCAATAAAAATTAAATGAGACATAAGACACCTTCTAATACTAAAAGCTGTAATTCATTATGAAGAGGTAAGTTGCAAATATCTATGCGCCAAAAAGCACAGCAAGTCTTATAAAAAGTGAAAAGTAAAAATAAAGTTTTCAACTCAAAAAGCTAGAAATAAAACAAAAGACACCCCAAAAAAGCACAAGGAGGCAAACACTAATGATAAAAAAAAGAAATTAATAAGGTACAGAATTGAAAAGCATATCAAACCAATAAGCCAAAATTCTGGGTCCTTGGAAAAGTTAACAAACAAATTACTATTAATAGTAAATTTGTTCAAGAAAAAAAGGAGAAAAATATGAAATAATAAACAACAAGTGGAAATGATGATTAACACAGAGAAAAAATTTTTTTTTTTTAGAGATGAAGTCACCCTCTGTTGCCCAGGCTGGAGTGCAGTGGTGTGATCTCAGCTCACTGCAACCTCCGCCTCCCGGGTTCAAGCGATTCTCCTCCTTCAGCCTCCTGTATTAGGCGTGTGCCACCTGTATTAGGCACAGCTAATTTCTGTATTTTTAGTAGAGACAGGGTTTCACCATGTTGGTCAGGCTGGTCTTGAACTGACCTCGTGATCCGCCCTCCTTGGCCTCCCGAAGTGCTGGGATTACAGGTGTGAGCCACCATGCCCGGCCAGAAAAAATTTTTTAAATCACAAGATGCTACTCTGTACACCTTTATGCAAACAAAATTGAAAACTTAGATAAAATGAATATTTTCTTAGAAAGAGACAGTTTACCAAAATTGATCTCTGTAAAAACAGAAAGCTTAAATAGACTCGCTTGTGTAGAAGAAATAGAGGAGTTATCAAGGAACTACAATGTAAAAAAAAAAAAAAACAAAAAAAAAACCGAACAAACAGCAGGGCCAGATGGTTTTGCAGAATAATTTTTAAAACTTTAGAGACCAATTAGTGTCGATGCTATATAAATTACTCAGAGAAAATGTTTTAAAGTATACAGTATTTTTACAAAACAAGTATAACATCCATGACTCAATTTTGTTAAATGTAACACAAAAAAGAAGCTAATAGATAAATATTACTTATAATTATTAATGAAAAACTCCTAAATAAAATATGAACTGAGAAACTTCGATACTTCATTAAGAAAGTAATACACTATGACTGAGTGGAATTTATACTAACAATGTAAGAATGGCTAATATTAGGAAATCTACTGATATAATTTGCCATTTTAATTGGTGGAGAAAGAAACATCATATAATTTTATCATGGATGTTAGAAACGCCTTTGACAAAATCAACCCTCATTCGTAATAAAAATTTCCAGAAAATAAGAATAGATGTATTCTTCCTCAATGTGATTACAGACTACACACACACATACACACACTACATGCTAAATCCATCACTGTAATAAGAATTGAAAAGTGCCATTAAACTGAGAACATAAGTCACAGGGAGAAAATATTTGCAACATATAGGTCTGAAAAGATTAGATCCAAGATATAATGACCTCTTACAATTCAATATTAAAAAGAAAAACAGTTCAATAAGAAAACTGGGAAAAAAGATTTGACCAAATACTATAGAAAAACCATATAAAAACATTTCTTGTTATTTCACACAAGAGGTGCTAAGCATCATTGGTCACAGAAAAATGCAGATTGAAAGCCACAATAAGATACTCTACATACCCATTAGAATGGCTAAAATTTAAAAAACTACTAGCAAATGTTGGTAAGAATGTCAAACAGCAGACACGCTATACACTACTGCTAAGAGTGTGAAACACTACCACCATTTAGGAAATAGTTCGGTATTTTCTAATAAGTGAACATACTCTTACCTAATATGACACAATGATTTCATTCCCAGATATTTACTGGAGATATAAAAACACAAGTCCATGCAAACACCTGTTCATAACATTTCATTCATAGTAGTTCCAAACTGGAAGCAGCTTAGGTGTTCATTAGGAAAATGGATGGACAAATTGTGGTATATTTGTACAATAGAATGCTACTCAGAATTAAAAGGAACACACTACTAATGCATGGAAAACATGAAAGAATCTCAAGTATTATGTTAAGTGAAAAAAATCAGACCTAAAGAGTATACATAGAGAGTTATATGAAATCCTAGACCAGACAAAAGTAATCTATAGTGATAGAAATAACATCACTAATGTATGCTAATGTTAATACTGGTTGGCTCGGGATAGTGTGATTCTTTTTAGTTAGTTATTTAAATATTTTCCTTATTTGTATTTTTGACTTTTTCTGTAGAGAGTGTATATTTGGTTCAAATAAAAAAAGAGGATGGCCAGGCATAGTGGCTCATGCCTGTAATCTCAGCACTTTGGGAGGCCAAGGCAGGAGGGTCACTTGTGTCCAGGAGTTCAAAATCAGCTGAACAACATAGTGAGACCTGTCTTTACCAAAAAAAAAAAAAATCAAAAATTAGCCAGGCATGGTGGGACCTGTAGTTCCAGTACTCAGGAGGCTGAGGCAGGATTGCCTGAGCCTAAGAGACAGAGGCTGTAGTGAGCCATGATCACACCACTGCACTCAGCCTGGTTGACAGAGTGAGACTCTCTGTCAAGCAAAAAAAACAAAAAAACAAAAAAAGAAAGAGACAGAGATAGGATTACATGTTAAGGCAGTGATCCCCAATCCCTGGGCCGAGGATGGGTACTGGACCATGGCCTGTTAGGAATCAGCTAACAGGTGATTTACAGCAGGAGGTGAGCCTTGGCTAGCAAGCATTATCACCTGAGCTCTGCCTCCTGTCAGCTCAGCAGCAGGAGAGTAAACCCTATTGTGAACTACGCATGCGAGGGATCTAGATTGCGCAGCTCCTTATGAGAATCTAATGCCTAATGATCTTAGTTGGAACGGTTTCATCCCAAACCCACCCACCCACCCACCCTCCCTCCCTGATCCCCATTCCTCCATGGAAAAACTCCATGAAACTTGTCCCTGGTGCCAAAAAGGTTGGGGACTGCTGTGTTAAGGTATTTAGATGTCTGTATTTTCTACATTTCCCTCAGCCAAGTACCAATGTACTAGCACATGCTTTCACAGAACGATTAGGCCAAGAATCTTTGAGAAATGTATTAATTTCTCACCACATCATGTCAACCTGCACCACATTTCCAAGGAATTCTACTTTGTTCATGAAAGGTCTCCGTTTTCCTTTTTATGTTTCCATTCTTTTCACGTCAATTCCCTGTCAGAGGAAACACAGAATGAACTGCAGCTACATCAAGGGCAGATTAATTTTAGGTGCAGGTCTAAATATTCTTTACTAGGGATAAGTGTTAAATGAATTAGTTAATCCAGTTTTAGAATACAGAATCAAATTATATATCTTTTTACTTGGTAGATTCAATATTTAACATATTAAAATTTTATGAATCTCGTAACTCATTCAGTTTCCTTTTATGAATGTCATCTTTGATGAATCTATGTCATCTTTCCTGCTTGACTTCTTTCTTTGTGTTTGGGCTGCAATTGGGCTGAAGAAGTTTTCTCAGGTATTAATCCACAGTTATTAAAAACAAAACAAGCCACATAAGAAATTGTTTAGAACATGAATACTACTCTATTACTGTGTGGAGTTCACTGAGTAATCATGAGACCTCAGCTAAGGAAGAGCCCTGTAGCAAACTTTGTAACTAATTAGATTATTATGGCACAAGGGGGTTTTAATCTTTTTTTTATTTTATTATTATTATACTTCAAGTTTTAGGGTACATGTGCACAACGTGTAGGTTTGTTACATATGTATACATGTGCCATGTTGGTGTGCTGCACCCATTACCTCATTATTTAGCATTAGGTATATCTCCTAATGTTATCCCTCCCCTCTCCCCCCACCCTACAACAGTCCCCCGAGTGTGATGTTCCCCTTCCTGTGTCCCTGTGTTCTCATTGTTCGATTCCCACCTATGAGTGAGAATATGCAGTGTTTGGTTTTTTGTCCTTTTGATAGTTTGCTGAGAATGATGGTTTCCAGCTTCATCCATGTCCCCACAAAGGACATGAACTCATCATTTTTTATGGCTGCATAATATTCCATGGTGTATATGTGCCACATTTTCTTAATCCAGTCTATCATTGTTGGACATTTGGGTTGGTTCCAAGTCTTTGCTATTGTGAATAGTGCCACAATAAACATACGTGTGCATGTATCTTTATAATAGCATGATTTATAATCCTTTGGGTATATACCCAGTAATGGGATGGCTGGGTCAAATGGTATTTCTAGTTCTAGATCCCTGAGGAATCGCCACACTGACTTCCACAATGGTTGAACTAGTTTACAGTCCCACCAACAGTGTAAAAGTGTTCCTATTTCTCCTTCAAAATAGTCCTTGGAATTTTAATCTTCAGAAGACTAAATTATGTTTGTCCATTTGTTTACAGCTTATAAAAATGCTGTCTCTACCATTATATAATCTTTTAAATAATTAATTTAGAAAATAGGAGAATTTGCTAACTGTGCAAGTAGTATAAGCTACTGTGACCCCTGTAGTCATTGGTTAAATCTCATTGACCATATGATCTCACAACTAATAAATCCTAATTAAATATTTAGTATTTAAGATCCTAAATATTTAGGATTTAAAATATTCATATGTTGTTTGCAAAATTTTACAAAAATCATTACTGCTCCCTCAGAGCTCTGTATACTTTGCATTTATCTTCAATGAGCTCCTCCTCACTGAGACCCTAGCATAATATAAATTCATTATTCAATGTCTCCAGGGAAAAAGCTTTTCTAGCATGCAAATTTTAAGCACAAGAAGCATATACTTTTAAATAATTATACTTTTTAAATAAATTTAATGGAAATATTTGTTAAATGTTATTTTTATCCCCACCTTTTAAACAAAAATGCCTATAACCTAATTTAATGATAATACTTATACATTAGCCAACATAGCAACTTGTAACATCCTCAGATCAATCTTTTAAAATTATCATTATCATCATTTGTTATGATTATTATTATTCAATCCATGGAATATTACTTTAATTTAATTTCAATTAACTTTAATTTTAGAGTTTAGAGTTTTTTCAATTTACTTTTTTTAACTTAAACATTTTTTAGGCCCGGCACGGTGGCTCACGCCTTTAATCCCAGCACTTTTGGGAGGCCAAGGCAGGCGGATCATTTGAGGTCAGGAGTTCAAAACCGGCCTGGCCAACATGGTGAAACCCCATCTCTACTAAAAACACAAAAATTAGGCCAGGCGCGGTGGCTCATGCCTGTAATCCCAGCACTTTGGGAGGCCGATGTGGGCAGATCACGAGGTCAGGAGACCGAGACCATCCTGGCTAGCAAGGTGAAACCCCGTCTCTGCTAAAAATACAAAAAATTAGCCGGGCGTGGCAGCGGGCGCCTGTAGTCCCAGCTACTTGGGAGGCTGAGGCAGGAGAATGGTGTGAAGCCGGGAGGCAGAGCTTGCAGTGAGCCAAGATCACGCCATTGCACTCCAGCCTGGGCGACAGAGGGAGACTCCATCTCAAAAAAAAAAACAAAAATTAGCCAGGTGTGGTGGTGGGCGCCTGTAATACTAGCTACTTGGGAGGCTAAGGCAGGAGAATTGCTTGAGCCCGGGAGGCAGAGGTTGCAGTGAGCAGAGAGTACGCCGCTGCACTCCAGCCTCGGTGACAGAACGAGACTCTATCTCAGAAAAAAAAAAAAATTATATGTTGTGAAAAACACATAACATAAAATTTACCACATTAATTATCTTTAAAGTGTATAATTCAGTAGTGTTAGGTTTATTCAACCATAGTGCTCCAGAACTTTTGGAGTTTTTTAACAGCCTCATTATAAAGTCAAAACCAGTATCAAAATATTATTTTAATTTAGGTATATTGAATAGGCTTGTGATTGGTATTGTATACATCATCAGAAATTTGGATTTGTTAAATAGAATCATTTGTAAGAGGAGTTTTCTATACAAGGGCAATTATTGTGTTTTTCTCATTTGTCTCTCTTTATGATAAAATTATGACTTGAATTTTAGGTCCCACGTCTTTATTTGAGATATTGTTAGTTAACTCTGTTGAGAGGTTCACAGTCGTAGTTGTGGATGAGTGCAGTTGCTGCTGCACTACAAATGCTTGAAATGCATGTGATTAAATTACATTCTGGTGGCCTGTCTCTGGAGACTCTCTAATCAGTGTATGCCAATAGCAATGACAGAAGACATAAACTGGGCTCTAAAATGATAATAGTATTGGCTGCCTTCATATAGCAGGGTAAATGACTTTAGAGCTTTGACTTCAGGCTTCTTCAACATGAACCAATAAAATTTTTTAAAAGAGATTTTAGAAAATGAGTGTGTTACGAAGGATGAATAAATCTTAAATGCCAAGTTGACTCAAGAGGCAACTTGAACTAATTAGCATGTCAGCACTAACTCAAGCCAGGTAGTCGAGGATGCTGGTGGCATGAGTTATGCCATCTCTCCCAGATGCAGGTATGAAGATGGAGTGTGCAGGCCCTGCCATAAGCAGGCTGTTCCTTTGGTGTCTTCCTGTGGCCCTTGTCTGGGTCCCTTCTTTTCCTTCTAACTAAGCCTCATTTCCCGTGTCATTACCACCGCCACATTCTTATTAGCTGTCAGTCAAGGTGCTAGAGTCAGATGGGCCTGGGTGACGGTGGGTAGAATTACTGGACCTCATCAGACCAGTCTCCTCTTCTGTAAAATGGGGAAATAATGCCCACTTCATAGGCTTCTTGTTAGGATTAAACTGGATAATCCTTTCATTGCAGGAAGCTCAAGCTAGGAAAAAGGTCCACTATTTTTTGACAGTTTTTATACCCTGGAGTAGAAGTGTGTGGAAAGGGACTGCTATGCTAAAATCGCCAGTAGTGTTTCTGTTTTTGTTTTAGAAACAACTATATTGTTCCTTTGTTTAAGTAAAGTCTCTATTTACTTTTTGGTTCTATACATGGAAAAGTCAGCGTCCTATTCTGGAATGGAGATTTTGGCATTTGAGGAGCTCAACTGCTCTACATGATAACATAGTTTAATAGCCAGCTTTCTTTGTAGCATTGTCACTTTTTCTATTCTATATTTAAACTGTACAGGGTATTTATTGTAGCTATGGGAGAAATAACCACCTTTCCCTAGAAAGGAAGCCCTACACACACTGTGAGTAGCCTGACTGTGAAGCGTGAGTGGAATGTCACTCCCACCGTGAGCTGCCTCGTTGGTCCCTCGAGCTCAGTGGCTGAGGGATGAGAACTGGTAAGGGGATTTGGGGGGTTGGGATGGCCCAGGGCAGTCATATCTAGTGTTCAGTTTAATGCGCAGATCAAGTTTTTATTTCTGCTTTGTTATCCACAGGTTTTAGTCACATTGTGCTAAACATTAAAGTTAGTTCTAATGAACTGTGCTTTGGGGGAGGGTCTTAGGTTTGTTTCTATACTGGGAGAATAGGAAAGAGGCTGAGAGGTGACCTGCTTAGGGGCAGTTGAAGGTTGCCGAGATGACAAGAAACAGTACATATCTGTAGAATATACATTCCAGGATTTCCAGAGATATTAGAGTTCCAGAGATCAAACAATGCAGATTTGGATTATTGCTATTTGGGTGTTAAAACAAGTGAAATGTTCCTGCTATTTGTGCAGAACAATATCTGCTTTCAAGTTTTTTGTACTTTAAGAAGGTTTTCCTAAGATAGAAGGGGTCGTCTATATCCAAAGAATGGGTTAAGAACCGTGAAACAACCCCAGTGGTGATATTTTAGGGAAGGTAAATTGTACCGGGTAGGCTATTGCCTACTTACAAATTGGTTCCTGTTTTGTTCCAAAAATAAAGAGCATCTCAGAGCCCTCTCACCTTCTCAGAAAATTTGGAAGCCATTAAAGAGTTGGATCTGTGTTTCCTGGTCTGGTTCCTATGCTTACTTTTTTTTAAGCTATTTATTGAAAGGAATAAAACATCTACCTTGATTTTTTAAATTAACTTTTAAGTTCAGGGGTACATGTGCAGGTTTGTTATATGGGTAAACTTCTGTCATGGGGGTTTGTTGTACAGATTATTTTGTCACCCAGCTATTAAGCCTATTACCTATTATTTTTCCTGATCCCCTCCCTCCTCCCACCCTTCACCCTCTGATAGGTTCCAGTGTGTGTTAAAACGCCCACCTCATAAACATCTTGTGCCACTAGATAGAAAATGTATTTAAAGATTATCTCTACATCCCTTATTCTCCCCTATCTGGCAGCTCCTATCCTTGCCCATGCCCATTTTAGTGCTCCAGTAACATGTTGTTGGGTAAGTGACATAGGCTATAGAGAAGGAAGGTGATGCTGGTGATGTGGCCAACAGGACTCGAGTCTCCAAAATCTCTGTGTAAGGGGCAGTGTTACCTTGGGTGTCAGGATTACAGTTACAGAGAAGAGAGCTAAGTTAAGAACTTCAAGAGGAATAGTCCTAGACTTTTCATTTGGAACCTCCCACCACGTGTGTGCCAAATGGAGGAGGATTTCTGACTTAAAAGTTAAAAGTCATGTGAATGGGGGTTTACACTGAGTGCATGCAGACAACCAGGAGAGTGGCAGCTGAAGAACTAGAAATGGACTGATTGTCAGGATGTGCACACTTTAGTGTTGGGTTCTAGTGTCGGCTTCTACTTGTATAATATTTTGGAATCTATGTTTTGGTTAATGCAGGAAGAAACTGAACATTTAACTTTCTGTCTGAGGCATATCCTATTTCTTTATTTCTGGATTTTTAAATAACATTATTTCTCTACATTGTCAGATACAATACGTTCCTCTTCAAAGGTTTAACTGTTAGCTTCCCTGTTCTTTGTTCCCAAGATCAACTTCCTTATTTGGAAAAAGTCCTTATTCATCTTGTAAACTACCCTTCCCACCCTTGCAGTGCTCAGACATGCCCAAACCTGCCTTGTCAGCAGCCTTGACTTATCACCTTTACTTCTTCCCTTTTCTGCTTCAGCCATCAAAACTCTTGTGTTATTACCTTATTTAGAGAAGTTTAAGCTTTAGCCAATCGGGATTCTTCAGATTGTGCAGTTCAACCCCAGCCAACAGGTGAAGGACACAGAAACAAGAATTGCATTAGGAATAAAAACCCCTTCTCTCCTTTGTTCGGGGTGCTCTTGAGACCATGCCCGGCACAAGCAGCACCCTTCTGCAGAAGTAAAATTTGCCTTGCTGAGAAAATCTTGTTTAAGTGCTCATTTTCTTTGTGGCACCGAGCATTTGTTTCTAACAACATTAACTCTTGGCTTCATGGGTTTTACTTAAAATGGTTTGTGGAGATACAATGTTTACTGGAACCAAAAACATTTTGCTGTATTTTAAGACAATTTAAGTGCCTGGTGCTCCTGGGTATCAAAAATCAGCTGAAGGCTATTGTTATCAGCCAAACTCATTTTCTATTTATAAAATAATATGGAATGCTGATTTTATTATTATAAGAAAGGTTAGCAGCATGCCTCCTTAGACAATATATGCCCAATAACAGTCTATAATCTCTCAAAGTTATTATGGAAGACACAAAGAAGCCTGGACGGAAGTAGTGGCCAGTTTACTTGAAAGAAATCTCTTTCTTCCATTTTTTTTACTGCCAGGATAATTAGATATAAAACATTTTCTTAAAACTGTAAAAGGTAGGACTTTATATTTGTCCTCTAAAACTTTTATCCATTGACTGACTTAGTAACTTGATATATTACATGGCATTTTAATTTCAACATTTGGGAAGGGAGAATTATCCCTGAAAACACTATTTGTTATTGGGGCTTTGAGGCACTAAGAGTATCTCGCTTTATAAAATCCAGAGGAATTCTAATTTCAAACTTTTGCCGGATTTGGGGTAATTTGGCTGTTTACACCATCTCCATGGTGATTTCCAACACATTTCACACTTAATCTTAAAAATGAGTGTTTTCTACCACATCTTCCACCCACTCTTTTTCTCTTGCAGAAGCTGTTTTGGGTGATACACAATAACTAACTATATTCATATATATTCCAGCAGTTATGTTTACAAACAGATACAATTGCCTGGCAATTTAGTTACTTCTGGATTAAATCTTATTAATTACCTTTTTTTTAAGTATAAATTTAAACACAAATTATCTCACAGATCACCTTCCTTATTTTAATAATTATGAGTTTCCATAATCATATTGCATGAGACTCATCATTATATTTATGCCAGTAAATACTGGAAAAAATATAAGACATATTCTTTAATACTGAGTTATGGTAACAATAGCAAACATTTAATTATGCTTACTATGAGCAAAGTGCTTTAATCCTCACAAGAACGCTCTGAGGTAGGTAATATTCTCATTCCAAGTTTATCAATGAGAAGAGTAAAGCCCAGATAGGTTAAATAAATTTCCCAGTCACATAGCTAATAAGCAATGGATATGAAACTGGTATCCTAATCAGTTTGCTCTCAAAGCCAGTACTCTTAAGCTGTACGTGTTTTATCATTTGGTAATCCTGCACACAGACAGTATTTCTTTCTTGTTTAAGTTGGCTGGAAGCTACATATTAAGAAATAAATCACTGTGGATGAGAGTGGACTTTTGTAATCAAATTCTCTTAACAGTATTACTGATGAGTATTACTGATAGTAGGTAATTTAGTTCATTCCCCCTTTTGCTACAGAACTGCTCCAATAGGTCCTAGATGTGGATTCACTTCACCATAGCAGGCCACAGCTGCATGAGCAAGCTGGAACCTCCACCACCTGCATCCCTGGCTCGGATACCCTGTAATGGACTGTTTTACTTGTAGTCAGAGACAGCATCCTGAGAGAGTCCCTTTTGCTATTCCTTGGGATACCTCCTTCTTATTCAAGGGGCAGTTCCTCTTATATTTCCTCCTTTACACTGAGGGTTTTCCTTTATTGCCCTGTGCTAAAACCCAGGCACTGAAGTGAGATCACTAGCCAAACACTTCATGGGGATCTTCTTAAATGCTACCTACAATAAACAAGAACAGACAGGCCCACAAGATTAACAGGCACCAGCCAAGGAAGAAATTCTGGACAGAACTCTATCTACTGACATTCTTGCTTCTAGTCTCGAATATGGTAAAAGAACACAGGTTTAGGAATTACGACTTTAGTACTAAGTGTGCCAGTAAATTCTTATGGAACTGCAAATTATTTAGTCACTCTGGGCACCAATTTTCTCATTTGTAAAACAGAGAAAAAAGTTATTTCCCAACTTTACTTTACAGGGTTGAGATGATTAAATATCTTAGAGTATTTTGAAAACTAGAAGGCACTACACAAATAAAATCTGGAAGCATACGGTATTTCCATACAGCACATTAATACAAGCATAACACTGCGGCTTGTAGGAAACAGAATCAGTGTCCAGGGGTTGAGAATTTGCACATCCTTTCTATGCAAGAAGATTCTGATGACTACAGGAAATAAGATTGAGAACAGGTTCTAGGGAAATTTGGTCTTTTCTCTCTAATCTTTATAGCATGACATTTTGTTTATGGGTTTGATTTTAAGCTCAGTGGACTGCAGGCCTCTCTGTGAAGTTTCTGCTCCTAGGATAAAAGCAAAAGTTACATGCGAATACTTCCAAATTGAAAATATGAGTCTTAAGCTAATTGTCAAGGGCAAGAAAGAGATCCCAAAGAGCAACACTTTTAAATGTTCCAGTTTGGGGTATCTAGTTTAGGATAAGCTTTTTGTGATAAGCAGAGTTTAAAATGCCTCTCTGCCCCACCCCAGTTCGAGATTTCCTGCCCTAATCTTTGAGACTGTGAGTATAATGAGCTGTCATGCCTGCTATTATGAATGTACTTAATATTGCTAATCAGTTGACTTTGAGTTAGTCAAAAGGGAGTTAATCAGGCCCAGGTAGGTCTAATCTAATCAATTACTTGTGCCCTTTAAATGCAGAGAATTTCCTCTGGTGGGCAGCAAAAGAGGAAGTCAGAGAGATTCCAAGTAAGAGATGGATTCAACATGGCCCTGCTATCTTAGAAGGTGGAGGGGTCACATGGCAAAGCATGCAGGTGGCCTCTACAAGCTGAGAGTGGCCTCAGCCAATAGCAAGCAAGGAAGCTTCTATTTCCATCTTACAACTGCAAGGAACTAAATCCTGCCAATAACCAGAAGAAGCTTAGAAGTGAATTCTTCCCCAGATCTAGGTAAGAGCCCCTCCTGGCCAATAACTTGATTTTGGCCTTGTAAGGCCCTAAGGAGAGAATTTGGTCAAGCTTGCCTGCAATGACCTACAGAACTATGAGCTAATAAATGGGTGCTATTTTAAGCTACTAAGTTTGTGGTTATTTGTTAAACAGCAATTGAAAATTAAAACACTATTGCCTATATTTATGTTTCTACATTGCATTTATTCCTGTTTTGACTCCTTTTGTTCTACCACTGAAAAATGTATTCTGTCTTCCTTATAGCTGTAACTAGGAGTTCTTTTTCTACTGACTTCATCTCCCAATGATACATCTGATATTAAATACGGATGAGATATACTCATGCATCCTTTCATTCCATAAACAGTCATTAAGTGCCTATTATGTGCACTAATGCACATATCTGGGAGTAAAATAATGAAACAAATATTGTCTTTGTTCTCATGGAGCTTGCATTCGGACAAATAAAACAAGTAATCATCAAATAAACTATAACATCAGCCACTGTGAAGTCTAAGAAAGGATGGTTGGTGAGGTCAGTGGCCAGCTACTGTTGGCTATGGCAAGGAATTTAGATTTAATGGGGAAGTTGTTGGAGAGCTTTGAGTAGGTGAGTGACAAGATTAGATTTTTTTTGTAAAAGGATCACTCTGACTGCTTTGAGGATAATATACCCAATTGGGAGGTGGTAGGTGGGAAGGTAAAGTGAGAGAGGTAAGGGGAGGTGATAGGGCTAGGGAAAGACAGAAGTCTGAAGGAGACATTCTGGTAGCCAGCACTAGATGGGAGTGGTAAAGGTCATGGGAAGTGATTACATTTGGAATATATGTGAAGGTACAAGAAGATTAAACTGAAAACTAATCTTCAGCTCTTGAATACAAGTGGTTGAGGTGGCTCTTGAGTGATTGGCTCAACTCCTTCACTCCCCATTGATTATCACCTTGCATATCAGCTGGCATTCAGATTCCAATTTTGGCTTGGTACATTATGTATATGATTTCACTTCCTCCTTAAAATAGTCATATGAAGTGGGTAGCTTTAATCCTATTAATATTATTCTACATTATGGATATTCAGGGTTGTTTGTAAACAGATAAAACTGTGTTTGCATGTGTGTTTACCAGCAGTTTGATGTTTAATCATTTCTACAAGTTCTCTTCTACTTGAAAACCAACCACACCTTCTTTAAGACTTTTTTTTTTCTTTCACATATGATTCTTGATACAGATGTCAGAGGCCAGAACCTGTCAAGAGTGGATAATTATAGCTGAGTCCAGGGATCCTGGAATGGAATTTTTACTTTTGGAATTTTCTTCTGCATTTAGAACATATGGCCTGAAGCAAAGACTGTTGCTAGCTCTGATCCCAGTTTCCATAAACATTGGTGTCTTTTCTGAGTGTGCCACTAGAGCAAGGGAGAGCATCCTGAGAGATTATTCTATATGATGCTGAGTCAGAGCAGTCTCTATAGTATCATTAGTTGAAAGCAGAGTGCTATTTTAGGTTTCCACCTCTGACACTTGATTTTTGAAAAGCTCTCTAACACATGCAAGTAATGGAGTATCTGATTGTCTAAAATAGTCTAAAACAATCCATTATAAATTCTTCACAATTCCTTTATAATCGAGTTGTTTAAAATGAAAACTAAAACCAAATATAGAATGTCGATCCTCTTGGCATACTTTTAGGAAGTGAAAAGGATAATTTCTGTTCCTTAAATCATTATTTTGAATACCTACTATGCACAAGCCACTGTGTCAAAAACTTAGGCCACCAAGATAATTCAAAAGCAACCCAGTCCTTGCCCTCATGGAGCTTTAAGTCTAGTAGAATAAGAAATTATTAATCAAGTACTCACACAAATAAGTCTATAGTTACAAACTGAGAAATACTATGAAGCAAAAAGCAACATAAATCTTACTTTTATATTAAATATAAAAAGACCTTGCTGTATGTGTATTTATCTATGTCCTGAGAAAATTTGGAGAATGAAATGAATCATCAAAAATATGAATATTCATAAATTTTCTGGGAGCTATTATTTAGAAACATTTTAAAATAAACAAAAAGTTGTTATTTTTTCATTAACAAAGCACAACATCAGCATTTGACCTTTTACAGATCCCACATGGTACTGCCATCCTACTGAGCTAGCATGGCACATGGCCTGCATTTCTTTATATAACTTCTGTATTTTTATGTCTTCATTCACTCATTATTCTTTCAAGAAAAACTCTATTATCTTTTCTATAAAATTGCCAGCCTTTGCATAAGTCTCAAAATTGTACAATAACGATAAAAATAATACTTGTCATTATATTCCTATTATGTACCAGACATGATATATGTATACATAAATATATATATATATACTCATTTAATTTTTTTTTTGGCAATCTTGAAATGTAGGTACAGTTGATTCTTTGCATCTGTGGGTTCCACATTCATGGATTAAACCAACTAAGGATCAAAACTACCTGGAAAAACAATTGCAATTGTACTTAGCATGCATAGACTTTTCTTCTTGTCATTATCCCCTAAAAATACATTAATAACAACTACTTACATAGCATCTACATTATATTAGGTAGTATAAGAAGTCTGGGGTTGATTTAAACTATATGGGGAGCATGTGCATAGGTTTTATGCAAATACGATGCTTTTTTTTAATTTTTAAAATTTTTTAAAAATATTTAATTTAATTTTAAGTTCTGGGATACATGTGCAGGACGTGCAGGTTTGTTACATAGGTAAATGTCTGCCATGGTTGTTTGCTGCCCCTATCAACCCATCACCTAGGTATTAAGCCCAGCACGCATTAGCTATTTATCCTGATGCTCTCCCTTTCCCCAGCCCCTCAACCGGCCCCAGTGTGTGTTGTTCCTCTCCCTGTGTCCATCTGTTCTCATTGTTCAGCTCCCACTTATAAGTGAGAACATGCAATTTTATAAAAGGGACTTGAGCATGCTTGGATTCTGATATTTGAAGGAGGTCCTGGGACAAAACCCCCATAGATTGTGAGGGATAACTATGTTAGCCTTATTTCATGTGAGGAAACAAGACCCACAGAAATTAGTAAGTTACTCAAGACAATGCAGATACTTGTTATTTTAAATTCAAATCAGGCTGATCAGGTTCTAAGTCATGCATCTTTTCATTACACTATTATGGTAAGGACAATGACACAGGTACAACAATCGTTACATTTCAAGATGGTGTGTGATGAGTGCCATGTTCTGAAATTAGGATTATAGATTGGAAAGAGTGGCATTTTTAGCCAAAGTGGCTAAATAGAGGATACCATATCCTCTATTTACCAGTTCCCAGATCTGCCACATTTTTTCTTTTTGAGGTCTCTACCTAGTACATCATTATCTCCCTCTCCTTTATCCAAACACATTGAGGGTCCTTATAAATGGAGGAGAAAAGACTACTGCTGTCTTTAAAAGTGTTCTCCACTAAAAAGTTTTATTAGGAGTGTAGGAGACAGATTTGTAGTCTAATGTACTTACTCCACTTCTCATTCCAGTTTTTGTAAGAGATACTCAATTGGTGATTCAAGACTGTTTCAGTGTATCAAATAGGTATGTAATATCATTTTCTTGCTTTTAGCAGTAATGGCATATTTGATATCTCCACTCTGAATTTCTCTGTTGATTTAGAAGGCTCATGAAGGCTCATCTGGTAGCATCTTGTGAGACAGTGCCAGCTGGTGAGGCAAATGGCAATGTGGGCTCGAACTGCATCTCCCTAGCCTTGTATCCAATTTGGATCACTTTTTGGTATATGCCAAGCAAACTTGCACTCAAAAGTGGCCTGCATTTTAGGCACATAAATTTAACAACTATGATTAGGGTGGAGAAAAAAGACGATAAATTACACGAATACACTGTAATTTTGCAGAGCTTTTTTAAAAATTCCTAATGCAAGAAATATTTAAACCAGAGTTGGCAAACTTAAAGCCACTGTTAATTTCCCCAACATCCTTGTAACTGTGCTTACGTTTCTTACCCTTCCCCAGAGTCCTGTGATTTCCTAAATAATGCATATGTGTTCCAAGACATAACATGAGTATTGGATGTTTCAATCAAAAGGCTTGAATCGGAATCTGTTACCCGGAGTCGATCTTGGGCAAGTCACTTGTGTTCTAAGAGTATCATTTCTCTCACTGGAAAAATGGTAGCTAAGTTGACATTTGCTATTTGTTTTTAAAAAGAAAACATATTCGTATACCCAAAGAGTGTTTTGTGGCAAACAAGAGCTTTCTCTTCCTGGAAGAGAGTCTCCTTAGTTTTAGCAAAGAGGCTTCAAGGATTTGCAAATTGGCAGGGCTGCCGAAATGCCACAGACTTGAATTCTGTCAACTGATTCTCTAAGAGTAGTAAGATAACTACGTTGACCTTATATGCTTACGTTTATTTTAATCTTATTATAATTGTGAATCCCACTGAAGGACATTAATAATACTGGTTGAATTTTATACTTTTAAAGAAAAGAATACAATTGTCTTAGACTGTTCGGGTTGCTTTAACAAAATACCACCCAGTTCAAAATACCAGATGGCTTATAAACAGAAATGTATTACTTACAATTCTGGAGAATGGGAAATCCAAGATCAAGGCACCAGCAGATTCAAGATCCAGGCACTGGCAGATCCGGTGTCTGGTGAGGGCCTGTTTCTTCGTTCACAAACGGCCTGTCTTCTTACTTTGTCTTCACCTGGTAGAAAGGGTGAGGGAGCTCTTGGATCTCTTTTATTATAAGGGCACTAACTCCATTCAGAGTATTGCTCTCTTTAGAAGTGTTCTCCACTAAAGAGTTTTATTAGGAGTGTAGGAGACAGATTTGTAGTCTAATGGACTGACTTACTTTCACTTCTCATTTCAGCTTTTATAAGAGACACTAAGTTTGTGATTCAAGGCTGCCTAATCACTTCCCGAAGTCCTCACCTCCTAATACCATCACACAATGGGTTAAGATTTCAACATACGAATTTTGGGAGGATGCAAACATCCAGTCTATTGCACTATGGTCATACAAAATATTTCTGGTTTTCAAACACCGCATGTTCTCACTCATAGGTGGGAATTGAACAATGAGAACACATGGACACACGAAGGGGAACATCACACACCAGGGACTGTTGTGGGGTGGGGGGAGAGGGGAGGGATAGCATTAGGAGATATACCTAATGCTAAATGACGAGTTAATGGGTGCAGCACACCAACATGGCACATGTATACATATGTAACAAACCTGCACGTTGTGCACGTGTACCCTAAAACTTAAAGTATAATAATAATTTTAAAAAATATTTCTGGTTTTCTTTCTAGGAACATGATATGGTTGCACTCTTTCCCCCATCTCCTCTTTGGATAAAGGAATGTTTGAGTAGAAGCGACTTACATCACTATTAGTGAAAGTTTTAAGAAACTGTGTCTATTTGCCACTTCTCTCTTACACAGTTAGGCAAATTTGGAATGATGGCTATTTATCAACCTGTGAATATGGATGCCTGGATTAAAGCTTCTAGCCAATTCATGATGTGCATGTAGAAGGAATGAGAAATAAACCCCCATGTGCTAAGCATTTAAATTTTGGATCTTTTTAAAAATATATTTATTGTGCTAAGAACACCTAACCTGAGATCTATCATCTTAACAAATTTTTAAGCGTACAATACAGTATTGTTAGCTGTAGGCACAATGTTATATAGCAGATATCTAGAATGTATTCATCTTGTATAAATGAGGTTCTATGCCCGCTGATTAGCAGCTCCGTTTCTCTCTCCCCATAAGTCCCTGGAAAGCAACATTCTACTCTGTGATTCTAAGTTTGACTGCTTTAGGTATTTCCTTTAAGTGAACTCATGCAGCATTTGTCCTTCTGTGACTAGCTTATTTTATTCAGCATAATGTCTTCAAGGTTCATTGAAAGTTTATTCAATGTTGTTGCATTTTGCAGAATTTTCTTCTAAGGCTAAATAATAACCATTGTACGCATATATATCAGTTTTATTCATTCATCTTTCCATGAGCATTTAGGTTGTTTCTACTTCTTGGCTAATGTAAATAGTACTGAAATGAATATGGGAATGCTAGTATCTCTTTGAGATCCTGGTTTTGATTCTTTTGAATAAATATCCAGAAGTGGAATTGCTAGGTCATATAGTAATTCTATATTTAATTATATATATATTTAGCATATATATATATATGCTAATAAAGTTATGAGGCCAAAAAGTGCCAGCACCTGCCATCTGCAATATGGAGAACCAGGAAAGATGGTGGTATAATGCAGTCTGAGGTAAAAGGCCTGAGAATTGGAAAGCCAATGGTGTAAGTCCCAATATAGGTCCTAAAGCCCATGAACTAAAGCATGTATGTCGGGCAGAAGAAGATGTATGTCCCAGCTCAAGCACAGAAAAGAAATTTGCCTTTCCTCCACCTTTTTGTTCTATCCTCAATGGATTGGCTGATGCCCACCCACATTGGTGAGGGCAGTCTTCTTTACTCAGTCTACTGATTCACATTCTAATCTCTTCTTAAGACACTTCCACACATACATACTTAGAAATAATGTTTTACCAGCTATCTGGGTATCCTTTGGCCCAGTCAAGTTGACATGAAATATTAACCATTTACATGCCACACTGGTTTTTGATACCAACTGCTCCATTTAATATTCCCACCAACAGTGTACAGGGGTTCTCATTTCTCCACATCTTCACCAACAATTGAACAAATGTCCCTTCTTTTTGTAATGCCCATTCTGACAGGTGTGAGGTAATATCTCATTATGGTTAGTAACATTGAGTATCTTCTCATATATGCTTTGGTCCCTTGCATGTCCTCGTTAAAAAAGTGTGTATTCAAGTCTTTAGCTCATTTAAAAATCAAGTTATTAGTTTTCTTGCTAATGAGTTGTTTACTTTTCTTGTATATTTTGGAAATTAACCCCTTATCAGACATATGGTTTGCAAATGTTTTCTCCCACTCCATAAATTGCCTTTTCATTTTGTTGATTATTTTACTTGCTGTGCAGGAGCTTTTTAGTTTAATATAGTCCTGTTTGTCTACTTTTGCATTTTTTGCCTCTTCTTTTCATTTCATATCCATAAAAGCATTGGCAAGACCAATGTTGCCTTATGTTTTCTTCTGTAAGTTTTATAGTTTTAGGCATTATGCTTAAATCTCTAATCCATTTTGAGTTGATTTTTTTGTGTACGTTGTAAGATAAAGATCCAGTTTCTTATTTTTCACATATGGACATTCAATTTTCCTACCACCATTTGTTGAATAGACTATCTTTCCCCATTGTGTGTTTTTGACACCTTTGCTGAAGATCAGTTAACCCTATAGATGCATGATGATGTGGTTTGGCTGTATTGCCACCCAAATCTCATCTTGAATTGTAGCTCCCATAATTCTCACATGTCATGGGAGGGACCTGCTGGGAAGTAACTGAATCATGGGGTGCGTCTTTCCTGTGCTGTTCTTGTGACAGTGAATAAATCTCATGAGATCTGATGGATTTATAAAGGGGAGTTCCCCTGCACAAACTCTCTTGCCTGCTGCCATGTAAGACATGACTTGCTTCCCCTCCACCTTCTGCCATGATTGAGGCCTCCCCAGCCAAGTGGAACTATGAGTCAATTAAACTTCTTTTCTTTATAAATTACCCAGTCTTGGCTAGGTCTTTATTAGCAGCATGAGAACAGACTAATGCACATGAATTTATTTCTGAGCTCTCCATTATGTTCCATCAGTCTATATGTCTGTTTTCATGCCTGTAGTATAATTTTTCTACTGTATACTTATAACATATTTTGAAATTAGGAAGTGTTATGTGCCTCCAGCTTTGTTTTTCTTTCTCAAGACTGCTTTGGCTATTCATGATCTTTTGTGGTTCTATGTGAATTTTAGGATTGTTTTTTCTGTTAATATAAAAAAATAGGCCCTGAGATTTTGATAGGGATTACACTGAATCTGTAGATCACTATAGGAAATATGGATATTTTAATAACATGCATTCTTCCAATCCATGAAAACAGGATGTCTTTCCGTTTATCTGTCTTCTTTAATTTCCTTCATCAATGTTTTACAATTTTCAGTGTAAAAGTGTCACTTTTTTGGTTAAGCTTATGTGTAACTATTTGATTCCTTTTGTTGCTAGTTATAAGTAGTATTGAATTCTTAATTTAGCTTATGGATAGTTTATTGTTTGTGTATAGAAATGCCACTGATTTTTGTGTGATGATTTTGTATACTGCAACTTACTAAATTCATTTAATAGTTCTAATTTTTTTTGGTCGAGTCTTTAGGGTTTTCTCTATATATATTATTATGTCATCTTCAAATAGAGATAATTTTACTTCTTCCTTTCCAATTTGGATGACTTTTATTTCTTTTTTGCCTAATTGTGGCTAGGACTTCTGGTACTATGTTAAATAGAAGTGGCAAGAGTGGGCTTCCTTGCTTTTTTACTGAGCTTAGAGGAGCAGTGTTCAACTTTTCACTATTGAGCATAATGTTAGCTGAGGGCTTTTCATATATAGCCTTCATTATATTGAGGTTCTTTCCTTCTGTTCCTAGTTTGTTGAGAGTTTTTATCACAAAAATTTGTAGAATGTTATCAAATTCTCTTTTATGTCTTTTGAGATGATCATATGGCTTTTATTCATCTTTCATTCTTTTAATGTGATGTATCACATTTGTTGATTTGCATATGTTGAATCATCCTTGCATCCTGGGGATAAATCCCCCTTGGTCATGGTGAATGATTCTTTTAATGTGCTGTTGAATTTGGTTTGCTAATATTTTGCTGATGATTTCTGCATCTATATTCATTAGAGATATTGACATGTAGTTTTCTTTTGTCGTGGTGGCTTTGTCTAGTTTTTTCATCAGGGTAATTCTGGCCTCATAAAATAAGTTTGGAAGTGTTTCTTTCTCATCAATTTTTTGGAAGAGCTTGAGAAAAATTGGTATTAATTCTTCAAGTGTTGCATACAATTCATCAGTGAGGTGTTTGGTCCTGAGCTTTTCTTTGTTGGAAGATTTCTGGTTACTGATTAAATATCCATACTAGTTAAAGGCCTGTTCAGACTTTTTATTTCTTCATGATTCAGTCTTGGTAGGATGTATGTTTCCAAGAATTTATCCATTTCTTCTAGGTTTCCCAGGTTTCTGGTGTATAATTGTTAATAGTAATCTCTTATAATCCTTTGCATTTCTGTGGTATCAGTTGTAATGTACTCTGTTTTCTGATTTTATGTGAGTCTTCTCTCTTTTTTCTTGGTTACTCTAGCTTAATATTTTCAATTTTATCTTCTCAAAAGCCAACTCTTAGTTTCATTGATTTTATATTGTTTTTCTGTTCTTCATTTTATTTATTCTGCTATAATCTTTATTATTTCCTTTAGTCTGCTTTGGATTTAGTTGCTCTTATCTTTCAATTTCCTTGAGATATACAATGGGGTTTTTTATTTGAGACCTTTCTTCTTTTTTAACATAGGCATTTGTCACTGTAAACTTCCTTCTTAGTACTTCTTTTGCTGCATTCAGAAAGTTTTGTTAAGTTCTATTTATATTTTTATTTGTTTCCAGATATGTTTTGTTTGGATTTCTTTTTTGACCCATTGGTTGTTCAAAAATGTATATTTAATTTCCACATACTTGCAACTTTTTCGGTTTTCCTATTGTTATTTATTTCTAGTTTTATTACATTTTGGTTGAAGGGGTACTTGGTATTATTTCAATATTATTAACTTTGTTAAAACTTGTTTTGTGACTTAACATGATTGATCTTGAAAAATGTCCCATATGTGCTTGAGAAGAATGACAATTCTTTTGCTGTTTAATGGAACGTTTTGTGGAGATTTGTTAAGTCCTTTTGATGTATAGAGTTGTTTGTGTCCACTGCTTCTTTGTTAGTTTACTATCTGGTTGTTTTTCTATCAATTATTGAAAATGGAATGCTAAAATCTCCTACTATTATTGCAGCACTATTTTCCCTTCAGTATTATCAATGCTTGTTTTATATATTTAAGTCTTCTCTTGTTGGGTGCATATATATTTATAATTGTTATATCTTCCAAGTGAATTGGTCCTTTTATCATTGGATTATATACTTCTTGTTTCTTGTGACAATTTTGACTATTTTATCAGATATAAGTAAAGCCACATCTACCCTCTTTGGGTTACTATTTTCATGAAATATATTTTGTCATACATTTTTTTCAGCCTGTGTCCTTTAATATAAACTGAGTTTCCTGTAGACAGCATATAGTTGGATCTTTAAAAAAAATCCTTCAGCCACTCTGTATCTTGATTGGGAACTTGAATATACATTTTAAGGAAGTATTGATCAGGAAAGATTTACTATGGCCTTTTTGTTCATTGCTGTCTGCCTTGTAGTTATTTTGTCTATCTTTTTCTCTCTCACTGTCTTTGTGTTTCATTTATTTTTTAAAACTGATAAGCTTTGCTTTCTTTCTGTTTTTCTTTTGTGTTACTTCCATAGGTATTTTCTTTATGGTTGACATGGGGCTTACATAAAATTTCTTATAACTGTCTAATTTAAACTGTGAACAACTTAAATTCAATTGCTTATTAAAACTATACCTACACCTATCCCTCACATTTTATCTTATTGGTGCCACAATTTATATCTATTTATATTGTCTCTTTTAATATTTTTAGGCTATAGTTACTTTTAATACTTTTGTGTTTTAACTTTTATAGTAGAATTAAAAGTGATTCACCATTATTACAATAATACAGCATTCTGTATTTGTCTTTATATTTACCTTGACAAATGTGTTTTATATTTTCTTATGCCATTGTGTTGTTGTATTGCATCCTTTCATTTTAACTTGAAGAACTCACTTTAGCATTTATTGCAAGGCTGGTCTAATGATGATGAACTCCCTTAACTTTGTTTGTTTAGCAGAGTCTTTGTCTCTCCATTTTTGACAGACAGCTTTGCCAGGTAGAGTATTCTTGGTTGAGAATTTTGGGGTTTTTTTCTTCATCAGTTTGACTATTTCATCCCACTGTCTGCTGGCCTGCAAGGTTTCTGCTAAGAAATCCACTGATAGTCTCAACAGAGTTCCCTTGTATGTGACAAATTGCTTCTCCATTGTTGCTTTCAAAATTCTCTTTTGACCTTGACTTTTGACAACTTGATGTCTTTTTGTGTGTGTTTTTTTTTAAATTCATCTTATCTGGGTTTCTCTGGGCTTCCTGAATCTGAATGCTCATTTTCTTCTCCAGATTTGAGGTTTCTGCCAGTATTTCCTGTGGTGGCCTGTAGTCCCAACTACTCAGGAGGCTGATGCAGGAGAATTGCTTGAACCTGGGAGGCGGAGGTTGCAGTGAGCCAAGAGCCACTGCACTCCGGCCTGGCAACAAGGCAAGACTCTGTTTCAAAAAAAAAAAAAAAAAACACACACAACCATTTCTACATCAGTCAGGAAGGACGTTGGAGTTGAGGTTGACATACCTATCAAGGACAGCAACTACCATGGCTTCCCATGCTTTGACAAAACCTCAGATGCATGGCCTTCTGGCCGAGCATCTGCAATTTCATATTGTTGGAGTATTCATGGTATCCCTGGAGCTTGCAGTTTTCTGTAAGTTTGCTGTGGCTGAACCAAGAAAGAAGGTGTACACAGATTTGTACAGAAATTATGATTCCATGAAAGACTTTGAGGAGATGAGGAAGGCTGGTATTTTTTGGAGTGTGAAATGATCTTGAAATATAAAGAATTTCTTCAGGCTGAATTACCTAGAAGTTTGTCACTGGCTTGTGTTCCTGAACTATGAACATGAATATGTGGGCTAAGAAATAGTTTCTCTCGATAAATAAACAATTAACAAATTTTTTAAAAGCCACAGTAATAAAAGACACTATGGTATATGCACAGGAATAAACATGTAGATCAATGGAACAGATTAGAGTGTCTAGAAATAAACACACATTTATGATCAATTCATTTGACAAAGATGCCAAGGTACTTTAATGGAGAATGGACAGTCTTCAACGAATTGGATATTCATATACAAAAATTAAGATTTGACTCTTAAATCATGCTGTGCACAAAAATTAACTTTAAGTGAATCATAGACTTAAATGTAAGAACAGAAACTATAGAATTTGTATAAGAAAACTTAGAAGAAAAATATTTCTGAACTGGGGTTAAGCAAATATTTCTTAGTTATACCACCAAAAGCAAAATCAATAAAAGAAAACATTGATAATTGAACTTCATCAAAATTGAAAAATTTTGCTGTTCAAAAGAGTAACAAGATGAAAAGCTACAGATTGATAAAAAAAATTTCAATATATATAACTGACGAAGGACTTGTATCCAGAATTTACAGTGAATTCTTATAATTCAGTAATAAGATGACAAACATCCCAATTTGTTTAAATGGGCAACATAGTTGGATAGAAACTTCAGCAATGAAGATGCACTAAGGGCAAAAGAAAGTACATTAAAAATACTCAATATTGTTACTCTTTAAGGAACTACAAACTATAACGAGCTAAACTCGGTTAGAATGACTAACATCAAAACAGCTGACATCAACTGTTGGTGATTTTGGGGACACAAACCTTCAGGCATTATTGGTAGAAATGGAAAATGGTACAGCCATTTTGAAAAACAGTTATAGCAGCTTATTAAAAATGAAATCGATGCTTGACATAAAACTTAGCAAGTCTGCCTTTAGATATCTACCCAAGAGAGAGAAAAACATGTTCAAATACATGAACACACTTGTTTATAACATCATTATACATAATAGCCAAAAAGTAGAAATAATCTCAACATCTATCACCTAGAATGTGGTGTATTTATATAATAAACTGTATTTCAGGACCTGGGTCAATTTGCACAACCAGAAACCATTGATAGAAGGAGAATCTGAGTTTTTAGGAGGAAAAATTCTGCAACACCATGGCAACGGTCTACAGTAATGATTTTCTCAGTACTTTCATTTAAACAAAAATAAACCCTATACCCATTTACTTGGGTAACTGTAAAATGGGAATAGAGAATACTAGGGCCAGAGAATACTAAGTTATTTCAAGGACTTTTGTGGGGTCCTCAAGTGTATCATGGCCCCACTATTCAAGTGAGACTTATGGATAGCAGATAATAATGAAGATGTGGCTTTGATTCAGAATATTTTAATAAATAAATGAAGATGCAGCTTTGACTCAGAACATTTTCACTGGGTCTACAACACACCTATTGGTCACCCTACCAGGGAAGTAAATCTGTGTGGCACAGAGATGAACTGTAATGAAGGTTGAGGTCACCCCCTCAGGACAGAGGCACTTATTCCATCAAATGCATAGAAGATTGGCTGCTGATAGCCCACATTTGAGTCACTTTCTTAGAATTTCCATGGATCTGCCTTGTCTGATGTCCAGCCCTCTCCCCAAGGGGCAGCTTATATCCAGTCACTAGTCAATGTGTGGTTACAGAGGGGCTCCTGATCTCAAATCAACACCAGTTGGAAGGTCCATCCAAGATCTAAATTTCCATGTGGAACTGAACAATGTATGCCTCTGTTGTAACTCACCATGCTTCAACTTTTCCCTTGGAACATTTCTGCTTTCCTCCCTCTCTTACAGATATTGTTCCAGAGGATAAACCATTAAACTTCCTGTATGCAAATCTCCAATTCAGAGTCTATTTTACAAAAAATTTGATGAGAGATAGTAGATATGTAAATATATTATACATCCATGGAAATACACAAATTTAGCCGGACACAGTGGTGTGCACCTATATAGTTCCAGCAACTTGGAAGGCTGAGGTGGGAGGATTGCTTGAGCCCAGGAGTTCAAGTCCATCTTGGGAAATATAGCAAGACTCCATCTCTACAAAAAATTTTTAATTAGTGAGGCATGGTGGCAGATGCCCATAGCCCCAGCTACTTAGAAGGCTGAGATGGAAGGATAACTTGAGCCCATGAGTATGTTTTTAATCCTATAAATATGAAATACACAGAATTTACCAATGCCTGTCTTGGTAATGGGATTTTGGATAATTTTAATTTTTTTGCATTTTTTAAATTTTATTTTTTAGAGACAGCATTCTTGCTATGTTGCCCAGGCTGGTCTCTAACTCTTGGCCTCAAGAAATCCTCCCACCTTAGCCTCCAAAGGGCTTGGATTACAGGCATGAGCTTCAGTGCCCAGCCTTAATTTTATATTTTATGTTGTTCTACTTTTACGAGATTTTCTACAATGGTCATATATTATTGCCATAATCAAAATAAAACAAAAACTTCTAAAAGTAAGAAAAAAACTTAAAAGAAGAAAGAGTACTGTCTTTGAAGCCAATAACATTTAGCTTCAGATTCTGGCTGTGTAGGTTTTGTCAAGTCATTCGGCAGTTGTTCTTCTGTAACTCAGTTTCATAGTCATTATTACACAGCTTAGATTTGTTTTGAGGAGCATAATAAATATAAAGCACTCACACAAACTGTAATGAACTACAGAGATGTTGTTTCTGATTTTATTATGTCTCGGAACTGTTTTCTACTATTATCTCTCGGAACTGTTTTCTTATTTTCATACGTTGGTACCAAATGTGAGTAGTGCTGCTTAAATGACCACAAGGATCACCATATACATTTATTTACCTTTTAAGTAAACATTAGTGCTGGGCTGGTTCTCTTAGTCAGAATGTACTGTGACTAAGGGTCCATCCTTTAGATGGTAAAAGAAGTCAATATCTTGTTTGAGTTCTGCAACAATTCCGTGTACATAATTACATATGGTTCTCAAAGCCAGAACACTCAATGCCTCCAAAATAAGTCATTCCCAAGGCATTTCTCGAGCTGCTGGGACATAATAAGTGAATGAGTTATGAAGAATTCTTTTTGTCCTCAACTTCCTGAAGATCTAGTAAGGTTAGGATATTTTGGATCTTACTTAGAGGAGCCTTTACATTTGCTCTAGGCAGCAGCACAAGTACATGTATATGCAGTTAATAAACTACTGTCTCTAATGCTGGAAAGTACCTGTTCACACGTGTTGAAAAAGATCATTCACAATCGATATCTGTGATAATTATGTTAGAGTCAACCCTGTTCTGTGGCAAAATTGCTTAACACAAGCCTTCTGTAGTGAGTGATAAAAGAAGGCAGAGCATATTCTAGTAACAGACTTGATGGAGACTAAAGCTATTGGGTCCCATTTTTACATGAAATGGGGATTTATGTTAACAGAGAACCACAATAAATTGAGGAGAAGCATGCCCTTGCACAAAGATATGTGTTAAGCAAGTGTGCAGTGTCCTAAATTCTGGATCCTGGGAATTACTATTTGGGAAAATTTCACATAGAGAATGCTTAGTAAGAGTTTGTAGACACAAGAAAAAGGTACCGTTTCGTTGGCGGAGTTTTCTTCATAGGGAATATTTTAGAATGAAAAAAGCAGATATACCCCTTCCAGCCCAAATTGGCAAACTCTCAAGGGCAAGATGGAAAGAGACAATCTCTGTAGGTATTTAGTATGGAGATACTCCATCGGCATAGGGCTACCATATTTCCTGACAGCAGGAACTATTTATTCCACATGACTTTGTCACTTTCTGTGGCATCTAGTCTATTTTTTTTTCTCTACATAGTGTATTAGGGAAGAGGCTAAAAGGAGTAAGCAATAACTTATTGCGGTCAGTGTAGTGTAAATGGCCAAGTCAAATGAAAGATATAGATTCCACATTGATAAGAACACAAAAATCGGGTCCAGAAGGAGAGATTTTCACTTTCTGAGACCTTGTTGGCGGTCTCCTTTTCTTAAAAATAAAACTTATAAATTTTTATTTTTTACAGTTTTATTGAAGTGTAATTTACATATAAACTACACATATATAAAGTGTGCAGTTTAACAAGTTTTGACATATAAACGCCCATGAAACATAATGACCACACGTACACTTCCCCGAATTTCTCATGACACTTTCTAATTCCTTCCTCTCTTTTGTTTCCTGCCCTGTACTCAGATTTCACTGCTCTGCTTTCTGTCACTATAGATTAGTTGGCATTAATTAGAAGTTTATCTGAACTATAAACTTGTTGATGAACATTTGGGCTGTTTAATGAACTTAAACCTCATTTTTTCTGTACTTTTTTCTTTAGAAAGAAAATAAAACATTAAAAGAAGCACCATGGTGAACTTATGCCTAACCAGCACAAGAAGTGAATAGCTAAGTGGCAGCTGGAGGAACTGTGGCAGAAAGTGGACTTATCGTCCCTGAGTTTGTTATAACCGAGTCAAACAGGTATCCAGACTTAATAAAGCACATTTCAAAAAGGTTATGTATCAAGTATATTATTGAGGGGATTTATATTTTTGAGGTGAGGTTGGATAGAGTTATTTATAAATTCTAGATTCTTTGATTTGGTGACTCGATATGGATTATTATCTGCCTCTTGGAGGTTACCTACTGGTTAACATACCTTTGATTAGTATCACATATAAATGCTGAATATCTTTATATATCTTAAGAAAATTAAATCATAATTATTACATATATTCAATATAATAAATATAACATATATATCAAGTATGAAGTGAAGGGATCCTTGAATTGTGACAGCTTCTATTTTACTCTGCTTCTGTGACCCTGGACATTTCCCTCAACTCTTGATGCCTGATTCCTCCTTATTACCTGAGGAAAACAGTCTAGATCCTTAATACTTGCCCAAATAGTTTTACAGGAACCATGTGAAAACACTTTGAGATATATGCAGTGATATATAAAGTCCTTCATATAAAACAATCTAATTACTTCCTTGTCTTGCCCAATATTTTATTTGGACGTCCTACTGCTCAGTAATAAATGACAGAGAGCATCAGAAGCTATACTGGAATGTTGTTTAAAGGAAATATAGTTTTCATATATATTTTTAAATAATTATTTTTAAGTACAATACTGTGCTATAGTGATCCCACTATTCATGAGTTAAATAACATGTGAAATTAGAGATTCTTAGGATATTCTTAATGGTCTCCGAGCTTATTCCATAGCACAGCTTTGCACCTGTCATGCACTTGGTTACCACACAGGCCTAAGGAAATGCATTGTAGTGTCAGCCCTTAGAAGGCCAAGTGGCACACAGGAGTTCGTATTGATCAACTAATTGCATTGGCTATTGGGCTGGTCCGCATGTTCCAAGCCTTGGTCTAACTGACCCATGAAAAAGAACATACTTTGTTTTCTCTGGCTAATTTTCATCTTGTTATAAATCACTGCTACTGTGTAAGGAAAAAATAGGCTTTTAAAATTTAGCCCTACTTGTGTCATTTTCTTTACCAATCTTCTTTGTGTTTGAGAGATATATAGAATGTTATTGGGATAAGGAAGGGAACTAGAGACAGATGGGCTGTCAGGCTAGGTACATAAAAATGTACAGAGAGGACTGACTGGTAATATCTTCTAGCACAAGCCATGTTCTTGAGTAAATTATTTAGAATTTACATATGAATGATCTCCTTGTGGTCAGTTTTCCATCTGTGATCTGACAGCTTGTAGATGCACATTTAGTATGTTTTTAAAATCCCATCATTTTACATTTGACACACGTCCATGTCAAATGAAAGCATAGATCTCCCCATTCTTCAACATCCTTTAAATTCTCCTTACTAATGGATAACTAGAGAACTTGTTTATTGCATCTGCTTTGTAAGAGGGGTGATGCCTGTTACTGAAAGTCACTCAAAAGAGTAATTTAGCATTTCTTGATGGTTATAATTGTAGTATATGTTCTGCATGTCTGTTTGTCTCTCTCTATATCTCTATATTATCTTCAAGCTTTGACACAATAACCCTTCTTACATGAAGGGTATATGATTTATGCTTGCAATATAATGTAAACAAGCATTTTTAAATTGTGTAGACAGGATGGTTCGTTTTATATTGGGTTCATTTCAATATAATAGTCCACACTGTGAATGTTTTTGGATTTGGAGTAATCATGAACTTGGAATTCTTTGGGAAATAATAAAAATACAAGACTCTGAGTTTAACATTCTCCAAGATAATGTACTTGGTAGAGTTATTTTATTGTTATGTTTAATCCATGTCTTTTGACTGACCTAATAATAGAGGAGACAAATCTTCTAAAATTTCGATTATGCCTTTGAAGTTTCCAATTTTTACATGAATTTCATCACTGATCTATCATTTTCTCTCTTATTATTACAAAACTGTGTTCACATTAAATTCACTTTATTTTTTTAATTTGTGATGGAGTCTCACTCTGTACCTTCGCCTCCCAAATTCAAGCGATTCTCCTGCCTCAGCCACGGGAGTAGCTGGGATTATAAGTACACACCACCACGCCCAGCTAATTTTTGTATTTTTAATAGAGACAGAGTTGCATCATATTGGCCAGACTAGTCTTGAAATCCTGACCTCAAGTGATGCATGCGCCTTAGCCTCCCAAAGTGCTGGGATTACAGACGTAAGCCACTGAGCCTGGCTCACATTAAAGTCACTTTTAATGAAAAAATATCTCACAATTTTGATAATTAAACACAGTTTTTAAAATATTCCTTTTTAATCTTTTTTAATGAATAAAGATTATATGGTTGTAATTTTTATTCTTTTTAAGATTCCTATAATTAAGTAGTCTTAATGTTTCCATAATTATTATTGTCAATAACTATAGTATTCTGTTAGATATTGTATTATGATTTACTTGACTATTCCCTACCATCCTATCTTTTATAGATTTTTAGTATTTTTGATAATGATGCAATAAATACCTTTGTCCGGGTAGCTGTTCTTTCTCTATTGAATTAACTACTTATGAATATTTTATGACTTTCAAAAATTATCTTATTGCAGCCAGAAACAGCCAGTGACACAATTTTATAGTTCTGTAATTGTATATAAATATATTTGTTTCACCATATCATCAAAATTATGTGTCAATACTTTAAAACATTTTTTATTTTAATAGGTACAAAATTATATCTTAATGATGCTTTAATTTTTATTCCTTTGATTATATCAAACCAAGACCAAATATTTTTCAAAAATGTTGGAACTTTTTGTATTTTATCAAGTGTGAATTGTTTCTTGGATCTTGAATGTTTGGGGGACAGTTACATAACCTCTTTATTTTATACAGGTGCATATACCTTGTTTTTGTACTTAAGCATTCTCAAACTGATTTTTCATAAATATTTATTCTTTATTTTTAAAAATTGTATAAATATTTTGATAGTCAAATATGTCAGTCTTCTCTTTGTGATTTTGTCATTGTAAAAGAATTTTTTATTTTAGAAATGAACTGTGCAGTTGATTGCACAGAATAAATTTAGGTAATAATATTTGTTTATGCAGTTACAATTGTTTATTAGGATGGCAGTCATCAGTCAATTGGCAGTTTTAGAAACAGAATAAAATCTTATGCTGTCAGCATGTATAGGCTATTTAAAGGTTGAAGTTCCTTGGTGTGGGTATCTGCTTTGTTCCCGGTTAGAAGCTGTAGGAACAGACTAATTTATTTAAACAAAAGACAAGTTACTGGACTGATATCAGGGACTCAATGAATGAAGGGAAGGTGGAGGTCCGGGATTAGAAAATACGTAGGAAGACGTGAACTTTGGAGGTTTGAGCAGTGGCTCCACCACTGAGACCTACCATGACCACAGGCTGGTCTACTGCTGCTGCCAGGATAGAGACTCTTGGTCTTTCTGGAAAGCCCTAACTGCTAAGACTATACAGTATGAGGAATTCTGTAAAATGAAGATAAGGGTGTCAATAGGAATGGAAGTTTGGATGTTGGACACCCATATGATAAGTGTTCACAGAAGCAATTCCACAGACACAGTCTTGTCTATCTCAGATTCCAGTTCATTTGCTCATGAAGGAATCATTAGGTTCTCATCAGCTGAAACACACTAACAAAACTCCAAGGAATGAGGTTTTCTCTCATTCCTACATTCATTTTTAAACAGATGTAAACAGCTTAAGAATGCTGGTCAGTCATCTAGTCTGTCTTTTTTATCTACTTATTACTCCAAATAACTACTAGATGTTCAATCTAATGAAATTATTATCAGAGGGAGTGGAAGATAATAATTTTAGGAATCGTTCCATCCTGTTCATGTTAGCACTTGGAAATTTTATTGTTTTCCATTCCTGGTGTATTTCTATTCAGAGAGCTCACCTTGGTTGTTGTTTTAGTTTCTTATTGCTGCTGTAACAAGTACAGTTAGTCTTCACTGAGCAATGTCAGTAGGTTCTTGGAAACTGTGACTTTAAGAGAAATGAAGTGTAACAAAACCAATTTTTTCTTAACAACATTATAACAAAATGATATTGAACTAAACAATATTGAGTGTCTGCTGTATGCTATTTTGCTTAAGTCACAGTTTCCAAAAACCTACCAATGACGATAAGTGAAGACATAATGTACCACAAACTTAGCATCTTAAAACAACACAAATTTATAATTTTATAGTTCTAGAGGTCAAAAATCTAAAACCCATTTCTCTTGGCTAAAATTAAGGTGTCAGCAGAGCTGGTTCCTTCTGAAAGCTGTAGGGGGAAATTCCTCTACTCATCTTTTCCAAAATCTAGAGGTTGCCTACATTTCATGGCCCCATCCCGTTTTCAAAGCCAGCAATGGCGAGTAGAGTCTTTCTCACATTGCATCACTCTTAACACTAACTCTTCTGCCTCCCTCTTCCACATTTAAGGTCCTTGGGATTATACTAGGTCCACTCCAATCAACCAGGGTAGTCTCCCTATTTTAAGGTCAGCTAATTAGCAGCCTTAATTCCATCTGCAACCTTAATTCCCCCTTGCCATGTAATGTAACATATTCACAAATTCCAGGGATTAGGATATGAACCTCTTTGGGGGGTCATCATTCTGCCTCCCATTGTTACTCATTCACAGTGCTCCCCTCTTTGGTAGGTATTTGAACTGACATGTGAGAATACTGGCCTTTTTTTCTGAAGTTTCACGTAACTTCAAAACAAGGTGCCTCTTCTGTTTGCTCGTAGTTAGAACAATAAGCTTATGCTAATACTTTGAACTTCTTTGAACTTTACCAGATTTAACATTTGTTTTTGCTTTTCAAACATTAAATATTTGGAATCTTCTATTATCTACGAAATTTACCTAAAATATGTGTGATCCCTCCAATTAATAACCATCTATCCCCTCAACATCTTAATTTCAATTTAGGTCTCAGAACTATTAGGCGAATAGATATACTATTTGTTAGAGTAATTATAATTGTTTGAATTGAATATCTATCCAATTATTTGACTTATTACTTCTAAGAAAGCACACATATATCAAAAGTTTCCAAAGCCTTATACTCTGTAAATATTAAACAAAGAGTGTTTTGTCATAAAAATATGCTTCTAGAAAATGTGCTAAAGAAGCAATAGTTGACTATTTTACAGTTTGTACCAGTACATATTGGGCTAAGTATACTTTATGTAATTCTTGAAACATATACATAAACATTCAAACCTAAATGAGGCCACAGAATATTTTAACTCATTTCTCTTTTACATTTTTCTCTCAATGATCAAGGCATCTGGCATTAGTGATTAAAATGAATGATTATGAAAATGTGAAAAATATTCTGAAATTTCTATTATACCAGGATTTATTACAATACAAACCTTGCTTTTAAATGAGCCTATTTCAGACATAACTTGATATTAAAGAAATCTCTAATAACAGTTCTTTGATCTTCAAGGTAAAGAAACATAATTCAAACGAACACAGAAACAAACCCCAAATTTTACTTTCTGGTTGTAATTAAGAGCCACCATTATCTCAACTCCCAATCAAGTTACACTGAGTAAAATCTACTTATATTCCTTGTATTAGTCCATTTTCAAACTGCAGATACTACCTGAGACTGGGTAATTTATAAAGAAAAGAGGTTTATGACCAGGCGTGGTGGCTCATGCCTGTAATCCCAGCACTTTGGGAGGCCAAGGTGGGTAGATCACTTGAGGTCAGGAGTTCAAGACCAGCCTGGCCAACATAGTGAAACCCCGTCTCTACTAAAAATACAAAAATTAGCCAGTCATGGTGGTGCATGCCTGTGGTCCCAGCTACTCAGAAGGCTGAGCCACAATAATCGCTTGAACCCAGAAGGTGGAGGTGGAAGCTGCAGTAAGCCAAGATCATGCCCCTGCACTCCAGCCTGGGCAACAGACCAAGACTCTGTCTCGGAAAAAAAAAAAAAAAAAAAGGGAAAAGAAAAAAGAGGTTAATTGACTCACAGTTCAGCATGGCTGGAGAGGCCTCAGAAAACTTACAATCATGGTGAAAGGTGAAGAGGCACGTCTTACATGGCAGCAGGTAAGAGAAAGTATGCATGTGCAGGGGGAACTGTCAAACACTTATAAAACCATCAGTTCCTGTGAGAACTCACTATCATGAGACCAGCATGGAGGAAACCACCCCCATGATCCAATCACCTCCCATCAGGTCTTGCCATCTACACATGGGAATTATGAGGATTATAATTGAAGATGAGATTTGGGTGGTCTCAGATGGAGATGAGGAACTTGTTGGGAACTGGAGCAAAGGTGATTCTTGCTACGTTTTAGCAAAGAGACTGGCGGCATTTTGCTGCCCTAGAGATTTGTGAACTTTGAACCTGAGAGAGATGATTTAGAGTATCAGGGAAGAAATTTCTAAGCAGCAAAGCATTCAAGAGGTGACTTGGGTGCTGTTAAAAGCATTCAGTTTTAAAAGGAAATGAAACATAAAAGTTCAGAAAATTTGCAGCTGGATGATGCAATAGAAAAGAAAAACCCATTTTCTAAGAAGAAATTCAAGCCTGCTGCAGAAATTTGCATAAGTAACAAGGAGCCAAATGTTAATCTCCAAGACAATGGGGAAAATGTCTCCAGGACATGTCAGAGACATTCACAGCAGCCCCTCCCATCACAGGCCCAGAAGCCCAGGAAAACAAAGTGGTTTCATGGGCCAGGACCAGGGCCCCCCTGCCATGTGCACCCTAAGGACTTGGTGCCCTGCGTCCCAGCCACTCTAGCCATGGCTAAAAGGGGCCAAGGTACAGCTCAGGCCATTGCTTCCAAGGGCACAAGCCCCAAGCCTTGGCAGCTTCCACATGGTGTTGAGCCTGTGAGTGCACAGAAGTCATGAATTGAGGTTTGGGAACCTCTGCCTAGACTTCAGAGGATGTATGGAAATTCCTGGATGTACAGACAGAAGTCTGCTGCAGGAGCAGAGGCCTCCCAGAGAACCTCTGCTACAGCAGTGCAGAAGGGAAATGTGGTGTTGAAGCTCCCACAGAGACTCACCACTGGGACACTGCCTAGTGGAGCTGTGAGAAGAGGGCCACCATCCTCCAGACCCCAGAATGGTAGATCCACTGACAGCTTACACCGTGCACCTGGAAAAGCCACAGACACTCAATGAAAGCCCATGAAAGCAGCCAGGAGGGGGACTATACTCTACAAAGCCACAGGGGCAGAGCTGCCCAAGGCCATGGGAGCCCATCTCTTGCATCGGCATGACCTGGATATGAGACACGGAGTCAAAGGAGATCTTTCTGGAGGTTTAAGATTTGAGTGGCCCACTGGATTTCAGACTTGCACGGGGCCTTTAGCCCTTTGTTTTGGCCCATTTCTCCCATTTGGAATGAGTGTATTTACCTAATTCCTGTACCCCCATAGTATCTAGGAAATAACTAACTTGCCTTTGATTTTACAGGCTCATAGGTGGAAGAGACTTGCCTTGTATTGAATGAAACGTTTGACTGTGGACTTTTGAGTTAATGCTGAAATGATTTAAGAATTTGGGGGACTGTTGGGAAAGCATGATTGATTTTGAAATGTGAAGACAAAAGATTTGTGAGGGGCTGGGGCAAAATGATATGGTTTGGCTGTGTCCCCGCCCAAATCTCATCTTGAATTGTAGCTCCTGTAATTCCCACATGTTGTGGGAGGGATCTGGTGGGAGATAACTGAATCATGGGTGTGGTTTCCCCCATCCTGTTCTCATGGTAGTGAATAAGTCTCATGAGATCTGATGGTTTTATAAGGGGAAACCTCTTTCACTTGGTTCTCATTATCTCTTGCTGCAGCCATGTAAGACATACCTTTCACCTTCTGCCATGATTGTAAGGCCTCCCAGCCACGTGGAACTGTGAGTCCATTAAACCTCTTCCTTTATAAATCACCCAGGCTTGGGTATGTCTTTATTAGCAGCATGAAAACGGACTAATACACTGTGTCATGTAAAACTTACATTAAATATATTTATATGCTTTTTTCTTGCTAACCTATCTTTTGTTATGGGGGTCTCAGTGATGAACCTAGTGATGGTGAAGAAAAGATGTTAGTCTTTCTCCCCTACAGCTACATTTTAGAAGTCAAAAAGGAATATATTTCAAGAATAGTTGTGGAATAGAAATATAGGAAAGACCATTAGCTGCCTCCTAATACCCATATTCCCCCTGCTCTGTTGTAGAACTTTGGCTTCTTTGCTGGGCAAATTACCACATATGCACAGTCTGCATCTCCTATCCTCTGATCCCTTAGTGTGGCTGTGAGATTGAGTTATGGTCAGTGTGATATAAAGACAAAGTGTGGGGCATGGTTTTAAGAGTTTCCCTAAAAATCCTTATTTTTAACTACTAGAAGCTGAACTTGTTTTGTAACTTAGTTACTTACTTCAAAAGTGTTCTGTATTCACATAAACTATGCCTTTTGGATATTTTTCTAGTACAAAGTTGTTACTGCAAGTTTCATAGCTACCTTCTCTTGTTTTGTGCTTCCCCTGATTTTATTTCACATTTCTATTATCAACTGACCTAACTCCTCTAACCAGGGACATTTAAAAGACTATGCAATGCCAAGGAAACAAAGAGAACAGATTTTTATCCTTGAGTCACAGTTTGCTCTGAAATCCTGAAATTTGCTCTGCAATCTTTAGATTTTGAGATAATACAGTACAGCTGCACAAAAGTTAATTTTCAACTTTGTTAGAACATAGTTCTTTAAAATTCCCTGATTTTTTATTCTAACTCACCTTGAACTCATTGGAGGGAGTACAGGTGATCTAAATCATTTAGTCTAATGTCCATTTGGGGCCTGGAATTACCCATAGAGTTTGCATGAAGGCCTAGATAATTATGTAGTAATGCACTCACTCATATTAGAGATGTGTTTTAAAAATCTTAAGGAAACAGGCCTTGGACATTTCTATTAGACAACTCTCTCCCTACCTTCCACCTCTGCCAAAAAGTAAAAATGAAATCCAAAAAATAATTGTATCAAAATCCTCTGGTTTATTTCATTCTCTTAGTCGTGGTAGAGAAAGTTTACTTGATCTTTCTTCTCTTACCAAAGCAAACTTCTCCCTCTTAAGATGGCTCAATTTTATAAATTCATGTTTTCATATTACTCTAACATCCTTCTAAAGTTTTTATCCTATTATTTTTGGGTCGATTATGTATTGAAGTTGAGAAAGAATCTCCCCAGATTCTATGTTTCCATGCCAAGTTAAACATAAAAATAGCACAAAAAAGAAATTTGGTTTGTTCCATTTATGTTCTAATTAATGTAAATATGATTATGTTGATTGCTTCACTAGCACAGGTGCTTAATGTATCTACTGACTGAGACTTACCTTAAAAGAGTGCATTTTTCCTTTTCACAGTCTTCCTTCCTGAAAGGGAACATAAATGTCTGAGGCAGATGCCGGTCCTGAAAATGCTTCTGAAAATTTACTTTTAATACCCATTAGTATATACATCCATTTAAACTTGGGAAAGATGTTAGAGGAAAGCAATATGAACTAATGATTCCCTTGTTTTAGGAAATCATTAACTTTGGAAACTATGCAATTAGGATGACTAAATTTCTCCTTAAAATAGCCAACATCTAAGGAGAATTATAGGCTGTATAAAAGGTACTAGTTTTAGGTACAGAGGATGCAAGTAGTGGTTTAATATATTCATAATTAGATCATAGAGCAAAGAAAGGGCTCCAAATCTAATTCATTTGAGGCTTTCCTGATGCAAAATATTTTACTTGTATAAACACACACAAATTTGCAAATCAGAGTTCCCTTGCACTTCTTGTAATTCTGACCAGTTCTCTTGATTAGGCTATATTTTGCAGTTTCCTCAGTGACATTCTGCTGCATCTTGCCTACCATCTAACTTTACTGAAAGACACCACTTATGAGCTGCCCTGGACACATGCTTATTATATAAATACTTCTTTTCTGAATTCTAGTAGTCTTGTCAGGCCTGGTAAGATGGGCTGGACAAATATGTAACAAATCTTAAGGTGGAACTTCCACCAAGCTTCTTTGATGAAGACCTGAACAAATGGAGGGTACCAGAAAATGCCAACCTAAGCTATGACACTTTGGTGTTACAACAGTTTTGATCTGAAAGCAATTAATTCTGTCTAAAAGTAAGACATGTAAAGGAGATTAGTTTAGACCCTTTAGTCCCAGTCAAACAGACAGATAATTGGAGATGCATAGGTGAACCAGGTGAGGTCAGCAGAAGAACCAGCCAGCTGATCCCAGCCAACCCACAGAATCACGAGTGATAACACATTGTTGTTTCATGCCTCTGACTGTGGGAGGATTTGCTATGCATCAGAATATTACTGATAAACAATCTGGTGTAACAGAAAAACAAGTCAATTAGAAGAGATACAGCTGGGCAGACAGTGTCACAAAGGTCTGGATATATTTAGCAGTGACATACTATAGGAATTAGTCCTAGGAATGAGCTGGGTTGAGTAGGACAGGTATCGACACAGAAGAGGAACTTAAACACAGCAGTGGGAATAAGAACCCAGTTACTCAAACTGGTATATAAAGTGAGGATAAGAACATCACTAATGTGACTTATTATTGATTCACATACATATTTCATACCGGACAAGTCTCATAATTCTTCCCGGTCAGGATTATGACTGGTCCAGACTCAAGTAGCAAAGTGAGCAGTCAAAATATCCAGTTACTCTAAAAACGTGAACTCTTCTTTAAGTACTATCTTAAGCAAGGTTTAAAAAAAAGTAGATAGTTTCCTGGCATCTTACCTTCACGTATTAATTTACCAAATACTTCTGAAGAACAGACACAGGAAATGGCTTCTGCTTTCCAGCAGCTTGCAGTTGGGTTGCAAGGATTGGGCACATACACAGGAGGTGGTTACAGGAGACAGAAAAGTAGAATGCAAGGAGAGACAAATGAGTGATGGAGATAGGATGGAGCTGAGAGGACTTGCACATCTGGACATCAATGAGGTAGACTGAGGAGGACGAATGTGGGGAGGACTATACAATGGGATAGTCTATGAGGCTGAAAATAGGACTTGGTTACTCCAGGGCTGCAGAAAAAAGGCTTCTAGCTGGAGCTCAGGGTTAGGTTGGAGAGGAGGAAGTCATTAGATCAGAGAGGAATAAATTTTAGTTATATAAGCCCCACTTCCTTTTCTCACCACAAACCAACCCAAATTACTTTCCCAAGGTGATAGTGCTGCCACAAGTAAAATAAAATTAGCTGTGGGCCACAGTCCGTAGAGGGGCTGATATGGTTTGGCTCTGTGTCCCCATCCAAATCTCATGTCAAATTGTAATCCTCCTGTGTCAGGGGAGGGGCCTGATAAAAGATGATTGGCTCATGGGGACAGATTCTTCCCTCACTGTTCTCATGATACTGAGTGAGATCTCATGAGATCTGACCATTTAAAAGCGTGTGGCACCTCTTTCTTCTCTCTCTCACTCTCTCTCTCCTGCCAACATGTGAAGAAGGTGCTTGCTTCTTGCTTCCCCTTCACCTTCCGCCATGATTCTAAGTTTCCTGAGGACTCTCGGTCATTCTTCCTTTTAAGCCTGCAGAACTGTGAGTCAATTAAAACTCCTTTGTTCATAAATTACCCAGTCTCAGGTAGTTCATCATAGTAGTGTAAGAACTGACTAATAGAGAAAACAGGGGCAACGGGATGTTGGCTATCTTAGGGAGAAGATGCTCCATCTGTGGTGCCTCAACATGCCGGCAGCTGGTGGAGATGAGTCCTGAGGCCCACCCAACCTCAGTTGCAGGGCTCTTGGGCCACTCCCCTGTTCCCTCAAGCTAGTCCATGACATTCCAGAAGAATATAGTTGTCATTATGGCTTCCTTAAGTTTTAATTACTGTAGTAGCTTTTAAATTATGCCATGACAAACCCCGCTGTTGCATACTTGGATTTAGCAAAATGTCATGTGCAGGTGAGTTGTTCAATGTACAAGGTCATTTTTAATAAATTTTCACTACAGTTAAGAAGATAGTGTTCCTGATGTGGCTAATGGATAAGCTCCCACTTTTACTGGCCATGCTATGCAGAGACATGGTAAGTTTAGCTTTTAAAAGCCCTTGAAATCAGGCGCGGTGGCTCATGCTTGTAATCACAACAGTTTGGGAGGCCGAGGCAGGTGGATCACTTGAGGTCAGGAGTTCTAGACCACCCTGGCCAACATGGTGAAACCCCATCTCTACTAAAAATACAAAAATTAGCCAGGTGTGGTGGCTGGTGCCTGTAATCTCAGCTACTCAGGAGGCTGAGGCAGGAGAATCATTTGAACCCAGGAAGCAGAGGTTGCAGTGAGCCGAGATCATGCCACTGCACTCTAGCCTGGGCAACAGAGCAAGACTCTGTCTCAAAAATAAAATAAAATAAAATAAAATAAGCCCTTGAAGTCTTTTAGTGCAGCATGTTCAGAGAGAATGTCTATCTCTGATGCACATAATTTTATTTTACTCCCTCTCTCAGTGTAGAAGAATTTTATTTTACTGACTTTGCCCTGGCCCCAATGAAAGCTGTTGATGTAGAATTTCAAACCAAGCCAGGGCATGCTAATGTCCTGAGGAATGCTGCTTCCAAAAGGTATAAACAAAGAGAGATGGTCCCTCATGAATGAAACAGGTAACTATACACCACAAGAAAAGTCAATTGCTTTAGATATACCATTGAAGTATGGAATGCATTTGTTGCTTTTCAAGCCCAGAAATAAAATGTCCAAAGATAGAACAGATGGTTGTAGTATTTGAAGCAGGTTACATAGCTGGGGGTGCTATTGTCTCTCACCTGCTGATTCTGTAGCATCTGTGGTGAATAAAGGCAGTGCCACTCAGCTTCCTCAGAGGATTGGATGTAGGCTGTGGGAGGACCGGGCTGTGTGGGTATCATCATAATTGGACCTCTGACTGAGCTACAGTGGTTTATCGAAAACTCCAGAAGGTCCATCTCAGCTTCCATGCATTTTGCCATCTGAAATTGGAGTCTTTGAAGAAGCAGCATGTTTTCCCTGAGGAAATAAATCAAAGCAAATGTGAACTAAATTGCTTGCTGGCCAGTGTTGAGAAATGTACAAAAGTAACATTTATAAATTTGACAAACAGGAAACGTCCTGTTCCTGATATAGTTACTGGTATTACCTTTGCTTAAGGCAAGAGCTTATTTGTTGAAATAAACTAACTCTCCATGATTTATCTGTGATTTGATAATTATTTGAAGCTAGTATGATGTTGTAATATAATAATAATATACACACACACACACACACACACACACACACACACTTGGTCTTTGTACCTGGTTCCTGGCCAGATTCCCTAAAATCCCTAAATGATTAAGTGCCATAAAAGTGAAAGGAGCATCTTTTGTTATTCGTCTCAAGCCCCTTTCAACCATACCAGAGTTTTTGTCACTGAGGTAATTTTTGGAAAGCTCCTAAGGATAGGGGCCTGACTGCCAGGATTGGGATAAGAAGGTTGAAAGTTTCATCTCCCTCTCCAGCCTCCAGGGCAGGGAGAAGAGCTAGCGATTAGTTTCATTACCAATGGCTGATGATTTAATCAATCATGCTTAGGTAATGAAGCCTCCAAAAAAAACCCAAAAAGACACTTCAAATCTATTCTGGTAGCATTTTTCAAGAATACACTACATTGTTATTAACTACAGTCACCATAATGTACAATAGCTCTCCTGAATACATAGCTAATTAGGGGAGATGTTATTCAGAGGTTACAAAATTTCAGTTAGATAGACTAATTTGAATATATATAATATATAGAATTTAATATATATAGCTAATTAGGGGAGATGTTATTCAGAGGTATATACATAAATATATTGAGATATACATATTTGAGATACAGATATATATCTCAAAGCATCATGTTGTATGTGATCAATATATACAATTTTATTTGTCAATTTTTTAAAAAAGGACAGGGTTCAGAGAGCTGTTTGGTGAACACGGGGAGGTGCCAGGAGGTTGGTGCACCCAGAGCAGGCATGGCAGCTTTGTTCCTTCCCCCATACCTTGCCCTATGCATCTCTTTCATCTGGATGTTCCTCCATTATCTCTCTTTATAATAAACTGGTAATCTACAAAGTAAGCTGTTTTCCTGAGTTCTGTGAGTCACTCTATTAAAATATGGAACCTGAGTGGGGGATCATGGGGACTTCTGACTTATAGCCAGTCAGAAGCACAGGAGACTGAGTTTGCAGTTGGCATCTGAAATGGGAGAAGAGGGCAGTCTTGTGGTACTGAGCCCATAATCTGTGGGGTCTGTGTCAGCACCGAGTTAAACTGTAGGACACTCAGAAGGTGCCTGCAGGAGAACTGGATGATTGGTATAGAAAACTCACAAGCATAGTGTCAGAAGTGTGGAGTGTATAGAAAAAAAATGACTTTTTCTTCCTTTTTAGCTAGTTACATTAAATCTGAAAATACTTAGAAAGAACTAAGTTTGGGATTTAAGGCCTTTTAAAGAAGAGAGAACCACTTTAGGGTTGAACATTCTGATTCCTGCTGAAGTGTCAAATGTTCCAGTTTTGTCACTTACCACAATTCCTATTTTTTTAGAAAAACTCTTTGAAGGTTGCTAAAACTTACTGACACACTATGTGAGATTTTTTAAGATTTATGTACCTTTTTTAAAAAGAGTAAAATATGAATAAACTTGGCCCTATTAAAACAAAAAAAGTTAATTAAGTATGGATCCTTTTTAGTGCCTTAAGAAGTCAGTAGATATCTGCAGATATCCATTAGTAAGTAGAGTGAAATAAAAAGTTTCAAATGGAGTCCTTCACATAAAACTTAATAGGAGCCATGTGCAAACCTGACAATAGAATCTGGCCCTAATCAAATGTCTTTTTCTATGTCTGTGAAAGGTCATTCTCAATATTATGAGCACAAATATAAAAGATTTAGTCATTGAGGGACCAGAAAACAAATCAGAATACTCTTAAATGAATGTAGCAAACAGAACCAAATATTATTTGGAAGATATAGGTAATTAAGGTGGCACAAAATCAAAACACATTTTATTTTCAGATAGTTGACAGAGAATTAAATCAAACCTACACTGTGACTTATTAGTTAAAAATGTTTACTTTAGAGACAATAATTAGGAGGTGACACAGAGGTAATAAGAAAGTCAGGGTAAAGATAATTTCATTAATTTATTCTGCTTCAAAGGAAGTCATGGCTGAGAGCCTTTATATCAAACTCTAAAACAAAATATCAACAGAATAATACAAGGACTGAGAAGAATGTATATTCTGTTGATTTGGGGTGGAGAGTTCTGTAGATGTCTATTAGGTCTGCTTGTTGCAGAGCTGAGTTCAGGTCCTGGATATCCTTGTTAACCTTCTGTCTCGTTGATCTGTCTAATATTGACAGTGGGGTGTTAAAGTCTCCCATTATTATTCTGTGGGAGTCTAAGTCTCTTTGTAGGTCTCTAAGGACTTCCTTTATAAATCTGGCAGACTGGTTCTATACAAGTGTTGGGTGCATATATATTTAGGATAGTTAAGCTTCTTGTTGAATTGATCCCTTTATCATTATGTAATGGTCTTATCTCTTTTGATCTTTGTTGGTTTAAAGTCTGTTTTATCAGAGACTAGGACTGCAACCCCTGCTTTTTTTGCTTTCCATTTGCTTGGTAGATCTTCCTCCATTCCTTTATTTTGAGCCTATGTGTGCCTTTGCATGTGAGGTGGGCCTCCTGAATACAGCACACTGATGAGTCTTGACTCTTTACCCAATTTGCCACTCTGTGTCTTTTAATTGGGGCATTTAGCCCATTTACATTTAAGGTTAATATTGTTATGTGTGAATTTGGTCCTGTCATTATGATGTTCACTGGTTATTTTGCCCATTAATTGCAGTTTCTTCATAGCATCAATGGTCTTTACAATTTGGCATGTTTTTGTGGTGGCTGGTACCAGTTGTTTCTTTCCATGTTTAGTCCTTCCTTCAGGAGCTCTTGGTAAGGCAGGCCTAGTGGTGGCAAAATCTCTCAGCATTTGCTTGTCTGTAAAGGATTTTATTTCTCCTTCACTTATGAAGCTTAGTTTGGCTGGATATGCAATTCCGGGTTGAAAATTCTTTTCTTTAAGAATGTTGAATATTGGCCCCCACTCTCTTCTGGCTTGTAGGGTTTCTGCTGAGAGATCCACTGTTAGTCTGATGGACTGCCCTTTCTGGGTAACTTGACCTTTCTCTCTGGCTGCCCTTAACATTTTTTCCTTCATTTCAACCTTGGTGAATCTAACAATTATGTGTCTTGGGGTTGCTCTTCTCGAGGAGTACCATTCTCTCTGAAACTATTCCAATCAATAGAAAAAGAGATAACCCTCCCTAACTCATTTTATAAGGCCAGCATCATCCTGATACCAAAGCCTGTCACACACACAACAAAAAAAGAGAATTTTAGACCAACATCCCTGATGAACATCGATGCAAAAATCCTCAATAAAATACTGGCAAACCAAATCCAGCAGCACATCAAAAAGCTGATCCACCACGATCAAGTTGGCTTCATCCCTGGGATGCAAGGCTGGTTCAACATACGCAAATCAATAAGCGTAATCCATCACATAAACAGAACCAAAGACAAAAACCACATGATTATCTCAATCTCAATAGATGCAGAAAAGGCCTTCAACAAAATTCAACAGCCCTTCATGCTAAAAACTCTCAATAAACTAGGCATTGATGGAACATATCTCAAAATAATAATAGCTATTTGTGACAAAACCACAGCCGATATCATACTGAATGGGCAAAAACTGGAAGCATTCTCTTTGAAAACTGGCACAAGACAAGGATGCCCTCTCTCACCACTCCTATTCAACATAGTGTTGGAAGTTCTGGTCAGGGCAATCAGGCAAGAGAAAGAAATAAAGGGTATTCAATTAGGAAATGAGGAAGTCAAATTGTCCCTGTTTGCAGATGACATTATTGTATACTTAGAAAACTCCATCATCTCAGCCCAAAATCTCCTTAAGCTGATAAGCAACTTCAGCCAAGTCTCAGGATATAAAATCAATGTGCAAAAATCGCAAGCATTCCTACACACCATTAACAGACAAACAGAGAGCCAAATCATGAGTGAACTCCTATTCACAATTGCTACAAAGAGAATAAAATACCTAGGAATCCAACTTACAAGGGATGTAAAGGACCTCTTCAAGGAGAAATACAAACCACTGCTTAACGAAATAAAAGAGGACACAAACAAATGGAAGAACATTCCATGCTCATGGATACGAAGAATCAATATCGTGAAAATGGCCATAATGCCCAAAGTAATTTATAGATTCAATGCCATCCCCATCAAGCTACCAATGACTTTCTTCACAGCATTGGAAAAAACTACTTTAAAGTTCCTATGGAACCAAAAAAGAGCCCACATTGCCAAGACAACCCTAAGCCAAAAGAACAAAGCTGGAGGCATCATGCTACCTGACTTCAAACTATACTACAAGGATACAGTAACCAAAACAGCATGGTACTGGTACCAAAACAAAGATATAGACCAACGGAAGAGAACACAGGCCTCGGAAATAATGCCACACATCTACAACCACCTGATCTTTGACAAGCCTGACAAAAACAAGCAATGGGGAAAGGATTCCCTATTTAATAAATGGTGCTGGGAAAATTGGCTAGCCATATGTAGAAAGCTGAAACTGGATCCCTTCCTTACACCTTATACAAAAATTAATTCAAGATGGATTAAAGACTTAAATGTTAGACCTAAAGCCATAAAAAACTAGAAGAAAACCTAGGCAATACCACTCAGGATACGGGCATGGGCAAGGACTTCATGACTAAAACACTAAAAGCAATGGCAACAAAAGCCAAAATAGACAAATGGGATCTAATTAAATTAAAGAGCTTCTGCACAGCAAAAGAAACTACCATCAGAGTTAACAGGCAACCTACAGAATGGAAGAAAATTTTTGCAATCTACCCATCTGACAAAGGGCTAATATCCAGAATCTACAAAAAACTCAAACAAATTTACAAGAAAAAAATAAACAACCCCATCAAAAAGTGGGCAAAGGATATGAGCAGACACTTCTCAAAAGAAGACATGTATGCAGCCAACAGTCACATGAAAATATGCTCATCATCACTGATCATCAGAGAAATGCAAATCAAAACCACAATGAGATACCATCTCACGCGAGTTAGAATGGCAATCATTAAAAAGTCAGGAAACAACAGATGCTGGAGAGGATGTGGAGAAATAGGAACACTTTTACACTGTTGGTGGGAGTGTAAATTGGTTCAACCACTGTGGAAGACAATGTGGCGATTCCTCAAGGATCTAGAACTAGAAATACCATTTTACCCAGCAATCCCATTACTGAGTGTATACCCAAATGATTATAAATCATGCTGCTATAAAGACACACGCACATGTAAGTTTATTGTGACACTATTCACAATAGCAAAGACTTGGAACCAACCCAAATGTCCATCAATGATAGACTGGATAAAGAAAATGTGGCATATATGCACCATGGAATACTAGGCAGTCATAAAAAAAAAGGAGGAGTTCATGTCCTTTGCAGGGACATGGATGAAGCTGGAAACCATCATTCTCAGCAAACTATCACAAGGACAGAAAATCAAATACTGCATGTTCTCACTCATAGGTGGGAATTGAACAATGAGATCACTTGGACATGGGGTGGAGAAAATCACACACTGGGGCCTGTTGGGGGGTGGGGGCCTGGGGAAGGGATAGCATTAGGAGATATACCTAATGTAAATGATGAGTTGATGGGTGCAGCATACCAACATGGCACATGTATACCTATGTATCAAACCTGCACGTTGTGCACATGTACCCTAGAACTTAAAGTATAATAAAAATAATAATAATAATAATAAAAGGATTGGAGGCAGAGCAAGATGGTAGAATAGAAGGCTCCACTGATCATACCCGCTGCATGGACACCAATTTAACAACAATCTACACAGAAAAAAACACCTGCATAAGAACCAAAAATCAGGTGAGCTCTCATAATACCTAGTTTTAACTCCATGTTGCTGAAAAAGGCACTGAAAAGATAGAGAAAGCAGTCCTGACTTGCCGGTGCACCCAGAGATGCTCTCTGTACCAAGCTGCCACTGCTGGGGGGTGGGGAAGGTGCAGAGGGAGGGAGTGCACAGCAATTGTGAGGCACTGAACTCAGTGATGTTGATACAGGAGATAGAAAGAAATTATTTAGAGGCAGATAGTAAGGGCAACAGAGTCCTCAGCAGAATTTTTCCTTTTAACAAAAAGCAGCCCCCAAATCATTTCTTTTCTAACAAAGAGCATCCTGAAAAATTGAGCTGTGGACATATATAAAAAAGCTGGAAGCTTGCATGGGTGACTGTCGGCAGCTGTGCCAATAGAAAAGGGCTACCTGAGGGCCAGGCATGTTCAACATGGAGGCTCTATCTTCCCTTTTCTTTGTCACCACATGTAAAAAAGCAGGCAACATGGTGCCAGCAAGGTATAGAACCAGTCTGCCTAATAAAATATTTGGGTGGGGTGGCCAGCCTCTTTGTATGCTATGCAAATGGCACACCTAATCCAACCAATCTTTTGTGTCCTGTGTAAATCAGACACTGCCTCCTCAGGCTCATCTATAAAACCTCCTCCACTTCATCTCAGACCAGAAGACCTGCTCAGGACCCCTCTCTCTGCAGAAGAGAGCTTTTCTCTTTCTTTCACCTATTAAACCTCGGCTCTTAACCTCGCTCCTTGTGTGTCTGCATCCTTGATTTCTTTGGCATGGGACAATGAACCTTGGGTATTACCCCAGATGAATGATACCACTTCACTATTCTGTTCCTACAGAAAGGAAAACAGGACCAAACTCAGCTGATGCCTGCCCACAGAGAGAATGTTTAAAACAGCCCTAGCCAGAGGAGAATCGCCTATCCCAGCATTCAGAACTTGAGTTCTCACAAACCTCACCACCCAGGACTAAATTGCTTGAGGTTTCTTAGTTAACTTGAAAGGCAGTCTCAGCCATAAGGACTCTAACTCATAGGTGAATCCTAGTCCTAAACTGTGTCCAGAGACAGTGGACTAGGGGGACATATGGCCTACTGAAACAACAACTAGGGTGGCTATGGGAGTGCTGGCATCACCCCTTTCATAGCCCCAGGCTGCACAGCTCACAACTCACAGCTCCAAAAGAGATGCTTTCCATCTGACTGATGAGAGGAGAGAGAAGACTGGTAAGGACATTGTCTTGCATCTTGGATATCAGCTCAGCCTCAGCAGGATAAGGTACCAGTCAGAGTTGTGAGGCCCCCATTTCCGGCCCTAGCTCCCAGACATTTCTAGACACACCCTGGGACAGAAAGGAACCTGCCGCCTTGAAGGGAAGGATCCAGTCCTGGCAACATCCATCACCTGCTAACTGAAGACGCTTAGACAGTGAATAACCATCAGTGATACCCAGGTACTATGTTGAGGGTCTTGGGTCAGCCCCAAAGAATTGCTGGCTTCAGGTAAGACTCAGCATATTACCAGCTGTGGTGGCTACAGGGAGAAACTCCTTCTGCTTGATGAAAGCAGAAAGAAAAGTAAAGAGGACTTTGTCTTTCCCAAGCTGTGGACCTTAGGTACCAGCTCAGCCATAGGTGTGCAGAGAACCAAGCAGGCACTAGGGGCCCCCAATTCCAGGACTTGACTCTTGGATGGCATTTCTGGACCTGCCCTGGGCCAGAGAGGAGCCCACTGCTCTGAAGGGTGAGTCCCAGGCCAGGCAGCATTCATCACAAGCTGACTGAAGAGTCCTTGGGCCTTCAGGGAACATTGGTGGTAGCCTGGCAGTACTCTCCGTGGCCTGTGGTGGTGGTGGCTTTGGGATGAGGCTCCTCTGTCTTTAGAAAGGAAAGAGGAGTAGGAAGAATTGTGTCTTGTGGTATGAATGCCAGCTCAGCTGCAGCAGAATAGAACAAAAGGAAGACTTTTAAGGTTTTTATTCTAGTTCCTGGCTCCCAGATAGCACCTCTAAACCCAACCAGGACCAGGAGGAACTTGCCACCTGCATGGAAGGATACAGGCCTGGCTGGCTTAGCCATCTGCTGATAACAGAGCCTCAGAACCTTGAATGAACATAGGCAATAGCCAGGGCGTGGTTACAGCAGGACTTGAGTAAGACCCAGTGCTGCACTGGCTTCAGGCCTCACCTAGTGCAATCACAGTGGTGGTGGTCACAGAGGGTTTGTGTCACTCCACCCCCAGCTTTAGGTGGCTCAGAACACACAGATATACCCCGTTTGGGAGAAAATAAGGAAAGAGAACAAGAGTCTCTGCCTGGTAATCCAGAGAATTCTCCTGGATCTTATCCAAGATCATCAAATGGGACCTCTATGAGTCTGCAAAAGTCACAGCATCCTGGGCTTTGGGTGCCCCCTAAAGCAGATACAACTTAGATCACAATACCCAAGTTCTTTCAAACATCTGGAAGGCCTTCCCAAGAAGGACAGGTACAACCAAGCCCAGATAGTGAAGATGACAATAAATACCTAACTCTTCAATATCCAGACACCAAAAAACATCTGCTAACATCAACACCATCCAAGAAAACATGACCTTACCAAACAAACTAAATAAGGCACTAGGGTCCAGTGCTGGAGAATCAGAGTTATGTGACCTTTCAGACAGAGATTTCAAAATAGTTGTTTTGAGGAAACTCAAAGAAATTCAAGATAACACAGAGAAGGAATTCAGAACTCTATCAAATTAATGTAACAAAGGGATTTAAATAATTATTAAAAATTAAGCAGAACTGCTGAAGTTGAATAATGAAATTGGCATACTGAAGAATGCATCACAGTCTGTTAATATCAGAATGGATCAAGCAGAAGAAAGAATTAGTGAGCTTGAAGACAGGCTATTTGAAAATACAGTCAGAAGAAACAAAAGAAAAAAGAATTTTAAAAAATGAAGCACACTACAGGATCTAGAAAATAGCCTCAAAAGGGCAGATCTAAGAGTTATTGGCCTTAATGAGGAGGTTGAGAAAGAGATAGGGGTAGAAAGTTTATTCAAAGGGATAACAGAGAATTTCCCAAACCTACAGAAAGATACCAATACCCAAGTACAAGAAGGTTATAGGACACTAAGCAGATTTAACCCAAGAAGACTACCTTAAAACATGTAATAAACTTCCAAAGATTAAGGATAAAAAAGGAGATCCTAAAAGCAGCAAGAGAAAATAAATAAATGATATACAATGGAGCTCCAATACTTCTGGCAGCAGGTTTTTCAGTGGAAAACTTACAGGCCAGAACACAGTGGCATGACATATTCAAAGTGCTGAAATTTGAATTTTAACTCTAGAATAGTATACCCAGTGAAAATATCTTTCAAACATGAAGGATAAAGGCTTTTCCAGACAAACAAAAGCTGAGGGATTTCATCAACACTAGACCTGTCCTACAAGAAATGCTAAAGGAAATACTTCAATCAGACAGAAAAGGACATTGATGAGTGGTAAGTACAGTGAAGGTACAAAACTCACTGGTAATAGTAAGTACACAGAAAACACAGAATATTATAACACAGAACTGTGGTGTGTTAACTACTCTTATCCAAAGGAAAAATACTAAATGATGAACCAATCAAAAATAATCACTACAAGGACTTTTACAGGCATAGCAAAATAAGATAAAAATAGAGACAAAGAGGAGCCAAGATGGCCAAATAGGAACAGCTCCAGTCTACAGCTCCCAGTGTGAGCGACGCAGAAGACGGGTGATTTCTGCATTTCCATCTGAGGTACCGGGTTCCTCTCACTAGGGAGTGCCAGACAGTGGGCGCAGGCCAGTGGGTGCACGCACCGTGCGCGAGCCAAAGCAGGGCGAGGCATTGCCTCACCTGGGAAGTGCAAGGGGTCAGGGAGTTCCCTTTCCGAGTCAAAGAAAGGGGTGACGGACGCACCTGGAAAATCGGGTCACTCCCACCCGAATATTGCGCTTTTCAGACCGGCTTAAAAAAAGGCGCACCATGAGATTATATCCCACACCTGGCTCGGAGGGTCCTACACCCACGGAATCTCGCTGATTGCTAGCGCAGCAGTCTGAGATCAAACTGCAAGGTGGCAGCGAGGCTGGGGGAGGGGCGCCCACCATTGCCTAGGCTTGCTTAGGTAAACAAAGCAGCCGGGAAGCTCGAACTGGGTGGAGCCCACCACAGCTCAAGGAGGCTTGCCTGCCTCTGTAGGCTCCACCTCTGGGGGCAGGGCACAGACAAACAAAAAGACAGCAGTAACCTCTGCAGACTTAAATGTCCCTGTCTGACAGCTTTGAAGAGAGCAGTGGTTCTCCCAGCATGCAGCTGGAGATCTGAGAACGGGCAGACTGCCTCCTCAAGTGGGTCCCTGACTCCTGACCCCCGAGCAGCCTAACTGGGAGGCACCCCCCAGCAGGGGCACACTGACACCTCACACAGCAGGGTATTCCAACAGACCTGCAGCTGAGGGTCCTGTCTGTTAGAAGGAAAACTAACAAACAGAAAGGACATCCACACTGAAAACCCATCTGTACATCACCATCATCAAAGACCAAAAGTAGATAAAGCCACAAAGATGGGGAAAAAACAGAACAGAAAAACTGGAAACTCTAAAACGCAGAGCACCTCTCCTCCTCCAAAGGAACGCAGTTCCTCACCAGCAACAGAACAAAGCTGGATGGAGAATGATTTTGACGAGCTGAGAGAAGAAGGCTTCAGACGATCAAATTACTCTGAGCTACGGGAGGACATTCAAACCAAAGGCAAAGAAGTTGAAAACTTTGAAAAAAATTTAGAAGAATGTATAACTAGAATAACCAATACAGAGAAGTGCTTAAAGGAGCTGATGGAGCTGAAAACCAAGGCTCGAGAACTACGTGAAGAATGCAGAAGCCTCAGGAGCCGATGCGATCAACTGGAAGAAAGGGTATCAGCGATGGAAGATGAAATGAATGAAATGAAGCGAGAAGGGAAGTCTAGAGAAAAAAGAATAAAAAGAAATGAGCAAAGCCTCCAAGAAATATGGGACTATGTGAAAAGACCAAATCTACGTCTGATTGGTGTACCTGAAAGTGATGCGGAGAATGGAACCAAGTTGGAAAACACTCTGCAGGATATTATCCAGGAGAACTTCCCCAATCTAGCAAGGCAGGCCAACGTTCAGATTCAGGAAATACAGAGAACGCTACAAAGATACTCCTCGAGAAGAGCAACTCCAAGACACATAATTGTCAGATTCACCAAAGTTGAAATGAAGGAAAAAATGTTAAGGGCAGCCAGAGAGAAAGGTCGGGTTACCCTCAAAGGGAAGCCCATCAGACTAACAGCGGATTTCTCGGCAGAAACCCTACAAGCCAGAAGAGAGTGGGGGCCAATATTCAACATTCTTAAAGAAAAGAATTTTCAACCCAGAATTTCATATCCAGCCAAACTAAGATTCATAAGTGAAGGAGGAATAAAATACTTTACAGACAAGCAAATGCTGAGAGATTTTGTCACCACCAGGCCTGCCTTACAAGAGCTCCTGAAGGAAGCGCTAAACATGGAAAGGAACAACCGGTACCAGCCACTGCAAAATCACACCAAAATGTAAAGACCATCGAGACTAGGAAGAAACTGCATCAACTAATGAGCAAAATCACCAGCTAACATCATAATGACAGGATCAAATTCACACATAACAATATTAACTTTAAATGTAAATGGACTAAATTCTCCAATTAAAAGACACAGACTGGCAAGTTGGATAAAGAGTCAAGACCCATCAGTGTGCTGTATTCAGGAAACCCATCTCACGTGCAGAGACACACATAGGCTCAAAATAAAAGGATTGAGGAAGATCTACCAAGCAAATGGAAAACAAAAAAAGGCAGGGGTTGCAATCCTAGTCTCTGATAAAACAGACTTTAAACCAACAAAGATCAAAAGAGACAAAGAAGGCCATTACATAATGGTAAAGGGATCTATTCAACAAGAGGAGCTAACTATCCTAAATATATATGCACCCAATACAGGAGCACCAAGATTCATAAAGCAAGTCCTGAGTGACCTACAAAGAGACTTAGACTCCCACACATTAATAATGGGAGACTTTAACACCCCACTGTCAACATTAGACAGAGCAACGAGACAGAAAGTCAACAAGGATACCCAGGAATTGAACTCAGCTCTGCACCAAGCGGACCTAATAGACATCTACAGAACTCTCCACCCCAAATCAACAGAATATACATTTTTTTCAGCACCACACCACACCTATTCCAAAATTGACCACATAGTTGGAAGTAAAGCTCTCCTCAGCAAATGTAAAAGAACAGAAATTATAACAAACTATCTCTCAGACCACAGTGCAATCAAACTAGAACTCAGGATTAAAAATCTCACTCAAAGCCGCTCAACTACATGGAAACTGAACAACCTGCTCCTGAATGACTACTGGGTACATAACGAAATGAAGGCAGAAATAAAGATGTTCTTTGAAACCAACGAGAACAAAGACACAACATACCAGAATCTCTGGGACGCATTCAAAGCAGTGTGTAGAGGGAAATTTATAGCACTAAATGCCCACAAGAGAAAGCAGGAAAGATCCAAAATTGACACCCTAACATCACAATTAAAAGAACTAGAAAAGCAAGAGCAAACACATTCAAAAGCTAGCAGAAGGCAAGAAATAACCAAAATCAGAGCAGAACTGAAGGAAATAGAGACACAAAAAACCCTTCAAAAAATCAATGAATCCAGGAGCTGGTTTTTTGAAAGGATCAACAAAATTGATAGACCGCTAGCAAGACTAATAAAGAAAAAAAGAGAGAAGAATCAAATAGACACAATAAAAAATGATAAAGGGGATATCACCACCAATCCCACAGAAATACAAACTACCATCAGAGAATACTACAAACACCTCTACGCAAATAAACTAGAAAATCTAGAAGAAATGGATACATTCCTCGACACATACACTCTCCCAAGACTAAACCAGGAAGAAGTTGAATCTCTGAATAGACCAATAACAGGAGCGGAAATTGTGGCAGTAATCAATAGTTTACCAACCAAAAAGAGTCCAGGACCAGATGGATTCACAGCCAAATTCTACCAGAGGTACAAGGAGGAACTGGTACCATTCCTTCTGAAACTATTCCAATCAATAGAAAAAGAGGGAATCCTCCCTAACTCATTTTATGAGGCCAGCATCATTCTGATACCAAAGCCGGGCAGAGACACAACCAAAAAAGAGAATTTTAGACCAATATCCTGGATGAACATTGATGCAAAAATCCTCAATAAAATACTGGCAAAACGAATCCAGCAGCACATCAAAAAGCTTATCCACCATGATCAAGTGGGCTTCATCCCTGGGATGCAAGGCTGGTTCAATATACGCACATCAATAAATGTAATCCAGCATATAAACACAGCCAAAGACAAAAACCACATGATTATCTCAATAGATGCAGAAAAAGCCTTTGACAAAATTCAACAACCCTTCATGCTAAAAACTCTCAATAAATTAGGTATTGATGGGACGTATTTCAAAATAATAAGAGCTATCTATTACAAACCCACAGCCAATATCATACTGAATGGGCAAAAACTGGAAGCATTCCCTTTGAAAACTGGCACAAGACAGGGATGCCCTCTCTCACCGCTCCTATTCAACATAGTGTTGGAAGTTCTGGCCAGGGCAATTAGGCAGGAGAAGGAAATAAAGGGTATTCAATTAGGAAAAGAGGAAGTCAAATTGTCCCTGTTTGCAGACGACATGATTGTTTATCTAGAAAACCCCATTGTCTCAGCCCAAAATCTCCTTAAGCTGATAAGCAACTTCAGCAAAGTCTCAGGATACAAAATCAATGTACAAAAATCACAAGCATTCTTATACACCAACAACAGACAAACAGAGAGCCAAATCACGAGTGAACTCCCATTCACAATTGCTTCAAAGAGAATAAAATACCTAGGAATCCAACTTACAAGGGATGTGAAGGACCTCTTCAAGGAGAACTACAAACCACTGCTCAAGGAAATAAAAGAGGATACAAACAAATGGAAGAACATTCCATGCTCATGGGTAGGAAGAATCAATATCGTGAAAATGGCCATACTGCCCAAGGTCATTTACAGATTCAATGCCATCCCCATCAAGCTACCAATGACTTTCTTCACAGAATTGGAAAAAACTACTTTAAAGTTCATATGGAACCAAAAAAGAGCCCGCATCGCCAAGTCAATCCTAAGCCAAAAGAACAAAGCTGGAGGCATCACACTACCTGACTTCAAACTATACTACAAGGATACAGTAACCAAAACAGCATGGTACTGGTACCAAAACAGACATATAGATCAATGGAACAGAACAGAGCCCTCAGAAATAACGCCGCATACCTACAACTATCTGATCTTTGACAAACCTGAGAAAAACAAGCAATGGGGAAAGGATTCCCTATTTAATAAATGGTGCTGGGAAAACTGGCTAGCCATATGTAGAAAGCTGAAACTGGATCCCTTCCTTACACCTTACAAAAATAAATTCAAGACGGATTAAAGATTTAAACGTTAGACCTAAAACCATAAAAACCCTGGAAGAAAACCTAGGCATTACCATTCAGGACATAGGCATGGGCAAGGACTTCATGTCCAAAACACCAAAAGCAATGGCAACAAAAGCCAAAATTGACAAATGGGGTCTAATTAAACTAAAGAGCTTCTGCACAGCAAAAGAAACTACCATCAGAGTGAACAGGCAACCTACAACATGGGAGAAAATTTTCGCAACCTACTCATCTGACAAAGGGCTAATATCCAGAATCTACAATGAACTCAAACAAATTTACAAGAAAAAAACAAACAACCCCATCAAAAAGTGGGCGAAGGACATGAACAGACACTTCTCAAAAGAAGACATTTATGCAGCCAAAAAACACATGAAAAAATGCTCATCATCACTGGCCATCAGAGAAATGCAAATCAAAACCACTATGAGATATCATCTCACACCAGTTAGAATGGCAATCATTAAAAAGTCAGGAAACAACAGGTGCTGGAGAGGATGTGGAGAAATAGGAACACTTTTACACTGTTGGTGGGACTGTAAACTAGTTCAACCATTGTGGAAGTCAGTGTGGTGATTCCTCAGGGATCTAGAACTAGAAATACCATTTGACCCAGCCATCCCATTACTGGGTATATACCCAAAGGACTATAAATCATGCTGCTATAAAGACACATGCACACGTATGTTTATTGCGGCATTATTCACAATAGCAAAGACTTGGAACCAACCCAAATGTCCAACAATGATAGACTGGATTAAGAAAATGTGGCACATATACACCATGGAATACTATGCAGCCATAAAAAATGATGAGTTCATGTCCTTTGTAGGGACATGGATGAAATTGGAAACCATCATTCTCAGTAAACTATCGCAAGAACAAAAAACCAAACACCGCATATTCTCACTCATAGGTGGGAATTGAACAATGAGATCACATGGACACAGGAAGGGGAATATCACACTCTGGGGACTGTTGTGGGGTGGGGGGAGGGGGGAGGGATAGCACTGGGAGATATACCTAATGCTAGATGACGAGTAAGTGGGTGCAGCGCACCAGAATGGCACATGTATACATATGTAACTAACCTGCACAATGTGCACATGTACCCTAAAACTTAAAGTATAATAAAAAAAAAAAAGAAAAAAAAAAAGAAAATCTCACCACCAAAAAAAAAAAAAAAAGAAAACAGACTAAAAGAAAAAAAAAATAGAGACAAAAAGTTAAAAAGTGAGGGTATGAAGTTAAGGTACAGTTTTTATTAGTTTTCTTTTTACATGTTTGTTTGTTCATTTATACAAACAATGTTAAGTAGTTATTCAGGTTAAAATAATGTGTTATAAGATAGTATTTGCAAGCTTCATGGTGACTTCAAACCAAAGATCATACAACAGATACACAAAAATAAAAAGCGAACTAAATTATATTACTGTATCCCCAGAAAAAATCACCTTCACTAAAGGAAGACAGGAAAGAAAGAACAAAGGAAAGGAAGACCACAAAACAACCAGAAAACAAATAATGAAATAATAGGAGTAAGTCCTTGCTTATCAAAAATAACATTGAATGTAAATGGACTAAACTCACCAATCAAAAGACACAGAGTGGCTGAATGGATAAAAAAAAAAAAAAAACAAGACTCAGATATCTGTTGCCTACATAAAAAACACACTTCACTTATAAAGACACACTTAGACTGAACATAAAGGGATGGAAAAAGATATTCCATGCCAGTGGAAACCAAAAAAGAGCAAGAGTAGCTATACTTATTTCAGACAAAATGGATTTCAAGACAAAACCTATAAGAAGAGACAAAGAAAGTCACTATATAATAATAGAGGGGTCAATTCCACGAATGAATATAACAATTATAAAAAATATGCACCCAACACTGGAGCACCCAGATATATAAAGCAAATATTATTAGAACTAAAGAGAGGGATCACCCAATACAATAATAGATGGATAGTTCAACACCCACTTTCAGCACTGGACAGATCTTCCAGACAGAAAATCAACAAAGCAACATCAGACTTAATCTGTACTACAGATCAAATGGATCTAATAGATATTTACAGAACATTTCATCCAATGGCTGCAGAATACACATTCTATTCCTGAGCACATGTATCATTCTCAAGGATAGGCCATATGTTAGGTCACAATACAAGTCTTAAAACATTTAAAAACATTCAGATAATATGAAGTATCTTCTCTGACAACAATGGAATAAAACTGGAAATTAACACCATGAGGAATTTTGGAAACTAAATAAATATATAGAAATTAGATAATACATTCCTGAATGACCAGGGGGTCAGTGAAGAAATTAAGAAGAAAATTGAAAAATGTCTTGAAACAAATGATAATGGAAACACAACCCACAAAAACCTATGGGATACAGCAGAAGCAGTACTAATAGCTATAAGTGCCTACATTTAAAAAGCAGAAAAACTTCAAATAAACAATCTAATGATGAATCTTAATGAACTAGAAAAGCAAGAGCAAACGAAACCCAAAATTAGTAGAAAAAAGAAATAAGAAATATCAGAGCAGAAGTAAATGAAATTGAAATTAAAAAATACAAAAGATCAATGAAACAAAAAAGTTGCTTTTTTGAAAAGCAAAATTGACAAATATTTAGCCAGACTAAGGAAAAAAAGGAAGATACAATTAAATAAAATCAGAAACGAAAAAGAGATATTACAACTGATACTGCAAAAATTCCAAGAATCATCAGTAGCTACTATGAACAACTGTATGACAATAAATTGAAAAATCTAGAAGAAATGGACAAATCCCTAGACAGGTACAACTTACCAAGATTGGACCATGAAGAAATCCAAAACCTAAACCAACAACTAGAAACGAGATCAAAGCCATAATAAAAAGTCTTCTAGTAAAGAAAAGTCCAGGACCTGATGGCTTCATTGCTGAATTCTACCAAACATTTAAAGAAGAACTAATACCAATCCTACTCAAACTATTCTGAAAAATAGAGAAGGAGGGAATGTTTTCAAACTTCTTCTGTCAGGCCAGTATTATCCTGATACCAAAACCAGACAAAGGCACATCAAAAAAGGAAACTACTGACCAATATCTCTGATGAATACTGATGCAAAAATCCTCAACAAAATACTAGCAAACCAAATTCAACAGTATATTTGTCAAATGCTGATCAATGAAAAGCATTTGACGAAATTCAACATCCATTCATGATAATAAAAACCTTTTAAAAACTGGATATGTAAGGAACATAATGAAAACCATATATGACAGACCCACAGCTAGTATTATACTGAATGGGAGGAAACTAAAAGACTTTTCTCTACATTCTGGAACACACTAAGGATGCCCACTTTCACCACCATTATTCACCATAGTACTGGAAGTCCTAGCTAGAGCAATCAGACAAAAGAAAGAAATAAAGTGCAGTCAGATTGAAATGGAAGAAGTCAAATTATTCTCCTTTGCAGATTATATAATCTTTCACTTAGAGAAACCTAAAGACTTCATCAAAAACTATTAGAACTCAAACAAATTCAGTAAAGTTGCAGGATACAAAATCAACAACATTTGAATACAAAATTAGTAGCATTTCTATATGCCAAGAGTGACCAACCTAAAAAAGAAATTTTAAAAGTAATCTCAGGCCAGGCATGGTGGCACATGCCTGTAATCCCAGCTACTTGGGAGGCTGAGGCAGGATAATCACTTGAAAACAGGAAGCAGAGGTTGCAGTGAGCCGAGATCATGCTACTGCATTTCAGCCTGGGCGACAGAGTGAGACTCTGTCTCAAAAAAAAAAAAAAAAAGGTAATCTCATTTACAATAGCCACATATAAAATTAAATATTTAGGGATTAACCAAAAAAGTGAAAGATCTCTATAATGAAAACCGTAAAACACTGATGAAAGAAATGAAAGAGGACACCAAAAACTGGAAAAATATTCCATGTTTATGGATTGGAAGAATCAATATTGTTAAAATGTCCATACTACTCAAAGGAATCTACAGGATCGTTGTAATCTCTGTCAAAATGCTAAAGACATTCTTCACATAAGTAGAAAAAAAAATCCTAAACCTTATGTGGAACCACAAAAGAACCAGAATAGCCAAAGCTATCCTGAGCAAAAATAACAAAACTGGAGGAATCACATTACCTGACCTCAAACTATATTACAGAGCTATAGTAACCAAAAGAGCATGGAACTGGCATAAAAACAGACACATAGACCAATGGAACAGAATACACGCCCCAGAAACAAATCCATACATCTACAGTGAACTTATTTTTGACAAAGGAGCCAAGAATGTACACTGGGGAATGGACAGTCTCCCAAAAAATGGTGCTGGGAAAACTAGATATCCATATCCAAAAGAAAGAAACTACAGTACTATCTCTAGCCATATACAAAATGGATTAAAGACTTAAGTCTAAAACTCAGACTATGAAACTACCACAAGAAAACATTGGGGAAAATCTCCAGGACGTTGGTGTGGGCAAAACTTCTTGAGTAATACCCTACAAGCACAGGCAACCAAAGCAAAAATGAAAAAAATGAGATTACATCAAGGTCAAAAGCTTCTGCACAGCAAAGGAAACAATCAACAAAACAAAGAAACAACCCACAGTATGAGAGAAAATATTTGCAAATGACTCATTTGACAAAAGATAATATAACCAGAATACATAAGGAATTCAAACAGCTTTATAGGAAAAAAATCTAATAACCCGACCAAAAACTGGGCAAAATATTTGAATAGACATTTCTCAAAAGAAGACATACAAATGGCAAATAAGGCACATGAAAAGGTGCTCAACATCACTGATCATCAGATAAATGCAAATCAAAACTACGGTGAGATATCATCTCACCCCAGTTAATACGGCTTGTATAAAAAAGACAGGCAATAACAAATATTAGCAAGAATGTGGAGAAAAGAGAACCCTTGTACACTGTTGGTAGGAATGTAAAGTAGTGCAACCTCTATGGAGAACAGTTTGGAGATTCCTCAAAAAACTAAAAATAGAGCTACCATATGATCCAGCAATTCCACTGCTGGGTATATACCCCACGCCCCACACCAAGAAATCAGTACATGAAAGAGATGTTTGCACTCCCATGTTTGTTGCAGCACTGTTCATGATAGCCAGGATTTGGAAGCAACCTAAGTGTCTATCAACGGGTGAATGGATAAAGAAAATGTGATACATATACGCAATGGAGCACTATACAGCCCTAAAAAAGAATGAGATCCAGTCATTTACAACAACAAGAATAGAACTGGAGATCATTATATTAAGTGAAATAAGTCATGCACAGAAACACA